>NC_059342.1:15060227-15672272 GCF_018350155.1 Leopardus geoffroyi | reverse complement strand
GGGCAATATAGAGGCCATTATTGGCTCAGTCGTATAACATTCTTGTAACAACATCAAAATGTGAAAAGAAAAGAGGGAAATTTCTCACCCATTATATCTACTAACATAGAAAGACATATTCCATCCACCTCTGTATTAGTGGCACCTCTTACCAGTTCTATCTCAACTGTTGGCAGGATGTGGGGAAGGTTTACAAATGGAGGCTTCTGACCTATAGTCTGTTTCCCTTCTCTTTCCACCTCAGTCTCTGTCTCACATCATCTTGCCTGCATGTATGGGGACTGTGGAGACCCCACAATGCACATCCTAACTTTTTCACAGTAACTACCCCTCTGAACAGCTGTAAGTCAGCCACCCCTCTGGGCTAAAGAGAGGCACACTGTTGTCCTGTCAGCCCTGACTAGAACAAAGTTGATTATATGAGCCTGGAAGGGGGCTCAGGGTTGTTCAGACAGGAAATTCCAGCTTCATGGTATCCAAATTATGGATTACAAGGGGGAGGCACATTTCTTTAGCTCCACAGACTCCTCATTGCTTGATGTACTAGGAAAGAGGCCCCTTCTTCTGTGTCTAGGGACATGATATCTCTTAGAGCACTTGCCACACAGAGACCTCAATAGATGGTAATTGAATGAACAAGTACATTGGTGATTGATGGAATGAAGAAATACATGAACAAAAAGCATGGAGATAAATGATTGAAAGTAGTGATCCTGGTTCCATAAAACATCATAAAATATACAGTTTAAAAATTAATTGGCCTGGGTAGATACTGGTACATGGCTTTTTTTTTCACCTGCAGTAATAGTGCGGGCCATTCTCTGGTGATGAAGTCACATTAGATAACTCAATCATCCATCATCCCATGATGTGTAAAGCACAAGTTCCAGAGTGCTATATTAAGAAATTGATCCCTCCACCCTGAATTTTCTCTCTAACAGATATAGATCATAATTTCTTTGTCTACGTCATAGTCTTCCAGAGTCATGTATGTTTACAGGTTATTGTTATTCAATGATTCTGTCTTCAGTACACAGGGCTAAAGGATTAAAGATCTTGATAGATGAAAACTAGAGGTCAGTGTTAACACAGTTGATTTTTCACTTTGCAAAACTTGTCTGTGGGAAAGAATGAAACATTTTTCTACTGCGGAAGAAACTGAAGATTCTTGACTTGGGAAAACACTTCCGCTAAAATCAAGCAGGTTGTGATTTGAAAGTGCTTGGAGAAAAGAAGCATGCGGTTTACTTTTAGACAACCCTTCAATAGCAAATAAAAACATGGGTGCACAGAGAATTACTTTATGAGTCTTTAAATTGGAGTTTCAAATTTCTGGGGAAATGGTATTTTGCAAATACAGTAAAACCTTGGTTTGTGAGCATTCTTCATTCCAGAAACACGCTTGTAATCCACAGCACTTGTATATTAAAGTGAATTTCAAGAACCATTGGTTCAGTTGTGATCATGTGACATTCACCACCACATACTATTCATTGTATTGCAAGGCATCCCTTGCTGATCAAGTTAAAATGTGTTAGAAATGTTTGCTCATCTTGCAGAACACTCACAGACAGAACAAGTTGCTCGCATTCCGAGGTTTTACTGTATTAGGTTGGAAGCTTCATTGGTTCCCTGAGACTGAACATCTGTCTCCTTCTGACCAGTAAATAGGCAACTTTAATTTTAGTAAAGCAAGCTGTACAGTAGATCTCGTAATGGAAGACTCACCAGGGAGAGAAGGACTGGAGTAAGATACACAGGATTCTGTAATGAAAGAGAAACAGAAGAAGGATAATGCGGTAAGGGTAAAAGCAAAGAGAGGTCACAAGAAGAGCAGTGGGTCTTTGTGACAGGGAAGAAACAGAAAACTGAAGACATTTCCTATGCTGATACTGTGCGAGGAGCTAAGTGTGTTATTTAATCCTCCATCAATTCTGTAAGAAACAGGTGTTAGGCTCATTTTAAAACTGAGGAAATTGATAATCAACAGGATTATATCATGTGTTCACAATTAACTAACCAGATTTGACTCAAAAGCTGTATACATTCAACTGTGCCAACAGAGACCTGTGTATTCAAGGGTGGCACATCTGGTTTTATGTTATATTGTGTTATTTTTCCTGTTCTTGAGCCATATTGCTGGGGCCGCCATGATTCAGAGCCCCAGCTGGTGACTAGAGGAGCCTACAAATCCCCTAGACTTCGTTCCCCAAGTTTCATTAGAATGCATGCCATTGGTCACTGCCCAGGCAACCATAGACCTGACGCAGTCCAAGAGGCGAACCAGCCCTCATACTGAAGACTTTGAAATTTCCATTCTATCATTTCCCAAGTTGTATGCTTATGGTGTTTCTCATACTCATTGTCTCCAGCCTCTTTGATATTTTTCTTCTCTATGCCCGTTTTCTACATTTTCATTATAATAATGATAATAATCAGCCTTATATGTGTATCCTACTTGCAACCTCCAAAACACTTTAATCCATATGGCATTTGATCCATGTGCATAGAGAAGCCATTTTATAAAGAGAGACAATGAAGCTTAGAGAGGTTCAGTGACTTGTCTGAAGTCATCCAAGTAGGAAGTGGCAGAACCAGGACTGATCCCATTTTTCTTTTATTCCTATCCTCTACCTCTGCCTTTTCATGTATGTGAGGCTCAAATCAGACCTTTCAGCTTTCCTTAATCCCACTGAATACATTCAAGAGTTTGGAAGTGACCAAAATATCCTGGAGCATCTAAGCCAACTTCATATACATAGTGGGATTAAAAGCGAAACAAACAACATCAGCAAAATCACACCTCTTTTTAGCTGTGTATGATAGCCAGGTGGAGGAGCACCTGTGTGGCTCAATCAATTAAGCATCCAACTCTTGATTTCCACTCAGGTCATGATCTTGTGGTTCACGAGATCAAATTCCACGTCGGGCTCTGTGTCTGCAGCGCAGAGCCTGCTTGGGATTCTCCCTCTCCTCTCTCTCTGCCCCTCCCCTGCTCACACTCTGTCTCAAAAAAATAAAGAAACATTAGAAAAAAAAAAACTTAAACACAATAGCCAGGTGGAAATCTAAATTTCTTTGAGCCAATTTGAAGAGTACTCTCAGAGAGGGTCCATTTTAACCTCCTTCCGTCAACACTGATGTCACATTTGGTTACTCTTGTGGAGCAGAAATTTTCTGAGGAAAAAACAGATTCTTTTTGAAGAAATAATTTTGTTTTGAAAGCATTTAAAATAATTCGATAAATCATGGGCACTTCACATTATGAACCAACAGGGATCTCTGAGTGTATTTCATTTATTTAAAAAAAAAAAAAAAAACAGAGGGAGAGCAAATGGGGGAGGGGCAGAGGGCGAGAGGGAGAATCCCAAGCAGGCTCTGTGCTGTTGGCACAGAACCCAATGAGAGGCTTAAACCCATGAAACCATAAGATCATGACCTGAGCCAAAATGAAGAGTCAGAGGCTCAAATGACTGAGCCACCCAGGCGCCCTGCATATTTCATTTCTAACACACAATAGAAGCCAGTTCCTGTGTGCACTCTGGTTCAAAGTGGTTTGTAAAATTGAATGTCAGTAGTGAAGTTAGACATTCAGCATTCTAAACCCTAACCAAAAGCCAACCACAGCAATATACCATAAAGGCAATAAAAACAATTGTATAATAGAACTAAGTTATATATATGACAATTATATGCATATATAATTAATGTATAATAACGCTTACATATAACATAATAGACTAAAGAGTCCAAAGAGTTATCAAAATGACATAGAAGCTGAGAACAGAGGATGACGTGTGAAGAATGATAGGAAACATGTTCCTTGCAGAAGAAAACAACAACAGCAACAACAACGACACTTAACCCTCCCCAAAAACATACAGCCTTCAACATGCCCACTAGGAAATTCTGCAGTGCTCTGGTTCCCTTAGTTGACACCTGCTTTGAAGGTCTGACTGACTTGTTAAACTGCAGTGAAGGCAAAATTGCTTCCGGTTTTAAGCTTTAGAGGTCACCACCACAACCACACCGGTATGTTAACAAGCACTACCAATCTCTGTGTTGCTCAACTACTCTGAACTGCTCTAGGTGTCACATTGTGTTGGGGGCAGAGATAAGTCTTGCAAGAAAGTCATCAAACTGAAATCTTGATATTGTCAGTATCATCTCGGTTTGCTCTGGCAAATACTACATTCAGCTACTGATAACAGTGTAAAACTCAGCAGGGTTGAGTGATCACCTGTGTCCTGATTTTCCTCTGGCTCTGTGAAAATAGCATATGTGATATTTTTTACACAAGTCTCTTTTTCATATGTAAATACCAGGAGAGGGGGCATCTAATAAACCTTAAAATATTTGAAATTCTAAGAATGTGAAGCTAGACAAGTGTATGCTTTGAAGCAACATGAATTCATATTCTGATATTATTTGTTTAAACATGTAGCATTGGTACCAAGTTTTCGTATCAATAATATAGCTCAGAACAGTGCAGAGTCATACGAGAACACATAATTGTCTATTTAAAGAAGTTTGCGTTCGCATTTACTGATATCTTCTACGCCATATGCTTGATTCTTAAAAAAAAAAAAGTCTGTACATAGCAAAGTCTCTTATTTTTTTTCAATAATCCTTAAAAATAATACTTCCAGGCTGATAAATTTTATCAACACCAAACAATACAATAGAAAACTTACACAGAATCTAATGCTTGTGTTTCTAAAAGACATTGTTCAATTTATGACATGTTCCATATGAAGGCCAGGATACACACAGCCTCCTAAAAGAGTCTCTGAGATTTAAAGCCCATACTATTTCTTATGGGCTTGGTTTGCCTGCCATTTATAATTTCCATTTATTGCTGCCTTAATTGCCTGGGCATGACCTTATATTTTGTAACCTTTTCCTTTTTCTCTTTAGGGCTTTAAATGATTTGCACATATCATCTTTAATTGACACCTCAGTGTGACATCAGCAAAATAGAGAGGATGGATAGCACAATCCACAAAACATTATCCTTGCAACTACATTTCTAATACTTTGAAAAACAAATTAGCAGAACACACTTGGTTTTAAGCTTTTCTTGGCAATCTTTTCTAGGAGGCTGATTCTAATACTCAAATGCTAGCACTCAAATCTTGTACCTCACATCAATAAACAAAGACTTTTAACTTCAACCCAAAATTCAGTATATGAGGTTTACATAGGGAATAGCTTTCTTCATGTAAGTTGATAATAAAGTTTCAAGAGTAAGAGGTAAGAGTAGAGTTGAGCAAGTTTAGCCCAACTTTACTTGGAAATAACCGAAATAGAGAGCAGATATTATAATCGTATATTTCTAGAGCTCCTGGCAAACATAGAGACCGTGAGACCAGTCCTCTCAGTACCAAGGACACTGGAGCCTAATGGCTTTCTTAGCATCCCAGTTTCTAATAGTAGTTGGAATGACTCAGGAATTACAGCTTCAGGTCCTATGTGTTTTCCACTCTACCAAGCTAAAATAATTAAAGCAGATATAAAAAATATATTGACAACCATAGATCAATGGGGGAAAATGGCACCACATTGTTGTGACAGAGGAGTACTGAATGATTAAGCTGTTCTATTGTATGAAAGTGACAAGAGGAGGCAGTTCCAGTGACCAAACAGTAACAGATATTAAAGACAACTTAAGTCACTTAGACCCTTCATCCTTCTCTCTCTGTTGATCGGATACTTAAATCCCTTTTATAAATCCTAACGATAGAATTCTATTATATGATTAATATGAAGTCATCCAAATTATACTTAAAGCCACCAGTGATGGAGAACATATTGTTTCGGAGGCATGCATTTCATCTGACTTAACCCAAACCAGTTTCCTTGAAAAGTTCTTTCCTTGCTGAAACATACTTGTAGATTAGATAGTGAAATGATAACTACTTGATGTTTAGATTAATTTACTTTTTCTATAATAGAAAAATAAATGTATCAGGATCAGAGATAAAGACAAGAATTTGCTATCCTTTATGATGAAACACGCAAACCCAAAAAGTGAATTAAAATTATTTTTCAACTTTTCAACTGTTAAGTATGGCAATTGTATTAGGTACTTATCGGTTTGCATGATAGCCTTGAAATATATATATATATATATATATATATATATATATATATATATGTATATATATATATGATCAAATTAAGTAAGAACTTAATAGCATCAATAGAAATTTGGAGCTATAGCTAAGGGTCTTTCCTTACATTACAATGTCACTTACCTTTAATAGCTTTGAACCAAATAATAATTTCTTCAGTATACGAAAAATTCAAGAGTCTTATTTACCTTCTAGTAAAGCAGTCATTTATCTTGGACTGTTCAATGGTAAAATAAGATATTCTACAGAAAGTACAGATGGATGAGTGATAAGTGCTAGCGTGAATGAAAAACATCTCAAGGCAAAAATGCAAAAGCCATACATAATAGAAAAGGATGTTTATGGAACACAATCAATGACCTTGTCTTGAATTCTGTGTCTGAAAGAGAAATGTTCTTAGTAGAGGCTTCAACCAGAGACCATCTTTTGTCTACTGTCACTGCTAAACTTTCCATGCATGAGGAGTCAGATTTAAATTTGAGTAAATTAGATTTCACCCTTTATGATTAGTTAATTCTGATCCACACATCCATACATACATTTAGTTAATTCTGATCGTAAATGCAAAACCTTCAAGCACTTTCTAATACTTTTTTAGAACTATCATTTTTTACTTTAATGCATTACCCCAAATTTATTATTTTGTATATCTAAATATGAGAACTACACACATGTAGATAATAGATATGTCCTTTCCATGTATATGTATGTGCATGTGTATCTACGATGATACATAACACTTTCATATCATTAATTCACTATACTGAATGCATACTATAAGCTATGGTTCTTGCTTTAAGGAATAGCAAACAAACACACAAACAAACAAAAAACCCCAAAAACCTAAAGAGCAATCCCCACCCTGCAAAAATAATAAATAAATAAATAAATAATCAATAGAATGTGTTTTGATAAGCAAAGCCAATTTAGGAGTATTCTTTTGCACCTCAAAACTACAGGTAGAGCAAAGACAGTCATTATGAACTACTCCTTTAGCCTACTGGAGCCATTTCACACCAGCTTATATGAGACAACATAAATTCTCAGAAATTTGGAGAGCTGGATGTTAAATATAGCCATTATTAAAAAGTAAATTGAAGAAACTTACAATTAAATAACTTATATTAAAAACAAAAGTGATTAAAACTCAAAATTCATAATTTCCTAATTATTTTGCTACATTTTACTATTACCAATGTGCTTGAGATGGGTTAAGTCTATTATACCTGCACCATGGGAACGCTATGTAATGGTGTGACATTGAACATCACTTTCCAACCTGTTTCGCTGACTTAAGTCAACCATGATGAGGATACTTACAGCACAGAAAGCAACTAAAGCCACAACGCAAGATGTTTTATCCCTCTCCATCCCAAAGGCTACTCTTGCTAAATAAACATTTATAAGCACACCACTGATATCAGAACATGGATGAATATAGTTTAGTGGTCACAGCACAACCTCTGAATCTGACCTTGCCCATTAATATTTGTGTGCCTTTGCACAATTTTCTCAAATGAGTAGTGGCCTAGTCTCGTCATCTGTAAAATGGTTTACAAATCTTTCTTAAGTACTTAACGCTGTGTCTGGATTGGAACTTGAAGTGACCAATAAATGCTAACTCTAATTGCCATCAACCATGAGACGTAGCATGAAATACAGAACGGGCTGTAGTGAATTTAATCTCATATTCAAGAAAATTGGTAAAATAGACAAATTAGATTTTCATAATTTACTTGGTTCTTTATATAGAACTGTATGCCTTAGAAGCCAAAGTATAGGGAGAAGTCAGTTGCATTCCTTGAAAACTTTACAGATAGTAAGGTTTTTGTACTTGTAGAAAACTTCTATGATTACTTGCTTTCCTAATTAATTTTTTATAGTTTTTTTTTTTTACTTTTGTAAACACTTAGTATAAATCATTTAAATATGCAGTAGAATTATTTTAAACAAATAAACAGCATGACCCAGTGGAAAGTATCCGGCTGGGACTTCACAGAACAGAAGTTTCTTATTGATTCTGTTTCAGTTTCCTGTGTCTAGCAGGGCACAGTCTGTCTACCATGGCCTCCGGTTTCTTCAGCTTTACATTGAATTTATTGCACGAAGCTGGATTAGCAGGTGACCTTGAATCCATCTTTTGAATAAAATCTTCCATAGAAGAGTAGTATATGCAGTTAAGATAGCATATGGGATGATGGTGTGAGCACATATATTTACTTCCCCTTTCCCCCCAGAATCCCAGATCCAGTAATGAAAAGCTAAATACACATAAAAAGCAATGGGAAATACCAAAAGCAACATCTGCATACAAGAAATTTAGAGGAATGCTCCCAAGACATAAAACACACAGGGACAATAATCAGACCAGAGAAAATGATAGTCAAAGACATGCAGAATGAAACTCCACAGATAACACAGAGCTCATGGCAAATACATGTGATGGACAGAATGCTCCACAGCAAACATTGCAGAAATTCTCTAGAACCTTCGTTCTGAACAACAGGACCATTTGTCACCCTCTTACTCGGAGAAGTGCACGCTGCTACAGTGTATGTTTTTCTAAGGTCGAAGTTCTTGGCAGTATTTATGTATTTATTCATTATGTTCATTTTTAGAGTAAGTCTGAATTTAGTCATTGTTTTAGGCATCTTCCTTGTTACTGGTGGGCCGTGAATATTCTGTGTCTTTGCATGTCTGACCCTCTTATTTCTCACTCAAATTTGAATGATGCTTTTGATGTACTCAGACTCAAAGTTATTTTTCCTCAGAACATTGAGAAAATTGGCCTATTGTCTTTATGCACCTGAGCTGTCAGTAATAAGTCCGACAGATCTATCTGATTCTTGTCCATTTGCAGCTTACTTTTCCCTTCTCTTTTTGGAAGCTTTTAGGATTTTCTACTTTTCTTTTTCTTAGTTTTCACTACCATTATTTTTCTATCAGTGAGACTTTTTACCCTGTTTAGCTCTTAGAGACTAGTTTCAGTATGACTGTGGTTTTCCCCTAATGCTGGTATACTATGGTATTTTCTGCTATTTCTTTAAATATTTTTTTTCCTCCTCCATTTGTTTTATTCTCTCCTTTTAGAGTCCTAAGGTTCAAGATGGTGACATAGAAAAATCCTGAACTCAGTTCCTCCCCCCAGACACACAGAACTTTCTAAGAAAAACAAAAACAAGCAAACAAACAAACAAACAAACAACCCACCTAAAGTCTGGCTCAACAACTACACATCAGGCTAATGAGAAGAAAACACATCAAAGAGGGTAGGAGAGACTGGGCCACAACTCCCATAAATCCCACTCCAGGCCAGTGAACCGCAATTAAGAGGGAGCTCAGACCCCGAACTTCCCCTTAGGAGTCAGAGTTTGAACCCCACATTGGGCACCCCAGCTTTTCAAACCTGCACCTGAGAGACAAGCCTCCAAAACATCTAGCTTTGAAAATCAACAGGGTTTGTGCCTACGAGACCACAAGACTGCAGCGATCTAAGAAATGGCTCTTAAGTATAAACAGTGTAAATCATTTAAATATATAGAACTAATTTAAACAAATAACCAGCGTGATCCAGTGGAAAGTATCTGGCTCCAGGATTCACAGAAGTTTCTAATTGATTCTGTTTCAGCTTCCTGTGTCTAGCAGGGCACACTGTCTGTCTACCACGGCCTCCAGTTTCTTCAACCTTATGTTGAAGTTATTGCACAAGCCTGGATTAACAGCTCTTAAATGGCTCCTACTTAGATTTATCGCCCAGACTTGCAGTGAAGGAGGCTCATTTTGCTTATGTTGAAGCATTGGCCTGAGGGGCAGGCATCTAATTTAACACACAATGCAGGAGCATGCTGGAACACTCTTCAGGGATGGAAGCTAGAGGGGGCCAGTTTTGCTCTCTTCCTCGCCCTGCGGTAGGAGATGGGAGCCATTTTATTTTTTTATTTTTTAGGGTTTTGTTTGTTTTGTTTTGTTTTGTTTTTAACATTCGTGATAGGGAAAACTCTGTTATAAGATGGCCAACAGGACTGGTAGGGAAATTCCAATCCCCGACCAAAGACTCCCCTTCTGGGTTCTTTTCCTACCACGCTTGCCTGGCGCAGGCCAAATTACCACGAATGCGGAATGCGGAAGTAACAGACTATCACTTGTTCCCTCTGCTTACCCTCCGTCTCCGGAGCATGATCTCCTCTGAGCCGGCCTAAAATAAACCTCCTGCCTTCCAAGATCTCCGAGTGCCGCCTGGTTCTTCCCCGGGGTGATCCAGACCAGGTTCCCTAACATTAGGCTTTCTTTTTCTTCTCTTTTTTTCTGGGAGGCACCGTCTTTGCGCTCCCCCTCACCTCACCGCAGCCAGAGGATACCGTCTTCTCACTCCCCCTTCTGCTGTGCTCTCAAGCCCCGCCCCCCCCCCCCCCCCCAATCTTCCAGAAGGAAACTTTCACATGCTTTTGGTGACCTGATTTTTGTGGCTGCTGCCCAGGGGGCCTTCCTTGCTCACAGGGGTTTCATGGCCCGGGAGAGGCCTGGGTCCCACGGGTTTATAACAGTCACAGTTCTGGCAAGATACCACGGTCAGGGTGGTGCCAGAGATTGAAACGCACCCCTCTCAGTAGAAGAGGCCGGTTGACTTGTCCTGGACCTTGGGCCTGAGGGGAAGGCTTAAGGTTTGGCACGCATCTAGTGGCCGATGGAGCTGCTCTCAAGGAACGTGGAATGCGCACCTACATTTGTCCTTCGTATCTCCCAGGAAAGAGCTTATACACTCATCTGGAGCTCTTCTTTTCCAACCGCCACCCAGAGGATGCCTCCAGATCACCTGGCCCTGGTAGCCATGAGGGCTGATGCTGGTGGTCCCACAGGACTGATTAGCTTTGCACACTTTAAAAGCTGCTGTCTGAGGGTCTGGCTTCCAATCAGCCCGAATCTAGGTGCTGTGAGATCCTCCCCTTTGGGACACGAACAGGTCTTGGCTCGCTTTCCGCTGCCGGGAGCTATTAAAAAATATAATAGGCCGGTTTGGACAATCACAAAAGTTTGTGAGACCACCAAGGCTTGAGCAAAGTTGAGCGACAGGTTTTGTCACCTACCCAAGCCCATGCCTTCAGGGAGAAGTGGTTGTTTCATCTAGCACAGAGAAACCAACACAGAACCAAGCAAAATGAAGAAAAAGAGGAACACCTTGCAAACAAAAGAACAAGGTAAAGCTTCAGAATGGCTCTCAAGTAAGCTTTATAATTTCCGTTTCTACCTTCCATATTTTTAGCTTTACTTTTTAGACATTTTTATTATTAAAAATAACCCATATAAAAGGTTGAAAAAAGAACCTCACGCCCTTGGTTTTTGTTTTGTTTTGTTTTCCTTCTGTCACCTGCTTGTGCATCTTTAAACAATATAGCTTAGATTTCCTGCTTTGGAACAGGAATACATACATATATATATATATATATATATATATATATATATATATATCTGAATACATTATTTTGTTTTCCTTTATTCATTGAATAGTATGTTAAATTCATTCATATTGTTGCATATATCTGCAGTTCATTCATTTTTATTGCTTTACAGCCTACCATTTTGTAGTATACCACAGTTTACCATTGACTGGCATCTGGTGGTTTTCCGTCTGGAATGACAACCGATGCTGCCATAAACTTTCTTGATCAGGCATCTTGGTGCACATGATCTTCACGCATCTAGATCAGTAGTTCTTAAATTCTAGCATGTATCAGAATCATCTGTATAAGGCTTGTTAAAACAGATTGCTGGGCAAACAGATGATCATACACAGTAGATTTTTTTTTTTACTATGTATTGTTTTTCTTTTCTCAACTCTTCTTTGGATTTATTTTGCTCCTCTTTTAACAACGCCCTGAGACAAATTTTCAGCTTATCAATGTCTAACCATTCTTCCTTTCTTTAAAATGCATTTGGGGTGACCGGTTTCTCTATATATTGCTTTATCTGCTCAAACAACTTTGAACAGTTTTTATTGTCTTTAACTTCAAAATATTTTCTATATCCCATTAACATGTATTTCTAGATACACTGCGTTTTGTGCTTATTTGTTTGATTTTTAAAACTTTTAATTTTGAAATACGGGTTCACAAGAAGTTGCAAAGATAGTAGAGAGGTACCGTTGCCACCAATATCTCTCAGGTATTATATCTAATGTAACTTAGTTACCGTATGAAATTCGGGTAACTGATGTTGATACAATACGTTTGATTAGTTCTACGCCCTTTTTTAAATCCTGAGTGTAGATTTGTAAAACCATCACTGCAGTCAAACATTTGACTGCAGGAACATACAGGAACATTTCTTTACAACAAAGATCTTCCTGTGTGCCACTCCTTTATAGGCACATCCACTACCCATCCCCCACAACTACTGATCTATTTTCCATCTCTACAACTATGTCTTTTGATAATGGTACGTAGAAGGAGTCATACAATATGTGGTCTTTAGAGATTAACTTTTTTTTTTTTTTTTTTTTTTACTCAGCATAATGCTCTGATCCATCCAAGTTGCTGCATGTATCAGTAGTTTGTTCCCTTGTATTGCTGAATATATCCCCTGGTATGGATGAACCAGTTTGTCTACCCATTAACCTGTCAAGAAATTGTATCCCATAGAGTTTAGGTGTTGTGTTCTGAGCCTGGCCTTTATTTCAGTCTTTTGTTTCAGCAGACACTTGCTGACACTACAGTTAAGGGAAAGATGGAGTAGATGTCCAGATTCCTCATGTAGGTTCCTTTCAGTCTCCTGGGGAACAGGTGCAGAAGGAGAAGTTCAGGCTCCCCATGAGGCCTCTACTTGCATTACCCTGGTCAGGAAGGGCCCCTCATTACTGCTTCCACGAGATCTCCACTGACACCCTTGTGTGTGTGGTTATGGAGCAGCAGAGGGTTTCTTACCTTCAGGCTGGGATGAAAGTTTTGCCTCTCTACTGGGTCCTTTGCGATCATCTTGAAGGGAGGTGCGGGATCACATTACAGTGGGACAAGGTGGGTAAAAATCTAGGCTCTCACTTGGGCTTTGTTGAGGAAACTGGGAGTAGAATCCTTTTTCCTGGCTCTTTGGCTACAGAGAATAGGCTTTCCATGAAGTTTTGTCTGTGCCTGTATATGTTTTGAGGTTTCCAGTTTTTCTAGCTCATAATCTGGGATATATTAGACAAAAGCACAGGAAATGCACCAGCAGGTCATTCTTCATGTTGCAAGGTCCTTAACTAGTTTATATTTTCTCTAACTTTCAAAGTCTTCTTACGTTTGTTTTATATATACAATACCCCCTAGATTTTGGTTGCACTTAAGAGGAATAGGGGAAACTATATCCACTTGATTTCGTCCTGGAAATAGAAGTTCAAATACATTTTTTAAAAAATAAAATGTACTTCTTGGGGCACCTGGGGGGCTCAGTTGGTTAGTGTCCGACTTCAGCTCAGGTCGTGATCTCACGGCTTATGGGTTCGAGCCCTGCGTTTGGTTCTGCGCTGATGGCTCAGAGCCTGGAACCTGCTTTGGATTCTGTGTCTCCCTCTCTCTGCCCCTCCCCTGCTCACGCTCTGTCTCTCTCTTCCTGTCTCTCTCCTTCAAAAATAAATAAACATTAAAAATTTTTTTAAACAAAATTTATTTCTTGTCCAGCCAGGCAATAAACCAGAATGAGAAATAAACAGCATTTGGTTGGGGAGCAGGGAACGAAACTGTCCCTATCCACAGACAATATGATCATCTATGTAGAAAATCCCAAATAATCTATAAAGTAATTCTTACAATAATGAGTTTAGTAACTTCCTAAATTATGAGAACACATGGAAAAATAATCTTCTTTCTTTTTTTTTAACGTTTTTCTTCTTTTTACTTATTTTTGAGAGGCAGAAATAGATAGCGTATGAGCAGGAGGGGAGCAGAGAGAGAGGGAGACACAGAATTCGAAGCAGACTCCAGGCTTTGAGCTATCAGCACAGAGCCCAACTTGGGCTAAAACCCCCAAATCGTGAGATCATGACCTGAGCTGAAGTCGGAGGCTTAACTGACTGGGCCACCCAGCCAGGCACCCCTAATGTTATTTCTATGTACAGGCTATATAAACTTGGAATATTTTTTTTAATGTTTATTTATTTTTGAGAGAGAGAGAGGGACAGAGAGACAGAGCGTGAGCAGGGGAGGGGCAGAGAGAGAGAGGAGACACAGAATCTGAAGCAGGCTCCAGGCTCTGAGCTGTCAGCACAGAGCCTGACGTGGGGCTCAAACTCACGGACTGTGAGATCATGACCTGAGCCAGAGTCAGACACCTAACCGACTGAGCCACACAGGCACCCAGGAATATATGTTTTTTTTTAAAGATAATACCATAAAATACCATGCAAGCATAATAATGCCCCCAAATTGAATATATGTATAACAAAACATGCAAGGGATCTATATGCTGAAAACTAAAAAAATGTGATGAGTGAAATAAATGAAGATCTAAATAGATGACAAACCCTATCATCATCATTAATTGGTAACTAACTCATTAAAGATGCAAATTCTCTTCTAATTGTTCTATAACTTTAATGCAATCCTATCAAAATCCAAACAAGATTTTTTTCCCGCAGATATAAACCAGCTAATTCTAAAATTTATAAGGAAAAACAAAAGAACTAGAACAACTAAAAGAATTATGAAAGATAAGAATAAAATTGGAGGAGTTACACTGTGGATTTTAAGACTTACTATAAATCTACAGTAATCAAGTCAGTATGGTATTGATGAAGGAATAGACATATAGATAAAATGAATAGAACTGAGATTCTAGAAATAGATCCACAAAAATATGACCAATTGATTTTTGACAAAGGTGCAAGAGGAATTCAATGAATATAGACTAGGTTTCTCAACAAATTGTATTGGGACAACTAGAGATTCATCAGCAAAAGAAATGAACCTTGTTCAAAATTTAACATATTATACTGAAATTAACTCAAAATGAATCATGTATCTAAATGTAAAAATCTAAAACTTTTAGAAAAGATATAAGAGAAAAATCTATGTCACCTTAGGTTTGGTGATGAGTTCTTAGACATAATAAAAAGATAATAATAATAAGCACAATGAAAGACATTGCTATGAGAATGAAATGGTTGGCCACAGAATGAGAGAAAATGTCTTTGATATTATATACCCACAAGTAACTAGTATACAGAGTATATATAAAAAAAACACTCAAAACTCAAAAATAAGAAAACAGAATCCAGTTTAAAAATTAGTAAAAAACATGAACAGTCACTTCACCAAAGATATAAGGATAATAAAAATGATACTCAACATTAATAGTCATTAAGGAAATGCAAAGTGAAACCATGATGGGATTCCACTATACAACTGTTAGAATGCCTTAAATATATATACATATATATATATATTTTAATATTTATTTTTTTTTTTTTGAGAGGCAGAGACACAGAGCGTAAACAGGGGAGAGGGCAGAGAGAGGAAGACACAGAATCTGAAGCAGGCTCCAGGCGGTGAGCTCTCAGCACAGAGCCCGACATGAGGCTTGAACTCACAAACTGTAAGATCATGACCTGAGCCAAAGTCGGACACTTAACTGACTGAGCCACCCAGGTGCCCCTGTATGTATATTTTTAACTATTCACAAAGTAAGTGAGAGCAACTAGTAAGTTGCAGTAAGAGCATAGTAAGTATGCAGAGCAACTAGAACTTTTACAGCATTGCTGGTGAGAATGTGAAATGGCACAGGCTTTTGGAAAAGGTTTGGTAGTTTCTGAGAATGGTAGACATACACTTAAACCACGTGACTCAGCAGTCCCACTCCAGAGTGTCTCTTAGAGAAATTACAATATGTAACTAAATTATCAACTGTCATTGTCTCTTCAGGCTGCCCTAACAAAATAACACAGATGAGGTACTTTATGAACAGCAGAAATTAATTTCTCACAGTTCTGGAGATCCTGGAAATCCAGAATCAGGGTGTCAGTGTGGTGAGGTTGTGGCTGGTGAGAGCCTGTTTCCTGATAAATAAATGGCTGACTATCTTCTTGATGTAACCTCACATGGCAGGAGGGGCAAAGAGCTTTTCCTAGGTCTCTTTTATAAGGTCACTGATCCTACCTGTGAGCACTCTGCCCTCATGATATAATCATCTTCCAAAAGCCCCACCTCCTAATACCATTACATTGGGCTTTAGGTTTCAGCATTTGAACTTTGGAGGACACAAACATTCAGAACATAGCAAATATACCTGTTATTTGTCCTAGCATCTTACTATTAATGTTTTTTTCCAGGAATAAGCACAAATATATAAAAAAATTTCATCACAGTACTATTAACTAGGCTGAGGGGTGCCTGGATGGCTCAGTCAGCTAAGCATCCGACTTCAGCTCAGGTCATAATCTCACAGGTCATGAGTTTGAGCCCTGCATTTGGCTCTCTGCTTTCAGTGCAGAGCCAGCTTTGGATCCTCTGTCTCCCCCTCTCTCTGTCCCTTCCCCACTTGCTATCTCTTTCTTTCTCTCTTTCTCTCTCTCTCTCTCTCTCTCTCAAAAATAAACATGCTGAAAAAAAATTTTTTTAAAGTTTAAACATATGATATCAGGTGGTTAAATGAAATTTTGCAATGGAATAAAATTCTGCCATTTAAAACTGTGTTTTAAAAAGATAAATAATGAAAAAACTATTATCACAATACAACCTTAATAAAGAAGGAAAGATAATAAAGAAGAAAAGATAATAAGTAAGGAAAGATAAAGATAATAAATAAATATAGTAAATATATTTATAGAAACTATATAAATTTATAAAATTACTATAAATATATTATATTTACTATATTTATTTACTATATTCATTTATTATCTTTATCTTTCCTTACTATATATAAATTTATATATAGTTTATATATATTTATATATATATATAAATTTATATATATAGTATAAATATATATATATATAAATTTATACTATATATATAAATTTCCTTACTATATATAAATTTATATATAGTTTATATATATATAATTTATATATCTTTATCTTTCCTTACTATATATAACTATATTTATAATATATATTAATATATATTATAAATATATTTATAATATATATAATATAATATAATATAATATAATATAATATAATATAATATAATAAATGTATTATATTTATATATAATAAATAAATAAATATAGCAAAGATAATAATAAAGAAGGAAAAATCCGGTCTAATTTCATGGCATGTGGATAAATACACATGTGTATATTATACATATATAAATATGCATGTATATTACATGCATTTGTAATATGAAGGTCATAGGAAAAATATTGCTACCAGTAATTATAGTATTGTGGTGAGATTAAGAGTGATAAATTTTTTTTCTATTGACCAATATTTTGTATATTTTCTAAGAGAATACATTTTTGTAGTAATAAAAATAATCATAAAACACTATTAGGAAATACAGAGCACAAAATAGTGTTGGCAATAAGTGTAAGTGAAAAAATTAATTCTATCTCTGCTATGATTATAGCAATCCAGATTTTTCATATGAAAAATATATTTCTAAAGAATGTGGAAAAAAATGAAATTAATTTCATATCATTTTAGTTGTGTTACCATTTTTTAACAGACAGCCATTGCTGTTCCTTAAATTATAAAATAAAGCACAAACTTCACCAACAGAGACTGTGAGGACAGCCTGAGCACTAGGAGAGGAAATTGTATAGATCCAATATAATCCAACTTCAAATACAGAGTTTCTTACTGCACATATCCAGTTGTGTCTGTCAGATACAAACTGTTATTGCTATCATTAGCCAACAAGTAAATCCCTGATAAATGAGCATGCCAGAGGGTGCCCCTTCAGTCATCTTTGGCTCAGCCCTGCCATTAATCTCAGGAAAGATTCTTCTGTGATCTTGCAGCCCTACTCATGTGCTGTGACCTTGGGCTGCAGGCTCTGACCTTGGACTGAGAACAGGAAATTGAGGTTTCCTCATTGAGTGAGAATTCAGGCTTGACACAACTTTTGTGAAGGATTTCACCTACTGTTAAGTCACAGCTTCCTTTTTCTGTCATAAGCACTTGCCCATACACACACAGATGTAAACACACCCAATCATTCTTGCCCGAGAAAGAATGAAAGCCTTGGCAAATAGGACTGGCAGAAAACACTATACTTTGGTTACTGTTGTGTTTTTTGACCTTTGTCTTGATAGGTGGTGGTGTGAAAGACTACTTCTAACTTGATTCAAAATCTGAATGTTGAAATGAAAAAAAAAAAAAAAAAGAGAGAGAGCTTATTTATGGATTTCCATTTTATCTCCAGAATTACCAGTTCATTATCTAAAAGCAATACATTCTATTTTTCTCAGTAGAACTTATGTGAGAAGAAATGTTGCCCATCACTGGATTCTACACATCTCATATCTGGTGAAAAATAATTTAAAAACAAACTCCCTCCCAACACACACACACACACACACACACACACACAAATAAATACCTCCTATATTGTAAAGACCCCCCCCCCCCCGCCCAAGGAGACCCCATTGAATTCCTCCTGGTGTTCACTCCTGTGTGTAATTCCCTCCCTCTAATGATTGTTTACATGCCAATTTGCGTAAGCAATGGTGCTCCATTATTTGGTCAAACATTAGTCTAGGTGTTGCTGTTAGCATATTTTATAGATGTGGTTGACAACTATAGTAATTGGGTAAAGGAGATTACTGTCAACAATTTGGGTGGACCTCATTTAATCTGTCAAAGGTGTTAAGACTAAAAACTGAGATTTCCCAGAGAAAAAGAAATTCTGCCTGAAGACCAAAGTTTCAACTCCTGAGTTCCCAGCTTGCTAGTTGACCTTACAGATTTCAGACTTGCCAGCCCCAAAATTATGTAGCAGGTTTCTTAAATTCTCTCTCTCTGTTTCTCTCTGTGTGTGTGTTTGTGTGTGTGTGTGCATGTGTGTGTGTGTGTGTGCATGTGTGTGTGTTTGTATATATTCTGTTGGTGCTGTGTCTCTGGAGAACTCTGGTACAGTGTGTATGTAAAATTTTTGTTGTTTTTAATCTCATTATAACACGTAACACATAAACAGTGTCCCAAGTCTTCTTTACTAATTCACAGTGTGGTTTAGACACCTATTTGTAAATCAGAACACACACATCTGCCTTACTTTTACCAATGTTCAGTGGATATCACATTTATAAACCATAATTGATCCATGAGCATAGATGAAAAGGTACGTGTAGTAGGTTTTCCAGCTTTTAATTTTAAACTTTAAGTCTTAATTATGACCTGACTAATCCCATGTAGTCTGAAAATTCTGAGATAGGATGTTTAAAGTTGTAAAATGCTTAAAATGAAATAATTCAGCTTCGGTGATGCATTCTGGGGTTTATCTTCCCCCCCCTCCCCCCCCCCACCCCGAGAACAAAGTGAAAGCTGGGTATTCTGGGGAAGAGTCATGATTTCATTTTTTTTTCCTCAGTTATGGCCTAACTTTGAAGTGTCTCCCAGGAGTTGTCTGGCCCAGAGGGTGTTCTTTGCTTTGCAAACATTTGCTTTGGCCTGCAGAGGTTACAGTTTTATTCACAAGATCTATACTCTTATGAGGCTGAGACCCAGCATACTGGCTTCGTGGACATCATTTATATCTTTTCTTTTTCCCAATATTGTTAATACATGAGATAAAAATCATGTTCATAAAAATCATTTTAAAATTAGAGAAGTATGCTACAGTTGGGATAAAAAACAAAGCAAAATGATCTTGGGTAATTAGGAAGTGATTAGTTCAAGGAATAGAACAAAAGATGGTAACATTTAAGACTTGAGAAAATAACATAAAAGTTTTTTAAAATAAAATACATTTTAAATTTGTAGATGGACATCTTCCAAGATGTAAATTTATTACAACTTGAGACTAGAATTATCATATCATGAACATGCTCTGATCATACTATTATCTTTTTCACCAAGAGATTCCACTTTTGTATTTTAATTTCAGCGTCAGAATGACTGCCATATGTGATATATACTTTCTTGAGTGTTCTGAATTCCATTTGTTATAAAAAGGCAAAAAAATTTTTTTTGAACAACATGCTGTAGGCCCTCCAGCCTGGGCACAAGATAGAAACCCTTGAGTTCTCTGTAATATGGCTTTGTGATGATGCCAGTGAGGCAAAACAGGTTGTCTTTGCTGAAAACCTCAAACCCAGTCACCCCACCCTCCCAGTTCTGTAGCATTTTCTCAACAGTGTGAATCCTACTTGTGAATTCAAAGTGGAGAAGAGGGTTAGTAAGTATAAAGTATAAATTCTCAAGTGTAAGGTTAAAGCTAGAAGGGGTTTTCTGCAAGTGACTGAGGGAGGCACACTGCCTATAAGGAGATAAAATCAGTCAAGAGGTTGAGTCATAAATGGGAAGGCACCAATGCTCATCAAATTTGAAAAATGAAAGCATGGCTTTAAAAGGAGAAAATAGTAAAAGAATTTGTGGATAAGACATCAGAGAATAGAAGACTTGCAGACTGTAGGAGTTTTGATGGTTGAGAAATTTGTCAACAAACTAAAAGTTTATCTGCCTCCCATCAATTGGGAAGGGGGCAGTACTGCTTAGATGATCTGTACAAAAAAATTCTCTTTATCCTGTTTCTTCCTTTTAAGATCTGTCTCTAAGAAGTAAAACTTGGAGAAATTTTTCAGTCTATTTCCAAGATACCATCTGTCTCACCTAGTGTCTGGAATATAAGAGTTATTCATTAGATGAGTGAGTATTGAGTGAATTTTCACTAAAGTGTCAATGACTCATAACCAAATTCCAGAGGGATTTATAAAACTAAAGGGAATGAGAGGTGTTGGAGGAGGTCTAAAGGTCTAAAACCTTGCGAGACTCCCTCACTACCATGGTGGTTTCTCAGGTATTCAGAAGCAGATGCCAGCGTATATTCTGGGCTGAAAGATCATGAATTCACCTCTTTAGCCAAGAGACGAGTGATAAGTCACTGTACCCTGACTTCACTAAACCAATATCATTTGCTGTCCAGAAAATAACAAAATAACAACTATGTTGGGAATAGGGATTCTGGACCAACGTTATTGCTTGTCATCTCTAGATAGGTATTACAATATCTATTTATAAAGATAAATAATGAAATAAGGAGTCGGCATTTAAATTTATATGCATATGCATTCATGTTTCCTTCCACCATACCATGTTACTCTTACACTATCACAGAACAGAAAGGGGAAAGATATGGAATGTTTTTGCCATAAGTCACAGAGTTTCTGTTAACATTCTGAGAGCAGTCTTTATATTGAAACCATTTACATGTACCTGAGAGCCCAGTAGTGTGATATCAAAGACATAACTCAGAGAAAAGAAATGCACACAAAGACTCAGCTAAGTGGGGAAAGTCCATGCGAGGACAATAATTCTATGGCTATGTGAGAAGAAGGGCTTACTGGGGTTTATGTTATTGGCCATAAATGATCAATGTAGTTTTAAGAATACATTTCAACAAGACAGATTTAAATTTTTTTAGATACGTATGTATGTATGCATATATATTCTTATCCATGGATACGTATGCACATAATTTGCACCTACTTATCTATATGTCTATCTATCCACTTAGTATGTAAAGCTGTATGTTTGTATGCCTGATGTGTTCTTAATGAATGTTGCCTGAATTGGCTTTCTGACTCTTAGAACAGTAGATCTTAAATATTTTTTGTAGCTTTTAAATATTGAATTACATATCATTGAACCAAAATGCGTTTTTAAAAGCAGATATTACTTAGGAAGTGGATTATATTTAACCAAGAAAAAAAAAATCTTTGTTTCCTAACACATCCCTAAAGGTGATAAAGAGGCACTTCCCAAATTATAAATACACTCAGCTTCTACTTACAGACAAGACAAAAACTTCCCAACCATGGACATGCCACTAAAAACCCAAGTGAAACATGACATACAGGTACCCATTTGTTTTAACATGTTAGAATGAAATGGAAGCCTTTAGAGGGCCCTACAAAGCTGCCATTTCTCATTCTAGTTACCTTGTAGAAACTCAGCAAAACGAGTTCCCGTACCGCTTATTCTCCAGTGAGTATTTCCATAACTTAGGAAATTAAGCACTTGGCTTAATTATATAAACTCTTGAAAGACTATTAGAGTACTCTTTAGAATGAAAGTTCTTAATTTCAAAAGTCTTATATTTTTCAAATTGCTTTCATACCCATCTCACCTGAGTCTCAGAACAACTTTGTGAAGACGGGAGCTAGGGATCATTATCAGTATTTTGAAGAGGAAAATAAAAATCAAGGCACATATCTGTGAAGATACTTGAAAACATGAAGTTTAGAATTTGCTTTATGTGTTAGTGGATCCATTTCCCCCCCCCCCAACAGATTGTGCAAAAGTGCTTTTCTCAAAATCTTTGGCATTTATAGTTGTCAAAATAATACTTGAAGCAATAAAAACAACCTTCAAGCATAGAAAATAAGTTGCCATCAACTTTCAAATTAATATAAAATGATACTAAGTTCATAAATGTATCTTTTAGGGGCAAAGTTAAATCAAATTGTCATATTTTCAAAAAGAAATGTTAAAGGCACATGATTTCTCAGTGCATTTAAGTTCCTTACGGAAAGCGTGAGTTTTAAGAGAAAGTCTTTTACCCTAAACTGGAAAATGCCCACAAATAATGATTCATTCTAAAGGTAGTAACAAAAACAAAGATTCCTGGCTCACTGCACGTGTAAGCTAGCTTGATTCTGTAACCACTGCTTTCTTCTCAACCAATAATTGTTTATTCTTTATTCTTAATTGATTATCCAGAAGGAGACAGTGGATTACTTACTTGTACATTTTTGGTTAACTTGAACCTGTATGTATGTATGTATGTATGTATGTATGTATGTATGAATGAATGTTTATTCATTTTTGAGAGGGCAGGAACCTGGGAGGAACAGAGAGAGAGGGGGAGACATAGAATCAGAAGCAGGCTCCGGTGCCTGAGCTGACAGCGCAGAGCCGGATACAGGGTTTGAACCCACGAGCCGCAAGATCATGTCCTGAGCCAAAGTCGGACGCTTAACTAACTGAGCCACCTGGGTACCACTTGAGCCTTTATTTTTGAGGATTCCGGAGAGGTGTGAGAACGTTGTACTCCTGTGAGTTTCAATTTCAGATCTATCCTTGATAATATGCAATAACTAGACGTCTCAGCGAAATTAGATATACGGGTGAATTCGATTGAAAATGATGTTGATATCTTCATTGTATTTATTTATTTTTATTTTTTTAAATATGAAATTTATTGTCAAATTGGTTTCCATACAACACCGAGCGCTCATCCCAACAGGTGCCGTCCTCAATACCCATCACCCAGCCTCCCTTCCCTCCCATCCCCCCATCAATCCTCAGTTTGTTCTCAGATTTTAAGAGTCCCTTATGTTTTGGCTCCCTCCCTCTCTAACCGTTTTTTTTTTTTTTTCCTTCCCCCTCCCCCATGATCTTCTGTTAAGTTTCTCAGGATCCACATAAGAGTGAAAACATATGGTATCTGTCTTTCTCTGTATGACTTATTTCACTTAGCATAACACTCTCCAGTTCCATCCACGTTGCAACAAAAGGCCATTATTTCATTCTTTCTCATTGCCACGTAGTATCCCATTGTGTATATAAATCACAATTTCTTTATCCATTCCTCAGTTGATGGACATTTAGGCTCTTTCCATAATTTGGCTATTGTCGAAAGTTCTGCTGTAAACATTAGGGTACAAGTGCCCCTATGCATCAGCACTCCTATATCCCTTGGGTAAATTCCTAGCAGTGCTATTGATGGGTCATAGAATAGATCTATTTTTAATTTTTTGAGGAACCTCCACACTGTTTTCCAGAGCGGCTGCACCAGTTTGCATTCCCACCAACAGTGCAAGGGTTCCCGTTTCTCCACATCCTCGCCAGCATCTGTAGTCTCCTGGTTTGTTCATTTTAGCCACTCTGGCTGGCGTGAGGTGGTATCTGAGTGTAGTTTTGATTTGTGTTTCCCCGATGAGGAGCGATGTTGAGCATCTTTTCATGTGCCCATTAGCCATCTGGATGTCTTCTTTAGAGAAGTGTCTATTCATGTTTTCTGCCCATTTCTTCACTGGGTTATTTGTTTTTCAGGTGTGGAGTTTGGTGAGCTCTTTATAGATTTCAGATACTAGCCCTTTGTCTGATATGTCATTTGCAAATATCTTTCCGCATTCTGTTGGCTGCCTTTTAATTTTGTTGGTTGTTTCCTTTGCAGTGCGGAAGCTTTTTATCTTCATGAGGTCCCAATAGTTCATTTTGCTTTTAATTCCCTTGCCTTTGGGGATGTGTCAAGTAAGAAATTGCTGCGGCCAAGGTCAGAGAGGTTTTTTTCTGCTTTCTCCTCTAGGGTTTTGATGGTTTCCTGTCTCACATTCAGGTCCTTTATCCATTTTGAGTTTATTTTTATGAATGGTGTAAGAAAGTGGTCTAGTTTCATCCTTCTGCATGTTGGTGTCCAGTTCTCCCAGCACCATTTGTTAAAGAGACTGTCTTTTTTTCCACTGGATATTCTTTCCTGCTTTGTCAAAGATTAGTTGGCCATACTTTTGTGGGTCTAATTCTGGGGTTTCTATTCTATTCCATTGGTCCATGTGTCTGTGTTTGTGCCAATATCATGCTGTCTTGATGATTACAGCTTTGTAGTAGAGGCTAAAGTCTGGGATTGTGATGCCTCCTGCTTTGGTCTTCTTCTTCAAAATCACTTTGGCTATTCGGGGCCTTTTGTGGTTCCATATGAATTTTAGGATTGCTTGTTCTAGCTTCAAGAAGAATGCTGGTGCAATTTTGATTGGGATTGCATTGAATGTGTAGATAGGTTTGGGTAGTATTGACATTTTAACAATATTTATTCTTCCAATCCATAAGCACGGAATGTTTTTCCCTTTCTTTATATCTTCTTCAATTTCCTTCATAAGCTTTCTATAGTTTTCGGCATACAGATCTTTTGCATCTTTGATTAGGTTTATTCCTAGGTATTTTATGGTTCTTGGTGCAATTGTGAATGGGATCAGTTTCTTTATTTGTCTTTCTGTTGCCTCATTATTAGTGTGTAATAATGCAACCGATTTCTGTACATTGATTTTGTATCCTGCGACTTTGCTGAATTCATGTATCAGTTCTAGCAGGCTTTTGGTGGAGCCTATCAGATTTTCCATGTATAATATCATGCATCTGCAAAAGTGAAAGCTTAACTTCATCTTTTTCCAACTTTGATGCCTTTGATTTCCTTTTGTTGTCTGATTGCTGATGCTAGAACTTCCGACACTATGTTAACAGTGGTGAAAGTGGGCATCCCTGTTGTGTTCCTGATCTCAGGGAGAAAGCTCTCAGTTTTTCCCCATTGAGGATGATGTTAGCTCTGGGCTTTTCATAAATGGCTTTTATGATGTTTAAGTATGTTCCTTCTATCCCAACTTTCTCAAGGGTTTTTATTAAGAAAGGATGTGAATTTTGTCAAATGCTTTTTCTGCATCGATTGACAGGATCATATGGTTCTTATCTTTTCTTTTATTAATGTGATGTATCACATTGATTGATTTGTGAATGTTGAACCAGCCCTGTAGCCCAGGAATGAATCCCACTTGATCATGGTGAATAATTCTTTTTATATACTGTTGAATTATATGCTGTTGAATTATATGATGTTGCTAGTATCTTATTTATAATTTTTGCATCCATATTCATCAGGGATATTGGCCTGTAGTTCTCTTTTTTTGCTGGGTCTCTGTCTGGTTTAGGAATCAAAGTAATGCTGGCTTCATAGAAAAAGTGGAAGTTTTCCTTCCCTTTCTATTTTTTGGAACAGCTTGAGAAGGATAGGTATTATCTCTGCTTTAAATGTCTGGTAGAATTCCCCTGGGAAGCCATCTGGTCCTGGACTCTTATTTGTTGGGAGATTTTTGATAACTGATTCAATTTCTTTGCTGGTTATAGGTCTGTTCAAGTTTTCTATTTCTTCCTATTTGAGTTTTGGAAGTGTGTGGGTGCTTAGGAATTTGTCCATTTCTTCCAGGTTGTCCAGTTTGTTGGCATATAATTTTTCATAGAATTCCCTGATAATTGCTTGTATTTCTGAGGGATTGGTTGTACTAATTCCATTTTCATTCATGATTTTATCTATTTAAGTCATTTCCCTTTTCTTTTTCAGAAGTCTGACTAGAGGTTTATCAATTTTGTTTATCTTATCAAAAAACCAACTCTTGGTTTCATTGATCTGCTCTACAGTTTTTTTAGATTCTATATTGTTTATTTCTGCTCTGATCTTTATTATTTCTCTTCTTCTGCTGGGTTTGGGGTGTCTTTGCTGTTCCGCTTCTATTTCCTTTAGGTGTTCTGTTAGATTTTGTATTTGGGATTTTTCTTGTTTCTTGAGCTAGGCCTGGATTGCAATGTATTTTCCTCTCAGGACTGCCTTCGCTGCATCCCAAAGCGTTGGGATTGTTGTATTTTCATTTTCATTTGTTTCCATATATTTTTTGAATTTCTTCTCTAATTGACTGGTTGACCCATTCATTCTTTAGTAGGGTGTTCTTTAACCTCCAGGCTTTTGGAGGTTTTCCAGACCTTTTCCTGTGGTTGATTTCAAGCTTCATAGCATTGTGGTCTGAAAGTGTGCATGGTATGATCTCAATTCTTTTATACTTATGAAGGACTGTTTTGTGACCCAGTATATGATCTATCCTGGAGAATGTTCCATGTGCACTCGAGAAGAAAGTATTTTCTGTTGCTTTGGGATGCAGAGTTCTAAATATATCTGTCAAGTCCGTCTGATCCAATGTATCATTCAGGGCCCTTGTTTCTTTATTGATCCTGTGTCTAGATGATCTATCCATTTCTGTAAGTGGAGTATTAAAGTCCCCTGCAATTACCATATTCTTATCAATAGGTTGCTTATGTTTGTGATTGTTTTATATATTTGGGGGCTCCCATATTCGGTGCATATACATTTATAATTACAATTATAATATATTACATATCATATAAATATATATTATATATTAAATAAATTATATATTATATAATATATATAATATATTATATTATATAATGATTATATATATTATGATTATAATATATCATATAATATTATGATTATAATTTATATTCTATAATGATTATATAATATACCATATTATATAATATTTATAGAATATAAATTATATAAAATATTATATAATTATTATATAATGCCTTCATCTCTTGTTACAGCCTTTAATTTAAAGTCTAGTTTTTCTGATATAAGTATGGCTACTCCAGCTTTCTTTTGACTTCCAGTAGCATGATAGATAGTTCTCCATCCCCTCACTTTCAATCTGAAGGTGTCCTCAGGTCTAAAATGAGTCTTTTGTAGACAGCAAATAGATAGGTCTTGTTTTTTTATCCATTCTGATACCCTATGTCTTTTGGTTGGAGCATTTAGTCCATTTACATTCAGTGTTATTATAGAAAGATATGGGTTTAGAGTCATTGTGATGTCTGTAGGTTTCATGCTTGTAGTGATGTCTCTGGTACTTTGTGGTCCTTGCAGCATTTCACTCACAGAGTCCCCCTTAGGATCTCTTGTAAGGCTGGTTTAGTGGTGACGAATTCCTTCAGTTTTTGTTTGGGAAGACCTTTATCTCTCCTTCTACTCTGAATGACAGACTTGCTGGATAAAGAATTCTTGGCTGCATATTTTTTCTGTCCATCACATTGAAGATCTCCTGCCATTCCTTTCTGGCCTGCCAAGTTTCAGTAGATAAATCGTCACTAGTCTTATTGGTCTCCCTTTATATGTTAGAGCATGTTTATCCCTAGCTGCTTTCAGAATTTTCTCTTTATCTTTGTATTTTACCAGTTTGACTATGATATGTCATGCAGAAGATCGATTCAAGTTACGTCTGAAGGGAGTTCTCTGTGCCTCTTGGATTTCAATGCCTTTTCCTTCCCCAGATCAGGAAAGTTCTCAGCTATGATTTGTTCAAGTACACCTTCAGACCCTTTCTCTCTCTCTTCCTCTTCTGGAATTCCTATTATATAGATACTGTTCTGTTTGATTGGATCACTTAGTTCTCTAATTCTCCCGTCACACTCCTAGATTTTTTAATCTCTCTTTTTCTCAGCTTCCTCTTTTTCCATAGTTTTATTTTCTAATTCACCTATTCTCTCCTCTGCCTCTTCAATCTGAGCTGTGGTCGCCTGCATTTTATTTTGTATTTTTTAGCTCCTCGTGACTATTTCTTAGTCCCTTGATCTCTGTAGCAATAGATTTTCTGCTGTTTTCTATACTTTTTTCAAGCCCAGTGATTAATTTTGTGACTATTATTTTAAATCCATTTTCTGCTATATTGCTTAAATCGTTTTTGATCAATTCGTTAGCTGTCACTGCTTCCTGGAGTTTCTTTTGAGAATTCTTCCGTTTCGTCATTTTGGATAGTCCCTGGGGTGGCACAGAACTTCAGGGCCCCTCCCCTGTGCTGTCTGGAGTAACTTGTATTGGTGGGCGGGGCCACAGTCAGTCCTGATGTCTGCCCCCAGGCCACCGCTGGGGCCACAGTCAGACCGGTGTGTACCTTATCTTCCCTTCTCCCAAGGGCGGGACTCACCATGGAGTGGCGTGGCCCCTGTCTGGGCTACTTGCACACAGCCAGGCTTGGATGGGATCTGGTGTATTAGCCAGGGTGGATCCGCAAGGTGCACTGGGGCGGGAGGGGCAGGCTTAGGTCTTTGGTCCCCTGCGGGAGGGGCCCTGCGGCACCTGGAGGGAGGCAGACCCATTGGAGGGATGGATTCGCCGAAGCACAGCGCTGGGTATTTGTGCAGTGCCAGCAAGTTCCATGCCGGAACGGTTCCCTTTGTGATTTCGGCTGGGGGATGGGCGAGGGGGATGGCGCTGGCGAGCGCCTCTGTTCCCCGCCAAGCTGAGCTCTGCCGTCCGGGGCTCAACAACTCTCCCTCCTGCTCTCCGAGCAGAGCTGTAGATTTGTAACCTTCCAGATGTTAAGTCCCGCTGGCTGTCAGAACTTACGGAGTCGGGCCCCTCAGCTCTTGTGGGCCAGACTCGGGGGCTCTGCCTTGCCAGGCTGGCCGCCCTTCCACCGCTCCGGCTCCCTCCCGCCGTCCGTGTCTCGCGCACTGCCTCTCCGCCCTTCCTGCCTCCTCCGGGGGCCTCTCGTCTACACTTGGCTCCGGAGAGTCCGCTCTGCTAGTCTTCTGGCGGTTTTCTGTGCTATTTAGGCAGATGCGCTTGGGATCTCAGTGATCAGCAGGACCAGGGAGCCCAGCATCCTCCTATGCCGCCATCTTCTCTCTTTTCATTGTATTTAAATCACAAATATAGAAACCTTCATATGACATATAATAAAAAGGACGTTGGGGCGCCTGGGTGGCGCAGTCGGTTAAGCGTCCGACTTCAGCCAGGTCAAGATCTCGCGGTCCGTGAGTTCGAGCCCTGCATCGGGCTCTGGGCTGATGGCTCAGAGCCTGGAGCCTGTTTCCGATTCTGTGTCTCCCTCTCTCTCTGCCCCTCCCCCGTTCATGCTCTGTCTCTCTCTGTCCCAAAAAAAATAAATAAACGTTGAAAAAAAAAATTAAAAAAAAAAAAAAAGGACGTTCACAGCAGTAATAAACCAAATGACTCAAAACTAATATTTGAATGAGTGAGGGGGAGCAATAAAGCTCAGCCTAAGTAGCACACTGCAAAGCCAGAAGGACTGCTTTATCTCTTGCAAGGTTCTCTAAAAGAAATAAACACCCTTAATACTAACACCTCTTCATCTATATATACGTTTCAATAAGTAGGCAATAGAATAATATCTTTTTAAAAACTGTTGATAAAACAGTGGGCCCTATGTACAGCAAAAAAAAAATATAGGAAGCAAACATGAAAAAAGGTTAATTTAACTCTAATGGACAAAAAGAGTTCTTACCACCACACCCAAAGCTATCACATTGCCGTATCAAGGGTCACAACTTTTTCTGGTATCAAAGGGAATAAGAATTGCTGTAGGGATTCACTTTGGACTTCCTCTACTGTCTGATAACCCCATTTGGTGTCAATACAAGGGCGTATTACTTGTTTTGTTTAACTTGCTTCTCTAACTTGTCAGCGATTCCATATTGGGAACTCTCTGGTTTACTTGACAAGCTTGGAACGTGGAACTCATTGACACCATTCAACTAGTAATATTCCCTCTTTTGGTCATGCCTGTCTCTTTTTGAGGCTAGCAGAGATATATGCTTTCTAAGGAGATAATTAGCCAACCAAAAAAACTCCAATTTGTTAATGAGCCAACTGGAAATTTATGAAAAACTGAACAGTAATAATTGATTTCAACATTTTTTTGTTTATAAACTATCTTCATGGCTTGTTCAATTTATGTGTGCATTTTATATTCTTGTTTTTACAAGAATATGAGTGTGTGATGTACCTGTATGTGCACATATTATTTGCATAGGAAATGTTTAGAAAGATATTTTTCAACATTAAATTTACATGATTTTCAAATGATGTTTATGAGTTCTTTATTTTGGTATTATTTTCAGAACATTATTGGAAGTATTAAGAATACAGATTCTATTAAGATATTTCTAACATAGAATGTTGATCTTTGATCCATGGTCAGATCCCTATAAAATAATTTGGGGAAAGGCAGATACCAATGGAAGAAATTACCAGAATATGGAGTCTTTTAGATTACGAATAACACTGACAGTACTTAATTTCTAATAAGTTGTGAAAACCAGACCACTGTGTCTCTATCACGGCCATGAAACTCATTTCCTATTGGAAGCTCTTTTTAAATTTTGTTTTATTTTGTCTTAGTGTTTTTATTTTTTCCTTTTTTTTCCCCAAGTGTTTATACCATACCTTATAATTACTGAATTACTGAATCAGAATCTCAGATTATGATACTAAGTAGTTGAAAATTTTAAGTCTCTAGTATTCTACAGGAATACATATGACAACAGAAATATGTGGTAAAACATACTAAATAAAAACCAATCTTAGGAACAATATATCTTAAATAAATTAAAAATATACCTATATGTGTAAACAGCTCAAAGTTTTGAATAAAAATCATATCAAAAGAAATCTAGCAGAGTAGGTACCTATGGTGATGGATTGGTAATGGGTCTAGGAATCAGAGATACAAAGGGAGAAATAAGAGAAAACGAAAATAATAGAGAAACTGTGCATGGATTAGCATATGTGGTGAAGACTAAGTCATTATTCACCCAAACCATTTCCTTCTACTGAATACATGGAACGCTATATCTTTTAGACTCCATGTGAGTAGATTGCAACTATGTAAGTGAATTCTGGATGATAAAATGTGGTAGAAATGAGAAACAGCACTGTTAGGCCTAATCATTACACCTTATGCATAATCATCCCCTTGTTCTTTTTTTCTCCTCTTGTTAATTCAGCAGCATCACAGATGAAAAGATCTTGGATACCTGAGTTACCATATAGTCTGCCTGTCTCACACTGGAATGTGACTAGGTGAGAAATAATCATTCAGGCTGCTAAGCTAATGAGATGTTGTATCGTTAGAGTACGTAGCAATAATCACTCTTAACATGAATGATGATGATGCAGTAACATGAAGAATATGATTAAATAAAATTTCTGTTTCTGTGGGAAAAAAGTAAAAGAAAAGAGAAAAAGGAAAACAAAACAGAACAGTGTTCCACATATGAATATTTTGCAGTGCCACCATACAAACCAATATTCATACATAGTATTATATAAGCAAAAATCAGAGAACAGAATTCTATTTAAAAGGTTTACAAGTTCAAAGCCTGACCATGTTGGAATAACTAGAATCAAATATCCCTTTCTTCTGTTAAACACTAGATGACACAAAGAAAAGAGTTGTTTTCAGAAACTGGAAAACACAACACAGGAGTATGACACCCAAGGCAAGTAAACAAAGAGGTTAAAGCCATGGTTACCTCCTTTGCTGTCTAAAAGCACTTTCTGGACCATAGCACTGGGAGGAGAAACCCAAGGAGAACAGTGTTGCCTTGGATGGAGAGAACAGAAATTGCTGTTGGGGAAGCCTGAGCCAGCTGGTCATGCAAGGCAGAGTACTATAAAGGAGTACTATAAAGGAGGTAGGCAGAGGGATCCTTTTGAATCTTTGGCTGCATGTTAAAATGTGCACACATAGGAGTAACCTCCAACAGGCTAGGCAGATAAAAATTCGAAGGAGCTCTGTGCCAGATAATTCAGAGGTCACACAGGCCTGGGAGTCATTTAGATAACAGGTATCTGGGAGAGACACATAAAATGCTTAGTAGCAGGGATGAACTAGCCTAGGGGAAAGGCTATTTTAGACCCTCCTTAACAAAGCTTCAAAAGAAGTGTCAAATGGACCAAGGTAATCAACATTAAATTGTTTATTATCCCCAAATTGTTCTATAAGTTAAATCGATCTCAATCAAATCCCTAGCAAACAATTTATAGAAATGGAAAAGTACATTCTAAATTCATGGAGAAATACAGAGGACTTAGAACAGCCCACATAATTTCGAAAGATAAGAGCAACTTTGGAGGATTTGCACAACTTGCACTCAAGATTCATTATAAAGGTCAAAAATCATGACAATGTAGCATTAGCATAAAGATAGGATAGAAGTGAATGAGGGGTGCCTGGCTGGCTCAGTCAGCAAAGAATGTGGCTTTTGATCTCAGGGTTGTGAGTTTGAGCCCTGTGGTGGGTATAGAGATTGCTTAAAAATTAAATTAAAAAAAAAGAAAAAAAAAAAAGATGTAAGTGAATGGACCAGAATAGTGAGACCAGAAATAGAACCACATACATAAAGCCAAATGGCCTTTGACATAGTTACCAAGGCAATTCAATGCAGTAGAGTGAATCTTCAACAAATTATGCTGGAAATATGGGTTAGCCACATACAAATAACATGATGAACCTCAATTTATGCCTCACATTATACACAAAAGCTAACTCAAAATGGATGATAGACCTAAATGTAAATCCAAAACTACAAGACTTTTAGAAAAAACATAGGCAAGATTAGAACACACAGAGTTGGACTTCCAATTTCTAGTCCGCCATATAACAAGTTTGGAAGTTGCCACTATATTCTAACAAGAAAGTGAACAAACTAAAAAGTCAACAGCTCTTCTTAGATCTTTAAGAGAAGTGAGGTTACAAGGAAAATCACTGTCCCCCCCAAATTGGAAAGACCAGTGAATATTCTTGAAGCTTTACCAGGTTCTCACAGGAACCATTTTGAAATACCCCAGTATATTCTGATTTTAACGGGTGTCAGCCTCAGGAGAATTTAACCATAGCCTATTCTTCTGGGCTTCTAACACCCTAACTGACCTGAGGGAAGCAAAATACTCCATTCCATTCATTCCAATCATCCTATTCCACCTAATATTGTAAATGGTGCTGAAGTGAAATCACTGTGTTTACACTGGAATCTTAGCAAGTTCTGTAGTGTTTTCAAAGGCTGGGTCCTCAGACAGGCAGATAGACAACAACATTGAAATATAAGAAGAGATAATGCTTAAGTATATTGGTGTGGTGACAAAAATCTAAGTTCTCCTGTTCCTCAACACACACATGCACACACACACACACAGACAAACACATACACAGGCAAAACTTTGATGAGCTGCATGTATGAAATTACCAATAAAACTAGACCAGTGATAAAATTGATTGAAAAGTTTTGGTTTTGTTCTAAAGATTTAGAAAGTTCTGTGAATAGGAAACTGGAGGTCTGCTCTTTTGCTATATTGATCAGAATTGTTTTTAATTAGTATCTTTTGAAAGTATAAAGGGAAAAACGAATGAAATAATGAGACAAATAAAAGACCAAAATGAACACATTATTGGACAATTTATTTATTTTCGGTACCAGGTAAAGCACATATGCGTATATTATCTTACCTAATGTGAATAGCAGAAAAAAATAAAATAATGGCACATATCAGTGAATTTTTGAGAATCTAAACATTTCTTCCATTTATCCTTAATAAGGGGTAAAATGAAAGCAAACTCTGGATGTTTATAAGTGATGTTTATTTCTATAAATGTATCCAACTGGAAGAATGGGATCATAGGATACAATTCTCAGTCCCAGGGCTTGTGGCTGCTTTTGGGTTCTCCCAAACTTTTTCTTTTTACTGAATCATCTATTTTTCTGCATAAAAACAGATTTTATCTTGAAACCTGAGGTTTACAAAAAGATAACTTTCAATATTTATTGGAAGGGTGGAGAACAAAAACATTCAGTGAATTTTTGCTATTAATTCAGACATATTTTTGTAATCATATAACCCCCAAGACAGACCGTAGAGACTAGATCGTATCTGGGTTTAATGTGCTGAATTTTGGTGCAGAAATGAAGGGTAAAATATTTGTCTCCATGGGGACAGATCCATTACTGCACTTTTCAAAATGTCAAGGTTATATTTGAAAAGTAGTTGCAATTTTCTCCCATTTCATAAAGATAATTCTCTGCTTGTACTTCACACATAAAAATCTGTGACTTAATGAAAATTTGTCTTCACAGTATTAGGATAATAATCCCAACCTGACAAGGCTTAGAGCACAGTGTATTTTTTTCATAATCTCCAGATTCCAGGGAAGTAAAAACATGGTTGATGATTTAGTAATATTTTGTCATTTTGACCACTTCCTCAGTCTTGTAGAAGGTCTTAGCTTGTTTCAGAAATATTGTCAAATAAGAGATCTCTTTTGGAAATATTAATCCATGAAGAAGGAAACCACATTCCTGTATGTTTGAGATCTATCTACCTACCTACCTACATACCTACCTACCTACCTACCTACCTATCTATCTTTCTATTTGTCTATCATCTATATATCTACCTTCCTACCTCGGGTAAGTTTAATTTTACTAGATAAAAAATTTATATTTGTGTGTATTTGATATGCTCTAAGTAAGTCCTGATTATATGTACAATGGGAGTGCAGCTAAACATTGCAGTATACTCTTAGAGCTTTTAAACCATCAAACTTGATTGTGATACAAATGTTAAAAATATTAGTAGCCATTTAAGGTAGATATTAGTGATGTTTAATGGGATGGAATGTTAAATACAAAATAAAATTCTCATAAATAATTTTAAGGAAAATTCTTTATTTTTAATTTATTTATTAGAAATCTTAATATAGCAAATATTTTTAAATTCCATTTAAGGAAATTCAGTTGTATAAAGCAGATAACTAGAAGCCTTAAATTAAAATTTCTATCAGCATGCTAGTGATCGAGAGGCTGTATGGACAGGATTTAACAAGATTTAAGTAATTTTGCAGATGTCAATATGTAATTTGCCTTTATGTCGGGCAATTATTTTTAGCCTGTAAACCATTCATAGAAAAAAACAGCACGACAAATATGGTTTTTCCTTGCAGAAATTAAAGTGTATCTTTATGAGAAATAGTCAAACCTGAAACATCACTTAGATTCAACTAAATATCACAACACGTTTTCTATATATGAAAAAAGCAGGCATTTTCACGTGGGTTGTCTTATGTCATCTTTGCAATAACTTGGTGAAGCAATAATTTCAGTGTTAAAGATAAGCAGATCAGATTTATGGAGAGCGAGGAATTTATTCAGAATCTCAGCTAGTTGGTTGTCGATGTGAACCTTAAAGGTTCTACCCCAAGTATAGCGCTATTTCTATTACCTATGCTGATTCAAATAATTATGGCTTCATTTGGGTATCTCAGTAAATCTCTCGCTTGTTCAGTAAACATCCACTAAATTTCTAATATTCCTAATATCTCTGTGCTACATAATGGAGACGTAAGGGCTACCTTGACTGAATTTAAGTAAATTTTGTTCTTCTTCCGTATGAAATGTATTGTTTTTCTCTGGTTGCTTTCAAAAACCTTCAAATTTATCATAAACTTGACTGTATGTGCCTAGGTACTATTTTCTTTGCATTTAACATGCTTGTGTTCCCATGAGCTTTTTGAATCTGTACACTTATGAGTTTCCCCAAATTAGAGAAATTTTAAGCCACATTTCTTCATACATTTATTTTATCCCTTTATCTTTTTTTTTCCTAGAACTGTAATTGTATATATGTTAGACCATTGTTAATTGTTGTAGTTTCCCTCAGTCTGTTCATCTGTTTGCATTTTGTTGTCTCTGTTATCTAGTGTAGGTAATTTGTATTGATCTCTCTTAAGGTTCATTCACTTTATCTTCAATATGTTGTTAATGCCGTTAGGTAAAATTCTTATTTCAGAGTGTTTATTTTTCATTTTTTTTAATTTCCTTCTTAGTTTTCTTTTATAGCTTCTATTCCTTTGCCAAGACTTCTATCTTTTTATTCATCATCAATGTATTTCCATATCCATGGAGATAATTACAGTAGCCGCTTTAAAACCTGTTCTGAGGGGCGCCTGGGTGGCGCAGTCGGTTAAGCATCCGACTTCAGCCAGGTCACGATCTTGCGGTCCGTGAGTTCGAGCCCCGCGTCAGGCTCTGGGCTGATGGCTCAGAGCCTGGAGCCTGTTTCCGATTCTGTGTCTCCCTCTCTCTCTGCCCCTCCCCCGTTCATGCTCTGTCTCTCTCTGTCCCAAAAATAAATAAACGTTGAAAAAAAAAAATGAAAAAAAAAAAAAAAAAAAACCTGTTCTGATTCAGCATCTTGGCCATCTCTAGTTTTGTCCTCATTGATTTTTTGTTTTCCTTGAGTGTGGCATTTTTCTGTTTCTTTGACATTTAAGTAATTTGGATTTGTGTTCTGGAAGTTGTGAATAATATTGTAGAGATTCTGGATTATGTTATATACTTCCAAAGATGATTGATTGATTGTGTGGGGTTTTTTGTTTTGTTTTGTTTTTATTTTTGTTTTCTCAAGTGATCATCTTGATAGAACTCAAATTGCAGTTTTTTCTATGCAAGTTCAGCCAGATATTTATTTACATATGATAGGGTGTTTCTACCCTATCTCTCTTTTTAGAGATCCTTCCCCCAATTCCACTCTACCCCCTCTTAATTTTTCAGCTGTGTAGTTGCCCCAAACTCTGCCCTTTGGCCCGTCAATCCACTTATTCAATAAGAAAAGAAAGTTTTATCACTTCCATATTTTAGCTGCACAACATTGTACTAAGGGTGTGTGATGAAAGCAGGAAGCTTACCTAGGATTGGGCTCTGTGCTGACTTCACAGATTCTGTGAATCTGCTTCAGATTCTCTGTCTCTCTCCTTCTCTTCCTCTCCCCCCACTCATGCTCGCTTTCTCTCTCTCTCTCTCAAAAATAAATAAGAGCAATAAAAAATGTTTTCTTTCTGTTATACCCTATGATTTCTCCTTAAGTTACTTAGTTTTAATTCTCAAAATTATGGAGATTTCCCCACCTTATATTATACATTTCTATTTAATTTCATTGTGTTCAGGTAGAACAGTCTGATTTTAATCTATTTAAATTTATTCCCGGTGCAGTCTCTCTTAATGAACATTCTGTGTCCACTTAAATAGAATGTATATTTAAATAGGATACATGTTATTATTGAGTATAATGTTCTAAAATGTCAATTTGGTTAATAGAATTGCTCAAGTCTTAAGTATTCTCTGATTTTTACTTAATATTTCTAAACATTAATAAGTATTGAAATCTCATAATTGTCAATTTATTATTCTTTAAATCCTGTCCATATTTGTTCCATGACTTTTGAAAATATCTTACAAGATGCATACATTTTAGGATTCTTATATATTCTTGCGGAATTTTTCTTTTTTTCACTTTGAAACGTCTCTGATACTATTCTTTGTGCTAAAGTACTTTTTTTGATATTAATATAACCACCTCAGTGTTTTTAAATTATTGTTTACATTGTATCTTTTCCCAGACTTTAGATTTTAAACTCATCTCTACCTTTATATAGAATACACAGTTGTAGATAGCTTTGTTTTTTTTATTCAATATGGCAGCCTCTGCTTTTAATTGACAAGTTTAGATAATGCACATTTAATCTAGTTACCAGTAAGGTAGGACTTGTGTACCATAGTGTTGTTTAATTTTTCCATCTGTATTTTGTTTCTTTTTTCTCTCTCTCTCTCTCAGCTTCATTTTGCGTTGAGAATTTTTTCCTTATTTTTCATTTTTTTTACGTTTTTAGTCTTCCATTTTATCTCTACTGTCGACACTAGTGGCAGCTACAGGGCTTGTAAAGTTTACCTTTTACCCATCACAGTCTACTTTCAATCATGACACTTGAAAACAAAAAGAACATTGCCACCGTACCCTTCTGTGTTTCTATTCCATTTATTATTATTGCCATAATTGTCTGTCAAGTGCTATAATCCTCGAGCAAATTGTTTAGTTTTGCTTTAAACAAATAAGAATCTCTGAAATAATTTTTTAAAAAATGCAAAGAATAGTTTATATTTATGCACGCATTTACCATTTCCATCTATCTTCATTTCTCTATGTAGATCTAAATGTCCATTTGGCGTCATTTTTGTTTTATGTGAAAACTTCCTTCAACGTTTCTTTAGTGCAGTTATTCAGAAGAGGAATTCTCTCAGCCCTTGTTTGTCTGAAAATACTTGTGTTTTTTATTAGGTGGGAGGAGAGTTTTATTGAAGTATAATTTATATGCAATAAAATTCATCAATTTTAACTGTGTAATTTGATACGTTTTGACAAGTGTATACAGTTGTGTAGCCACCCCAAGTGTGAAATACCCAATCTCTGTCATCCCCAAATTCCCTTAATGCCCTTTTGCAGTCAACAACTTCCTCCCAACTACTAGCCCCTAGCAAAAATTAATCTTTGTATCACAATTTTTATCTTTCTTAGAATGTTATATAAATGGCATCATACAATATGTGGTCTTGGTATGTCATTTCTTTTGCTTAGGATAATGTTTTAAAATTAACTTATGGTATTGTATATATCAATAGATCATTCCCTTATGTTTATGTTCTTTTACTATTGAGTAGTATTTTGTTTGTATGAATATGCCACAATTTGTTAATCCACTAACTATTTAAAGAACATTTGGGCTATGTCTAGTTTGGGCTATTATGAATAAAGTTCTTTAAAAATTCAGATAGAAGATGTTGGGTAGAAATATGTTTTTATATATTTTGGAATCACTTGGTCATATGAAACTATTATGTATAACTTAAACTATCAAAATGTTTTTTCCCCAAAGTGATAGCATTATTTTATATTCCCATCAATAATGTTTGAGATTTTATATAGATTCACATTCTTGCTTGCTTTGTCAGTCTTTTCAACGTTAATCACTCTAGCAATTATGTGGTATTATCTCATGATTTAAATTTGCATTTCCCTATGACTGGTGCTGTGGAGCATATTTTCATATGCTTACTTATCATCTGTATATTTTTATGTCTTTCAAGTCTTGTGATCAATTTAAATTTTGTTATCTTAATATTGTATTAAAAGGATTCTTTACATATGCTAGATATGAATCCTCTTTGGATGTATGGTTTGCAAATATTTTCTCCCAGCCTGTGGTTAACCCTTTATTTTCTTACCAGTGTCTTTTTCACAACAGTTGCTGATCTTGAAAGTGTTGAATTTGACAGTTTTTTGTAATACTTTTCCTTCTTTATTTTTTTAAGTGTTTTTTTTTTTCTGTTTTTGTTTTTGTTTTTTTTGAGAGAGAGACAGAATGAGACGGGGAGGGGCGGAGAGAAAGGAGGATAGCTGATCTATGCCTCCATGCTGATAGCAGAGAGCCTGATGTGGGGCCGGAACTCACAAACCATGAGATCATGACCTGAAGGTCGATGCTTAACTGACTGAGCTACCCAGAGGCCCCTACCTTGTTAAAATTTTTTTTTCCTCTCAACACTTTAAATATTTCACTCTGGTGAAATATTTAAAATTTCATTGCCCTTCTATAGATTAAGATTTTTTTCATTGCCCTTCTATAGATTTTTTTTATCATTGCCCTTCTATAGATTAAGATTTTTTTTCTTCTTGTGTTTTTCAGAATTTTTCCTATATGTTTGATATTCTGTAGATTTAATGTGATGTGCCTAGTTCTAGTTTTTTGGCATTAATCCAGCTTCTTATTCTTTGAGCTTTCTAGATCTGTGATTTGGTATCTAACATTAATCTGGGGAAATTCTCAGTCATTGTTTCAAATATTTCTTCTGTTCCTCTCTTTCTTCTTTTGGTATTTCCATTACTTGTATGTTATACCTCTTGTAATTGTTCTACAGTCAGTGGGTTTTTTTTTTCTTTCTTTCTTTTCTTTTTTTTTTTTTTTTTCTTTTTCAGTCTTTGCTTTTCAGTTTTGGAAGTTTTTATTGTGATTTCCCAAAACTCAGAGATTCTTTACTTGGAGGTGTCCAGTCTACTAATAAGCTCACCAAAGGCATTCTGAATTTCTGATTTGGTTTGTTTTTTGTTTTGTTTTGTTTTCTTTTCGTTGTTTTATCTCTAACATTGCTTTTTGGTTCTTTCTTACAATTTCCATTTCTCTGTTTACATTGCCCATCTGTTCTTACATACCATTTACTTTAACAAAAGAGCCCTTAGCGTATTAATTATAGTTGTTTTAAATTCCTGGTCTGATAATTCCAACATCCCTGCCATGTCTGGTTCTTATGCTTGCTCTGTCATTTCAAATGGTATTTTTGCCATTAGGAATTCATTGTAATTTTTTTTTTTTTGATAGCTCTCCATGATGTAACAGGTAAAAGGAATTGCTGTAAATAGGCCATTAGCAATATGGTGGTGAGGTAGGGGGAAGGGAAGTGTTCTATGGTCCTATGGTTAGGCCCCAGACTTTTAGTGAGCCTATGTCTCTGGAATGTGTACTTCACCAGTATTTCTTAGGTTTTTCTTACCCTTAATGTGGGAGAGGATAGTAGAGTAAGCTGGATTTTGGTATTTCCTATCCCCAGGTCAGTTAGGTTATAAGACCCCAACAGCTTAGGCTCTACTTAACCAACTTTCCCTAAGTAAAGACCTTGTCAAAAGACTAGAGTGTTCTGGAGTATTTTTAAATGGTCCCTTTCCCCCTCCCCCTGCCAGAATCATAGGGGGAATTTTCTCTGGTATTTCCGGTGAGATTCTGGTCAAGTTCACAAAACTGTGAGAACCTCCCCCACCCTTGCCCATCTTCTCATGAAGATTTTAACTCTCAGGCTTGTCTACACTGAATCTCTAGCAATTCCTCAATTACAGTTCATATTTTCCTATCCCAGCACAGGTATCCATGACTGTTCCTCTCCCAGTCTCTGCTCCAGTAACCCCCAATTCCGTGTATTCACCTGTCTGCCTCTTCAGTCTTAACAGCAGTGATTTGCCCTGCATACTCTCCACTCCTATAAATTCAAGGTTTGTTAGCGTCTTAGCCTGGCTGCTTTTTAGTTGTTAGGAAGGAGTGGAACACTCCTTACGTGTGGAACTAAAAATCAGAAGTTCACTTAGTTTCTTGTATAGAATAATTCAGAAAAAGCAGAAATCAGCTGTCAATTTGTCAAAATTATGTAGAGCCACTGGTAGAAAAAAATACTTGAATTAGCCTTTTGTGATTCATATAAACCACATTATCTAATAGACTGAATTTTCATCAAGCTTTCTGGTACTTTAAACGGGGAAAGTACATTGCTATATAATATATTTAATAAAGAAATTTTGACACATTCCCTTTAAGATCTGGAATAAGACAAAGATTTGCTATAACCAATAATTACTAACCTTCCATTGAATGTCTTGGCTGTTACTATAAGATATGAAAACAAAACTTACCCAAACAGGAGGTTTCTACATCATTGTGACTACTCAGAATGCTTTCAGGTGTCTAACTACAGACACCTTTTTGTCAAGGGTAAACTTGATATCCTGATATCATCCCTTCCCATCTCGTTTTGGATAGTGGTGATAATGATGATGATGACGAAGGGTATTTATAGACAAATCTTATACCCAAAAAACTCTGAAAACTAAACATTTTTTTGGAACTTCAATTGGTGAAATCCTTTCCTGACCAAGTGTTACTTGTCATCAACACCGGAAATGTACACACAAGAAGCTATTTATTTTCTTTATTCAATTTAGTATTACAGTGTATGTATTTTGCTGCAGACTTATCCATGTAGGCTTCTCCAGAACCCATGATCGGTTTTATGTGATATATATATGATCCTTATTACTTCAAATTCTGAATTCCATGGTAGCTATGACTCTGAGAGTTTCATATAAGTAATCTATTAACCTTATTAATAGTATATTTTATTATATAATCTTCAAAACAGTACTATGAGATAAATACAAATATCATTACCATTTAACAGATGAGAAAAGGGACTGGAAGAGAGGTTAAATAAACACCTAAGGATACACAACTTGTAGGTAGCAGAACTGAGGTTTAACTCTGGCAGCCTGTGAGCACTCCAAAGCTTACACTTTTTGCCACTTCTTTCGCTAATGGTAGGTGGGGGCGGGAATACTTTCTTGTCAACCCTGCTCAACCCTAAGATAACTGTACCTTGCCCTTTTTCATTAAATTAAAAGAATATTCTCCTTTAAATCCTATACTCTCCTTTAAAATTTGGAATCTATACCATGCTACTAAAATATGAAGGCCCTTTTATATCACTTATTCTCATCTATCCCGATCATCCCGCTCTGTTTGTTATACTGAATATTGGTTTTTTGGTTTTTTTTTTAATTTTTTTTTCAACGTTTATTTATTTTTGGGACAGAGAGAGACAGAGCATGAACGGGGGAGGGGCAGAGAGAGAGGGAGACACAGAATCGGAAACAGGCTCCAGGCTCTGAGCCATCAGCCCAGAGCCTGACACGGGGCTCGAACTCACGGACCGCGAGATCGTGACCTGGCTGAAGTCGGACGCTTAACCGACTGCGCCACCCAGGCGCCCCTGAATATTGTTTTCTAATTGAAACTCTTTCCTCTTGACACACCTGAGCTGGTTTGGTCTTCTTTCTATCCCTCTGTGAATATTCCTTTTGTTTTGTTTTTGACTTCCTCTTATGCCTCAAAAAAAATCTAAGTATTCAACAAAGCAGTGCTTATACTTCTTCAGTTTTCTTTCTAGACTATCTCTTAGTCATGTTTAACTCTCCATTTCTGGCTTGGATACAAAGGAACCACATCTTGAAAGGTTCTAGATGATTATTTCCTCATCTGCCAGTAAGCTCTGAGACTTGTCTGTGCTTGACATCCAAGAGCCACGGTCAAAGAGAACAGAGAGTAGTCCATGGAATCTGCAAATAGACAGGCTCACTTTCTTCTTAATGACAATAGCACAAGTTTTACAAACTCTCAGCCTGCCTAACAATCTTTAGCCCATTGAAAAGAATTTGCTCCCAGAGTATCATAAGGAGTCGCAAACAGGTCTGATGCACAGGATGTTGCTATGGTAAACTTGGCCCACTTGATTATAAGCAAGGATGGGCAGGGACTGCTTATTCTATTGTGCATATTTATTTTTCTTTCAGAAATTAAAAAGTATCCTGGATGTCACAGTGCTATGAATTAAGTACATTAGCCTAAGACAAAAGGTAATTGGTAGAGCTGAGAGAAGGGTGCTTTTCAGAATACACATCACTTGGTTCCTTGACAAGAGGAAAACTGTAGAAAAGTTATTCATCAAATATTTGCATTCTAGTTTTAGCTCCCAAGCAATCCAATGAGTAAATATGGAACAAAGCACTTCCTTTATACCTAGCTTTGTTTATTTACATTTTTCATTTGTAAGATAAGCGAAATCTATCAAATTTCCAGCATCGACAATGAGGTTGAGCACATGATAAATTTTATTAAAAGATATGTATAAATATCTTAAAGTATATATATGAGAATTTCAGAGTGGCTAGAATGTATCACAGGTAGGAAAATATGCAATATATTATACATATATGTGAATATTATATATACATACATATGAACTAATTTCAGTAAAAGCATCCACAAGTTTTTGTGTGTATGGAGAAGAATAAATTCCTAGAAGGAAAGCAAATTTGTTATAAATAAAATAGTTACAAAGTTCAATGAAAGAATCTTCAGAGTAATAAAAATCAAAAAATAAACAGAACAATTTATATGGCCAGGCAAATAAGATTACCACCAAAGGTAGGAAGGCTATTAGTGCATAACTATGTCATAAATAAAAATGACGTTTCAGTACAGAAGTGCAGTTTAATTCAAATTTGAAAGCAAAGGGTATCATAAAATCCCATTAGCACCTGGAAACAATTGTGTCATTGCATGCCTTCTAATCTGAATATGTGCTCTGCTGACTATTTGTTGTTCTTATTTTTAGCAAAAGTGAGGTTTTTAGAGTTCAAGCTCAGGCATGGAGAATTTTAGTATTAGCTTTTCCTCTACAGTTAAGCATAGTCACCTATATGAATGATTTATCAAGCCCTATTACTATACCTTCTTGAATAGATTGCTTCTCACATGCAAGAGTTTTGAGTAGTTACTACGTTGTTTTGCACTTTTCTTTTTAAAATTTTCAATACATTTGCATGGTTGAAAATTCACAGTGATATAAAAGTGTATACACGCAACAGCAAGTTCACAACTTTTTCTGAGCCCATTTGAGTGATGAAGTTCCAAGGCAGTCAACTGCTCCAAAAAATCCATGAAAAAAGACAGGAGCATTCAGGGAAACACAAGACAAGAGTAGTGGCTTACCAGGAAAGGATGCAGATGGACAGTAAGAAGGGGTCATCTGTCCATCCTTGGCAAACCAGCTGGGGATTTTGGAAAATTGGTGGAGATGGAATATCCACTGGCAGGTGGGTGGAGACCCTGGGAACTGCAAATACTGGGAGGTCTGCCAACTGAGGACCCAGAGAATTTTGGTTCATTTCTGAGAAAGTCTCCCTTGTGACCCAGAACTGGAGGAGGGCAACAGTAGCTCCTGGGGTGGTGGGGGCTGTTTCTCCTCTATCTTCCCTACAAAACTAAGACACCTAAATGCGTAGTGGAGATGGTTAACACACACTGGTGCTCATGGCGCCCTGGTGAAAACCCATTGCAGCTAGGGGAAGGAAAGAAGAAAAAAGAAACTTGAAACCCTGGAGGAGGGGCATAAAGATCTACTGGACTCAGAACTGCAAAGCCAGCTACAGGACTGAGAAGCAGAGATATAGTGCCTAAGACAAAGACTTAATCAGAACAGTAGGGAACAACTGCACGTGTGGCACCCATCCCCAAGCGCACGCTCCAGGAAAAGAAGCATCAAGTAACAAGTAATTTGCAAAAGACAGACCATCTCTGGGGCTCGGCGTGGAGCAAGCACTGAAATGAAAAGTCCTCTGAAAACCCCTACCCTAAACACACAGTATAACTAGAAGAATTTGAAACCTGTGGTACACTGACAGTAACCATAGCAACAATAAATCTAAAAAAAATCAGGTTTGGTAGGTTAAATAAATTGTTCCCCCATCAAAGTCCTGGCAGAAAGAAAAGCATGACCATTTCCAAGTGGGAAAACTATTTCCTATAATCTCATCTGTCCTACACAAGATGTACATCTTTCAAGAATAAACAAGGGGCACCCGGGTGGCTCAGTCGGTTAAGCATCCGACTTCAGCTCAGGTCATGATGTCATGGTTTGAGAGTTCAAGCTCCACATCGGGCTCTGTGCTGACAGCTCAGAGCCTGGAGCCTGCTTCAGATTCTATGTCTCTCTCCCTCTGTCTCTGCCCCTCCCCTGCTCATGCTCTCTCTCTCTCTCTCTATCTCTCAAAAATAAATAAGCATTAAAAAATTTTAAAAAAGAATAAACTAGAAAGCATACACAAAAGTAAGAAAAAACAGCACATTCCTGAGAAACAGAGCAATTGTTAAAACCAAACTCAAATGTAACAGACATGTTGGAAGTACCTGAGAGGGAATTTAAAATAACTACAATGATTGTGTTAAAGTCTCGAAGGGAAAAAATAGACAACATGTAAGATAAGTGGTTAAATTTAGGAATTATAATGCAGATTCCAATGAAAACAACAAAAATGCATACTACATTAAGAAGGAATGTCTTCAATAGGCTTAATAGTAATCTGGGTACAGGTAAGGAAGGAATCCATATACTGGAAGACAGGTGTACAGAAATCACCGAGGATGGAATGCAGAATGTGACTAAGGAGGCTACAGATGAGTGAGATTAACACAGTGAAGTGAGTGGGAAGAAAAAAATCAACCTAAGTATCTGGAAAACAGTGGTTTGACTGCATAATCCAAGACTTAAGGCCAAAGTAACTAAAGGGATAATGCATTCCAGTTGGTAAACTTGTTTCACCTATACCCATGGGACATATTATCAAACTGCTTTATATGAATACTAGAACAAACAAATAAATTTTAGATAGAGTCAGAGATCTCAGTGATAGAGGAAGAAAGGGGGTATGTCAAAGGAACACCAGAGCCAAATTTTAAAAAAGCTCTCAATGACCAAGGCTGAAATAATTTGAGCAACAAAATAAATGGTAATAGTATTAGATTTTAACCCCCAAATAAAATACATATCCATGAATCTGAAGACTTCAGGTTTCAGCCCAACATGGAAAAAGATTGGAAATCATTACTGCATTCCCCAAAACTGGATTGTTAGGTGCTTCCAGAGAGCTAAAGCTCTTGAGATTGGCTTACCTGGAGTAGGAACTGCCAGTCAAGGACCACTTATGTAGTGTGGATTAGGAATTGCCAGACTGTGTAGAGACTACAGGAAGTGAGAAGCTCCTAGAGGCTTCTCTAGGGGAGCTAGAGGGGATCCCAGTACCTTCCCAGGCTTTTCCTCCAAGAACACCACCACGTTTTCACTGGGAGATCTGAGAAAGCTTCTTAAGTGGCTCTGACAGTGAAAGAGGGCAGTAGGTATTGTGAAGCTCTCCCAGACCCTTCCTCTCTAAAAGACCTAATCTCCAGGATGGAGGACATCACTAGAAGGCAAATCTGGATATGTATCCCAGTTTGGGGAAAGAAAATACACTCCATTCTAGACCGATCTTACTTCCATGTCATGGCCAGGGAGGAGCCACAGTCAACAAGGAAGAGGGCTTCAAGGAAATATACTAGAAACACTAAAGCTGGAGAAGAGACTAGTGGATAGGAGTGATCAAAGCTCTACCCCTGGAGGAGAAGCAGAAATACTTCACAGGCCAAATCCCCAAGACAGGCCCATTAAAAGACAATCAGAAGATTAGAGCATACCCCTTTTTTCTCAACAATCTATCACAATACCAACAAACCTCCAGAAGTAATAAAGGTAGATTATAGAAAAAGGGCTCCAAGACACAGGATCTCTCTAAAAATGGTACAAAGGGAAATTGAAAGCCAAGAGGGGAGAAAAACAAGATCACCAGAATAATGCAGAGCCTCTGGTGCTTACAGCTAAAAGAAACATTAACTATACCCAAACTCCTAGACATATTAACGTAAGTCCTCATACTAATGGTTTGTTTACATCAGTTAGTATTACTTTGTACAATATGTCTGCTCCCAACAAAATTCACAAAGCATGCTTAAAGGCAAGAACAAACACCATCTGAAGAGACAAAGCAAGTATCAGAACCAGGCTTATGTATAAAAAAGATGTTGGAATTATCTCAGGAAATTTTAATTAACAATGACTAATATGGTCAACACTCTTGAGGAAAAAGTAGACAATGTGCAAGACCAAATGAAATATCATCAGAGAGATGGGACCTATAAGAAAGGATAAAAAAGAAATGCTAGAAATGAAAAACAATATTAGAAATGAAGACTGCCTTTGATGGGTGCATCAGTAGACTTGACATGGCTGAGGAAAGAATCACTGAACTTGAACATAAGTAAATAGAAACCTCTCACATTGCAATGCAAAGAGCCAAAAAAGGAGGAAAAAAGGAGAGAATGGAATGGAATGGAATGGAATGGAATGGACAACATCCAAGAACTGTGAAACAATATCAAAAGTTGCAATATGCATATAATTAGAATGTCACAGAAGACAGAAGGGAGCAGAAGAAATATTTGCCAAAATAATAATGGCTGAGAACTTTCCAAATGAATGACAGATACCAAACCATGGAACCAGAAGTTTAGAGAACAGAATTCTCAGAATATACATCACAGAGCTAAACTGCAGGAAAAAAAGAAGATAAAGAGAAAATATTGATGAAATCCAAGGATTAGGGAACACTTCCCATGCAAAAGAAAAAGATAAAAATTACAGCAAACTTCTCATTTTTTAAAAATAATGCAACAAGAGTGGAATGAGATCTTTAAAATGTTGAAAGAAAAAGATGGCATCCATGAATTCTGTATCCATTGAGATTATCCTTCCAAAGTAAAAAAGAAATACTTTCTCAGATAAACAAAAACTGGGAGAATTCCCAGATGGCAGACTTGCCCTGCAAAAAATGTTAAAAGAAGATTTTCAAACATAAGGAAAGAGATATAGATCAGACACTTGAATTTACATAAAAAGAAAGGAGAGCATCAGAGAAGAAATAAATGAAGGTAAAATAAATTCTTTCATTTGTCTTATTCTTAACTGATCTAAAAGACAACAGTTTGTTTGGGGCATAAATAGTAATATTTTTGATATGTATATGAATGAGTGAAATAAATAACAGCAATGTCACAAGAAAAAGAAGGGGATGTTGGGATACTAGGTTATAATGAATTTGTGCAATGCATAAAGCAATATATTGTTATTTGAAGAGGTATTTACATAATTTTAACATGTATATTGTAAACACTAAGAAAACCACTAAAAAAAGGGTTTTGTTTTATTTTGAAAAGGAAGTTTAAATGATGGAACCAGAAAGGAAGTAAAATCAGCAGTGAGTTTATACTGATATAAATAAATGATTAACTATATAAGAGGTTGAGAAGGAAGGACTCCTATTAAAAAAACAGAATTAATAAATATAGAATGACTGAAGGAAATTAAAAACCACCATTAGAACACGATGGTAATCATTGCTGTAGTCAAGATCCATTGGTGAATGCTAAAATTGGTTGGCAAAGTACAAGAAGAAACAGATTTTTACAGTCTCATCTCAGATTATCTTTCTCAAAACAGTATTTACAAAGGGAAAGCAGTGACTTTACAGTGAAGAAACCTTCAGACACCATCTTATTTTAATGATCAACATTAACATCTCTGGTAATGAGACATGTTATATGTGCCCCCTGATAATGATGCTCTAAGGAGGGTGCATTGTCTGTGATATTCTTCCCCAAAATGCATACCTTTAAGATAATTGTGAACAAACATAATGCAAATCCAAATTAAGATACAGTCTTCAAAATACCTGACAAGTACTCTTCACAAGTCTTATACAGTCAGCAGTGGGTGGGTGGGGGGAGGGTAGGCCGGGGAACGAGGAACTGTCAGGTTGGGAAAAACCGATGAATCATAACAAGTGAATTAAAGAGAATTCTTGGTTGGATTCTAAAACAGAAAATGAACATTTGAAAAAACTGGCATCATCTGAATAAAATCTGTATTTTGACTAATTGTTTTGAGGGGGAATCTTGGAGAAATAGCAACCTGTGTATTATTTTTCAACTTTTCTGTAAGCTAAATTATGTCAAAATAATTTTTTAAAAAGTGTCAAAAAGTCCCTCTCAGCTCCATTTCTATCAACTCTATTCTGCCCTCATTCTAAGCTTCATGTTTCTCTTTTCAGTGATGATTTATGCAAATACAAAGAAATGTAATTATTTGCTTATTTTTCCCCTTCTTACATGCCAGTAGCATACCATATATATAATTCTAAACATCAATTTATTCACTTAAAAATATCCTAGAAATTGTTTTGTTGAGGTCTTCTCATTCATTCTCACAACTGCATAGAATTCTACTGTGTGGATAGACCATAATTTATTCAAACAAAAATTTGGACTCTTGGATGTCTCTAATCCTTTGGACTCATAAGTGTCTCTACTGTAATAAAAATGATGTGTGAATAACCTTGTACACTTTATATGTTTCTCAAAGATGGGAAAGTATTTCTTTGGGATAGATTTCCGGAATTGGGACTGCTGGATCAAAGAGTAGTAAATACAACTATAATTGTGGTAGATTTTTTCACATTCTCTTGTACAATGGTAGGATCGTTTTTCATTCTAACCAAAAATATAATAAATATGTGTTTATCCACAGCTTCATTGTGTGGAGCCTAAAGTATTCAAAGTGTTCATGATATGTTATTTTATTATTTTTCTAATGGCATCATGATGTTACTATTCCTTTTACAATTGAAAGGATTGAGTCCTAAAGAGACTTGGATAAATAGCTAGGATCACCCAGCCATGAGTCCATATAGAGATAGTCTTGTCCCTATGGAATAAAGTGAACCAGGGCAGTGTGTCATGTAAGCAAACAGGGCAGGTACTTACATTAAATTGCTCGATAGACAGAAACTGGTCATATAATGTTGAATAACTATTCTAATTTATTTACTTTCCTATTCTTTTTATTTATTTCTGTTATCAACTTATTCGTTTTGTATTTATGTAGTGATTCCATGCTGAATGTATACGTAGAGTACATATCATCCCAAAATATAGAATCCAGAACTTGAAACAGGCAAAATTAAACTCTGGTAATAGAAGTCTAGATAGTGGTTACCCTTGCTAGAGTCATAATTGGCAGAGTGAACTAGGAAGCTTCTAGGATGCTATATTCTACATATGTGTTGTGTACTTTTTCTATGCATATCTTAGAATTCAGTAAAATGTTTATTAAAAAAATAGTCCATTGCTTAAGCCCTTACCAGGTAGTTTAACTGAACACCTGTCTGTGTCCATGTTCTTTTTTCTGCCTTAGTAAGGACTAAGTAGGTGTTCTCATTCATTCTTCTCTCTAGTCAGTCCTTGGCACAATGATAAAAGTCACATATTTAGATGTGCAAGAAATAGCAATTTTTTTGTATATAAATTAAGTAATGATTTGATTTCTGTTGCTTCTAGGATAGCATAAGAATATGGAGTATCAGGGGCGCCTGGGTGGCGCAGTCAGTTAAGCGTCCGACTTCAGCCAGGTCACGATCTCGCGGTCCGTGAGTTCGAGCCCCGCGTCAGTCTCTGGGCTGATGGCTCAGAGCCTGGAGCCTGTTTCCGATTCTGTGTCTCCCTCTCTCTATGCCCCTCCCCCGTTCATGCTCTGTCTCTCTCTGTCCCAAAAATAAATAAACGTTGAAAAAAAATTTTTAATTAAAAAAAAAAAGAATATGGAGTATCAATTTGATACAGGAAAGTCATATAAAGGTTCGTGGGCGTCCATCATTCTTGGTAACTGCAGGAATGCTCAGCGTTCAGCCTTACATAGCTCTTTGAAAGTAGGCTTCTAACAGAGCACAGGTAAACACATCTTTACCAGACTGAGTCTTTAGCTCCAACCTCTCTAAGTGCACCATATAACTAATATTCTCTGAGTTTAGAAGTTTTCTCTTTGTGTTGCCCAGTGTATGTCAGCATTCTCCAGAGAAACAGAACTAACATGATATTTTAGCAGATACGATATTAGCAGAACTAATATGATAGCAGACATAACTATATATTTCTATATAGATATAATAGTATACCTATAGCTATCCATTTATCGAGAGAGAGAGAGAGAGAGAGAGAGAGAGATTGAGAGTATAGGAATTGGCTCACACAATTAAGGAGGCTGAGAAGTCCTATGACCTGCTTGCTATCTGCAAGCTGGAGAACCAAGAAAGCCAGTGGTATAATTCAGTCCCCACCCAAAGGCCTGAGAGCCAAAGGACCAAGAACCAGGCATTCCCATGTCTGAGGAAAGGGGAAAATGGGTGTCGCAGCTCAAGTAAAAAGAGCAAATTTGTCCCTCCTCTGCCTTTCTGTTCTATACAGGCCCTTAGGAGATAGAATGACACCCACCTTCATTGGAGAGGGGGATCATCTTCACTCAATCCACCAGTTCAAATGCTAATTTCTTCCAAAGTATTCTAACAGGCACGCTCAGATGGACTGTCTTACCAGCTCTCTGGGCATCCCTTAGCCCAGTTAAGTTGAAACATAGGTAACCATCGTTCCCCAGATAGTGGTCTGTGCTCTTCATTTTTTCAGGACTAGGGGACCTGTCTCTCCTTTTAAGTCTTGAAAATATCACCAACTCTCTTTTGCTGTGCTTGTCCTCCAACTCACCCTCACTGCAAAACCTCAAAACTTTCTTCACGCTTCCCACCAGCAAAGGATTCCATTATCACAGGCTTTTAGAAATAAAAGTTTATATACCAGGAAGGGAAGATATCTTCAAGGGACACTACAAAGGCATTCTGCAGCCTGTACAGAGATATAAAAAAGTTTTTGGTTTTTGTTTTTTGTTTTTTAAAGAGAAAGGGAAAAGGGAAAAATATAATTAGAGAAAAAAATTTCAATAAACTACCCTGTTATGTATTTTCCAAAGAATCAAACTCTGGTTTCAAGTACTACACAAGACCCCCTAATGGTCATGAACTTAACAATTTTTTGTGTTTCTTAAACTATCAAGATGGAGAATATTGCATTTATTAGGACACTTCTAAAAGATTGCCCTTTTTGTGATTGGAAAGAAAACCCTGATAAGCTATTTTTGGAGGGGAAGATGGGGAGCAATGATTAAAACCTCAAAAGCCATTGTAAAGTAACAAGAAACTACCTTCAAAGACAAATAAATGGTTACCTATAAAGAATATGTTCTATTAGGTACAAAGTAGTGTTTGTTCTTCTCCTGATCAAATATTACTTAATATGTCTCAGAACCATACCTTACATTTACATGTCATTCTCCAGAGACTAAAGATAAACTTTACATCTCCCTTTATCAAAAGGCTGTACTAAATTCTTATTTAACATTTTAGACATGTTACAATTTAATTTTTTTAATATATTTTACATAATCACAGTAAACTAAGTTGTATCTGTAAACACTACAGGGAAGCCAGTGTCATTATTTAATAGTATTAAATGTCATGATTAAAGGCTGGTTTCCTACATATGGATTATTTTTAAGTATTGGGATCACAATAAAAAATTCACAGTCACTTTTATAAGTGCTGAAATAGCACTATGAGATTTTCTGCAAGGGAAATCAGATACTCAAGGTTCTCCTTTCTGCTTCTTCGTTCTCCCTGTTTTGTTTGTTTTTCTCCAGGTTGTGTTTTTTAATGGTTAGAACGGTGGGGAGAGCAGGCGTGGTGGAGAGCGGGGAAAGAAGTGTGTGTGAAGGGAGAGCCTTCATTGTACAGAATGGTCATTAACTGTGATGCAAACGCCAATGTTTCCATGGAAACCTCTGTCCACTACAGAATATACTAGAGCAATTTTTGAACCATTTGTCCATTTGATTAATTATGTCTTTGTGCCGAAGGCAGCTTGGCTTGATTGTCTCATCATGTATTAGGGAAGCTACTGCTCTAACAAATGTGCCTATTGTTTCGGGCCTATTCATCCTGGTGCATCCCTGCGAGCTGATAGACATTTCAACAAAATGACTGTCCCTTAATGAGCTGCAGCCTGTCAGAATTGTTTAGGGCTTCATGCGAGGCACAGACCATGGTCATGACAGCCTCAGTTATTATGACAATGAGTAGGATGTCTATAAAAGAGTCTATATAAATACAATGACCCTCGTTCTGATATTACATAGTTGCTTTTTAATTATCAAACTTCTGTATATTATAGTCCTAAAACACTCCTGAATTTTGTTCCAACATAAGCTATAGAGTTTTCTGGCAAACTAAGTGAACATGAACACCAAATCAAAAAGAAGAAAATATTTTTTCATCATCTGATAGGATTGTTCTTGGTTTCCAATTATCTGAAAAATACTATGAATGCAGTTATGGGAGCTGGCTAATGGAAGTGAAACCAACATTTTTGTTATATTATGATGATGTTAGTGTTGAGTTGTTAGCATTCTAAAATGAGTGCAAGCTAATTTTACATGAACAAATATTTCTTAAAAAATAGCAAAGCAAAACAAAGAACAATACTTAAAAAAAAACTTGAGGAGGACCCATAATGTTTAAAGAAAAATAAATATGTTTTTAGTAAATGGGACAAATAAAACATACTTCTGGTACTCTCAATAGATATGAGATGGTTGAATAACAACCTCCTCTAATTTGAGAGTACACACCTGTTGATTTGCTCTGAAGATTTGGGAGTATTATTATCCCAAAGTCCAAATATCTTTCACGGGGATTAGTGCTTAATAATGATGTGTTTTCTGCCCACAGTAAATTGTAATAATTCTGCTAAAAAAGAAAGAACATATTGGCAATTTTGATTTCATGTTTGCTCAAAGCAAGAGCAAATTCTCCTTCAGAACAGATGAATGCACTTTATAAGAGGGATGGTGTGCCAGTCACAGCCAGAGTCAACATGCCTGAAACATCCCCTTTGCCAAAAGTTAATTATGACACTTAAGAAAAGCTTCCTACATGTTTTTAAATTGTATATTTCAGTTTTGCTTCTCTGGCTCTTCTGTGCTGGGAACCGTCATGGTCTATGCTGTATCTCTCCATACAGAATCAGTGATTAAGTTGTGTCCCTAAAATTCACAGATGGAAATCACCACTCTGTAGCTACCAACAGCCCCACTTAATCAGTTAATAACTGGGATTAAACTTAATTCAGATTAATTTGTATTAGTATAGACTTGGTAAATCAATTGCTTTCATATTAATTTACATGTTGTCTAGACATGACATCATGTTAATTCTTTGTGTGGTTCAACTACTAATTACAGACTTTAAGGGTAACAGATGCAAACTTTTTGTTTAAAGCTCTAAACATAAATCAAGGTTAGAGTGGTGGTCCAGTTTATTTTAGGTTACGTTTTTTGTTTTTTGATTTTTGTTTTTTTAACTTGGTACAAAGTGACATATTAGAGTTAAAGTCTGGAATAGAAATAATTTCACCAGTTTAACAGGGAAATTACTTCTGATAAAGATGAGGAGAAACACATTTAATTACGAGTGAGATAAATTTTAGAAAAATAAGAAAAGTGTTAACAAGTAAATGAAAATCCCCCAAACTCAATCGCTATGTAAGAGACTGAAACATTATTAAAATTATTCTTACTTGCAGATTTCAACTTGCCCTGCTACCTGTTTCATTCAGGGTCTAAACCTTATATAATATGGTAGCTCTTCTGTGGACAGTGTTTCTTTAATTCTGATAATTCACTTATTTCTAATATCTTTTGAACATCTTAGAGTTTAGTGGTCTTAATTTTCTGAATACAGTAGGGAGTTATGATAAAAAGTAAGCCAACTAAAATTGGAAATATTTCCTTCTTTTCTTATTACTCTCCAGAATCCAAAAATAAAATTGGTGGCCTATGTCCAGATTGGTGAGGCGTAATCAAAGGTCATTTGTTTACTAGTTTACAAATTTTCCTTAAAAATCAAAGTTTAGAAAAATCCCAACCATTAAATTTCTGTTTTCCTTGTTTGGCTTATATGTGAATTTTAAGATGGACAAGTCCAATAGAGTGAATCATTATTTTCCTTTTTAAACATTTTCCTGAGTTGGGGGCGCCTGGGTGGCTTAGTCAGTTAAGCATCCAACTCTTGGTTTCAGCTCAGGTCATGATCTCATGGTTCCTGAATTCAAGTCCCATGCTGACAGCATGGGGCCTGCTTGAAATTCTCTGTTTTCCTCTCTCTCTTTCTCTCTCTCTCTCTCTCTGCCCCTCCCCCACTTGTGCACATGTACTCACACGCTCTCTCTCTCTCAGAGTAAATAAGCTTTAAAAAACAAATAAAATAAATAAATAAATATAATTTTCCTGAGTTGGTTTAGGAAATGAGCTTTCCCATGTTCAGAATGTATGCCGCAGATACCTGATTTCTCTCTTTCTTTTTTTTTTTTTAAAGTCTGTTTATTGTTGAGAGACAGAGCACAAGCGGGGGAGGGGCAGAGAGAGAGAGAGAGAGAGAGAGAGAGGCAGAATCTGAAGCAGGCTCCAGGCTCTGACCAGAGCCGAAGTTCGACGCTCAACTGACTGAACCACCCAGGTGCCCCCAGTTACCTGATTTCTTTAATTCAATGTCAGTTATGCATTATGCATTTTATAATCCCATTCTTATTTATTGGGGTTTCCATTTTCTCCCTACAAAAATAGCATTACTTATACACACGTGAGAAAGTCACTGCAGAAGACATAAAGACTCCATGTTCTGTCGGAGTGATTCAGGGATTCTCTATTCTTGGATGGACAGGAATGTTGAAATGCCAATGTGACACTACCTTTGTTCCCAGCTTCTGTGTATCTTGTATTACTCTTAAGCATGAAATTTCTACTGTTAGTAATTCTTCTTTTTTTTTGTAACCTATAGGGAAGACTTTCCCTACCAGTAAAATGCTTGAAATTGTAATCCTCCTGAAGATATCTTTATGTGTAAATAAGCATTAACAACATAAGCCTTATTCTGTTTACCTATAGACAACTAGCGATACCTACTCTCACCTTTATCCCTGAGTAAATCTTAATTTGAGAAAAGTTTCAAAACGTTTTAGTTTCAAAATATCACTTTTTAAGAATTTGTAAATAATTTTACTTAAATAGTGCAAATGTAGTACAAGGGAATATCCGTGTATCCTTCTTCATCAACATTTCACCAAGATTTTTTAAATGCTATCATTTTCCATTTAAAATGGTTGTTGGTGTTCTCTCTTTTTCTCGCTCACTTGCTCTCTCGCTCGCTCTCTGTCTGTCTCACCTTATATACATGTATGAATGATCCAAAATAACTCATTAACAAAGAGAATATTACTAAGACTCCAAGGGGACTTTGAATTATAAGTCATCATTTTCCTATTGCTTTCAACATTATCTAAAACATTTTTTTTATTTGCCTTGGAAAACTGATGTAGCATACTATAAATAATTTTGTTCCCCAACTTGGACTTACACTCAATCAATAGGCATAGAAATCACAGTGAGGTTTTTTTCTGGATTGGATGATATGAAGATGCAAGTTTTTTTCTTTAGCCTATTTTTTTTTTAATGTTCATTTATTTCTGAGAGGGAGAGAGAGACAGAGACAGAGGCAGAGACAGAGACAGAGGGTGAGTGGGGGAGGGGCAGAGAGAGAGGGAGACACAGAATCCGAAGCAGGCTCTAGGCTCTGAGCTGTCAGCACAGAGCCCTATGCAGGGCTTAGACTCGTGAACAGCGAGATCATGACTTGACCCAAAGTCAGATACTTAATGGACTGAGCTCCCAGACACCTCTTCTTTAGCAGATTAATATAGTAGATTGTATTGATTGATTTTCAAATATTGAACTAGACTGCTATCTCAGGATACTTGGTCATGAAAATAATATTTATTTATATTTTCTCAATTCTACTTGCTAATATTTTAAGGATTTTTGTGTCTATATTTATGAGAACTATTGGTCTTTGTTTCCCCCACCTCTATTGTCTGGTGTACTTTCTTTGTCTAGTTTTGGTATCAGAGTAACACCAATATCACAAAAAGAATAGGGAAGTGTTCCCTTTTATTCTGTTTTTTAAAAAGAGGTTATAGAATTGGTGTTAATTCATCTTTAAATGTTTGTGGAGTTTTCCAGTAAAACTGTCTGGGCCTTGAGATTTCTTTCCTAGAATTTTTAAAATTACAAATTAAATTTTCCTAGTAGTTACAAAGATATTCAGTTTATCTATTTCATATTGGGTGAGTTGTGGTTATTTGTGTTCTTTGAGGTATTAGTCCATTTTGTGTAAATTGTCACATTATGTAAATAAAGTTATTTGGAGTATGCACCTATTATCCTTCTAAAGTCTACAGTGTCTGTAATAATATCCCATAACATTTCTGATATGGTAATTGTGTGTAATCTTTATTTTTTTCTTTGTCAGTGTTGCTAGAGATTTGTCAATTGTATTGGACTTTAAAAAGAACTAGCCTAGGGGCACCTGGGTGGCTCAGTCAGTTGGGCATCCAACTTTGGCTCAGGTCATGGTCTCGTGGTTCGTGAGTTTGAGCCCCACGTCGGGTTCTGTGCTGACAGCTCGGAGCCTGGAGCCTGCTTCAGATTCTGTGTCTCCCTCTTTCTGCCCCTCCCCTGCTCACACTTTCTCTCTCTTTCTCTCAAAAATAAATTAAAAAAATTTTTTTAAAAGAGAGAAAAAAAAGAACTAGCTTAAAGTTTTAGTGATTTTCTCGATTGTTTTCCTGTTTTCACTTGAACTTATTTCTTCTCTTCATTATTTATTTTTTCGGTTCTCATCAGGTTTATTTTGCTCTTATTTTTCTGTATTCTTGAAGTGGATGCTTAGAATGTTGTATTGAGACGTTTGTTCTTTTCTGATGTATGCTTTTTAAAAAATGTTCATTTTGAGAGACAGAGAAAGAGCACATGTGTGTGAGCAGACAGGCAGAGGGAGAGGGAGAAGAATAATCCCAAGCAGGCTCTATGCTCAGCACCAAGGTTGAGACAGGGCTCAGTCTCATGACCGTGAGATTATGATCTGAGCTGACATCAAGAGTTAGATGTGTTCTTTCCTAATGTATATATTTAGTGCTATAAATTTTCCTCTCAGCACTGCTTTAGCTGTGACCAACAAAATTTCATATGTTGTATTTTCATTTAATTCAATGCATTTAATTTTTTTATGTTTATTTTTGAGAGACAGAGAGAGACAGAGCACAAGCTGGGGGGGGGCAGACAGAGAGACACAGAATCTGAAGCAGGCTCCAGGCTCTGAGCTGCCAGCACAGAGCCCCCCATGGGGCTCAAACTCATGAACAGCAAGATCATGACCTGAGCCAAAGTCCAATGCTCAACTAACTGAGCCACCCAGGTGCCCCTAATTAAATGCATTTTAAAATTCCTTTAAAATTTCTTTTTTGAGTCATGGATTATTTAAAAGTATGTGACTTAATTTTCAAGTGTTTCAAGTTTTGTCATTATTTTTCTATTACTGATTTCTAGTTTGATTACATTGTGGTCAGAGAACACACTCTGTATGATTTCAAGTTTTAAAATTTCTTGAGGTTATTTCATGACCCAAGATATGATATATTTGGTATATGCTCCATGGAAACTTGGAAAGGACATGTTTCCTACTATTTTGGGGTGGAATGTTTTATAAATGCCAAAGGATGTATCCTGTTGATTAATGATGTCATTAAACTCTTCTAAGTAACTGCTGATTTTCTTTCTAGTTGTAGTTGAAAAAGGGATGTTGAGGTCTCCAATTATAATTGTAAACATGTTCCTTTGTTTTCCATTTCAGTTCTCTCAGGTTTTGTTTTACATATTTTATAGCTCAGCAACAGTTTTGTACACACACAATTATAATGGCTGTTTCCTCTTTGCGTGGTAGATTGAAACTTTTATCATTATATATGTTCCTCTCTGTCTCTTGTAATTTTCTTTGCCCTGAAATTTCTTTATCTGATGTTAATATAGTCACTCTTGCTTTCCTTTGATAAGTGTCTGCATTTAACGAATATCTTCCATTTTAATTTCAACCAGTGTATACTGTTATATTTGAGGTGGCATTCAAGGGCAAGGAAAGTTCTTAGTGCTGCTAGATGGGGTGATCCTCTTGGGGGTTCCACTGGCCTTATGGTGAGAGCGACCTCATTACAACTGGGCAATGGTAAACCTTTGACTCTCCTCTAGGTCTCCTTTGACAGTATTCTAGTGGAGAGGGGGCAAGGTGGCCTTTTTGTTACCATCCATCAGTAGTGAAATTTCCATCTCCCTGTTTGGCATTCTCTGACATCATCCCAGTGGAAATATTGAGTTGCCTCATGACAGCCTTGCAGGTGTGGAAGTCCAGGTTCTCCACTCAGCATTTGCTAGTGTGACTGGAGTAGGGCCACAGTTTTTCTATGATATTTAGCTGGACTAAAGCAATTATTATCTAAAACTTCTGTCTTGCTAGGCTGCCCCTTTCACTAGAGAAAACAGGCTTTCATTGTGAATTTTCTGCCTGTGTTCTTCAGTATTTCCTTGTTGCCTGCTTCTTCAGCTTCAAGTCTGGGATCTATGAGGCAAAAAGAAAACCTAGGATACTAAACCCTGTTGATCCTCATTTCTGAGGTCCTTGAGCAATCTATTTTCTTCTCCCCATCTTTCAGAGCCTTCTTATCTTTGTTTTGTATAGAATGTGCAGGCTTTCAGTTGTACTTAGTGGGAAAACTAGAGAGAAGTATGTCTAGTCCATCTACAAAGAAGTAGAAGTCTCCAGGAAAAATTTTATTTTTTTTTTATTTAAAAAAAAATTTTTTTTTCCCAACGTTTATTTATTTTTGGGACAGAGAGAGACAGAGCATGAACGGGGGAGGGGCAGAGAGAGAGGGAGACACAGAATCGGAAACAGGCTCCAGGCTCTGAGCCATCAGTCCAGAGCCCGACGCAGGGCTCGAACTCACGGAGCGCGAGATCGTGACCTGGCTGAAGTCGGACGCTTAACCGACTGCGCCACCCAGGCGCCCCTCCAGGAAAAATTTTAAAGGCAGTAAGCCTAAAAACATAATTTGTTGGATTTTTAAATATCCCAACCAGAGATAAATTTATCAATATAAGCTATATTTGGATATATTTGGATCTCAGCCAAATGTTTGTCAGGTCTTAGATAGTGAGGATTGTCTTTGGTAGATATTTAATAAAGCGATCACTATATCTAAATTCTTTGTGTTAGTCAAGTAATCCCAAAGTGCAGTGGCTTACAACAGCAATCTTCTTTCTCTTTTACAAAACTGTCTTCAGGTCAGCTATGGTTCTACTCAAGGCTATGTGTCAGACTCAAGTTTTTTGATCTTGGATTGTGGGTCTGCTCCTCATGTTTTCTCATTTTGGAACCAAGGTGGAAGGAACAACCTCTCTGAATATATACTGTTCTTTCATGGCAAGGGCGGAAATAAGAAACTGACAAACATATGCAGTGACTATTAAAGCTTCTACTCAGAACTGATACACTGTCACTTTTGCTCATATTTTATTGGCCAAAGCAAGTAACATGGCCAAGCCTAAAGTCAATTGAATAGAGAAGTATACTCCTTTTATAGAAGGCAGACAAGTTACATAGCAAAGGGCATTAATATATAATCTTTCAAAGGAGGGAGTGAATAACTGTGAAATTTTAACTATAGTAATCAGAAAATGTACATGCTCTAGTTTCATTGGGAAGAAACCCAATCTGATTTGATATATGTTCTGAAATAAAGAATTATCAAAATATATTTTCTGTTAAAGATGCAAACCTCATCCAGGGGAAAAATAGCTCTACAATATGTTGTAAAAATATTTATGTATGCTTTATAAGACAGGAATAACTAGTTATTAACTTAAAATGATATGTCGGGGCACCTCAGTGGCTCAGTTGGTTAAGGGTCTGACTTTGGCTCGCGTCATGATCTCGCGGTTCATAGGTTCGAGCTCCGTGTTGGGCTCTGTGCTGATAGCTTGGAGCCTGGAGCTACTTCAGATTCTGTGTCTCCCTCTCTCTCTGCCTCTCTCCCATTCATGCTCTGTCTCTCTCAAAAATAATAAATGAACATTAAAAAAATAATATGTCAAGTAGGTTACCTGAAATTTATGTTAATTTTCAACTAAATTTTAAAAATAAATATCATAAAATTATCTCCAGGTCAGTACTTTTCAGCCTATTTATGTTTTACTTTTTATTCCAACATCTTCATCAGAATATAGGTACATCTAGAGAGACAGAGATATCTCTATTGTTTCATGAAATCTTATGTTAAGGCCAGATACAGAATAATTCATAAAACGAAAGCAAGGGAGAAAAAAAAAGATTTTTAGGCAGCTGGAGTGAGAAGAAAAATAGAAAGAAAATGTTCTGTACTGGGAACTATTTTAAGTAAAGAATCTGGGGCAAAATTTTACATAGCTTCTTCTTTCTAAATGAGAGAATTGATTCTTATCCCCACAAATTCAATAGTGAGCTCATATGAGTTCCACATAAAGGATTCCAGCATAAAGGAAGCCATACAGTGTAGTGAGATATAAATTAGTTTGCATTGTTTACCTTTGTTTAGTTACACAGATCTTGCTATTTGTTGTTAACTGCGTAGGGACTGTACTAGGTACTTAGCCTGATACAAAACCAACTCAAATAAATAGAACTAAAAATTATTTAATACATCTGTATTCAAAGCCCTGTATACAGTAATTGAAAGAAAACTTGGAGGTAATATGATCCTATTGTTCCTCATAAAAGACTTTTATCTTCAACATCTTGTTGAAAAAACTACTGTGATAGTGAGACACTATTGCTTTCCTTCTAACACCTCTGATTGCGAGAGAGAACTTACATTGAGTTGAAATTTACCTTTATCTACTTTCTATTATTATTATTTATTGTTATTATTATTATTATCACTATAATTATTACTTTCCTTCTTCAAATTTTTATTTAACAACAGCAACAACAAAAACACCAGCAAGTAAGCATAAATTGGCACATAGCAGATGCTAAATAGTTAACTAATTTATATATCGTTTCATTATCTAGTAGAGAAGGTGAGACAAATGGCCAAAAAGATAAAATATGAATCAATATATCATGTTTACACTGGAGATATACAATATGTTAATGGGACTCCAAGCAGTAGACATTTTATGCTATTGGGGGAAGGGAATGTGTGGGAAAAAAGGAACAAAACTATTTTCAAAGTGGATTTGACACAGGCTTTACAGTGTAGGTAGAATTCTAGCAGGTAAATGTGGGGACATAAGGAAGAAGAAAGATTTAAAGGAAAGATGCTGAGATTAATGTAGTTACAATACGAGAAGGAGGAGTTGAGACTCAAAAGGGAGTCTAGAGCCTTGCATTAGCCTGTTTGGGCTCCCATAAAAAATAGCACAGATGGAGTGGCTTAAACAAGAACTTGTTTTTTCAAAGTCCTAGAGGCTAGAAATCCAAGATCAAGGTCACCATTAGGGTTGGTTTCTGGTGAGACCTCTCTTCCTGGTTTGGTGATGGCCACCTCCTTGCCATGTCCTCATGTTCATGTGGAAAGGGAGAAAGTTCTGGTGGTTCTAGCTCCTCTTACACTGGTAGGATTAGGGCCCCAACCTTATGATATCATTTAACCTTCATTACCTCCTTAAAGGCTTTGTTTCTAAACACAGACAGTCAAATTGGGCTTAGGGTTTCAACATACGGATTTTGAAGGTAGATAGTTCATTCCATAACGGTCCCTAAAGTGGAAAACTGTCAATGCAGACTGAGATTTAGGACTTAATTCAGTTAGAATTAAGGAGCTATTGACACAAAAACCTGGATTAGGAGAGTGACATCTAAAGCTTTCATGCAGTTTTCCTTAAAATTAGCACAATTCTCAGTTGCTTTCCTGTACGTCTGGAGCTAAACATGATATAGCCATTTGTTAAGATTCAAAAGTAAGGACTATCCAGATATCTCTAGAGTTTCACTTGGGAACAAGGAGTAAATGAATCCCAAAGAAATCTTCATTGTATTTATAAAATATAAATATAAATAAACCAAAATTATTTAAACCCAACCACTCATTCCTTCCAATTAATTTGGTGCTGGGGTGCCTGGGTGTCTCAGTTGGTTAAGCCTCTGACTCTTGGTTTCAGTTCAGGTCATGATCTCATGGGCTTGGGAGTTCGAGCCCCATGTTGGGCTCCACAGGGCCCTGTGCTGACAGTGCAGAGCCTGCATTGTCTCTCTGTCTCTCTCTCTGTCCTCTCTCTCTGTCTCTCTCTGTCTCTCTCCCTCTCTCTCTGTCCCTCTCCTACTCACATTCTCTCTCTCTCTCTCTCTCTCTCTCTCTTTTTCTCTCTCTCTCTCTCAGAATAAATAAATAAACTTTAAAAAAATGTTTGGTACTGTTAGATTTTTCCCAATACAAATGTGAACAGCACTTCTACATGTCTGCACAGAATCAGTCTGTATAAAATACTTGATGCCAAATAATCCATGTGAAGTTATGGTTTATTGTATAATTACTATGAAAATGTGGATATCAATCAAAAAAAGAAATCACGGAGTTTCTGTTTTTGCTGGCTGAATACAATTTTAAGTTGTTTCTTTTACTACTTTATGAATTATTAAAAGCTTTTGTCATTTCATTCATTTTTTGGCTAAAAAATTAGACATGATTTATGGAGATCTAAAATAGGGCAATATGAGATGGGAAGCTAAAAACACAATCTCATTAATTCACAACTTAAAAATTCTGCCACCGAAAGGGGAAAAATATTTTGGGATTTCTTTCTCATAATTTTCAGTATTGCCTACATAATCTGAATTCATCACATAATTAAATATTCTCTGGCTTTATTTTTCTCAACTCGGTGCTTATGCTTCTCAACTGCTTTTAATTGAGTATGTTTTCCTATTACAATAGACAAGTTGTTAAGACATGTTTTAGTCTATTTTATTAACATTTATTAAAAAGATGTAAACATCGTTTGTACTAGCTGGCATTAAAAAAGCTAAAAAGAATGTTTCTATAATTTGTAATTTCATACTAAATGTTGAGGTTAAGCAAAAGATATTTTGTCATGTGTAGTAGTAATACATCTAATTTCTGAGTGAAACATGGCAATGGAAGAATATTCATTATATCAACAACTACATTAGTGTACTCACCCTGGTTCTTGACTTTTGGTGGCTTCCGAAAGTCAATATTACATTAAGTGATAAGGATATCTCATTTGAGTAAAAATGGATAACAAGTTATTGTGAAAATATATAGTTATAGCATCTTGTAATCTTCTCAACAATAAACAGAAACATTTGGTGAGAAGGCATGTATTAAAAATCTAGGGAATATTATATTTTTTTAAGTTAAGCCATCTCTTTATGTCCTCTGTTTTTATACCTTTAATTTACATGGCAAGCAAAGCCTGATGATAATTCTTTATTAGGTCAACAGAGCCTGTCATATAGGAATGTGAATATGCCTATGCTAAAATGTATTGAAAGGGTGATGAGAATTGGCCTAAGGTCCTGGGAAGTAAGTAAGTAAGTAAGTAAGTAAGTAAGATTTTTTGTTTTCTTTTGTGGTATAGGCTTGACATGGAGAGTGGGGTGATAATTTATTGGAAGAAGAGGGAAGGCACAGAAACAGAATAGAGAAACATTGATACACTAGCCAGTTGAAGAAAAAGTGGAATGGGTCAGTACTGTTTTGCCATTTCAGTCACTATGACCGGTAGCCTCATCTGATTGTGATTTTCTGCTCTTTTCTTCTGTCTCAAACTTGCAAATGAGAAAGCGAGGGCTCAGAGAAGCTAAGTGATTATATTCAGGTCATTTAGCTTCCATGTAGTAGAAATGTGTTTTTCATTATGTTTTGCCAAGCAATATTTAACCTGACATAATAGTGAACACGTGACAAAAAATTTTTTTTTCATGAAAAAGACACTTCTATCATGAAATATTTTCACTTTTTAAAAATGTATCACTTATTTGTGATTCTAGAACCTCTAATTTTAACTGAATATATATGTAGGTTCTTTACATAGCCCATAATCTATTCCATGTCTGTGTCATTCCTGTTGAACTTCACAATAAACCTGAAAGATAGAGTATCCAAGTGACTTATCCAAGATAATACTGCAAATATCTGAAATCGGCAAATTCAAATACTTTTTTCCACATTCAAGCATCAGATGTTATTCTACCATACTGTTACATATTTTCATTAGATAAGCAAGTGTATACTAAAGTTTTTTTGTTATATTTACAATCTGAGAAAAATCTAATGCTCTCACATATGGAATTATTGTATACTTTGTTTTTAAGTATTTCTAGGTTTTATTGTATACTTTTGTTTTGAGCATTTCTTTTTTTGTTGTTTTCTTGAAGTTTTTATTCATTTATTTTGGTAGAGAGAGAAAGCACAAGCAGGGAGGGGCAGAGAGAGAGGGAGAGAGAGAGAGAATCCCAAGCAGGCTCTGCACTGTCAGAACAGAGCCCCATTGTGGGGCTCAAACTCAGGAACCATAAGATCATCACTTGAGCCAAAATCAAGAGTCAGTTGCTTAACCGACTGAACCACACAAGTGCCCCTGTTTTAAGTATTTCTAATTTTTATGTGATTTCGAGATAATTTGAAAGTGCGTATTTGGAGTCCTTTAAGGCTAACCAGTTGGTCAATTGCTAGCGGTGCCTGGACTTATCCAGCATTGTAGCTTCTATAGATCTTCCACATTTCTCACTGAGCATGACCTTTTAATAAAATAACTATGTATTGCCTGAAAACTTTTATGATTTCAAATGAAATAAACACACATATATTGAAATAATATCAGTAGGCTCTGGGTTGTCAGTATCACAATATAGTTATATCACTTGCAAATTTTAATTAAGAAGAATACATCTATGAAAGCTTATGAAACAAAAATAGAAAAAAGAATTAGCAATAATTCAAATTCCCCTATCAAACTTTGACATGAATATGTGTAATATATAACTTTTTTCATTGTAATATAATGATATATAATTACATCAAGATATAATGTACTATATTAAATAAATGTGCCTATACAAAGCAATATATATTATTTTTAGTCAAGAATTTAAGATAACTTTTGTAGAGTATTTTAATTATATGCAATTTTTTTCCATTGGTGCTTAATTCAGAAATTAATATCCTGTAAGATGCTCTCCCACTGTAATCTTCAAAGAGAGAAATAAATAAATGAATAATAAAGACCAAAGTAGAAAGATAAGGATTTCTTTTAACCAGAAATCAGATTTGAAAAATGGAGTGAAATTTTGACAGGAGAGTATGAAGGAGGGGAAGAGGGAGTCTTTCTGGAATAGAATCCAAAGACTTCTATGATTTCTTACTATTGATGTAACTAACCTTAATCCCCGTCAACTAAAGACCACTGGGTGAACACCTGTGGTCAAAAGTTATTACTTGCTGCAGCAAAAGAGATGGCATACTGCAGGAATTTGTAGGGTACCTCAGAAGAAAGAGAGTGAAGTCAGGGAAAGAGAATTTCTGGAGTGTTGGGTGCTGGAGTCATAGGATGAACTTGGGGGGCATTGGTCAGATAATGGAGAGGTTGCTGGAAAAGTGGGAGGTCTTTATCTTTAGGATTTGTGAGTCCATGTGGAATCACTGTTGATCAGTTTATGTGTGGTCTTATCTAAACCACATGGGTCCAAATAAACTGGTGAAGAAGGAGTTTAGATGGTGTTTAATAAACATGATTTCTCTGGTAACTTTTATCTCCTTTGTGATTCAGGGTACACTTTGTAAGATGTGGTTTGCGTTTCAATTTTCATTCTTTCACAGCCACTGATTCCAGCAAATTTTTCCCTTTCTCACCACTGACAAAATTTATAATTGAGGGTAAGTCATTTAAATTTCCTTTAGTCAGTACTTTCATTTGTATAATAAAAACCTTGCAGTTGACATTCAACAAACTCTTTATACTTCTAAGCCTGAAATACTGAAGCCCAGACACTAATTCTTAAACATCTATCTTAAAGCATAAAGGAGGAGCTGAATTTCATATCAGGTGTAAGCTTTAACCATCATGTCAAATTCCACATTAGAAAAATTATATAAATATGATTTTTAAGTATAAAAAACAGAAAATGCCAAAATCTTATTTTCCAAATACACACTGAATATGCGAAAATAAATTGCAGTATAAAATCATGGGAGCTTTCAAGTACAATGAATTTGATAGTAAGTGCACTCTTGTTAAATTAAAAAAAAATGATTATAATGAAACTGTTGACTCAAATGAATATTCATCACCTTTGTCAGAGATCAAAAGAATCAAGGCAATCACAGATGAAGTCAAAAACACACAGACCCCTTGTTTTACTAGTTAGTTGTCTTAGTCTGCTCAAGTCACCATAACAAAATACCATAGACTGAGTAGTTTAAACAAGAGAAATGTATTTTCTTATAGTTCTGATGGCCACGAGTCCAAGATCAAGGTGCCAGCACCATTCAGTTTTTGGTGGGAGCCCTCTTGCTGGCTTCCACATGGCCACCTTCCCTCCATGTCCTTACAGGGAACAAGCTCCATATCTCTCTTCTTAAAAGGACACCAACCCTGTTGAATTAGGGCCCCAGCCTTGTGGTCTTATTTAACCTTTATCACCTTGTCACAGGCCCTATCTGCAAGTAGGGTCACTCTGGGGGTTAAGACTTCCACATATGACAGGGTGTGGCACAATTCAGTTGTGCACTAGTAAACCTCAGATAACTAATCTGCCTTCAGTAAAATACTGTGTACTCTGTAAAGAATACAAGTGTCTTACTTTTGCTCATGAAAAAATAAATCTACATAAAGCATAGGGAATCTCATTGCCTTTTCCTAGCAACTCTTTATCTTTTCATTGAAAAGAGGTCCCTTATGAGGAGAGTGAGAAATTCCTTGAATTGGACTGGTAAAACCTGCCACTTTTCTGTGTCATTCCCACCTCTGACCTCTTTAGAGATTATCTCGGTAGGATGCCTGATGGGGGTGGCTTTGAGTGTTATGACCTTCAGCACTTCCTTAAACATGGACATAAAAAGGATCAGCTTCCAGCAGTTTAAACTAAAGTGAAGCAAACTACAAAAAAAAAAAAAGACAGTTTAAACAATTTTACTTAAAATTTCTAGTTTTTCTCTAAGGCTTATCACAGCCTAATTTAAATGAACAGATTTCTAGATCATTCACCATCAATTAGCTAATTATTGGCTAGAAACAGTTTCCTGGCTTTCATTCTATTTCAGATAATGTACAGGCTCCATTATGAGAAGATATAAATGGCTAACTTAATTTCCAAAACCATTATTTCATTTATTTTATTCAATATAGTTGGACTTATTTTTAATGAGCTTTGAAAAAAAATATTTCTATCTCACTGCTTCTACATACAGTTGTATTTTTTTCATTAACCTAATTTATGATGTGGCTTCATTAATTTGATTTTTAGTTCATTATCACATCATAAATAGGAACTCTCTAAATACTGATCTGCTATCTTTCTACTTGATCCAAATAGGTAAAAACAAAATAAAACAAAACGAAAAACTTAATTCCCACTGCTATAATGAGGAGTGTATTTTACCTTTTTTTTTGTTTGTTTGTTTATTTTCTTCCTTGTAAGTGGAATGACACACATGGTTTTAGCATGACATCTTTCTTTCCCTCCTCCCTTTCTTTTTCCTGGTTACAGCAGTCCTTCCCCCTGCCCTTAGATAACTCAATATTAACAACTTAGTGTGTGTACATATATATTTTTCTCCATATGTTAATAATCTTTTTAAAAAATTTTTTAACATTTATTTTTTGAGAGAGAGAGAGCATGAGCACGGGAGTGGCAGAGACAGAGAGGGAGACACGGAAACTGAAACAGGCTCCAGGCTCTGAGCTGTCAGCACAGAGCCCAACCCGGGGCTCGAACCCACGAATGGTGAGATCATGACGTGAGCCGAAGTCAGAGGCTCAATCTACTGAGCCACCCAGGTGCCCCAATATGTTAATAATCTTTTATACACCACATCAAGCTATGTATGTATGTATTAATGTATGTACTCACACACACGTGTACAGAGTTGGTATTTTGTTACTGTTTTTATTTTTGTTTTTTCATTACCTTGAACAACTAACTCTACAGAAGGTATCTCTAGAGGGGCACCGGGTGGCTCAGTTGGCTAAGTTGCCGACTTCAGCTCAGGTCATCATCTTGTGGTTTGTGAGTTTGAGCCCTGCATCAGGCTCTGCGCTGACAGCTCAGAGCCTGGAGCCTGCTTCCGATTCTGTGTCTTCCTCTCTGTATGCCCCTCCCCTGCTTGTGCTCTCTCGCTCTCTCTCTCTCTCTCTCAAAAATAATTAAACATTAAAAGAATAAAATAAAATATTAAAAAAGCTATCTTTTTATATAAGCTCTTATATAAATTGGTACATTTGGTTCCACAGAATAGCTCTCTAGGAAAGGAATAGGCTTTTTTTTTTCTTAGTAAATATTATCATATTCTCATTTTACAGGTTAATATACTGAGCATTCTAGAACAGAAGGCTGAACAAGGTTAAATTACGTTATATTTCAACCAACAATCTGACTACCCTCTCACCTCATGTCCACATCAACATTAAATTTTAGAGCATTTAAACATTTTCTGAGGTTAAATCATTATATTGATTTCTATCTCCCTAATAAATGGTCAGTTTCCTTTTTCCCAAGTGTGTTAGTCATTTGGATTTACTCTTGGTACATTGTGTATTCATCTTTGTTCATTTTTATACTGTGTGTTTTGTCTTTTTTCCCTGCCAATTTGTGAGAATTTTTTGTGTATTACTGAAATGAACTCATGGTCTGCTATTTGCATTTTCATTTTTTCCAGATACATCATGTGTCTGTTGATCTTGCTAGCTATATTTTTTGCATACAAATGGTTTAAATTTCACTTAGTAAATTCCAAAGTTTTAGATACTCTAGGTGTCTATTATTGTACATGAATTATCTAGATTTTCTTGCACTCTTACAAGAAAACAATCAGTGTTTTAATTCAGCTGGTGTTGATTTTTGTAAATAGTATAAGATATAGATCCGTTTTAGATGGATACATTCATGTTTCAGCACTGAATATTAAATATGCTAGTCTTTTCCCCTTGAATGCATCTACCACAATTGTTGTATTAAGTTTACTATGTTGACAAGGTATTCAATATAATATAGCATCCAAAAACACAATGCTTAAAAAGTTTTTAAAGTATTTGTTCATTTAAAATTACTTGTTCTCAAACTGAGGGTTGATGGGGGGTGGGAGGGAGGGGAGGGTGGGTGATGGGTATTGAGGAGGGCACCTTTTGGGATGAGCACTGGGTGTTGTATGGAAACCAATTTGACAATAAATTTCATATATTGAAAAAAAATTAAAAAAAAATAAAGAAGCCAATTCCAAAAGGTTACATACCATATAAAAAAATAAAATAAAATTACTTGTTCTCTAATACACTAATGCAAATTGGTAAGTGTGAAAATGGGATTCATGACTTCTGTCTACTTGCTTTACGAGTAGAGTTCTGAAATTGAAAAGTATGGAAAATGAACTCGTCAGTATTTCAACCATGTCAGTGTTTCAGCCTTTGTCAACCATGAAATCATTCATTTTCACAAGCATTTTATTATCCTTGTCATATATATGTGTGTTCTTATATATGTGTATTACATACACATGCATATTTTTATATACTTGTGTGTATTTGTGTGTGTGTGTGTGTGTGTGTGTGTGTGTGTGTGTGTGTGTATTATGTAATATACTTCTGTGTCTCCTAGGGCTAGGCACAAATGAGCTTTGTGAAAATTTGAGCTCAGGTACAATGTGCATACCTACTATTTCTTTGGGCACAACAGGAAGAAAGAACATAACATTCAGGAAGGTTATATGTGTCACACATAAAAGCGTGCACTTTGAATTTAGATAGTCTAGGTTTGGTTCTATGTTGTGCCACTTAATGAGCTGTGTGATCAAAGGCTCCTTAACTTCACTGCACCTGAATTTCCTCATCTGTAAAAAAGAGATAACAATAGCTATATCATTTTAGTATTGAATAGTGTCAGTGTGTTAAAAATGTAATAAAATATGTAGCTTCTATGAGTTGTTCTATATATTTTTTCCTTTTCTTCCCTTTGTTCCAGAGTATATTGACTATATCTGTAAAATGAGAACTTTTTTCTCAACTCCTTTATTCTTAACAGCTGATTCTGTTTCTCTGTTAACTTGTTTTGCCAAAAGTGAGAAAGACCAAGAAATATGTAGAAACCCCATGATTTGTCTTCATCATCACTTTGGTGCATTTCTACATTTTAATGTCTATTTTTCTTCTTCATTTCCTGAGAACTTTCTCTATACTTCTTCCCACCCAGTGGCATCACTTCAGCCTCTAGTGAAGCCCACCTTCATTTACTCCTCTCAAATTAGTCATATCCTAATATCATTCTACTTGTTTTCCTATCATGAGATAGGTTGAGACATAATTTTTACACTGCTTCAATTTTCACAATAATCCTGAGAAGTAGATGTTATTATTATATCAGTGTTACTAAACAGGCTATATGGCTTATCCAAGAACCAAGCCAAAAAATGGCAAAGCCTATATTCAAACACGACTTTCTGTTTATAAATTTCATGTGCTTTCTGCTGTCTCTTATTTGTATATGACTGTTTTGTTTGATTGACTGATCTGAGTTAGGGTTACAATGATTAAGAATCAATGGATAAAGAAGATACACACACATACACATACACACACACGCACTCACACACACAATGAAAACTACTTGGTAATCAAAGAGAATGAAATATTACCATTTACAACTGTGGATGGAGCTAGAGTGTATTATGCTAAGCGAAAGAAGTCAGGCAGAGAAAGACAAATATCATAGGATTTCACTCATATGTGGAATTTAAGAAACAAAACAGATGGACATAGGGGAAGGGAAGAAAAAAGAAAATAAGATAAAAACAGAGAGGAGGCAAACCATAAGAGACGTTTAAATACAGAGAACAGACTGGGGGTTGCTAGAAGGAAGGTGGGTGGGGGGATAGACTAAATGGGTCATGGGCATTAAGGAGGGCACTTGGGATGAGCACTGGGTGTTCTTTGGAAGAGATTATTCACTGGGTTCTATGCTTGAAGCCAGGATTCTACTGTACGTTAACAGACTTGAATTTAAAAAAAAATTTAAAAAGGAGTCAATAGAGAATTTTCCAAAGTTTAACTGGTTTGATTCATCACTTAATAGATTTATTCAGTCATAGAAATGTGTGTGTGTGTGTGTGTGTGTGTGTGTGTGTGTGTAAAGCAATTACTTTACATCTCAGAAAACACCGTTTTTTGTTGTCATTGTTCAGGAAATACTTTTAAGATATTACCCCTACCCCAAAAAAAACATATTTCAGAAAGATGCAAATTGGTTTAAGTGTAGAAATATTTCAAGTCCCATAAGAAAATGACTAAGAAACTAGAGTAAAATCTAGAAGTTTGGAATTATTATGTATGGAAGGAACCACCAATGGAGGGGCCAACTATGGCACTCAGAATGTCACTATCTGAGATGTCCCCTTCCTCCACAGTTCTAAATACTCAAATATTAAATACTACATTTCTTTTGCATAGAATAGTATGCACTCTTGGTGCGCCTGGGTGGCGCAGTCGGTTAAGCGTCCGACTTCAGCCAGGTCACGATCTCGCGGTCCGTGAGTTCGAGCCCCGCGTCGGGCTCTGGGCTGATGGCTCAGAGCCTGGAGCCTGTTTCCAATTCTGTGTCTCCCTCTCTCTCTGCCCCTCCCCCGTTCATGCTCTGTCTCTCTCTGTCCCAAAAATAAATAAACGTTAAAAAAAAAAAAAGAATAGTATGCACTCTTTATGGCAAGACATCATGAAAATGTATATTTGTATGGGAGTAGCCAGATATAGCAAATAAAAACACAGAGTACCCCATTATATTAACTTCAGATAAACAACAAATATTACTTTTAGAATAAGTATGTGCCATGAAATACTTGGGACACACGTATACTCACAATTATCCATTTTTACCTGAATTCAAATTTTACTAAGGATCTTGTGCTTTATCTAACAACTAATTTTTATATATCTAATACAACAGCCAAATCAATACTCATACTGCTGTTCAAAACAATAGCAGCCACTAACAGCTACATAGGATCATCACATTGCATTAACCTATTTTTCATATTGTGATAAAACTCACATAAAACAAAATTTACTGTCTTAACCATTTTTAAATATATAGTTCAGTAGTGTTAAGTTCATTGACATTGTTGGGCTACCATACTCCAGAACTCTTTCCATCTTGCAAAAATAGTTCTATGCCCAATGAATAGCATGTGATTTCCCCCCTTATAGTAGCCTCTGTCGATCACCATTCTACTTTCTGTCGCTTTGAATTTGACTACTCTAGGTACCTCTTATAAGTGGAACCATACAGTATTTTTCTTTTCATGACTGGCTTATAAACAACAGAAATGTATTTCTCACAGTTTGGGAGGCTGGAAGTCTGAGATAATGGTCCTGGGATGGTTGGGTGAGGGCTCGCTGCCAAGATGCAGATTTCTCACTGTGTCCTTACGTGGTGGCAGGGGCTGGGGAACTCTGGGGGATCTCTTTTATAAAAGAACTAATCCCATTCATAAAGACTCCACCCTCAATGTATTTGCGTGCCAAATGTCTCACCTCCAAACACCATCATATTGGACACTAGGCTTCTAATGAATATGAATTCTATGAATATTCTATGAATGTTGGGAGATCATAATAATTTAAACCATATCAGCTGATTTCTTCTCAGGCTCTTCTTCTTGGCTTGTAAATGGCCATTCTCTCCCTGTGTTATCACATGGTCTTCCTTCTGGGTAAATCTGTATCCTAATTTTCTTTTCTTAGAAAACACCAGTCATATTAAGTTAGGGCCAAACTCAATTTAATTACCTCTTTAAAGACTATATATCCAAATACAATCACATTTTTGAGGTACTGGGGGTTAGGAATTGTGAGAGACACAATTCTGTTATAACAGGTTTAAACCCAAAAGTGAAATCGCTAGATCATATGGTAAGTCTATTTTTATGTTTGGAGGAAACTCCATACTGTTATTCATAGTAACTATACCTTTTTTATATTTCCAACAATAGTGCATAGGATTCTCTTTTCTCCACATCCTACAAAATGCTTATTATATATTAATTTATTTTTTTTTAATAGCAGCCATCAGAATGGGTGTAAGGTGGTATCTCACTGTCGTTCTGATTTGCATCTTCCTAATGTTGAACGTCTTTCCATGGGCTTGTAGGCCATTTCTGTATCTTCTTCACAGAAATGTTTATTTGACTCCTTTGCCCATTTTTAAAATTGGCTTGTTTTGTTGTTGAATTGTAGGAGTTCTTTATTCCGGATATTAAGCCTTTATCAGATACATGATATGCAAATATTTTCTTTCATTCTCTAGGTTGCATTTTCACTCTGTTGATTGTGTCCTTCAATGCAAAAAGTTTTTAATGTTGATGTAATTCACTTTATCTATTTTAATGTTCGTTACCTGTCCTTTTGGTGTCATATCAAAGTAATCATTTCCAAGTCCTCTATCATGAAGGTTTTCCCGTTTTCTTCTAAAAGTTTTATAGTTTTAGCTCTTTCATTTAACTCAAGATTCCTCTTGAGTTAATTTTTGTATATGATGTAAGATAAATGTACCTCTTCATTTTGTTGCATATGAGGATGCAGGTTCCTAATGTCATTTGTTGTAAAGACTCTCCCCATTGAATGGTCTTATTAGCACCTTTGTCAAAAATAATTTGACTATTTAGATGAGAGTTTATTATTGGGTTCTCTATTCTTCCCATTGATCTCTATGTCTGTCTGTCTTTCAATACTTCATTGTTTTGATTACTGTCATTTTGTGATAAGTTTTGAAATCAGGAATTGCGAGAACTCCAAGTTCATTCTTCTTTTTCTTTTTTTTTTAAATTTTTTTTATGTTTATTCATTTTTGAAAGACAGAGACAGAGCACAAGCAGGGCTGGGGCAGAGAGAAAGGGGGACACAGAATCTGAAGCAGGCTCCAGACTCTGAGCTGTCAGCACAGAGCCCGACGCAGGGCTCGAACTCACTAACTGCGAGATCATGACCTGAGCCAAAGTCAGACGCTCAACTGACTGAGCCACCCAGGCGCCCCTCATTCTTCTTTTTCAAGATTGTGTTGGCTATCCTGATGCTGTTGAAATTCCATATGAAATTCCATAGATATTTTTATTTCTGCAAAAAAATAGCTTTGGGATTTTCATAGAAATTGTGTACATCTGCTTCCTGATGGGTAGTTGTCCTATTCTTTATTTTCCAATATAGTTTCTAGAATTTGGACTCATTTCTAACTTTATTAGTTTAGATATTATCTTTCTGTGGGAGAGAGAATGTTAAAGATGCTACCAGACAGCAAGAAGCAGCACTTCTGAGAAGGTTAGCATAAAAAGAAAACCAAAAAGCTCGGTCTACAAGTCACAAAAGTTAGGAAAAAGTGGATATATATGTGTATTAGTGAGCTCAGGTTGCCATAACAAAATATCATAGACTGCATGGCTTACACAACAGAAACATATTTTCTCCTATTTCTAGAGAGTAGAAATTCAAAATCAAGACACCTTCAGGACTCCTTGTGGATGAGGTTTCTCTTACTGAATTGCAAATAGCTGCTTTCTGTATCATCACATGGCCTTTCCTCTGTGCTTGAAGAAAGAGTTCTCTGACATCACTTCTTATAAGGACACCAGTGCTATTGGATTAGAACTTCACCTTTATGACCTTATTCGACCTTAATTACCTTCTTAAGGCCTATCTCAGAATACAGTCACCGTAGGTTTAGGGCTTCAACATATGAATTTGGGACTGGGGGAGGGATTCAGTCCATAATAACATAGTTTGGAAAGTAGAGAATAGGAAAGATATGTCACTAACGGCGGTAGCCTCATTGAAATGCCACCTCTGCTGCACTGGACAGAACTGGCAAAGCAGAGGCATAATGGATTTCCGGAGTCCAGTATTAAATTAATAGTTTATCCACTGTCCAGGAGCACCTGAGTGGCTCAGTCAGTTAAGTGTCCGACTTCGGCTCAGGTCAAGATCTCATGGCTTGCGAGTTTGAGCTCCACATTGGGCTGCGTGCTGACAGCTCAGAGCCTGGAGCCTGAAGCCTGCTTCAGATTCTGTGTCTGCCCCTTCCCCGTTCACGCTCTGTCTCTCTCTCTCAAAAATAAAGTAACATTAAAAATTAAAAAAAAAAATAGTTTATCCACTGTCGAAAGTTGTGAAAGAACAAGCTTGGGAGTGAAAACACTGGCCTTACTCACTCAATGGCATTTTTAAAAAATGACACACAATACATCTTTTACTTCTTGAAAACGAGTGCAGACAAGGACATTTACGCATTCAGACATTCAGTTTACATTTGGAGGAAGAGTGGATTCTAGGGAACTGAGTGAGATTACACTACCAATTTCCCTTTCCTGTAATTTAGAATAAAATATTTAATTTAGAATAAAATAAAAATTTCCTGAAAATGCAAAACATAAAATCTTTATTGATATCGCAGTTTTAAAAAATGTGAGCTAGTGTATAAATGGTAATGATTTAATTTTTAAATAAATATTGTTCTAGCTTCACAATTTCTTAACTTCTAAACAATTAAAGTAAAAGTTAAAAAAAACAATAAAGGAACTACTAGATATTTTGCAGTGGCACTCCATATGAATGAAATTTCACATTTCTTATTGAAAAGCAACATTGGTGTTTTTACTTTTATAAAATATAAGAAGAGATTACATCCTAGAAAAGTAACTATCTTCTAAAATTATATCAAATAGCTATGCTATTTCACTCAACACCATATAAATCAGAATTCTTCACAAGCTTTTATTTATTTTTTTTATTTATTTTTTTCAACGTTTATTTATTTTTTTTGGGACAGAGAGAGACAGAGCATGAACGGGGGAGGGGCAGAGAGAGAGGGAGACACAGAATTGGAAACAGGCTCCAGGCTCTGAGCCATCAGCCCAGAGCCCGACGCGGAGCTCGAACTCACGGACCGCGAGATTGTGACCTGGCTGAAGTCGGAGGCTTAACCCACTGCGCCACCCAGGCGCGCCTCTTCACAGGCTTTTAAACAACATTTAAAACCGCTGGTTTCTTCACCGAGATTATTAATTTAAAATTCTTTGGGGCGCCTGGGTGGCGCAGTCGGTTAAGCGTCCGACTTCAGCCAGGTCACAATCTCGCGGTCCGTGAGTTCGAGCTCCGCGTCGGGCTCTGGGCTGATGGCTCAGAGCCTGGAGCCTGTTTCCAATTCTGTGTCTCCCTCTCTCTCTGCCCCTCCCCCGTTCATGCTCTGTCTCTCTCTGTCCCAAAAAAAATAAATAAACGTTGAAAAAAAAATTTAAAATTCCTTATTGAATAATACTGTTTACTGTATTACTATTTTATGTTTTTATCTGTTTACTTATTTGGGTTTTTTTAGTGTTTTTTTTATTCTCTCTCTCTCTCTCTCTCTCTCTCTCTCTCTCTCTCTCTTTTTAAATTAAAACAGCCTGAGTTTAAATCATCCCCAACTATTATTTGGAAATAATGTCTGCCTGAAGTCGACTGGTTCACTATTTGGAGTAACAATGTTTTTGAAAACTCACTGATAGTAAGTTCCAGCTCCAGTTATTAACAGCAAGTTAATTTCCTTCTACTACTGCCACAGGTAGCAAATTTTAGTCAAGGACATCTGACTTGCAAGCATGATGTGGTGTGTGTGTGTGTGTGTGTGTGTGTGTGTGTGTGTGTGTATATACACATACATGTATATATACATATATATGTATATATATACACACATATATACATATATATGTATATGGTGTGTGTGTGTGTGTGTATTTTAACTGTGAAAATAGGAATGATAAAATAAAATAATAAAATAAATAAAATGGAAATGTGGTAATACCTGTCTCACCTATTCAAAAAGATATTGTAAGGACCAAATGACTGTGAAAATGCCTGGCATAGAGAATTTCAAATAGCATTTATTTATGAGTATCATACAAAAACTTTATATGTGTTATAGAGACACATAGAATTTTAATTTTTGGTTAAAATCATTGTTGACATTAAAAAAAATGTAATGTTTATTTATTTTGGAAAGAGAGACAGAGCACGGGCAGGGGAGGGGCAGAGAGAGAGGGAGACACAGAATCCGAAGCAGGCTCCAGGCTCCAAGCTGTCAGCACAGAGCCCAATACAGGGCTCGAACCCATGAACCGTGAGATGGTGACCAGAGTCAAAGACTGACGCTTAACCAACTGAGCCACCCTGTCGCCCCCAGATTTTTAAAAAATTAAAAGTAAATATACAAGAAAACAGAAAACCTGCATTCTTTTCTCCCTTCTGTGAAGAACACTTCTTACATGACTTTGGACAACTCACCTGACCTTTTACACACTTGGCAATTCTATTCAAAAATGAGGGGAAAATGTCATGATTCCTATTCCAAAGGAAATAGAATTAATTTAAGTTCCCTTCATATATTAAGATGTTTGTAATCAGCATAAAACACCTATCCAAAAGTTCTACGAATTTCAAAAAAAAGGTTTCTACTAATTTAATTCCTTACTTATTATATTGAAAGGAGACTATATCATCCAAAAAGAGCTATTATTGTGTAAATATTCATAATACCCAGTAATTTCTATGCTCCTGTGGTACAGCAGCCATAAGGAAATACAATGTTATTAACATGAAGAAAATTAAAATAAACAAAAAGTGTATTTTAAAATGTAAATTAGTTTATTTGATTGCACGATCTATACTCAGAACACATCGAACCTGCAAACTGACAAGTGAGTTTACAAAGTGAGATTAGCTCTGATCCAGTGACATGTGATTTTGATAAAGTGACTAAGTTTCTCATACTTAGTAGAAGAAAAGCTGTTCTGAAAATAATGGTTGGGATCACTGTAATTGTCACACATAAATTATTTTGTTTATAATAAAATGTAGTTGGAGCAAGGTAAGACTGAATCAGTTACCAACATATGTTCTCCCACCTCTCGGGTAGTCATTCCTGGAGGGTGATTAGCAAACTGGAATGTTTTAATTTGAATTGGCCAAGTTTCTAAAATTGGATCATGAACATATGCGGTCAAATGATGAGACAGTCCCCGGAGAATCAGCAACATGTATTCCAATTCTACTTTAGTATCTTAACATAGTTGCAAATCCTATGTGCAGTTTGCAGTCTTCTGGAAGGATAATCAAAATGATAAGAGTAGGAAAAATAAGTTTACATGGTCAGTAGTCTCACAGTGGCATTGGAAGAAAATCCATTGTTGGGGAAAACAGTGGATTGAGAGACATGATATTTTATCTGATTTTGCTATTTCTAACTGTGTGAATAATTTACCCTCTAACTTACATGTAATTAATGACTAGACAGTCTCTTTGGGCCCTTCAGCTCCTCATCTTAGGAGTCTTGGTCTCATCACTTTTTACATGAGGAAACTCATTCTAGGATTATTGTGAAAAACGAGCTAATAACTGTAACACACTCAGCATAGTACCTAACATATGTTTTCAGAAAAGTTATTAAAAGCATAGATAGCAGGCACTCAACAAACAATTCTTTTCACAACCTATTACCTAATCCCCAAAATTGGTTCCTCTCCTTTACGTATTATATTACATATTAAGTATATGAGTATCCTCTGAATTTATCAGTGATCAGTACATAAGATGGTACTTTGTTTTTTTCTGCAATCATATTATTTTAAAAGAACCCAAGAATGTCTGGAGTACACGAAAGTCTATTAATTAAGTCAGAAATGAATCATGAAGTGAAGAAGGATCTATAAGATTAAAGAAATAGATGTTGGGGCACCTGGATGGCTCTCAGTCAAGCCTGAGATTGACTCTTGATTTTGGCCCAGATCACTATCTCGCAGTCATGGAATCAAGCCTTGTTTGGTGTTGGGTTCCACACTGAGTGTGGAGCCTGCTTGGGATTCTCTGTCTCCCTGTCTTTCTGCCCCTCCCCCACTCATGCTTGCTCTCTCACTCTCTCTCAAAATAAATAAAGATTTTTTAAAAGAAAAAAATAAATAGATGTTATACCTAAATAAAAAATCACAGGTTCAAATAACGTAGTTTTCGGCCATTCTTAAAAAGCAAGAAGTTATTGGTTGTTTTATTTCATGCAGGTATTTTCACACTTGAGGTCCGTCAATGACACCTCATTTAACAAATGTGAATTTTGGTTTCTGATAAAGTTGTTTTTTTAAACATACTCTGGATGAGGTGGACATTGAAGTAGTCACCAAGGAAAATTGTGTGTCTTCTTGTTTGTTTTCATCTACAACTAGAAGAAAATCTATCTGTTATAGACACAACCATTTTCTTAAGTACATAATTAAAAATGGCTGCTTTGATTCTGGCTTAAAAAAGAAACCAACCACTAAACGAAATAGTCTTAGTACCCTATACATCTCTATTTTAAATACTTGTGGGGTTTTCTACCTCAGGATGCAAAATAAAGAGGGAACATATTGAGATCCCGAATCTTCCACCAATTTTTTAGAATTCCAGTAAATAATACCTCCCACAGTGGAAAAAACAAAAACCTTATTAGTCCCCTAAAGGAGAAAGGGAGCAAGCCCTGGAATAGAATGTTTAAGGAAATGCTGCATACGGGTAAAAATAGGTTCAAACAGATTGAAAATAGAATAGAGGTAAGGAAAATATAAAAGATGACTACACACTGTAGCATTTGATGACGCCATTCAAATCTTCAGAATGAACTTAGACCTGATTGAAGGTGTCAGAGCCTGAGGGGAATGCAGATCCTCTGTGTTAACTCCGGAGCAGCCCTCAGACTGATGAACAACAGAAAAACACCAGGCAGTTCCCTTAACATACCCGTTACCTCAGTTTCCAAGGAATAATTATACTATCTATCTCTGTGTTTCTGGTTAGTATAAGTGACTTAAGAGGCATAAAGTACTCATTTATATCATCTTAGACAAAAGGCTTTTCCTGCTGTGCATTTCTTAGTTGCCAAGTAGTTAATACTTTAGTCAACCTACAGTTATTTATTTCTATGTCATTGCAAAATAGTCAGAAAATCTGGCCTTTAAAATAGGTTTTGAATTTTTACTTTGTAACATAGAGATATTATTACATGTTTAAACCACCGTGTATATATTAAAATTGTATGTTATATACTTGAGTAATCAATGATTACTACATTACCTCTTCAATACATTTTATTAATCAATGTTTTTATTTTTTGTCTATCTTATGTGTGTTAATGCTATCATAGTGTGTTTTAATTTGCCCTTCTATGATTACTAAGGATGTTATACATATTTTCATGTGCTTTTGGCTGATGGTCATTCTCTTTGGGATATTTCTGTTCAAACATTTTCATTGTTTTTAAGTTACCTTTCTCTTATTGATTCATAGTGATCCTATATATTTTTGCATACAATTACTTAGCTGGTGTATAGCTGTAGCCTTTCGTGGTTTTAATCTTGTCATTTGGTCAGCAAGATTTTTTTTTCCTTATAATGAATAGAGTACAACTTATCAATCTTTACTCTTATGCTTAATGTTTTTAGTGTCTTGTTTAACTAATCTCTGCCACCTTCTCCCAGATCATAAATTTATCCCCTTATTTTATATTCTAGAAAATTGGTGATGCTATCTTTCTTATTTAGTCCACATTAATCTGGAATTGACTTTGTGCCATTTTGTTCCCTGTGGATATTCAACTAACCTAACAATACTTCTTAAAAGTCTGCCCTTTTATTTGGTTTTCTCCGATCATTGCAATGGCCTTCTGTAATAAATCAGATCCCATTATATTCTCCTTTCTCTCTCTTTCCCCCTCACTCCTGCTCTAACTTTGTCCTTTAGATTTCCTGGGCTATGACTGGTCCTTTTCATTTTACATAAATATAAGAGTTGGCCTATAAATACACACATACACACTTGCTAGAATTTAAACTGAGATTGCATAAAATGTGTAAGTCAAATTGGGGAAAATTGAAACAACAATACTGATTTTTCAAATCTATGAAGATCTTATATTAACATATTTAACATTCCATTCTTTAGGTCATAAATTCCTCTTAGTAATGTTTTGTAGTAAAGTTTACAACTTTTCTGTGTGGAGACTGTGTAAAGTCTTTTGATGGATTAATTCCTAATTTTGATGTTATGACAATTAATGTTTTCAATCTTTGTTAGTACTTCACAAAATTCCAACTGCATATTCTTAAGTTTTCTCTTTTTTCTTTCTTTCTTTCTTTCTTTCTTTCTTTCTTTCTTTCTTTCTTTCTTTCTTTACAGAGAGAGTACAAGCAGGGAAGGAGCAGAGGGAGAGGAAAAAAGGGAGAGAATCTTTTTTTTGGTTTGCCTTCCTGGTTTTTTAAATTAATTTATTAATTTATTTTAATTTACATACAGGTTAGTTAGCATATAGTGCAACAATGATTTCAGGAAAAGATTCCTTAATGCCCCTTACCCATTTAGCCCATGCCCCCTCTCACAACCCCTCCAGCAACCCTCAGTTTGTTCTCCATATTTATGAGTCTCTTCTGTTTTGTCCCCCTCCCCGTTTTTATACTATTTTTGCTTCCCTTCCCTTATGTTTATCTGTTTTGTATCTTAAATTCCTCATATAAGTGAAGTCATATGATATTTGTCTAATTTCGCTTAGCAATAATACCCTCTAGTTCCATCCATGTAGTTGCAAATGGCAAGATTTCATTCTTTTTGATTGCCAAGTAATACTCCATTGTATATGTATACCACATCTTCTTTATCCATTCATCCACTGATGGGCATTTGGGCTCTTTCCATACCTGGGCTGTGGTTGATAGTGCTGCTCTAAACATTAGGGTGCATGTGCCCCTTCAAAACAGCATCCCTGTATCCCTTGGATAAATACCTAGCAGTGCAATTGCTGGGTCGTAGGGTAGTTCTATTTTTACTTTTTTGAGGAACCTCCATACTATTTTCCAGAGTGGCTGCACCAGTTTGCATTCTGACCAGCAGTGCAAAAGAGATCCTCTTTCTCTGCATCATCGCCAACATCTGTTGTTGCCTGAGTTGTTAATGTTAGCCATTCTGACAGGTGTGAGGTGCTATCTCATTGTGATTTTGATTTATATTTCCCTGATGATGAGTGATGTTGAGCATTTTCTCATGTGTCAGTTGGCCATCTGGATGTCTTCTTTGGAGAAGTGTCTATTCATGTCATTTGCCCATTTCTTCACTGGATTATTTGTTTTTTGGGTGTTGAGTTTGATAAGTTCTTTATAGATTTTGGATACTAACCTTTTATCTGATATGTCATTTGCAAATATCTTCTCCCATTCCGTCAGTTGCCTTTTAGTTTTGATAACTGTTTCCTTCGCTGTGCAGAAGCTTTTTATTTTGATGAGGTCCCAAGAGTTCATTTTTGCTTTTGTTTCCCTTGCCTCTGGAGACGCGTTGAGTGAGAAGTTACTGCAGCCAAGGTCAAAGAGGTTTTTGCCTACTTTCTCCTCTAGGATTTTGATGGCTTCCTGTGTTACATTGAGGTCTTTCATCCATTTTGAGTTTATTTTCGTGTATGATGTAAGAAAGCCGTCCAGGTTCATTTTTCTACATGTCCCTGTCCAGTTTTCCCAGCACCACTTGCTGAAGAGACTGTCTTTATTCCACTGGATCTTCTTTCCTGTTTGTCAGAGATTAGTTGGCCATACATTTGTGGGTCCATTTCTGGGTTCTCTATTCTGTTCCCTTGATCTGAGTGTCTGTTTTTGTGCTGGTACCATATTGTCTTGGTGATTATGGCTTTGTAATACAGCTTAAAGTCTGGGATTGTGATGCCTCCTGCTTTGGTTTTCTTTTTCAAGATTGCTTTGGCTATTCGGGGTCTTTTCTCGTGTCATACAAATTTTAGGATTGTTTGTTCTAGTTCTGTGAAGAATACTGGTGTTAGTTTTATAGTATTGCATTGAATATGTAGATTTATTTGGGTAGTATTGACATTTTAACAATATTTGTTCTTCCTATCCAGGAGCATAGCATCTTTTTCCATTTTTTTTTTTTTTTGTCTTCTTAAATTTCTTTCATAAGATTTCTATAGTTTTCAGTGTACAGATTTTTCACCTCTTTGGTTAGATTTATTCCTAGGTATTTTATGGTTTTTGGTGCAATTGTAAATGGGATCGATTCCTTGATTTCTCTTTCTGTTGCTTCATTGTTGGTGTATAGGAATGCAACCTATTTCTGTGCATTGATTTTACATCCTGCAACTTTGCTGAATTCATGGATCAGTTGTAGCAGTTTTTTGGTGGAATCTTTTGGGTTTTCCATATAGAGTATCATGTCATCTGTGAAGAGTGAAAATGTGACCTCCTCCTAGCCAGTTTGGATGCCTTTTATTTATTTGTGTTGTTTGAGGCTGAGACTTCCAATACTATGTTGAATAACAGTGGTGAGATTGCACATCCCTGTCTTGTTTCTGACCTTAGGGGGAAAGCTCTCAGTTTTTCCCCATTGAAGATGATATTAGCATTGGGTCTTTCATACATGGTTTTTATGATCTCGATGTATGATCCTTCTATCTCTATTTCTTGATGGTTTTTATCAAGAAAGAATGTTGTATTTTTTCAAATGCTTTCTCTGTATCTATTTAAAGGATCATGTGGTTCTTGTCCTTTCTTTTATTGATGTGATGAATCACATTGATTGTTTTACAGATATTGAACCAACCCTACATCCCAGGTATAAATCCCACTTGATCATGGTGAATAATTTTTTTTATTTCAACGTTTATTTATTTTTGGGACAGAGAGAGACAGAGCATGAACGGGGGAGGGGCAGAGAGAGAGGGAGACACAGAATCGGAAACAGGCTCCAGGCTCTGAGCCATCAGCCCAGAGCCCGACACGGGGCTCGAACTCACGGACCGCGAGATCGTGACCTGGCTGAAGTCGGACGCTTAACCGACTGCGCCACCCAGGCGCCCCGGTGAATAATTTTTTAATGTATTGTTGCATCTGGTTGGCTAATACCTTGTTGAGGATTTTTACATCCATGTTCATCAGGAAAATTGGTCTATAGAGTTCTCCTATTTAGTGGGGTCTTTGTCTGGTTTTGGAATCAAGGTAATGCTGGCTTCATAGAAAAAGTTTGGAAGTTTTCCTTCCATTTCTATTTTTTTGGAACAGCTTCAAGTGAATAGGTGTTAACTCTTCCTTAAATGTTTGGTAGAATCCCCCTGGAAAGCCATCTGGCCCTGGACTCTTGTGTTTTGGGAGATTTTTGATTACTAATTCAATTTCTTTACTGGTTATGGGTCTGTTCAAATTTTCTATTTCAGGAAGAGAGAGAATCTTAAGCAGGCTCCACACCCAGCACAGAGCCCAACAAAGGGCTCGATCTCACAATCATGAGATCATGACCTGAGTCGAAATCAAGAGGTAGACACTTAACCAGCTGAGCCACCCAGGTTCCCCTTCTTAGTTTTTAACTTATGTCGTATGACCTTGATTAATTAGCTTAATGATTCTAATACTTTGTACATTCTATTATATTATCTTTCTACACAAATTTTACTTATTTTATCCAGTTGTTATAGCTTTAATTTTTCCTCCATGACGTATTACACTGGCTAGGATCTCCACTTCTAGAATTGTAGATTAGATGTTTAATGTCACAAAATTTTATTTCTGCATAGGTGAGCTTATTATGTTTCTCTTTTAAGCAGTATATAATTATGTGTGTATGTATATTTATGCAATCTAACACATTTAATCTTTTAATTGGAGTATTTAACCCACTTATAGTTTATGAAATTACTGAGCCATTAAGTTTATATCTATCATCTTATAATTTGTTTCTATTTCACTTTTATATTCCTTATTGAAAATAATTTTTTTCTATTATAGCTTCATAATGCTGATTAAAAACTATCAGCCTAGAAATTTATGGTCACTTAAAGTACATTCAGATTTGAAAAATAAAATTAAATGTTTTCGGACATACAAAGGATATCAACTTAGTGCTTATAGATCCTTACTTTAAAACACTAGAGTATATATTTTAACCAAAAGAAACAAATTCAGAAGGAAAGAGTGGGATGAAAGTAACCTTGAATAGTACAGAAACAAATATTAGATACTGAAAAAACTGTGAACTGTTTTTAAAAAAATGATCTTCATGGAGACTTATGGGGGTTGAGGTGGTGGAATTGTTCAGTAGGCACTAACCTTGTACTGGAAGTAAGGAAGACTGAGATTGTAAACAAACAAAAAATGTTTTATTAGCAAAAATATTTTATAATACATACAAAACCATATCCCAGTCTTAAACCCAGGACCTCAGAGTGTGCTCTTATTTGGAATTAGGATCATTGCAGATGTAACTAAATAAGACAAGGTCATATTTGAGTAGGGTGGGCCCCTAATTCAATATGATGTGTGTCCTTCTAAACAAAGGAAGCTTTGGATAAACAGAAGTTCACTAAGGGAGAATGCCATGAGAAGATTGGAGCTATGCTGCCCAAAGCAAGGGAAATAATAGAAACTAGGGGAGAGGGCTGGCATTGACCTTTCCCTAGTACCTTCAAAAAGCCCTGCCGGCACCTTGATTTCAGACTTCCAGCCTCCAGAACTGTGAATCAATAGATTTCCGTTGTTTGAATCACTTGGTTTGTGGCATCTTCTTATAGCAGCCCCAGAAAGCTGCTAAAAACTTTGACAGAGGAAGAGACCAACCATAAACATGTGGGGAATTGAAAATATATATATATATATATAAGACTCTTTAAAATGTTGAAAAATAAGCAACACCTATCTGTGAACCCTGAGATAAGGAAAACAAGCAAACAAACAAACTGAGCCCTAGGATTAACTCAGCTTTTCACCTGGAGGATTTCTGGACCATGGGATAAGATTCCAAGAAGAAGATGAGAGAGTCTTACTGGTTTGAGGAAATGGGAGATCCAAGTTCAGGATGGCTGATATGATGAAAGGTTATGTGTTCCAGAAAGAAGGAAGACATGTAGAAGACAAGCTCCAGATATATGCACTAGAGTCCTCTTGAGTCCTTGCTAAATATTAAGCAGTGTGTGTATAAGATAAAACTTTACAGGGTCTAACAAGAGTAACTGGAACTGAACCATATGGTTCCCCAAAACTCACACAGGGCTAGAAATCATTTGAGTTACAACCAGCTAGAGTGAAGATTTCTCTTTGGTAAGTCAAAATATTCAGTAGAGACCTAATAAGTATCATGAATTAGTAGTAGGGCTAAATTGTCACTAAAATAAAGGTTACTCTACACATCCCTGAACAAGTTAAAAAACAATTCTAGAAAAAGTCAAAATTATCTGCTAATATCTCACTGCTTATCCATAGTCAGTGAGAGAAATAAAATAGAATCCTATAAATTACTCAATTAATCTAAAGGAAGGCAGTTAAGAAGGAACACATGGGAAAAATAGAATACAACTAGTAAGATAGTTAGCTTAAACTCAAATATTTCAATAATTACAGTGAAAATAAGCTATTAATATTCTATTTAAGTAAAAGATCTACATGTATCAGTGAAAAATAAACTTTAAATATAAGGACACAGATGATAATATAGATTATGTTAAAAGTGAAAGTATGAAAAAGGCTATATCATGCACACACTAATCATGAAAAGCTGAATTTAATATGCACTGACAGTAGACAATATAAAAATAATAAGGATAATTAACAGACAGAAAGAAGACAATTCATAATAACAAAAGGATCAATTTATAAAGACATAACAATCATAAAGGTATCTGCATCTGATTAGATAGCTTCAAAATACTTGAAGCAAAAACATGCTGAAAAACAAAAAACACAAACCCCCAATTAAATTTGGAGAATTCAACACTCATCTGTCAATAATTAATAGAACAAACAGAAAAACTGGAATTAATAGACCTAAAAATCCATTCAACCTACTTGACCTATTTGGCACTCATTGAACACAATGCCCAACAACAGCAGATACACAAGTGCACAGGAAATAGTCATTGAGATAAACCACATTCTGACCACAAAACAAGTCTCAACAAATTTTTTAAAAATGGTTCATAATGAGCATTTTCCTTACCTGGAACAGAATTAAACTAGGAATCAGTTAATAGGAAAATATGTGGAAAATAGTTTTTGAAATGTAAACAGCATGCTTTTCAATAAACCATGAGTCATAAAAGAAATTATAGGGAAATTTAGAAAATATTTGAATTGGATAAAACAGAGAGTATAACTTAAAAATGTATAGTTTGGGAAGGCTGATGTCATGGAAATGGTTGAACACAATTGCTCTCAGAAGCATTTCCTCACTGAAGCAGCCATTAAAATGGCAAAAATATACAAAGTCATCTTTTTTGGAACTCTGGAATCTACTAAAAAATTACAGCAACAAGTGGTAGGATTCAAAATCAACATGCAAAAATTAGTTGTGTTCCTATACACTAATGATGAAATATCTGAAAAAAGAAATAGAAAAACAATCCTACTTACAATAGCATTAAAAACCATAAGACATTGGTGAGTAAACTTAACTAACGAGGCAGAAGACTCGTATGCTAAAAATTGTAAAACATTGATGAAATAAATGAAAACAGATATAAACAAATACAAGGATATCTTATGTTCACAGACTAGAAAGCTTAATATTGCAATACCCAAAGTGATCTGCAGATTCAATGCAATCCCTACCAACACCCCCATTTCATATTTTTTTTTACAGAAATAGGAAAAAAATTCTATCCTTTTTGTGGGGGGGGAACCACACAAAGTCATGAAAGGCCAAATCAATCCTGATTGAGTTGGAGGCATCACAGTGTCTGATTTCAAAATATATTACAAAACTATAGCATATAGGGGCGCCTGGGTGGCGCAGTCGGTTAAGCGTCCGACTTCAGCCAGGTCACGATCTCGCGGTCCGTGAGTTCGAGCCCCGCGTCGGGCTCTGGGCTGATGGCTCAGAGCCTGGAGCCTGTTTCCGATTCTGTGTCTCCCTCTCTCTGCCCCTCCCCCGTTCATGCTCTGTCTCTCTCTGTCCCAAAAATAAATAAACGTTGAAAAAAAAAAAATTCAAAACTATAGCATATAAAACATTATACTACTGCCATAAAGACAAATTGTTTATTCAGTATTAGTTCTGATTTTATTTTCCAATTTTATTTCTTCTTCTGATTTTACTTATTTTAGCATTCTTTATTTTTCCTCAGTCTAGCTAAACATTCCTCAATTTTATCTCAGTAGAGAAAATGAACAAAACTAAAGGTTACATCTTTTAAAAGATCAACAAAATTCACAAACTTTTATCAACACTGACCAAGAAAAAAAAGAAGAGGCTTAAATTACTAAAATCAGAAATGAAAGTGATGACATTAATATAGACCTTACAGAAATAAAAGGTGTACAGGAGAATACTATGAACAGTTGTACACCAACAAATTAGATGACATAGATGAAATGAACAGTTTTCTAGAAACACACAAATTACCTAAATCGACACAGGATGAAATAGAAAATCTGAACAGAAATATGACATATAAAGAGATGAATCAGCAATAAAAAACCATCTCCAAACAGAGGAAAAATGAGGACCAGCTTCATTGGTGAATTGGAAGAATCAGTAATATTAAGATGTCCATTTTATTGAAAATTTGTCTATAGATTAAATAAATTTTAATTAAAATTCCAACAGGCATTTTTGGAAAGTCATGAGCTGATTCTAAAATGTATATGGAAATCTATTTGTTTCCATTTTATTGAGATATAATTAATATATAGCATTGTGTAAGTTTAAGGTATACAACCTGTTGATTTGATACACAAAGTATTGCAAAATGATTACTACCATAGACCGCCTTCAAATGACATAATTAAGGTTTCTACTCTTGAATGAGAACGTTTGATCTCTTCTCAACTTTCAAATATATAACACAGTATTATTACTTATCATCACTATGCTGTACATTAGGTCCCCAGACCTGATGTGTCTTATAACTGAAGTTCCTACTCTTCCATAAACATCTGTTTCCTTCATGTCCAGCCCCTGGTAACCACATTCCACTCTATTTCTATGAGTTCAGTATTTTTGTAGATTCCACATACTAGGGTTTGTCTTTCTCTGATTTATATCATTCAGCATAATATCCTCAAGGTCCATCCATGTTGCAAATGGCAGGATTTCTTTTTTTTTTTTTTAAGGCTGAATAATATTGATATTAATGTTGATGGTAATAATATATATTATCATTTATACAATATATATTATCACATACTGATATATTATCTTCTATACTTCTATTTTATCCATTCATTCATTGACGGACACTTACATTCTGTACATATCTTGGCTATTGTGAACACAGGAGTACAGATAAACTATTCCAGATCCTGATTTCATTTTCACTAGGTATACATCCAGAAGTGGGATTGTTGGATCATATGGTAGTTCTATTTTAATTTCTTGAGGAACCTCCATACTGTATGTTTGTTTGTTTGTTTGTTTGTTTGTTTGTTTTGGCTGGACCAGTTTACATTCCCATCAAGAGTATACAGGTTTTTCTTTACATTTTTTTTTTTTTTAATTCTCAAGTTAGTTAACATACAGTGTAGTCTTTGGCTTCAGGAGTAGAACCCAGTGATTCATCACTTCCATATAACACCCAATGCACGTCCCAACAAGTGCTCTCCTTAATGCTTATCACCCATTTAACCCACCTCCCCACCCTCACCCCCATCAACCCTCAGATTGTTCTCTGTATGTAAGAGTCTCTTATGGTTTGCCTCCCTGTTTTTATCTTATTTTCCCTTCCCTTCCCCTATGTCCATCTGTTAACTTTCTCAGATTCCACATATAAGTGAAATCATATATCTGTCTTTTACTGACTGACTTATTTCGCTTAGCATAATACACTCCAGTTCCATCCACATTGTTGCAAATGGCAATATTTCATTCTTTTTCATTGCTGCGTAGTATTCCATTGTATGTATATACTACATCTTAATCCATTCATCAGTTGTTGAATATTTGGGCTTTTTCCATAATTTGGCTATTGTTGATAGTGCTGTTACAAACATTGGGGTGCGTGTGCCCCTTCAAATTGGCATTTTTGTATCCTTTTGATAAATTCCTAGTAGTCCAGTTGCTGGGTCACAGGGTAGTTCTATTTTAAATTTTTTGAGGAACTTCCACACTGTTTTCCAGAGTGCCTGCACCAGTTCACATTCCCACCAGTAGTGCAGTAGGGTTCCCCTTTCTCCACATCCTTGCCAACATCTGTTGTTTTCTGAGTTATTAATTTCAGCCATGCTGACCAGTGTGAGGTGGTATCTCATTGTGGTTTTGATTGTATTTACTGATGATGAGTGATGTTGAGCATCTTTTCATATGTCTGTTTGCCATTTGGATGTCTTCTTTGGAAAAGTGTCTATTCATGTCTTCTGCCCATTTTTTCACTGGATTATTTGAGTTCACTGGATAAGTTGGGTTTTTTGAGGTGTTGAGTTTGGTAACTTCTTTATAGATTTTGGATACTAACCCTTTATCCAATATGTATTTGCAAATATCTTTTCCCATTCTGTTGGTTGCCTGTTAGTTTTGCTGATTGTTTCATTCATGGTGCAGAAGATTTTTATTTTCATGAGGTCCCAATAGTTTATTTTTGCCTTTGTCTCCCTTGCCTCTGGAGACATGTCAAGTAATAAGTTGCTGTGGCTGAGTTCAAAGAAGTTCCTGCCTATTTTCTGCTGTAGGATTTTCATGGTTTCCTGTCTCACATTTAAGTCTTTCATCCATTTTGAATTTATTTTTGTGTATGGTATAAGAAAGTGGTCCAGTTTAATTCTTCTGCATGCTGCTATGTAGTTCTCCCAGTACCATTTGCTAAAGAGACTGTCTTTTTTCCATTAGATATTCTTTACTGCTTTGTCAAAAATGAGTTGGCCATATGTTTGTGGGTCCATTTCTGGCTTCTGTATTCTATTCCATTGATCTATGTATCTGTTTTTGTGCCAATACCATACTGTCTTGATTATTACATAATACAGGTTAAAGTCTGGGATTGTGATGCTTCTAGCTTTGCGTTTCTTTTTCGGAATTACTTTGGCTATTTAGGGTCTTTTATGGGTCCATATTAATTTTAGGATCGATTGCTCTGTGAAACCTGCTGGTGCTATTTTGATAGGTATTGCATTGAATGTTTGGGTAGTATTGACATTTTAACAATATTCTTTCTTCCAATCCGTGAGCATGGAGGGTTTTTCCATTTCTTTGTGTCTTCTTCAATTTCTTTTATAAGCTTTCTGTAGTTTTCAGTGTATACATCTTTACCTCTTTGATTAGGTTTATTCCCAGGTATTTTATAGTTCTTGGTGCAATTTTAAATGGGGTTGATTCCCTGATATCTCTTCCCATTGCTTCATTATTTGTGTATAGAAATATAGTCTTTTTAATGATAGCCATTCTAATAGGTGTGAGGTGATATTGCATTGTGGTTTTGATTTGCATAACCCTGATGACTAATGATTTTGATTACCTTTTTGTGCATCTGTTGACTACTCGCATGTCTTCTTTGGAAAAACGTCTATTCAGTTCCTTTGCACATGTTTTTAATAAGTTGGGTTTATTGTTTGTTCACTTGATTTTTACTATTCAGCTGTTTAAGTTCTTTATGTATTCTGGATATTAAACCCTTATAAGATATACAATTTGCAAATATTTTCTCCCATTCTATAGGTTGCCTTTTTATGTGATAATTTTTTTCTTTCTTTTTTTTTTTTTTTTTGGTGAGAAGGTTTTTTTTGGGGGGTTTTTTTTTGTTTGTTTTTGTTTGTTTTTTGGTTTTTGGTTTTTGGTTTTCTCTTTTGTTTTTGTTTTTCATTTCGTTTTGTTTTGTTTTGTTTTGTTTTGTTTTCAGTAGTCCCACTAGTTGATTTTTGCTTTTGGATTTGCATTTGGTTTAATGTTATATCCAAAAAATTGTTGCCAAGACCAATGTCAAGGAGATTTTCCCCTATCTTTTCTTCTAAGAGCTTCATGGTTTCAGGTTTTATGTTTGAGTCTTTAATCCATTTTGTGTTAATTTTTTAAAGTTTATTTATTTTATTTATTTCTGGGGGGGCCAAGAGATGGGGGGGATCAGAGAATCTGAAGTGGACCCTGTGCGGACAGCAGAGAAAGAGAGCCCCATGTAGAGCTCAAACTCACAAACTGAGATCATGACCTGAGCCAAAGGCAAATGCTTAACCGACTGAGCGACCCAGGTGCTCCCATTTTGTGTTAATTTTTGTGTGTGGTGTACGATATGGATACAATATAATTCTGCATGTGGGTTTTCCAGTTTTTACAACACCATGTATAGGAAGAGACTGTCCTTTCCCTATTGAGTATTCTTGGCTTCCTTTGTCAAATATCAATGGACCATATATGTGAGAGATTACTTCTGAGCTTTCTGTTCTGTTCCATTAGTCTATGTCTCTGTATTTATGCCAGTACCATACTGTTTTGATTACTATGCTTTGTAGTATAGTTGACATAAGAAACTATGATACTTCCAGCTTTGTTCTTCTTTCTCAGAATCTCTTTGGCTACTCAGAGTCTTTTGTGTTTCCACAAAATTTTTGGATTTCTTTTCTGTATCTGTGAAAAATTCTATCGGACTTTTTTTTAAGGTTTATTTTGATATAGAGAGAGCACACGTGCATACATGCATCAGTGGAGAAGGGGCAGGGAGAGGGAGAAAGAATCCCAAGCTGACAGCACAGAGACCAACATGGGACTTGAACTCACCAACTGTGAGACCATGACCTGAGCCAATATGAAGAGTCAGATGCTTAACTGACTGAGCCATCCAGGTGTCCCACCATTGGACTTTTGATAGAGAATGCATTAAATCTGTAGATTGCTCTGGGTAGTATGGACATTTTAACAATATTGGTTCTTCCAATCCCTGAATATGGAATATCTTTCCATTTGTGTCTTCTTTAATTTCTTTCATCAAAGTCTTGTAGTTTTCTATGTACAGATCTTTGACCTCCTTGGTTAAAATAATATGGAAATTTAAAACAATTTTGAAAAAGGAAATAGTTCCAAAACAAACTATCTGACTTATGATATACTGTAAAGCTAGACTATACCAAACAAGTATAATATTTGCAAAAGTCAGACATATAGGTCAATGGCAGAGGATGGACAGTTCAGATATAGATTCGTGCATATTTTGTTGACTGACTTTTGCCAAAGGAATAAAGTCAACTCAAGGAGAAAGGATTGTCTTTCAACAAACTGAAGTAGTTACATATCCATAAGAAGGAAAATGAGCCTCAACTCTTACCTTACATCACACACACACACACACACACACACACACACACATACACGTACACACGCACATTTACACACATGGGGGAAATGCGTTGGATGTTGAGTTAGGCTAAAATGTCCTGGAAGGATATAAAGAATATATAAAATAAAGGAAAAAATGATAATACTGGATTGACTTTATCAATTAATAAGATAAAATGAAAAAGTACTCTTCAAAATTTATCATTAGCAATAAGAGAAGGCAAATCCCAAATGGGCCAAAAAACATTATATAGGTTAGATGAGATAGATATAGGTATCTCCCAGAATGTTTTCCCAGTAATATAAATGAAGAACTCTACCATCCCAAAATAAGACACACAATCCAAGTTTTTAAAATAGGTGAAATATTTGAACAAGTACTTTACATAAAATAATATACAAATGGCCACTGAGCACATGAAGATGCTCAACATTGTTAGTCATCAAGGGAACACAAAGTTACAGTGTACATTAACTTCATATTTTGAATTTGGGTTATTAGAATTTTAAAGGCTGACAGTAACAAGAATTGGCACGGACATGCACTGGAAGTATCATATATTGCTGGTGGGAATGTAAAATGGCACATCTACTATGGAAAACATTTTGGCAGTTTCTCATAAAGTTACATCTCTTCTTCTCATATGACCTGATAATTGCGATTCTGAAATTGTCTGTTCACACCAAGAAAAATGAAAACATCTGTTCACACAAAAACCTTCACACAAATGTTCATAGCACTCTGTTCATTATAGCCCAAACTTGAAAGTAATACAGTTATCTACCAATAGTGCATCTATATACTGGATCACTATCGACAAAAAGAAGGAGCAGACTATCATTATATACAACATGGATGAATCTCAATAACATAATGTTAAGCAAAAGAAGCTGGCAGAAAAGAGTGTGCACTATACAATTCCATTTATGTGAAACTCTAATTAAAGCCAAATTAATTCACAATGACAGGAAGTAGGTCTTGGGTTGTCTGGGGCCAATGATGGGGTGAGGATTGCCTGCACTGGTGAAGGAGGGAATATTTGGGGGTGATAGAGATGTTTGATATCATGTTTATGGTGGCTACATACCTTTGTCAGAACTCGAATAGGTATTGTCTTCCTAAAGCAATTTGGGGGGTACATTTTACCTACCTTTGTCAGCAGTAATAATTATCTATTTTATGCCTTCTCTGTGCAGTTGAGGCTTTTTAACTTGTGTTCTCCAAATGGGCTCTAAGAGATTTATGGACCCCATAATATTATATGCTAATTTTATGTTTATGAGCATGTAGACATTTGGTTTCTTTAAGAAGTATCTGACCTTCAGGGGTGCCTGGGTGGTTCAGTCGGTTAAGTGTCTGACTCTTGGTTTCAATTCAGGTCATGATCCCCTGGCTTTGTGCGTTTGAGCCCTGCATCAAGCTCTGCGATGGCAGCACTGGGCCTGCTTGGGATTCTCTCTCTCTCTTTGCCCCTCCCCACTCACGCTGTCTCTGTCTCTCTCAAAATAAATAAATAAATGAACTTAAAAAAAAAAAAAGAAGTACCTGACCTCCAAAAAAGTTAATAACTCACCTATAGTAAAATCAGAATCTTATTCCTATTTAAAAATGTTGGCTTCTTTCTATTTTATATTTATGTACACGTTGCTGGGAAAGCTCTCCCCCTGTTAATACCTTACAGACTAGTAGCAATTAACTCATACTTATCTTACTTAACCTAACAAATGCCTGTTACTAGCTCTCTTATGAACAAGATAAAATAAGAATTGTTTTGTTCCAGAATTGTTTGTTCCAGAATAATTGTGTGGTATGCTACAATGTGTTTTTCCTCTCAAGACCTCATTTCCTCATTTGTCTATCTCCAGATAATCTTCAAATACCTAGGAATCTATCTTTTCTTTTTCATTTTGATAACATGTAAGGTAAAACACTGACAGAATAGAATATACATAATTGGCTTCTATATCGAATATCATTCTACTTAGCAACTGTTACTCTTTCTTCTTTTAATGAACCATCTTGATCTCCGTATTCACAAAACACCAGATGTATCATCTATGGTTACCTCATTACTGGTAACTGTGCAGTGGGGACTCTAACACACGTGTCCATAAAATGATTATAAACTTTCCACGTGGGAGTCACGGTAAAACTTATCTGTGAAATGATGAAAATAATAAAAACTTTCAGTTTCTGTTTTGACTTTTATCTTTTTCCCCCGTATTTTCCTGATGACTTAATGCCCTCATTATTGACTATCAAAAATACAACCAAACATTTGGAACACATGCTTATATTCTGTGAAGTAAAGATACAATTCAGCATTTCAGATTTTCAAGAAATATCAATAAATGCACGTGCGTTTTTTGATCTCGTATCTAACAATATAACATATTTCAGTTACACACAAGAAGAACCACTTTTTTTTAAAGTTTATTTATTTATTTTGAGAGAGAGAGAGAGAGAGAGGGAGCAATTGGAGGAGGGGCAGAGTGAGCGAGAGGGGGTGGGGGAGAATCCCAAGTAGGCTCCACAGTGTCAGTGCAGAGCCTGATGTGGGGCTGAAACTCATGAACCATGAGATCATGACCATGGACGCTTAACTGACTGAGTCACCCAGGCTCCCCAAGAAAAAGAACCACTTTTATTTTGTGTGGCAGAAAATGGACACACACTTTTGTACTCTGGAGATATTTTTGTTAATATTTTTAAAGAAATATGATTCCATAAAGGTAGATTTATTTAGGTATTTATAGAAGAGCAAATAGCTTAAGACAGGACTGATATCAGAAGTAATGCTCTGGCAAAGGTAGTTTTCATGGAGGGCCAGGTGTTCATCAACTCCATGACATTCAATAGAGAGATTGCAGCATTTTTTGAATAAAAAGACTAAAGAACTTTACCAAATACACTGAAAGGATGAACAGAGGAATTAAGGAATTAATAATGTTTAGAGAGAAGGGTTAGTCCAAAACCTAAGTTTTCCAAATGTATACTTTGAGGCATACTGGACTGGACCATGGAAAATTAAAGGTCAAATTTTAGAACACCACCCCAAGAAGTGGTTCTTCATCCAGAATTTCAGTAACTGTCAGTAACAGAAGAAGTAACAGTCCCCTGATGCAAGAAACAAGTGTTGAGCCCTCATCCATTTCTATATGAAATACTACTAAACACTGTCCTTCTACTTCATCGAATTCTGCGCTTATAGGGAAAAGTTTACCAGTGTTCCGGGAATGCTGTTACTGAAAAGGTGTTACTGCAGATGAATTATGGCTATTAGCATTAGCAGAGTGACTTCCAACTTCCAATCTCTTGTGAATTGGATCTACGTAAATCAGCCTCTTCCAGGCTTTGAGACATTTGTCACCTTTGAGACACTGATAAGACTGAGAGGATCTGTTACAAGCAACTATGCAGTGTTTGGCTACATAGAAGACGGTTTCCTGTCTTCTGCTTAATGACCCTTGACTCAATCCTCTTCAGAAAGTTAACAGTATATGACCTCAGAAAATAATCAGCTGAGGTTTGGAACTTATGTATGACCTTTTTCAACTATAATTTAGCTTGTTCTATCTAAAAAGGGGAACGTTTTATGAATGATTCTAAAAAGTGTAAGTCTCTTGCCAAGGAAACTGAAAGTTCCATGAGCCACTCTTGCTATTTCGATAGATGACATCATAGTTACGTTTTTTGAATGTGTATTCTTTTCCCAAATGCCCAGAAAATTATATGATTTAAAGATGTTTAATTAGCATTTATTTCTTTGGTCAACTCACTAGGGGGACAGGGACCCAATGTTTGAAATAACAATAATCTACTGAAAAAATACATATTTTTTTTGAATAACACCTTTAGTGCAGTCCTTCAACAAAACATAGATTTTTTTTTTTTAATGGCTGAGTTATACTCTTGGAAAAGGAATTCATAGTGGAAATGCTGACACAACTTTAGCTCCTGTATGGTGGTGTGAACTCGCTGCTATAATAATTAAGCAATTAGGCATGACAGAGAGTGTGAGTTTCCTGAGATAATCACACCCGTGGGGCATTGCAAGTCATGATCCAAAGATAAGTGTTTTTACTCTCCCAAGGGTGTGATTATCAGATGATAACCACACCCTCTGGAGAAGACTTATGACTCATAAAAAATCTTTACTATAAGAGAAAAAATGATTATACTGCTGTATGCAGATGAAGCTGGCCATGGAGACTGCTGTGTGTTTGCCACAAATTAATTAAGAATTGCAAAATACACACCACTTTAACAGTATCCAGCATCAATCCTGAGGACTGGTTTGTTTTCTCATTGTGGTTGAAATATAGAAACGAGAGAAGAACTCTCCACTTCCTCAACTTCAGAAAGAATTGAGTGATTGATTAAATGAATCATACAGATCTTATCACTAAGCCTTTTTATTGACTAGGTGTTATCGAGTATATCCTAAGACAGAGTCTCTTATTACCTAAATTACTCACTTTGAAGTAATTTGGTCACTTTAAAATAATCAATGACTTAATATAAGAGTATTTTGTATCTTAGGACCCATTCATCATTCATTCATTCATTTCATTCCAATACCTAATAAGTACAAAATGAAGCAACTATGCTGAAGACATAAAGAAGCTAAAAATCCATTTTCTGATAATGGAATACAGACATATAAATAATTATAATACAGAGAAGAAAGTGCCATCATGATGGTGGCAGAAATGTGCTAAGAGAGCCAAAAAGAAAGTGAGTAATCTCATCTGGGGAAGTTTAAGAAGGCTCATAGGCAGAAAATATTTAATCTGGATAAAAAAAATATAGTAGCTACTACTTGTGGAGCATTTGCTGTGTGTGTTGGGCATTATGCTTAGCATTTTACTTTTATAATCTCATTTTAATCCTCACAACAGCTATGTTGAGGTGAATGGTATTTCTCTTGTGTTACAGATACAGAAACTAATACTCAAAGTAGTGATATGCCAAGCTCAAGGTCAGATACCTAGTCAAAGACATGCTAGGATTAGAATAATGGACCCTTTACCCTTTACCAAAATTGCAAAATATAGCGGCATTCTTGTTTATGTCTGAGTCCCACACGAGGCAGAGCATTCCAGGAAGAGGAAATCAACGATGTAAAATGGCGAGACTCATAAGAGCATAGCATATTCCCTGGCCGTTCTCTGCAGCTGGAATGTATGGTGCATGGGTGCTCAGAGTGATAGGAAAAGAGGCTGGAAAACTTTGTTTTAAATTTGGTCCAAGTTGCAAAGGAGCTTCAGTGCTTTGCTAAGCAGTTTGCAAGATTGTCTTGCAAGAATCTGCCTCATTGATTTCAAGGTCAGGTAAATTGGTCAGCAAACAATGAGAATTCCTTCTCTCGCTTTTATCTACCAAGGTCAAAAACACTTCCTAGGAATCCATATGATGTAACAGTCATTATAAAAGAGATATGAGTCAGACAGGTCCAGTATTTGCCCTCTTTAAAAATAATTGTTAGGGCGCCTGGGTGGCTCAGTTGGTTAAGTATCTGACCCTTGATTTCAGCTCAGGTCATGATCTCACAGTTTGTGAGTTTGAGCCCCACATCAGACTGTAAGTTGACAGTGCAGAGCCTGCTTGGGATTCTCTGTCTCCCTCTCTTTCTGCCCCTCCCTACCCATGCTCTCTCTCTCTGTCTCTGAAAAATAAACATTAAAAAAATAATACAAATAATAACCAGTTCTAATTTTGCAAAGCTCATATTGGGCATCTTTAAGTTTCTTCAAAAAAGGTAGAGGCACTGAGAAAATAAAATGAATTTTGATTCAAAAACTAAACATAACTTGCATTGTACTTTCAGGATGTAAAAGTGGCTGCTCTAGAAACTAGTTATAATAGAAACTCTGTGAGAGCTAGGCTTGTAGCCATGCTGATGTTGCAGAAAAAAAGCATAAAAAGAATGTATGTATAAATAAGAATGAACTGGTATGTAGAAAGCATGAGAGTCTCTGAGAGATACAAAGCTGTATAACACAGCCTTTGAGGAGTTTGTGATCTGGGTGAGAAACAAAACAGAAATATTTTTCTGGCAAAATGCCAGGGGAAATGAGAGTTATACATTTTTAACTATTTGCTGGAGTGTAGATAGAAAACTACTTGGCTGACTTTTTTTTTAGAGTAGTAGAATTTTTTTTAATGCTTCTATTTATTTTGCGAGAGAGAGAGCCTGAGCAGGGGGAGGGGCAGAGAGAGAAGGAGAGAGAATCCCAAGGAGGTTCCGTGCTCAGTGCAGAGCCTGACGTGGATCTTGATCTCACCAGTGTGAGATCATGACTTGAGCCGAATCAAGAGTTGGATGTTTCACCAACTGAGCCACCCAGATGCCCCGGAGTAGTAGAAAATTAATAGTAAACACAAGAGAAATCTTTCATTTGATATGTAAAATGGGCCTTCACTTAATATAACTTGGATAGCATGGTATTTTGAGTGAGGTGCGATTTTTAATTCTGCACATATTCCCTGTGTAATTTTCTCCCTAGAGTCTTGAATTTCATTGTCCATCCTGTAAAATATAGTCAATTGTTCCCCCAAATCACAAAATGGCTGATAATGTATGAAATGATGTGTCTAGCTTGGTGGCCAGCACAAGAGAAGCCTTCATTAAATCATAGCTATCATGATGATGATGATAACACTATGTGACCATTACTGTATGAGATACTAGAGATTTAAAGATGAGTGAGGAATAGCCACTCTTAGCGTTTGCTCATGGTTTCTGATTGTTGTTAGTTCCTGAGTGCTTTAACATTGTTTGTTATGTGTATATCTCTGCAAACAGTCCCTTTGTTAATTTTTTAATTAAATACTTTAGAATGTAACTTCTCTTCCGTGCTAGGACTTTGATGGTATTTATAATTTAAGAGTGCACCTTAAAAACTTTAATCTATTTTATATATAAGAATATTGTTCTCAATTGCCTGTATTTGGTAAAATTGCCTCTTTAGGATGCCTCTTTAGGATGCTATGTGATGCTTATCCTGGAGAGTTTATTCCCCTGCACACATATGTGGACCTCAGCAGATTCACTGTTCCCCTGGCTGCCAGATTCCCCAGGTGGACCCAAGTCAGATGAATTTTTATGGTTCTCCCAGGGGAGCTTCAAAGACTACCTTCATCCTAATAGAAGCAACCTCCAGGACATGCTTTCGTTCTTCTGGATGAAGACCATCTTCTCCATCCGTAGAAATAGAAATCGAGCTAAAAGTTGGAGGGAGATTTCCTTCAGATCTTAGCAACCCTACCACTGCCCTCACGACAGATTCCTGAAAACATCAGCCGTGTGTACTCAAATGAATTCCACCCCTGATTATTTTCTATTCTTTGTATGTCTGCTACATATGTTTTTTCAGTGCCTTATTAATTAAACTCCCCTAAAAGGAAGATGTGATAAGGCCAAATAACAAAATCTGAGATACCTGAAGAGGAACATCCCACAGGCTCCAGAAAACATATTTATTTGGGCCTCTGGAGTTCTCATGGAGTCACTGGGTATCCTTGAACAGGGAGAGTTTTGGAAAGAAAATGTGAAGAATGTGCAAACCCTGAGCTAGTTAATGGGCCAGTCTGAAATGTGGTTTATTCACATGTAAAGTGGAAATACCACTTACCCTACTGGGTTGCTGAGAAATTATAAATGAACAAACAAACAAAAACAAGTAAAAGATATATCAACATGTTGGCACAGATCTGTTCAGCAACTTAGAACTATCATTACTATGACTAAAATTTTCATGATGTAGCCTTCTTACCCTTTCACAGGGGTTCTGCCTGGATGTATTTTAAACTGTAGCTGTCTCAAGAATGGATTTGGTGAGGTGAGGAAGGATAGTTTCAGTTCATATCAATTGCCAGCCTTAACTGAGCCCATGGAATGTATCACACACTACTTTGAACATTTTACTTTTATTATCTCATCTACTGATAAAAAAAACTTTAAGGTATGTTGTGTTATCCCCCTGTTATACATAAGGAAAAAGATACAGAGAGGTTAAGTGACTTGCCTGTGTTTGTGTGACTGGTTAAGAATAGAGGTAGGATTTGAGTTCAGGTAGTCTGACTCCAGAGCCTGAGTTCTTCACCAGGAAGCTCTCCACTTCCCAAGACCTGTGGTGGTCCTTTGAGAAGCAGAAGTTGAGACACTGCCTAAAAACAGTAGATCCTGAAGTCAAAATTACTAACTTGAGAAATACAGCTACTTAAAATCTTTTCTAGAATAAGACAGATGAAAACATTATTACTTAATGTCTATACTTGGGTAAATAGACATCATTAGGTTGTAGTTCTTAAGTGCATCTTTAGTGCAAAGCAGGTGATGAGAAAACTGTTTCTTGGGGTACCTGGGTGGCTCAGTTGATTAAGAGACCAACTCTTGATTTTCATGGTTCATGAGTTTGAGCCCCGTGTCAGGCTCTGCACTGTTAGTGATTTTGAGATTCTCTCTCTCTGCCACTCCCATGCTCGCTCTCTCTCTCTCTCTCTCCCTCTCTCTCTCTCTCTCTCAAAATAAGTAAAATAAACTTTTTTAAAAAAAAGATAACTGTTTATTTTTTCAGGTATGACATTAGGAAGACCCTGAGAAAAAAGCACATATTCAAAAGAGTTTTGAATTTTCTTCAAATTGCTTAATTGAAGATGAGTTTTGTCTTATTTATTTTAGATCAAGGATTGTGTCTTACTTAATTTAGATCAAGGACAAACAATTCTGGGGAGGATTATGGAATCTGACTTTGCATAATCTTTCTATCCATTGCCTTTTTTTCATTTGCCCAGATCCAAATAAAATATAAGCATAATATTACATAATTTCTCAGACTCAGAAATATATTAATAGTTTGAGAAAGAGAGTTAAAAGATTCTGAACAACTTACAGAGCTAAATGTCTTGTAACTATTTTCTCTCAACAGCTATTAGGACATAAATACATTTTGTTTTGTTTTTATTTTCAAGTCAGTGTATAAAAGTAGAGAATGCTAAACACTGAATATAGGTTGAGTGAATTAAGGAGAAGTTATCTTGTAAAGAAAATACTTTTAGGATATTTAAACAGTGTAAATTAATTGAATATAAATTAGTAATTTCCTAGAGCTAGGGGGAAAGAATCCTGGGAGTGACTGTTAATGGGAACAAGATTTCTTTTTGTAGTGATGAAAGTATTCTGGAATTAGATAATTACTGGTGATGGTTGCTCAACCTTGTGAATACACTAAAAAAACAACAACAACAACAGTGAGTTGTACACTTCAAAAGAGTAATTATTATGTCAGGGGTTACGTATTGTATCTAATTTTTTAAATAATGCAAAAAACTCAATTCTTATAGAATCCTTAGGTGTGAAAGGTAGGACAGGTCACAGGAATGTAATTTTGGAGCTGGAATCAATAAAGGAAACTTACAATAAAAAAAGTTCATGAAGCTCAATAAATTGGAAGAATGCAATTAATCTGTGCCTACTCATGATTTAAGGGCTGTCTACTCAGAATAACCACATTTTCCAAAACAACAACAAATAAATTCCAAATACTTAGGAACCCAGCAGAATGTTTAGACCACAACTATTCTGGAATATCCAAAATTATGTTTTCATATCTCTCAGAGTTCTTCACTTACTAGAAGCAATTGTAACTAAATACAAATAAAGGGATAAAATAAATACATGAAAGAGCAAAAGCAAATGTGTCCTGGGAATTAATGGAAGGTTTCCTTCAAGGAATGACCATGGACATAGCTCAGATTCAATCACTTCCCTGACTTGTAGCACTCTGCTTAAGAGTTGTATTCCTGCGGGGCACCTGGGTGGCTCAGTAGGTTAAGTCGGACTTTGGCTCAAGTCATGATGTCACAGTTCTTGAATTTGAGCCCTGTGTCGGGCTCTGTGCTGACAGCACAGAGCCTGGAGCCTTCTTCATATTATGTCCCCCGACCTCTCTCTGCCCCTCCCCCCACTCACACTCTGTCTCTCTCTCTCTCTCACAAATAAATAAGCATTAAAAAAATACATTAAAAAAATAGAGTTGTATTCCTGGAAGAAAGAGCATCATTTTGAGGAAAGCAGAAAATAACCTGCATTGGCAGTCCCACTTTGGTTGCATACAGTTGAAGAGTCACTTGCTAGGGAACTCTAACCAAATGTCTGGAAACAGGGAGCAGCTCACCCAAAACACCCAATGTCAACCAGAACAACTGATCTTCAAAAAGCTCAACATGACCTGCTAGAACAGTATAGAAGTTAAGAGTTAAGCTGCTTGCTTTCAAATTCTGGCTGCTTCTTGTATGAATTACATCACCTTGGATCAGTTATTTAACTTTGTTGTTCTTTAATTTGCTCATTTGTGAAATCAGAGTAATAGTATTACTCACCTCCTAGGGCTGAAACTTAGCCCCGTATCAGGTACCCAGTAGGGGATTTATATTTGTAGGTTATGATTAACATTGAAATATGAAAAATATATACTCTATATACAATATTTTCATTATAAAGTACCTATTTAGAAGTTTAGAAGGTTGTGGAATAACTATTTCTTATCAATAGATGATAAATCAAAATGATATAATTACAGACATTTAAAAAGATGAGTGGTTTTGCCTGAATCAGATTGTGTTCCTTAATTTATACAAATTGGTGCATTTTACTTAGAGTTCTATAGAGAAGAAATAAATAGTTACTGTATTTGTTTTTGTTTTTTGTTTGGAGAAAGTCCTTACCTAAATTCAAACTATTTACCTTTTTATTTATTTATTTATTTGTTTGTTTGTTTATTTTGAGCTGATGTTGATTTAGTCTAGAAGGGAAGCTTCACAGCATCAGCATTAACATAATCATTTATATCCCAAAGAATGCCACATGTATATATGTCATACATTACAAGATTTAGTTGGGGCTTACTGAATTAGCCCTAGTAACAATAGGAATCCATAATTTCACTAGAGTCATTAATCATTCCTACTCTTTTAATAATAAACTTGACAGAATGGATTGTCATACAGGAGTCCATTTTCAAGTAAACATGATAAAGTAAACAACACAAATAGTGAGAAAAACACACTAGACAACCTGTATTTTTCAGTAAGCTTATTCTGTTGACTTACCTTTGTGGCTAGGTTCAGTGGAATCCTTACTTCTGTTCTTGAATGAATAGTCTCCTTTGGTGGCTTCTAAATTGTTATCCACAGCTGAAGGTTCTAAATGTTCTCATAGAAACAAAGCCCATCACTTATCTCTGGATTTAGAGGACCAGCAAAAATAAGGCCCCATTCCCCTTCCTCTCCACCATACCTGCAGAGAAAGCACCTCTGACTGTTCTGTTGCCTCCCTTCCATTCAGAAAGGCAGCTTTTGGACACAGTGCACAGTGTTTTCCACTGAGCTGTTTGCATATTTATATATTATATATAAATTGAGTCTTACACAAACAAAACTCAAAGAATATTCCACTAACCAGCCCTAGCTTTAGAGAACAAAATGAAGTAGAATAAATCCACAGGAAGAAATGGATTTATCCAAACACTTCTACAAACATAAAACTTCAGTCGTTTGAAAGGTACGACATGTATTCCAGAAGTAAAGGTTGATTTTAAAATAGAAGCTAGTGGCCCGAAAATGCAACGAAAATTGAAAAATTACTGTTTAAAAACAATTATAAATAGGTGGTGATTGAAATTTACATCTGAATATTCCCATTAACTTTTGACACTAAGGACAAGTCTGAGGAATGCCATTTTCCCCCATCTTCACTAGTTTACAGGTATGAATGGAGAGAGAAAATGGTAATAGGAGCCTGGCTTTTGATCACATTGTCCCAAATCACTTCTGCAGCCCACCACAGCTCAGTGTTCTTCTGCATGCTCTCTTATCTATATAAAAAGTCAGCTCTATTGGGTGCTGCTGTTCCTTTGCCTGTTACATCCTAGTTCAGCTGTGTCTCACCAGCACTGGCCATCTTTCTCCAGGCACCTGGGGACATGGCCAGATCCTAGGGACTCTTCCAATTGTCACACAGAACAAGACCTGAAAGAAGCCATGTTTGGCTGCCCTAAAATTCCCTAAATAAATGCCTAAAATGAGGTGAGAAAATACTCTTCACTCCCATTTTGCCTTCTGTATTGCATTCTGCAAGTTTGGTTCCCAAGCAGGGACGACTATGTCCTCAAAGTTCCTCATGAAAACTTCTCTTTCTGCTCCTACGGGTAGTTGTCTCTCCATCCTGCTCAGACACCAGAATAAAGGATGGATTTGGATACAGATCGCAGAGAGCCCTCTTTATTCAATACTCATCTCCCTTTTTTTTTTTTGACACCCTATCTGCTAACAATATTTAGTTATCTGAAGCAGTGCAATCCAGTGGGAATATGGCTACAGACAGAGTTTAAGATTGTATTTTTTAAACTGGTAGCTTTTCCCTAGAAATGTAGAGAGAAACAGATGGAATTAATTAGAATGCATTTTATTTAACCTATTATATTCTAAATATTATTTAACATCTAAAATACAAAAATATAAAATTATTAATACATTTTACATTTTTATACTAAGGTTTTGAAATCTTGTGTCTATTTTACATTTATAATACACCGAATTTAGACTAGTCACATTTCAAGTGCTCTGTAGCACATGGCTACTGGTACTGCACTGGACAATGCAGCTGTAAAGATCCTGGAACCCCATTCCACCTAGGCTGATGCTACAACAATTTTATTTCCCCGTCAACACTATGCATAGGTTGAAATAGCTATGCAACTTCTTGGAAAAACAGTAACTGACTATCGCTTAATCTAACTTTCGTATGTTAGGTACATGGATAGTTCATTTCTCATTTTTATACCCTTGCCTTTGATATCTGTAATTAACATTGATATATTAAATTCAAGGCCTCCAGAGTCATAGACCGGATACATTCTTTAGCTATAGGAAGAGGCTGGGTCCCTTTATGACTTTCTTTGTAAAGGAGCATCTAAAGTTCTTCCTACCCAAAATTTATCATCAACAACTATGCCAAAAGTGACACTATCTACTGGTGCTAAAACATTATTTGATGATAAAGAGGTGGCTCTCCTGACCCAACTCAAAATTAGATCCCTACGGTTTATTTTTAGACATTTATATATTGCTCTGGATGAGCTTCGTAATTCATTTAAATTCCCAAACTTGTGGCTAGCTGAGAACAAATTTTTTCTGTGAAGAGTGTTCAAAGATGATGAAGAATTATACATTAAATGAGGATATTGGGCTTTGAAAATCACACTTTTAGTGCCACTCTACAATAGGTCATGCTGAACATTAATGATTTGTTGTCTCCAAAGTAATATCCATCCCTTTGTGTATAAGGTGTAGATGGTGGAATGAAGGGATGGTGTCAATTCAAAGACAGAACTTCAAACTCTACAAATAAGTGATTCTTAAAGTGACACATATTTTAACCCCTGTACATTTTTTTAAGGAAAATGTAATCCCTGCCCTTAGCCATTTATTACTTGTTTGGAGCATTTTATTGAAGAATTTGTAGACTCGTTACCTGGGCATCTGATCTGAATCTTTAAGTTCAGTCTAGAAAAATAAATATCTAGAGAAGTCTAACCCATTTCCTATTCATACACGGTTTACTTGCATCATTTTAAAAGAAGAAAAAAAGTCTTACACCCCAGCTCTTTTTGCACCAAGAAGCCGGGTATCTGTGTCTTTGCCGGGTGATTTAGCAGTCACTAAGCAGCAGAAAAGAGTGCTCACCTCAGCAGAAGATGAGAACGCAAAAGCTAGGTAACGTCAGAGCACAGCTGGACGGTCAGGACATTGGCCAGTAATTAGTAACCACGGCAAAAGAACGAATTCTAAATGGAAGGATGGAAAGGCCGTGGCCTTTGGGGATTGAGTTTTCAGACATAATTAACACAAATCAAGAGACAGGGTTGGTTTGGCCAAAATACTGCGAGAGACGTGTTTTTCAGCTTTTTCTGTGTGAACCTCAAAATGTCTGCAAAAGCCCTTGGATGCATTTCCTTTCAATTCTTTCACAGCTGCAGTGTTCTATTATTGTTTTTGTTAATAATAACAACAGTAATACTTTTCATAGTACCTTTCTCCTGAAGTCTTTAGAACATCAGGCAAGAGCTTCCACATTCTAAGAATAACGCTTACCTGACAAGCATTCCAAAATACAAAATTAGTGAAAAAGAATAAGGTGTTACCTTGTGATAGGAAACACTGGAGGCAAAGATGGTTTAGAACAAAACAAAACGAAAATAACAAAAGGAGAAGTTACCTGTTAACAACTAGTTAACATAGCAGACAAATTCATGCTTCTTTGGCCCAAGCTTTACTAGAACAAATTGGACATGTTAATGAGTAGTCATATTTGAAAGCCATCACATAAGACTTCCAAAAATTAAAAGATGTAACTGCTTTTACTTCCTCTAAACTAAACTTAGGCCAAGTGTTAAATACACCATAACCATAAGGTAAACTGGAAGGGAACCGAGCACTGGAACTTTTTACATGAACATTAAACAGAGGTTTAAAAAAGGATAAAACAGATGGAAGGAGAATACTTCTTTAAAGAAAGTAGTTCCAGCTTGTGTTAGGTAGGTAGACAGTGCTTGCCTTGGCCACCTGAGATTGACTATTGAGATACTACCTGCTCTTTGTCTTGATTTTCAGATTTTTGAGACTACACTGAGTAATCACAGACCACATTTATGGGATGGCTGCCCCATGACAAGCTTTGTTCTGAGCACTTGACGTGGGTTATTAATTCAATGTCACAGTCTCACGAGGTAAGTGGCATTATTATACACTCAGCTTTTCATGTGAGGAATCCCACACACCATGAAGTTCAATGACGTGCCCCACACCACATGGCCAGCAAGTAGTGCAGCTGGGATTTGAAAGGGTCTGACTCCAAAGCCCAACTTTTTAAACACAACACTACATGGACAAAAGTTTTAAGTGAGGTCTTCAGGAACCGAGGAGCCATAGCTGGTTTGCTGAAGCTTTTTGCAGATGCTACATTAGAGGAAAACCAACAATCTAGTTTCTATTTCAAAGAAGCAAAATTCTATCCGGCCCTAGTGACATCTGATTTCGTTCCTCTCCATACTCCCTTGGCCAATGTGTGTTCCTTCTGTCCATCTCCCTAAATTCTTGCTCCACATCACATTATGTGTATGTTTGTATAAACTCTAGATATCATTCAGTTAGTCATGTTAAGTCCTTAGGGTAAGCTTTAAAAATCAAAACAACGATTTACAAAATGAGGTAGAAATTAATAATGTAAAAATCTTGCATAAATATCTATATTGAGAGGGTTTTATGCTCTGACCTCAAATGAGAGCACAACTCAAGTGACGTTTGCCCAGGTATCAGACAGTTTCCCCCAGCCTGCATCAATTTATGTTCACCATTCCAAATTGTCTTATTGTTGGGCTGAAGTAATTATCAACTAAGAGACAAGAAGAGTCCAACAGAAGTTTGGAACTCTCACAATCAATACTGGTTGGCATAAAGTCCCACTGGGAAACAATGAAAAATGTACTTGCTAGATTTCTAACAATAGGTCAGATTATTGCTATAGCATTTCTGACTAATGCAAATGCTTCTGAGTTGTGCATCGAAATATGTGCTGCTCTTTGTGTCGGGTGGTTGTTTTTGTTCCTCTGGTTTCTCAACATCATTTGGTAAGAAAAGCGGGAATTAAAATTAAAACCTATGTTTTGACTTCTTCTAAGTAAGCTTCTTCATTAACAATAATTAAAATGAATGTGCTGCCTTCCTATTGAGCCAAGATTTTCTGTTTGGTCCAACTAGGTAGAAATATGATACAAGACATCAATAACAGAAAGAATTGGAAAATTAAATAGCTTTCCAAATGAGCCAAAAATACCTAGCAGTTATCTTTAAACCTCAGCGTGGAGAATGGTAGAATGTGCCTGTCTACATCATGTGAATACAAAATACAAAGTTTTGGGGGTTTAATCCTCGTCTCCTTCAGAAATCGTCATAGGCCAGAAGGAAATGGATCAGCGAGCAATAAATGCCTTGAAAGATTTTTTACTTTCTCTTTAGGCAATGTGGAATCACTGGAGGATTTTAAATGGAATTTTGGTTATGAGTTAATTTTGGAAAATTCACTTTCCTAGTGGATGAATTGGAGAAAGCTAAGGCTAATAAACATGGGAACAAGTTGGGATGTGGTAGTGTTAGTCCAGTACTCAGTGAGAGGCAGTTTTGCCCCTCTGGGGACGATTATCCGCATCTAGAGATATTTTTGGTTTTCACGACTGGTGAGAGGGGGTGCTTCTAGTATCTATTGGATGGCAGCCAAGGATGTTTCTAAAAATACTACAATGCATAGGAAAGCCTGCCACAACAAGGAATTATTCAGCCTAAAACGTCAATAGTATCAAGGGTTGAGAAATCCTCTATTAGTGCATGCAAGAGATAATGAGAGGCTGACCCAAAGATGTGAAAAGTAGAAATATTTTTAGGATGTATAGTCATTCAAACTCAGTAAGTGGTCAGTGAGACATGCGTGGTCGGTGAGAGAAACTAAGTGGTCTTATAATGGGTATTCAACAGATAGCAGTTGGATTTGTGGAAATAGACAAGATGCCAAAGAGAAAGGGTGTGAGAGTGGAAAGTTACAAAATATTGAAGGAGGGTGAATGAGCCAGCATGGTTAGAGACTGAGAAGTCATGTTGGGAGATGAGGAAGGAGAACGTATTCAGTTAGTACATTTCTGCTACCATGAATAGCCCCAACTTTGTGTATCTATGCCTTTCCTGAGTTCTTTATTCTTACTAGTTATTAATCACACAAGAATTTCCTTTACGTGAAGAAGGAAGGTAGAGGGATGTAGAATTGCTATTAGGCGGGCATTTAAAAATAAACAAACAAACATTCAAAAGAAATGATGTGAACACACTTTAATAAATAAAAACACTTGCTACATAAACTTCAGCAACAACTTCTAGCTGGCAAAAACAATTGTTTGATTAATTATAACTTGTAATGCAAGATGATAAAGTTTCATAACTGAATGTTAGGTTTTAATGTATTTTTTAAGCCCCTGTTTTTAGGAATGCTAACCTACTCTTTTTAAGAGCAATCTCTATAAATTATTGCAGAAAAGATATAAAATCTGATAGAATATTCAAATACTCTTCTATAACTCTGACCCAAAATTAATTTTCCAGTTACTTTAGTCAGGAGGTAATTATGGATATGACAACATATCTTGAATTACCATACCTTGAAATAATAAATATCATGGTGGAAGATTGATCTCATCCAGTAACAAATAAATACAAGTCATGTTTATCTTCTGTCACAGATGCTGTTTTCTGTTTCTTAGTAACATCTATCTTACCTAAATTTATTCTCTAACAAGTTATACAGTGATACTCATTAACCATAAATAGGTTAGCATTGTTATACATAACTCAGATGAAAAGGAATTAGCATCAAATTTGTTATTTCAGATATCAAACCCAGCACATAGTTTGTATGCCCACTCTTGCTTTCAAATTCTAAAATGTGAGATTAAATACGTGAGTTAGATCTTCATTTGTGATTACGGTAAATCCATTACCTCTGTCATTTATGCATCTGTTTTTCTTTTTCTTTTTCTTTTTCTTTTTAATTTTTCTCCTGGTCGTGAGTGCTGTCTTTTTGCCTCTTTGTCTTCTTATTAATATTATATTTGATGCTAGACATTGTAATATTATGTTGCTTTCTTTCAAAGAATATTCACATTTATTGAGCAGGTAGTTAAGTCATTTTGGATCCACCTGATATTTTTGAGGAAGAAATGATGGCACTATTTTGTTTTTTGAGGCCTATTTTTGCTTTATGGTGGCTGTTATGTGTAGCTTTACTCTCGGGCTTCTTTAATCTGGCTACTAAAACATCACTCTTCGGGAGTTTATACTGAATGCTCTGAGTATTCCACAAGGTCTCTTTAATCTGCTTTGTTGTAACTTGTGTGTCCTCAAGTCCTGTGTAGGCTCTGCTGATTGTTTAGCTTCTACGTGCTTGGTGATTCTTTGCCTACCAGATGGAATTTCATTCCATACCTGTGCAGATTAATATTCCAACAGTAGACTCAGCGGGACTGCCGTGCAGATTTTCTGGAGCTACTTCTTTGTGTGTATCTCTCTTCTCTCTTACTAGTCCGTCCCACGAATTCCAGCCACCTTCACCTTCCTAAGCTCTGACTTCTGTCATCTCATCTCAGCAAGACTGGTGTTCTCCCCTTGAGAGCCCCTTCTTGGGTCATGATCCAGAATATGCCTCTAGGCAGAAAGCTGGGAAATCATGGTGCCTTGTTCATTTTCTTCTGGCATGGACAACAGCCCTGGGCTGCCTGTTTCCAATGTCTGAAAACAGCTCTTTGCTATATTTTCTGTAGTTTTCTACTTGTTTGTGGTAAGAGGCATGTCCGGGACCATTTATTCTCACAATGAGAAGCCAAATTCAGAATTGCCGGGACCATTTATTCTCACAATGAGAAGCCAAATTCAGAATTTGCCAACTTATTTTTGAACAGAAATTTTAAAAAGTAAATCTGCAATTTTTTTAGATACCTATTTAGTAGCAGCTACAAAAATATCAGTTAATATAGATTTACGAATGATCTTACAAAAAATAAAATGTACGGTGACAATGTTCAGCTTTACCTGTGTCACTAAAAATCTCTATCATGAAATTATCTACTGACGGCAAGAAATGATAGCAGTATTTTGTTTTCACTGTAAATGATGTCATGATTGCTCATGATGTTCTGTTTGTTCTCACTTTGTCTCTCCCTCTCTTTTGGTGCTCTCAAGAAAATAGGTAATATAATTATTACTTCATATGTAGATTGGGAGGAGTATGGGGGAAACTTTTGAACCCTGGCTACCCATTAGAATCACCTGTAGATCTTTTAAAATATACTTATATCCTGACCTCTCTTTTTGGGAGATTCTGATTTCATTGAACTGGGGTGAGGTTCAGGTATGGAGCCATATATATATATATATATATATATATATATATATATATATATATACAAATCTCCAGATGATTCTAAAAATCACATAATCTTGAGAGCTACTCAAATTGTGTTCCATGGACCAATAAAACTGACATCAACTGGGAGCTTTTCTGAAATGCAGAATCTCAGGTCCTACCCAAAAACTACTAAATCAGAATCTATGTTTTAGCACTATCCCCAGATGACTCATATGTATATTTAAGTTTTAGAACTTTCTTTAGTTGACAAAGGTATATTTATTGCCTTCAAAGAATTCAGAATGTAAATGGTAGAGAATTTAGACCTGTGATAGTTCCAAATTGGGCCTAACATCAGAATGAAGCATTCTTTTTTAAAAAATGCAGATTCCAGGGTGCCTGGGTAGCTCAGTTGGTTGAACATCCAACTCTTGATTTCGGCTCAGGTCATGATCTCAGTGTCATGGGAACGAGCCCCGCATTGGGCTCTGTGCTGAGGGTGGAGTCTGCTTGAGATCCTGTCTCTCTCTCCCTCTGCCCCCTCCCCCACTCATGGGCTCTCTCTCTCTCTCTCTCTCTCTCTCAAAAAAATGCAGATTCCTAGGCTCCAATCTAACCCTGGTCCATGAACTCCTCTAAGCATGAAGCATAAAGCTTAGGCATCTGTATTTGATTATATGTTCCAAGTCATTCTGAAAATTAGAGAAGTTTAGAAATAAAGTAAAATAATGACTCAAGTTTTCAACATTTTGACTCTACTAAAGTCCTAACCTGACAAAGAAAGAAGTGCTGTCATAAAAGTAATAATAATGGTAGGTAGATTATATATATATACATATATATACACATATATATATACACATATATGTGTATATACACACACACACACACATATATATATATATATATATATATAACAGAGAAATTGAGTATTGTGACAAAAATGATTTGATATAAATTTCACAGTTTTTTTGTTAAAGTAAGTGTTATATGCTTTGGATATTTTTGCCGTGGCTACAATGAGGGAAAATATATGTACCTGGCCATTTAAAGGTGCTGTCAGTTTAGAATTTTAGGCCATTTCTGTGCAAGGCAGGGGCAGCCTGATGGAGGCTGTGGAGAGAAATGGCAGTCTGACAGGAAACTGAAAGAAAATTGACAGACGCGGAGTGTGAGAAGGGCGTAATGCTGAATAGGCTGTTTTGTAACAGAAAAAAGAGAACATTTCAAAACTAGTTAAGTTAGTTATGAGACTTTAACTAGGTCAAAAACTTATGAGTATTTGTGAATACTTTTTAACACTGTAGAGAGTGTCAAAAATGTATCACATGGTTAAATCCTGGGTGTTCAAATCATGGAGTCTGAGAAAATTCCTGACTGAGGGGATAGGGATAAATGAAAATACATCAACGTGGACAGACTTTTCTTTGTACAAATGTAAGGTTTTATGAAAGTTTGTACCAAGGAAGTTGAACTATAGATTTGTAAATGGCTAGAAGTCACGAAAAGTCTGCTTTGTTATGCTTCCACATTCAGTGCATCCAGACCCAAAACATGAGGTTGGAGTTAAGGAGACTGGATAGTCAGTTCCAGCAGTCATCTAATATGTGCCATTTTTTCAGATCACTTCACATTTCTGATGGTATGCTCATCTCTAAAATGGAGATAACAGTAATGTAAAGACCTCACAGTTTAATGGAGTTACACGTCAGAGATAAATCTTGCAGCATCAGTTCCTAAAACATAAAAAAATGAGATACCATATGCTAGTGAGATAATGCTTTAAGTAAGACCACAAGCACATTAACCCCCTGACCTTTGACAAATCGTGTAAGACATACAATTTTGAATATATTATGGCTGTGTACAGCAAGAGTCAAGTTAGTATTCATTTGGAATTTTAAGCTGCTAAGCTCTGTGGAGGTATTTTTCCACAGTAGCATATTTTGTCTGATATTAATTTATTCTCTCGATCGTTGGTGCAAGAATTGCTTTTTGAGACCATACTAAGTGTCAGACACTATCTAAGATGTGAAAGACACGTTGGTCAGAAGGGTATGTAGGTGAGAGAGAGAGCAAGCAGCAAGTGAACAAATAATACAATGTGATATGATGTATAATAATGATAATAGGATATATCGTATTCCACTGCAGATTGTGTCACATGTTATGAAGAAAATACACCAGGTAATTAGTGGGTAACTATTAGTGACATCATAAGTAGGACTGTTCAGGGAGATATTTCTGGGCTAGTAATATTCGAATTTCCTTAATTTGAAGGATGAAAATATGTCAGCCATGAAGATATGGGTCAAGAAAGTGCCCTTAGGTCAGAGTAGAAGCCCTGTGAAGTTAGAACATAACTACGCAGGGGGGAAATGGTATGGATTGGGGTTGAAAAATTAAGGTAAAGACCCAGTGTACAGGGCCATGTAGGTCATGGAAGGTAGTTTGAAGTTTTTAACCTAAAAGCAATGGGAAACCATTGAAAAGTTTTACATGGGAGGAAGACAGTATTTAAAAAGCCAAAGACTGGACAATCTAAAGGTCCATAAATAGATGACTGGTTGAATAACTTACAATATATCTGTAAAAGAGAATACTAGATAGCTTTCAAAAAGGAGAGAGAAACATCTCTACAATGGCTATACAGTGGTATCGAACATATACCATAAAGTTAAAAAAAGTAAGGTGGAGAAAAGTGAGAAAAATGTGCTATTAGTCATCTTCAGGAAGGGTGAAAAACACAGATGCACACAAATATTGTTTCTTGAGAAAGGAAGATAAGCCGAAAGTAATGTGAAGACAATAGTTTACACAGAAGGTGGAGAGAAAGAAGGGTGAAAGAGATTGCATTGGAAGTGAGACTTCTCTGCTTATACTTCATTTTGCCCTTTTGATTTTGGAATCCTGGGATGTTTTTGCAATAATGCAATATAACAAATGTAAATAGAAATAAACCCTTAAGAATTGAAAGCACAACAAAACCTATAAAATGAACTGCGTGTCTGCGGGGCTAAACCACACCAGCAGGCATTATATGCAGTGATTTTGCACTTGATCTTAGCCTAAAGGCTGAGAAGCAGTTATGTCAAGTGATTTTAAAACATAGTAATTTGCATATCTCCAGGGGTCTATAGACTAAGGACAAAAACACTATAGATTTTAAACCATTTCTAGTAATCATATTGTCATTTTGTAACTCTGTGTGTGTGTGTGTGTGTGTGTGTGTGTGTCTGTATTTGACAAACAAATCATTTATACAGATACACACACATTAGGATGAACAAAAAGTACTTATTCAACTGTTCTTAGGATCCAAGATTTTCACAGTAAGAGAAAAGATATGCAAATACTATAAGACTAATAAAGTTAAATTAATATTGGAGTTGGAAATTGAATATAAATTCATGGCATCTTTATCTTCAACCTATTTTTGGTTCAAAAATTTAAAAATTTTTGGAAAACCAATTTTTCCAATTTTTTTTTTTGAAAACTGGGGGCTTCCAGTTTTGGGGCAAGAAATATGCAAGAAGAACATAGAGGACCTTATCATAAGAATGGAAGCATTTGGGTTATGTCATCAAATCTCAGGATCCAATTTTAAGGAGTTCAACTAGCAAAGAGGACAATTTGAACAACAGCAATAATAGTAATTATCATAGATACATATTTAAAATAATATAAATATGTTAAAATCTATGATTTCATAATAGTACCCAATAATAAAAAAGTATATCCATTAACTTGGGGGTTGCAAGAAAACCAGTCTTTTTTTTTTTTATATCTGTAAATAAAGACAAGGGTTTCCCATTTATTCTGCATTTGCTATACAAACTCACCTCAATATGAATAGCTAGATAATGAGAGAAAGTTTTTCTTTATAAACATATTCCAGCAAATAAATGAAAAAATAATGTAAAATTAGGATATAACCATTTTGCAGCCCTTAACAACAACAAAAAAAAGGATTTAGGCTAAAATCATTAGCAACAGCTAGCTGAAACTACTAAGTGGATTATAGGTGGAGAACATTATTAAGAACACATGAGGCTGACAAAACCCTATCTACTGATCACTTTGACATCTCAGAAAGACAACCAGAGACTGTTTGACTTTTGATGGATCGCAATAGGAAATACAAATATCACCTATGAACTATTCTCACCACAATATGCACCTAATTTCATTCAACCTAGTCCCTAATCTAACTACCAGGTTTTAGAAACATGTGAGTCAGAGAAAAATGTTAGAAAATACCATGTAAAAGGGCATGCAATTATAAAAATTCAAAATAAGGCTTGCTCTATAGATCAAATGACAGTTCGTTTTGACATATTTGTTGACAGAAAGGAGGAGAAAAGAGAATATATGAATTAAAAAGACAAGAAATAATCAATCAAATACATATGCCAAACTTTTTGGAGTCGTTAAGTAATATTTTAAGATAATCATGGAAATTTGAACACTGAATGGATATTTGATATTATAGGATTTTTTTTTTTAGATAAAAGAGTCCTTATCTTTCAGCAATATATAATGAGGTATTCACAGATAAAAATGACATGATGTCAGAAATTTGCCTCAGAGTATTTGAGTTCGGGGAGGAGAGTCATGTGTAAATATGTTGAAACCAATTGGTAATTGATAATTACTAAATCTGAATGAGGGGTATGTGGGGAGTCATTGTACAATTGTCTCCACTTTGAATATGTTTGAGAATTTTGATACTACCATTTTAAGGGGAAAAAAATAACAGGCATGTGAAGATTTCACTTACATTTAGAAAATTTTGAAGAGGGGTATAGGTAAAAGCAGGAGAACCAGTTAGGAGGTTACCGTAGTGAGGTAGGAAAGAGATGATGGTGGCTTATACTAAACGGAGGAAGTAAAGATTGAGACCTGAGAAGGTCTCTGATAGATGTATTTAGAAGTAGTCAGCAGTACTTTTAATTGGGTTGCGGGTTGAAAGAAAAAAGCCATCAAGAATACTTCTCAGGATTTCTGGAGATCTGGGTAGACGGTGATGTCTTTTATTGAATTGAGAAGACTGGAAGGTAGGGGATAGCCACGTAGAAATGGGAGGTGGGAACTACTGAAGAGTTCTGTTTGGAGCGTATTAAGTCTGAGACATCTATTGCACATCCAGATGAAGATAGAGCACAGGGAAGAGATCCCTCCTTGATATACACATTAGAGAACCATCAACATACAGTGTTCGAAGGCGTAGGGCTAGATAAGAACATCCTTGGAGGGAATAGAAACAAAGGAGCAAAGCCAGGTAGAGTCCTGAAGGAATAGCAACATTAGATGTCATGTAGAGCAGAAGAAACAAAAGAACCAAAGAACAGGAGGGTACAGAATGAAAGCCAGAGATGCAGTCCAGTTCTCTTGTTTTAACTGAGTTATATTTTACAAGTCATCTATAGACGGTATTCTAATAACTGAACTTACTAGTAAGAAAATGAGCCCTCCATGAGTCATGCTTTGATAATGTACTAGAAGGGCTGAATAGGACAAAACTCGTTCCCATTGGGGTGCTCTTTATTTATATCCAACTTACCTAAAGTCCAAGCCAACAAATCTAAAGACATCAAGCGCTGAGTTTCCTTTATATTTTCCTGAATTCAGCGAGAACTGATTAACCCATTTAGAAAGAGCTGAACCTATCTTTATATGTAGCTAATTATGTTCTAATGCATACATTCAGCAATGCCATGAGGCTGTCCATCTGCAAACTGCCAGAAATAAGCTGTCCAAATTCAGAGAACAGCTTATTTTAAGGCTAAAAAATGACACTGATTTAAAGATTGCTTTTGCTGATTTGATAAACTGTAAGTTGAAACAATTACATTAATGTAGCACATCGTAATGCCAACAATTTTTCTGAGAAGATAAAAGAAAAAGAGTAATTTCCTTTAACTTGTATGTATTAACGGAATAAAGAGTGGAATGTGAAAGTCATTTTTTTTACCACCTTCAAAGTGTTGCCCTGCAGTAAAGCGGGTGGAAAAGAAAGTGTTAACGCTTAACCTTACCTGGGTGGATGATAACTTCCAGGACAACGTATAAGGGTAAGAAGTTTCAAAGATTGGGAAAGAAAAGCCACTTTTTTCAAGCTTGTCTGCTGCAGCTCTCTTTACCAGGAGTTGGTAAAAATAGCAAAGGAATAAGAGCACAGTTCAAGAGTTAGTAGGATAGTCAGTCTGTACAAATGACCCACATGGGAGGCAAGGCTGCACCAAAGACAGGGAGGAATCATCAATGAGGAGCCCAGGAAACAGAAAGAAGCACAAGGCCATGAAAGCAAGGCAGAGGAGAACGAATTTTGAATTTCTGAGCCTTTTCCAGGGGAGCCCTTTGACAGGAGGCCTTGCTTGGTCCCTCAAGAGCCGAGGAGGATCAGATGTTAACAGAAAGTTCATTGCCCTCTCTGGGCAGCCAGCCAGGTTGGACCAATGCATTCTCCTAATGGCCTTCCTTTTTCTTTCCCCCAGCCCCTCGCCTTCAGGACTGGCCCTTTTGTATTTTCCTCGCGTTTTCAAATGGGGAAATATGGACATGGTTTCATTCTTTCTCAACCTATATCCCAGTTTCAATCTTGACTTCATTAGCATACCTTCTATTTGTCACCATCGAAACCAGAAGAAATGAGTAAAGTCTCATACAGTCTTTTGATAATTCATACAGTAGTACATCCTTGCTTAATGGATTTTTAATTCAAAGTAAGCTTGATTTTTTTTTTCATTTTACTTAAAAGTTGTCTGGCAATAGGTAGATCTAACCTGAATCTGTTGGCTTCTGTATTTTTAAATAGTTCTGACGTATTTTCTTTGTTTCTTTTTATAATGCATGCTGAGTGGAAATGGACCAGGGCCAGTCCTAAAATACAAGATTGAACAGCTCTTGGAATTTCTAAAGCAGTACAATCATAACAGGATTTCCAATAGGATGAACATAAAATGAAAAAAAAACTTTATTATTTTTGAAGTTTTATTTACAGAAAGACTATTTTTAAATAAACCTAAGTAAATCAAAATAGGCGCTATTTCTCATTTGAGCAAACATTGCAATTCAAAACAGAAGTTTCCCAGCTTATAAAACAACTCACCCTAAGTTCCCCTAAAGAGAACTCAATAATCAATGATAATTGTTATTTGAAAAAAATTCTTGAATTATAATAATTCACAGTACAAAGTAAATGACAGGTCCGAAATACAAAATAGCTTTACTTTGAATTTCCTGGCCCTATTCAAGCTATTCTTGACATCTAATTACATCTCAGCCATTAAAGCTTAGAATGTTTTTAAATGGTGAGATAAATGATAACCCAAGTCCCTGAGTGATATCTGGTGAGAAATGGTACCAAATATTCATAAATCAGAGCCACAGCGTTTCAAAAAAAGAAAAAAAATAGAGAAATTGTGCTGGTTTTAAGCACATTAATGTTATTGGGTGGTGTTTGAGGGCTGTGAAAGGGTGATGCTTTTCTAGAATTTTCAGCCTTGAAAAGAAGACCCTTGATGAGTTATCTGGACTGACTAATGCTAAAACAGTTTTTTTTTTTTTTTAAACAAACCATTGTGAGCCTCACATGGAAGCTAAAAACCCATCAGAGTGCCACTCTACGGACAGCCTGGTGTTGTCAGATTGCGGGGAACCTGGACAAGGTTTTTAGTCCCCTAATGCTTTCGCTTCCACACAAGGAACTGTAAAAAGAGGAGCTCTTGGATGCATTAGAAGAGACCTTTCTCCTCTCCCTGAACAACACTCAATTTTGCTTCATTCAGTGATCCAAGCATTGCCACTTTACTCCCATTGAGGCTTTTCCACATTACGCTTTTTTTTTTTTTTTTCAGATGCATCCATCTAAACAGTCCAAATCTGTACATATTAACATCTCTGAGCAGAAACTCTGGGAGGGTTTTCACCCTGACCTTTCCTTGCCTTTAGAAAATTTCCGTCACGGTTTCCACTTCCAGGTTTGTTTTTGATATTACAGGGAAAGATGTTTCTGTGTAGGCCAACAGCTTTGCCTTTGGGTTTCTGTTCTCAGTTCTAAAGATCATTCCTCCTCTAACAATTGATGGAGTGGAGAGCCTGTGAGAATACAGGCTTCCGTGGACTGAAAATGTTCTGTTTATTGTAGTGCACAAGTATTGAAAGATCAAAATACAGGGTTATGAGCAAAACTGTATTGCTAAAACCCTGCATTTTCTACAAAATTCTAGCTTTCCTTTTTTTCCCCTTTTTCTTATACGTACCTTAGAATTATACACATAGATAGTTTTATACCTCATTAAGCTTTTCCCTATAAAATTTCCTTTATTCAGTAGTACACGGTAGAAAGAACTTGGCAGGGTGGTGGCCTGGAAACAACCTAAATATCCATCGATGGAGGACTGGGTAAATAAACTGTTCCATTTGTACGTAAAATACTATGCAATATGAAAACATAATGTGCTATATTTTCCCTTAATAAAATAGAATAAAATATCTTTTTTATAAATTAAAAAAACTAATGTGCTATATTTTCTCTTAATAAAATAAAATATCTTTTTTTGTCCAAAATATTTTAACTAGAATAAGCCTAAGGAATGGAATACAATGCATAGTATGCCACATATTAGATATAATCATGTGGATATTCATATACATTTATAGTCTGGCATACAAATTAGAAATATCTTAAAAGAGTGGGGTCTGGGTTTCTCAGTATGTCAAGTGTCCGACTTCAGCACAGGTCATGATCTCCCAGTTTGTGGGTTCAAACCCCGTGTTGGGCTCTGTGCTGACAGCTCGGAGCCTGGAACCTGCTTCGTATTCTGTGTCTCCCTCTCTCTCTGCTCCTCCCCCGTTCACGCCCTGTCTCTCTCAAGACGTAAACATTGAAAAAATAAACAAAATGGGAAGTATCTTAAAAGATGCATGAGAAGTATTCAGTTACTTGGGAAGTAGATAAGGGAAACATCAGTTATGGGCGAGTCGATTATTTCAATTATTTCTGTCCTCTTTAATTTTCTTTGCCTCATCCATATGTTACTTGTATTAGAAATATACATTTAACAAAAGGCTTATCTGGATCTCCTGAGCATTCTAACTGACATCCAGCTCAATTCATGATTATCGACAAGTGGTGGCACACACAGAATAAAGTGTGGTATAACAGAAAGAAACTGCAGAACATCAGATTTTAGTGAACATGTCATTTTGTGTCCCTGTGAAAATCACCCATCTACTTTTACCTCACTTATCACATCTGTGGGATGTGAGCAAGTAGGTCTACCAACCCCCCCTCCCCTTTCATTTAACACTCGGTGTTGTAACGGAAATAAAACAATCGAGGAAAGGTCCTATGAATCTTGCAGGGCTACTACACGGGTACGAAACTTTGTGAGAGAGATCATGTTCACTTTCACATATCACATTAATTGAAACTGACCTTACCCAGGAGTTTTCCATTTGTTCGTATTTGGTATTTTTCAGTGGGAAGCTATATTCCATTAACATTTGAGCAGTAAGAAGAACCATGATCACAACAGTAGATGCTTAATATAAAATTGCAAATTTTAGCCACAGGTGCATAAATGAAGAGACTGTGTTAATTTTTAAAATGTAGTTAATAAGGGCCGGTTGGGTGGCTTAGTCGGTTGGGCATCTGACTTTGGCTCAGGTCGTGATCTCACAGTCCGTGAGTTCGAGGCCCGCGTCGGGCTCTGTGCTGACAGCTCAGAGGCTGGAGCCTGCTTCAGACTCTGTGTCTCCCTGTCTCTCTGCCCCTCCCCCACTCATGCTCTGTCTCTGTCTCTCTCAAAAATAAAAAATAAACATTAAAATGTACTTAAAAACATGACATTGTAATAAATTCAAAAATTTTCTGCTTACCTACCTATAATAACGATGATAAAAGTTGTTCTTTACTAAATACAAAGCATGGCCCAGAAACTTAATGATGTGAGTATACTTGTTACTTATTTCTCAGATCACGTTTTTAGATAATCATTATTAGTATCATTGTATAGATAAAGAAAATAAGAATGATGTTAATTATCTTCTCCTGGCTTAAACCCACTGATTGTGATTCAGATCTGTCTAAATGTCAAGGCTAATCTTTTCCCATCCTGAACTATCAGGCACTGTATTAGCTCAAACCAATTTTCAACCCAAATCAGATCTCCAGCTCTCATTATCTGTTAAGCAGTGCCACCAACTAGAATGTTTAAGGACACTGATCTGTTTTCAGTGGGACTATACATTGGTACTACGTTTATGGAAATCAATTTGGTAATCCTCTCCAGGAATGTTATCCATACTCTGTGAGTCAGACTTTTATGAATTTGCCACAAGTTCATATCAAACAGTTAAACATTGGAACATGACTTTATACTCAGAGATGCTCATTGCAACATCATATACAACAACATGTATAAAAAGAAAAAGCTGGAAGCAATACATGCATCTAACAGAAATGTCTAAATGCATAATACGTTTTGAAATGGAAGTATGTATGGAATGATAGGCAGCTTTTTTTTTTTCACCTATTTGACCACTCAGCTCCCCTCTGCCAACTACCAGTTTCTTTGTACTTAAATGTTTGTTCATTTATTTTATTTCTTAAATTCCACATATGAGTGAAATTATTTTATCTGAGTTATTTTATGTAGCATTATACCCTCTAGGCCCATCCATGTTGTTGCAAATGGCAAGATTTCACTCTTTATTATGGCGAGTAATATTCCATTGTGTATATATACCACATCTTCTTTACCCATTCATCTATGAATATACACTTGGGTTGCTTCCATATCTTGGCTATTATAAATAATGCTGCAATAAGCATAGGGGTGCACATATCTTTTCAAATTAGTGTTTTCATTGTCTTTGGGTAGATGCCCAGTAGTGGAGTCACTGGATCATACAGTAATTCTATTTTTAATTTTTTGAAGAACCTCCATATTGTTTTCCACAGTAGCTAGACCAATTTGCATTCTCAACAACAGTACAGGAGAGTTCCTTTTTCTGCACATCGTCACCAACATGTGATGTTATTTCCTGTCTCTTTGATGCTAGCCATTCTAACTGGTATAAGGTGATACCTTATCATAGTTTCAATTTGCATTTCCCTGATAATTAGTGATATTGAACACCTTTTCATGTGTCTGTAGGCCATTTGTGCGTCTTCTTTGGAAGAATGTCTGTTCTGGTCCTCTGCCCATTTTAATTGGATTATCTTGTTTTTTGGTGTTAAGTTGTGTAAATTATTTATGTGTTTTGGATTTTAACCCCTTATCAGATATATCATTTGAAAATACCTTATCCCATTCAGCAGATTATCTTTTAGTTTTGTTGATTGTTTCCTTTGCTGTGTAGAAGTTTTTATTTTGATGGAGTCCCAATAGTTTCTTTTTGCTTTTGTTTCCCTTGCCTCAGTAGACATATCTACCAAAATGTTGCTGCGGCTCATGTCAAGGAATGGCTGCCTGTATTTTCTACTAGGAGTCTTATACTTTCAGGTCTCACATTTAGGTCTTGAATACATTTTTTGTGTGTATAAGAAAGTGATCCAGTTTTGTTCTTTTGCATGTAGCTGCCCAGTTTTCCCAGCACCATGTATTGAAGAGACTGTCTTTTTCTCATTGCATACTCTTGCCTCCTTTGTGGAGATTAATTGACCATATAAATATCTCTGGGCTCTCCATTCTGTTCCATTGATCTATGTATCTATTTTAATGCCATTACTGTATTGTTTTGGTTACTAAAGCTTTGTAGTATTTCTTGAAATCTGAGATTGTGATACCTCCAGTTTTGTTCTTTCTCAAGACTGTTTCGGCTATTTGAGGCTTTTCTGTTTTCATACAAATTTTAGTATCATTTGTTCTATTTCTGTAAAAAAAAAATGTTTCTGGCATTTTGAGAGAGATTGCATTAAATCTGTAGATTGCTTTGGGTATAGTGAGCATTTTCACAATATTGATTCTTGCAGTCTGTGAGCATGGAAATCTTTCCATTGGTCTGCATTACCTTCAGTTTCTTTCATCAGTGTTTTATAGTATTCAGAGTTCAGGTCTTTCACTTCCTTGATAAGTTTATTCCTTGGTGTTTTATTCTTTTGGGTGCAATTATAAATGGGATTGTTTTCTTAATCTCTCTCTCTGGTATGCCATTATTAGTATATAGAAATGCAACAGATTTGTGTCTATTGATTTTGTATCCTGTGACGTTGCTGAGATTGCTGATACACAGCTTTTCAAAGCATTCTTTTATAAAACATTTAATGATCTTGAAAAATGTTCATGATGATTCAATATTAAGTGGGAAATACATGTGTGTATAAAATAGAAAACAAGGAATTCTAGGGAAATTATCATGAACAAATGAGCAGCGGTTCTTTATAGTTTCTTCTATTTTATTCTAAACGTTATATATGCACTTCATACTTAAAAATTAAATAATGTATTGTTTTTATAATTTAAAAGAATTTTTAGGGGTTCCTGAATAGTTCAGTTAAGCATACGACTTTGGCTCAGGTCATGATCTCCTGGTTAGTGAATTCGAGCTTGGCCTCCGGCTCTGTGCTGACAGCTCAGAGCCTGGAGCCTGCTTCAGAGTCTGTGTCTCCCTCTCCCTCTGCCCCTCCCCTGCTCACGTTCTGTCTCTCTCCCTTTCTCAAAAAAAAATAAAGATTTTTTAAAAAGGTTTTTTTTTAATTTAAAATACACAATATGTAAAATCTAATCATACCAAAGTCTTTATTGGTCTTATGTTGCTTCATGCACTTTAAGCTTGAGACTCTACACATACAACTGTGCCCCCACCCAAAGTAAACCCAAAACTAGATGCAATGTGTCAGATTTTTGTCTTATGTTGCTTAATTCTTGGACTAGAGATTTCTTCAGCTGCATTTCTTTCATAAATATTTCTACAAATCATAGTATTAAATGAATGTTGAAATAGTATCTCTAAATGCCGAAGGTGGCCTCCATTTTTAAAAAATGAACTGCATTCATTTTGCTAAACTTGTATCCATTTCCTGACTTTTGGTATACTGCAATAAACTTGCTTTTTTGGTTTTGAACGCATAATCAAGTAAACCCAAAATAAAAATTTTGATCTGGCATTATTATGTCAAAAGGCAGTGGATTTTACATTTCAAAGACACTGCTAAGGCATCATCCAAAGATGTTGCACTAATTTACATTCTTATGTTTCCCAAATCTTGTTAACATTTGATATCAACCTTTTTAATGTTTGTCAACATAACATGTGAAACACTGTATCTCTAACTTAATTGGTATTTATTTAATCATGGATGTGGTTTATCAAAGTTTCACCAGTTTAAAAATCCATGTATGGTTTTTATGTGAATACCTCCTTATAATTTTACTCCTCTTTTCCTTATTAAATTGTTGGTCAAAAAACATTGTGGAGTGGCTGAAGGCAGTTGTGGATGTAGGGTGTAGAGTAAGTAACCTCCGACATCCCTCTCCAAATGATAAGACATAACTTGGAAATGCTTTGCAAAGCCACAGCTTAAATAGCCCTTGACCTCAGAGACTACCCTGACCTCCATGTAACTATGAGCCCATGTGCATCCACCATCTTGCCCCACTGGGAATTTGGGGGTGAAGTGAGGTGGATGAAAGAAGCAGGAACAGACAGGAGAGAGAGGCCAGCCAGGCAGCTATGATTCTCACTGTTAGACAAGAACTTACACATCAAAGAAAATTCAGAAGTTCAAACGAATCCTATGTTCCCAGTTTGGGATCAGGGTATTAGTATAAATGTGCAGTTTTTCATGTGTACATACAGATAGGTAGTAAATCATTAATAAACTAGGCTTTGTGAGTCACATACAATTTCTATCATATGTATATCTGTGTCCACGTGTCTACATACACATATATGCACACTTAGTTGATAGACCTTGGGCAGATCCCAAAGTTAGGCTCAGAGGTAACACTTCACTTCTGCTCTTGATCTCTTAGTGAGAGTTTGTCACACTGGCCCCTACTAGATGCAAAAGAACTAATAAATGTGGTTGAGTTGTATGCTCATAAGAGAGTGGGATTGATACATACCTCATCAGTCCTGCCAATAACACCATTTTACAGCTCAGGAGGAGAGATTTCCTTCAACTTTATTTAGAATTTTTTTGGCTTTGGTTTAAGATAGGATCCTGGTGATGAACACACGGTAATCTGAGGGTCCTGACATCCATGATACTTTCTTAATATCACTAATCAGTAAGAGGGGAAATGACTTACTAATAACCCAGAGGAAACTACTATAATTCAAAGGTTCACCAGGTTTCATGTTCAATTTCTCACATATTTCAGTGATTGAAAGAAGAGGGTGAATGAATACATAGTTTAGAGAATCCACAGGTCTTAATTCCTTTCTGAGAGAGCACCAGCACTGTTTCCTCCTAGGTATGAAGAATGGACTCCAGTCTGAATGTCAGGGTGTTAGGGTGACTAAACAGCTTTGAACTTTTATTTTATTTTTATTTCTAAGAACCTGAGGGAAAGGAGTAGCTCTTGTGTAACTGTGGCAAATAAATCCTCATCTACTTCAAATTCAGCAAAGGTCAAGGTTAAGTAAAAAAATAGGACAATTTGGGGCACCTGGGTGGCTCAGTAGGTTGAGCCTCCGACTTCGGCTCAGGTCATGATCTCACAGTCTGTGGGTTCGAGTCCCACATCGGGCTCCGTCCTGACAGCTCAGAGCCTGGAGCCTGCTTCCGATCCTGCGTCTCCCTCTCTCTCTGCCCCTCCCCCACTCTCACTTTGTCTCACTCTGTCTCTCAAAAATAAATAAATGTAAAAAATAAAAATAAAAAAAAGAACAATCTTAGGGGTGCCTGGGTGGCTCAGTTGGTTAAGCAACCGACTCTTGATTTCCGCTCAGGTCATGATCTCAGGGTTCCTGAGCTGGAGCCCAGAGTGGGACTGTGCACTGACAGCATGGAGCCTGCTTGGGATTCTTTCTCTCCTTCTCTCTCTGCTCCTCCCCTGCTCACAAGTGCTCACACACTCTTTCTCAGTCCGTCTCTCAAAATAAATAAATAAACTTAAAAAAAATAGAATACTTGTAATTAATCATTTCAATTTATATGAAGGATAGATTTCTTTAATAAAAACCAGTTCAATTTATTTTTATAAATGAATACATAATTATTTTAAAGGAATCAATAAAAAATTAAACACCTATTTATCTCTCTTTATATCACATCTTAGTAATTTCAAAGATGAAAGTATTTTTGCAGAGCAGTATTGGGACAATTACCAGAAGGGAAGATGTATGGAGAAACTGACAATCAGTAGTGTTTGTTCTTTTAAAAAATGCTATTTTTTTTCTCCCAAGGGAACATATTTTTGCTGTTTTTTGCTGTGTTATCCCAAGCTGCTTTGTACTTACCCTGCAATCCCCAATAAATACCATCTGTATTTCTCCAAGGGAAATGACTTTAATTCCATTTCTGTTTCTAATTTCCTCACCAACCAATTCTTGATAGAAAGTCTGGGCTTTAATAACACAGGGCTATAGAGACAGGAACATGTACAGTCTTCTATAGAGAAAGTGGGAAGAAAAAAAAAGAAAGCTTAAGAAAAACGCAGTATGGCTTCTTAAAACTGGATCTTTGCCACTCACCACGCTTTGGGACCGTGAGCCTTTGAGACTGTGCACCTAAACCAGCATTATTTTTGAGGAGGTCTTGCATGAGGGAACCCATATTACTCCATATGGCTTACCGTCTATTCTATTATCCTTTTTGTTTTTAATTTGGTTACATCTTCAGAGAATCCCAAGATTTTAATACCAAAAGATTTATGCCAAAAATCCAAGATTTCTATACCATAAAAGATGCAGTTTGAGGGCAGGAATTGAATCTTGCATGCATTTGTAGCACAAGTATTTTCTAGTGCAGTGGTTTTCACATAACAAAGCATAATAAAAGGACAACAATTTATTTTCTCATACAATAATCATTGTAACATGGTTATCATGTTACAATAAGTAGCCTTCCCATACCAGAATTCTTATCTTGGTTCTCACCGTTAACCTCAGTGGAAATATAACTTATACTTACCCACCCATTCAGTCAAATGAAAGCCATACTCCTCTTTGAAGTATTTGAAGTTGTAAAATTAAAGTTTCCAAGAATTTCCTCTTCTCCTGAAATCATGTTGTTCCACTTATCTATGTTTTTATGAACTTTTATATTGTATATTGAAATGTTACGATCTTTTTTTTCCAATTTATCCTAAACTCCACAAGAGAATGAGCATAAATTAGTCTGTTTTTACCCAGAGTACCCACCTGCAGTCCTTGCACACAATAAATATCCAATAAGTATGTGTTGAATATATTCATTCTGGAAAAAAAAATTAAATGACAAACATTTTCACTTAATTTATTTCCAAAATTAGAAATTTAAATATTTGAATGGTTATTTTAGGAATATCGAAAAATATTATTAAAGAAATAAGGTAAACCGGTGTCCTTTTTTCCCTTTTTTTTCTGAGCATGACCACTGGGATAAAAAATGAAAGTACTGTTCTAAAAATCAGATAATAAGTTAATTACTTTCTAGCTTTAATAGCCAAGGTCTTAAAAGAAGTTTTATATATAAACACACACACACACACACACACACACACACACACACACACACACTCAGGTACATGGTCTACCTTCTTCTGTTGCTGAACGCTTTTTCCCTCACATTCTCCACAAGCTTACAGAATTGAAAATGATGAATAAATGAATTTAAACAAACAGACCTCTTCTGGGCACTCTCTGGCTCAGGGAGCTTGATCATAAAGTTGGAAATTAGCTCCACTTTCCTCTGTATGCCCTCCTGGCTGGTTAGATCGTGGGTAAAGTACAAGGAGTCATGTCCTCAGAACGTGTAGTGCTCACAACCCTATGTAAGTGAAGGAAGAAAGTTAGAGAAAGACAATATTGCATGGTAGCACTTATATGTTGAATGTAAATTTTAAAAAGTCAAACCCATAGAAACTGAGCTTAGAAAAGTCATAGCCAGGGACTAAGGGATGGGGGAAATAGGAGGGGTTGGTAAAGAGTACAAACTTTTAGCTATAAGAAGATTCGGGGGCGTCTGGGTGGCTCAGTTGGTTAAGCATCCAACTTCGGCTCAGGTCATGATCTCATAGCTCGTGAGTTCAAGACCCGCGTCGGGCTCTGTGCTGACCGCTTGGAGCTTGGAGCCTGCTTCAGATTCTGTGTCTCCCCCTCTCTCCGCCCCTAACCCACTCACATTCTATCTCTCAAAAATGAATAAACATTAAAAAAATTTATAAAAAAGAAGATTTGAGGATCCAGTGTGCGACATAGTGACCACAGTTGGTAAGATCGTATTGTAGAGTTGAAAACTACTAAGAGAATAGCACTTAAATGTTCTCTTGCACACACAGTGTGTGAATGTGTGTGTGTGTGCATAATGTGTATTATGTATATATGTATATATGTATATATAGTGTATATATATATTATATATTATATATATAATCAACACATCCATAGATGTGTTAATTAAATGGGAGGAATCCTTTCACAGTGTATATGTGTATCAAACTATCATGATGTACACTTTATATATATTAAAATTTTGTCAATTGTACTTAAATGAAGCTCGGGGGAAAAATTATGTAGGGACACCACCACAAAAGTCACTGAAACAACAAGATGTCCTCATAGGAGAAAACATTAAAACTTGTCTTTTTTTCAGTTCAGTGGTCTCCGTTCAAATATCCTGACAAGGTTTCCCATCTGCCTGGAAGGTATTGGAAGCTCAAGGATACAAAAAAAAAAAAAAAAAAAAAAAAAAAAAAAAATGTGACCAACATGGGGCACCTGGGTGGTTCAGTTGGTTAAGCGTCCGACTTCAGCTCAGGTCATGATCTCGCAGTTTGTGGGTTCGAGCCCCACATCGGGCTCTGTGCTGACAGCTCGGTGCCTAGAGCCTGCTTCAGATTCTGTGTCTCCCTCTCTGTCTCTACCCCTTGCCCACTCACACTCTGTCTCTCTCAAAAATAAACATTAAAGGGGCGCCTGGGTGGCTCAGTCAGTTAAGCGTCCGACTTCGGCTCAGGTCACGATCTCGCGGTCCGTGAGTTCGAGCCCCGCGTCGGGCTCTGGGCTGATGGCTCGGAGCCTGGAGCCTGCTTCCGATTCTGTGTCTTCCTCTCTCTCTGTCCCTCCCCCGTTCATGCTCTGTCTCTGTCCCAAAAATAAATAAACGCTTAAAAAAAATTAAAAACAAAAACAAAAAATTAAAAAAAAATATGACCAACAAACAAAGAAACAAAAAACAATGAAGATAAAAGACTTCTAAAATAGAAGCACAACAAAATTAGTAGGTGTGTTCTCGGTGGATTAGTGGATTTCAGATTTCCCCTACATTGATTTTATTTATGGACAGTTCAGTTTTGCTTTGTTTTGTTTTGCTTGCTTGCTTTTTTGATTTGCATCCCTCTACACAGGATAAGGAAAGCAAGCACAATACCTTTGCTGATTCTCATCACTGAAGTCACATCATTTTTTTCAGTGGGCTGGAGATGTCAGTTAAATTCTAAGATGACCTTGACGTATTAAAATATGGCCAACCATCTCTTTCAAAATCTTGAAAAACTGAAAAACTGCATGATGACAGTCATGCAGAGAGGTAGATTAGGACCAAGACTTAATAAATTTCATCACTACATTATGTTCCTAGACAAAGTTGTCAGAGAACTTTTCTCAGATATTGCTAAAATTATACATTTTGGGAATTAATTTGTATGTATGCAATACCTATTATGTTAATGTATATTATGTATATTTTAAGTAGGTATTTTTCCAGTAAACTCTTAATTTCTGAAATGCTTGAAGATTTAAATATTGTACTTATTACCTTAGCAGATAGTTCCATCCATAGACAGGTGAAAAAAATATTATCAGGGAGACATAGGAAATAATGTCTAAATGGTTAGGATTTGACTATATATTTGCAAGTGCGTACTTATTCTAGTGAGTCTTATAATATCAACATTCTTTATATCTACGTAGAATAAAGACCTTCATCGTGTTATCAGAGACACAAAGTCCTTCCACCTTTTTAAACCCCTGTAGCATATGAAGTTTTCTGTTCAAGGCTTCTATTTAAAGTCTTTTCTTTATTATGTTCCTATAGGGATTTCAAGGGCTGCTTCTAGATCTCTTTCTTCCTACTTCAGTTTTGAAAAATCCTACTGGGGTTTCTATTTTTGTGTTACTTCACCAGATGTCCAAACCATTTAAGACATGGCCTCTAAATTCTTGACAGCTATTTGAAGGTGTCAGTATGTTCTCAATTTATTTCGTTTTTTGTCTGAGCTTGTCTTGTGTTGTGCTGTGGAAAGAATAAAACAAACATCTAAGGAGTGTCAACTGGGTACAAGTCACTGTGCTAAGCACTGGGGGACAATAAGAATAAGACTTGTTTCCCAGTCTTGAAGAACTCAAACAGATAGAGGAGGGCATAATTTATTAACATTTCTTTTAAAGTCTAAGAAACTGGCTTCTACAGTTTGGGTTCATTCTTTTCTCCTTTCTGAATTTCTACTTGTCCATTCAGTACCTGTGACTTCATTCTACGGTTGTACATTCATTGTGTTTATCTTAGGGTGAATGAGTCCTTGTGATTCCTCTTAACCTATTCCTCTCCTACCAGGCCTCTGGCAGACTTGACTCCATGTCTTGTAGCCAGAGTTGTAACGAAACAAATCCAGCAAAGCCATCTAACCTAACACTTAGCTAAGAAGCTAATGTGCTATTCACTACCATTTTTTTTGTAACCAAATGTAATGTCAACAGTAAAGATGTGTATTCCCTTTTCCTAATCTTGGTCTGGTAGAGATAATGTACGTTGACGAACGCAAAACCGTACAAAAATTCTTATTGCTAAAACTGTTTGTTTTTTTCTGTCACAAAGATTCAGAACATATGATTTCATGTTTACTTTAAGGTTTAAGCTAGATATCACAAAGGAATGCATTTGTCTTGGGTTGGATTTTGTCAGTCAACCTACCCACGTTCAAGAAGAAAGGTTAGTCCTATGGAACTTTGATGTGTGAGCTGGTTATATAGTTGAAATAATTGTTAATACTAAAATAGCTTTAGGTGATGGATATTCATGACAAAAAAAGAGTGTTATGTAATGAGAATAGTTAATACCGCTAATAATAACAATAACTACAACTAATGTTGAGTTATTATATGTCAGACTTCAATGGAGGAGCTTTATCTTAACTAAAGAGGCCTAAAGAAGAGTCTGAAATTTACAAGGCCCTGAAAGCAGGTTCAGGACCAGCTTCATGGGCATTCAACCCATGCAGTCACTCAGCACCTCCTAGATTTAATTCTCTCAGGAGCCATGCTGAAACTGAATACTTTTATCTTTAAACTGACCTTTGGTTAGTGAAGTCCGATGGGAAAATGGAGCATGAGTATGAACAAAGAAGATACACGCTACCATTCCTTCCCATCCCCTTCCTATATAACTTTTGCAATGCACAATGAGTACAGAACCCAAGTGAGTCTAGAATGTATTTGAGATGAGTGAGATTCAAAGAGCGATATAAGTTTGTTACCTCTAAGACTATGTAAGTGGGAGCATCAACAGCCTGAGAGAGCCCATGCCTTCTGGTCAAATTAGAACTTGCTTCAAATACAGAAAGAAAAAAAAGCAGTGGCATTTTAAGAAATGCAAATTATCAAGGAACCCCCCTGTTGGATCCTTTCTCACTCATTTGTGTTACTTGCTGGTATTTGCCCCTCTCCTACATGATAAGGATGAAAAGGAAGAAAAGATAGGACAATCATACTTCCATTTCTTTCCAGTCCTTTCTTATTCCTCAGTAAACCAAGACTGCACCTTTATCACGAAATGAAATAAAAATATCTGAGTTAGTTTTGTTCGGCATTTGTACAATTCTGATATGAGCCTATATGAGATACAAAATACATACTGTGTAATTTCATTAATTATGCATACAGGTTAAATGCTCTTATATTTTCATTGAAGACTGGCATTATAAACAATACAAAGACGAACATTAAAATTCACGGTAATAATTTGACAGTTTTTCTTTACTTAGAATGATATTCAATAGCAGATAAGGACGTCATGACAAGTCTAGAGACAGACTGAGGAAAAAGGTGGAAAAAACATGGTACCTTAGTATTTTAGTGACATTTTTCTTACTTTTTAAAGATAGGGTCCTACATTTTCATTTTGCATAGGACCCCGCAAATTATGTAGCCAGCCCTGCCAGCATTGCTACCCCACTTACAGTGTCAGCAACCCAGGTACCTTCTGTCCTGTTACTCCATTTTTGCGGCCTCTCCTGTAATGGTCCAAGATGCAGCATCCATTTTACAGCACACACAATGGCAAAACAGATGAATGCAAAGAGCTTTCTCTTTTGATGAGTTCAAGAAAGATACCCCATGATTCTCCTGCTTTCTTTTATAAATCAGAAGGTAGTCATATTTAAGCACAACTACTGCAGGGGAAACTGGGAAATAAAAGTCTTTGGTGACTATGTGCTCAGCTCAAATTTAAAGGTTATATTATCAGGGCCCCTGGGTGGCTCAGTCGGTTAAGCCTCCGACTTCAGCTCAGGTCATGATCTCGCGGTTCATGAGTTCGAGCCCCGCGTCGGGCTCTGTGCCAACAGCTCAGAGCCTGAAGCCTGCTTTGGAGTCTGTGTCTCCCTCTCTCTCTGCCCCTTTCCCACTCATGTCTGCCTTTCTCAAAAATTAATAAACATTTAAAAATAATAAAATAAAATAAATAAAGGTTCTATTACCAAAGAAAAAGAGAATGGATATTGGAACACAACCAGTTGTATCTGCCACACATGATTTTAAAAAAGAAAGAAAGAAAGAGCCTGTGAAGAATCATGAATGCCAAGCGTGAAGGACATTGGAAAAACGTGAAAGTGAAAAAATATCCCACTAGGAAATGAATATCTATCAAGAGAAAGAAGGACAGAGACAGAGAGAGATTCTATCAGTAAGTATGTATATTAAGTAAAATAATAGAAGTAAAAATTATATTCATTATTTGAAGAGAATTATTAAAAAAGGAGCCTTGACTATGGATTCACAAATATTAAAAAATAGATTCCATCATTGTCTATGTAACATAGGCAAATTATTTATTTAAATTACGAATTCCTACTTCATAGCATTTCTTCTAAGGATTATCAGTAATGTGTCTTAGCTGCCTGACACTGCCTAATATATATTCAGTATTAATTCAGTTGTCATTTTAATTAATTTCTATTTTAAGACAAAAACCACTTTATTACCTTCATTAATTTACTTTGTTTTTTATTCATGGTAGACACTTTATTTTTCAATGTGTTGTTTTTTGTTTGCTTGTTTTTTAAATGCTTATCGATTTTTGAGAGAGAGAGACAGAGACAGAGAGACAGAGCACGAGCAAGGGAGGGGCAGAGAGAGAGAGGCAGACACAGAATCCGAAGCAGGCTCCAGGCTCCAAGCCATCAGCACAGAGCCCGACAAGTGGTTCAAACCCAGGACTGGTGAGATCATGTCCTGAGCCGAAGTCAGATGCTTAACCTATTGAGCCACCCAGGCTCCCCGCAATGTAGTGTTTTTAGGTGAAACATAAATATAAACATCAATGTATCATCATAAATTATTGACCTTAATTCTAACATATAATCTGATATATTAAAAATTATTAATATCAATATATTTGCAAAGCACATCGATTTTAAAATAGCATTTCATTTTTATCTCAGCTAATCTTGAACTAGAACAAGGCAAGAATAATAGTCTTGAGATAATTCTTGCACATTTGAAGGATCACATCAAGAAGCTTTGAATAATCTGTTGTCTTAAGTAACTTACACCTGTATAGCTAGCCTGCTAAAGTAATTCCGATATTTTGTTTTTATTTTTATCCTCCATATTCAGTGTAGTGCCATGTATAATTGGTAGGTCATATTGTACTACATCATATAAATATGTTTAATAATGGCCTGGACTTGAAGTACCTTTCATATAATTAACTTGAATAAAGCATCTCAGCATTCTGAAGAACTAAATAATTAAATAGGTCTGTATTATTATCCCCATTTTATAGATGGAATCATAGGTATAGAGATATTAAATAATTTGCAGGATAACATAGATTTAGTCAATAGCAGGGATAAATTGGGAGTAATACTCGGAATTTGCATTAGGAGAAAAAGTTCAGCAGAAATTTCTGCTACATCTGTATTCTATGTAGAAAACTAAATTGAAATTATTACTGCTTTCATTATTAATATTCATTTGGTATCAAAAATATGCTAGGTACTATAATATACACAAAATGAGATAAAACCCCCTAACCCCAGCTCAACTATATATCTAATTCTCCCAACTTATTACAGTACATCCAAATGGGTGTTTTATCACCTTAATTATTTTCAAGAAGTGACACCAATAGCAAAGAATCCTGTGAGTTTAATTGCTAAAGATAATACATCTCATATTCGCCCAAGTAGTACTAACCTTTTCTCTTACTATAAAAATGAAGACAGGATTTGAAAATGCATTGTATACTTTTATTTTTTTTAATGAATGATGTACTTTTAAAAGGAACTAAGAACACCGTCTAAAATGTGGACAACCCTCATTAATTTAAGACATATTCATATACCAAGAGTAAATTTCAGTAACAATTTTTAAAAATTATTTCTCTTCTATGTGGATTGGGTCTGTGCTAGCCACATTTCATTCACCATAAACAAGCATCACAGACACCTGTGAAGTATATATATCCGAGGTGTCCAGGTAAGGAAAAGCTGTCTCTGAAAGGTGAAGAAATATGCCTCAGGATGCATAGTTTGATGGTAAATTGCATAGCTGGCCTTTAAGTAATTCCAGTTATTTCTGTTCCAACACAGTTACACTCATATTGTTGCATAATTTTTTATTACTCTTAAAATGTGTAAAATCTAAGAATATTTGTACATTGCTCATTTTTAGGTTGTTAGCATTTAACATTACTGATATAGATACAATTTTATAATATTGTGTTTGCAACTGACGAGATTTTTTTCTTTTTCCTGCCTTCTTGTGAAATTATTTTTAAAATTCTCTTTCTTTTTCTTTCTATTGGTTTGGAAGTTATACATTCGTTTGCTTTTTTTTTTTTTTAGTTTTCTAAAAAATGTCTTAAATGTAGATACTAAAGTGTAAGTTGAAAGCTAACCAGTGTCCCTTTCTACCAATGTGAATATACCAGGATTTATTTAATTGTCTTCTATTTATTAACTTCAGATTATTTATAACTTTTTAGTATTATAAGAATTCCATGCATTTTTATTTATATATCTGAATATATACCTAGGTATTTGCATTCCTATGTGATTATTTCTATAAAACAGAGTCATAAAAAATGTAACTGTCATGATGGAAATTATATAAATTTAAAGTTTTGTATATACAACACATTTTACTTATCCATTCATCTGTTGGTGGGCATTTGGTTGTTACTTGGTTGTTTCCGCCTTTGGCTTTTGGGAATAATGCTACTGTGTACATGAGTGTGCAAACATCGGTTAATTCTTTTTTTTTTTTTAATTCTGCTTTTAAATCTTGTGTGTATACTCGGAAATGGCATTGCGGGATCATAGGGTGATTCTACATTTAATTTTTTGAGGAACCACATAGTGTTTTCACAGCGGCTTCATCATTTTACACCACCAGCAATGCACAAATGTTCCAATTTCCGTTCCTTGTTATTTCCCATGTTTTGTTGTTATTTTAATAATAGCCCCCTTAATTGGTATAAAGTAGTAAACTGGATTTGCAATTCCCTAAGATTAGTGATGTTGAACATTTTCTCGTGTGTTAGCCATCTATATATTTTCTTTGGAAAAAGTGGTGTACATTATTTTTAGAAGGGGTTCCTCTTAAGTCAATATCTTCACAAAATAAGTTTTGAATCAAACATAAGGTTTTGTCACAATTCAGAAAGTTTTCACAATAGCATAACTCATAACAATATTACATATAAAATGGCTGTTGTTATATTTGGGGGGTAGTTCTTTATTGAATACAATGTAATATACATACAATTAAAATAGCTAAAATTTGGGGCGCCTGGGTGGCTCAGTCGGTTAAGCATCCGACTTCGGCTCAGGTCACGATCCCACGGTCCGTGAGTTCGAGCCCCGCATCGGGCTCTGGGCTGATGGCTCAGAGCCTGGAGCCTGCTTCCGATTCTGTGTCTTCCTCTCTCTCTGCCCCTCCCCCGTTCATGCTCTGTCTCTGTCCCAAAAATAAATAAACGCTTAAAAAAAATTAAAAACAAAAACAAAAAATTAAAAAAATATATGACCAACAAACAAAGAAACAAAAAACAATGAAGATAAAAGACTTCTAAAATAGAAGCACAACAAATTCAAAAAAAGTTAAAAAATTTAAAAAAAAATAAAATAGCTGAAATTTAAAAGACTGATAAAACCAAATGATGGTGAGGATGGAGAGCAATTCAAAGTCTCATATGTTTCTAATAAGAATGCAAAAATGTATGGTTACTTTGGTAGCTATTTGGTAGTTTCTTATAAAATTAAAAATTCACGTATAAAAAAAAATTCACATACAACATCCAGCCCAGAAATTCCACTCCTAGATATTTTCCCAAGAGAAATGGAAACATATGGCCACACAAAAACCTATGTGTTGTTGTTGTTGTTTATAGCTATTTTATTCATAATAGGTAAATACCAGAAACAACCCAAATGCCCATCATTTGATGAATAGATAAACAAACTGTGGTATAACCATACAATAATATACTAGTTTTTAATAAAAAGAATAAAACACATTGCAAACATGTATGATGCTCAAAATCATTCTTTTAAGTGAAATAATGAAAACTAGATGAACATATTTGATTCTATTTATATGAAATTCAAAAAAGGCAAAATGAGGGGCGCCTGGATGACTCAGTTGGTTAAGCAACCAACTTCAGCTCACTTTGGCTCAGGTCATGATCTCACAGTTTGTGGGTTTGAGCCCCGTGTGGGGCTCTGTGCTGACAGCTTGGATGGAGCCTGATGCCTGCTTCAGATTCTGTCTCCCTCTCTCTCTCTGCCCCTCCCTTGCTTACATTCTGTCTGTCTCTGTCTCTGTCTCTCTCAAAAATAAACATTAAATTTTTTTTTAAAGGCATAAAATGGGGTGCCTGGGTGGTTCAGTCCCTGAAGCGTCTGACTTCAGCACAGGTTATGATCTCGTGGCTTGTGAGTTCAAGCCCCGTGTCAGGCTCTGTGTTGACAGCTCAGAGCCTGGAGCCTGCTTCAAATTCTGTGTATTCCTCTCTCTCTGCCCCTCCCCTACTCACACTGTCTCTCTCTTCCTCTCTTTCAAAAAAAAAAATAGGCAAAATGATAGTGACAGAATGCAGGTCAGTGGTTGTTGTGGGACAAGGGTATGCATAAAGCCTGACTAAAGAGATACAGAAGGAAACTTTTTAGGATGATGAAAATGTTATAATATTGTGATACCTACGCATATTTTTTAAATTTGTTAAATAGTTCATATTAAATGAGTGAGTTGTAACATTTGCAAATCATACCTCAGTAAAGCTGATAAAAGCAATTCTTGAACTCTTCCTACTTTTCTTCTGAAAAATAACTGTAAGCTGGCTAGGCATGGGAATGGTAAGAAACTTAGTTACCTTTAGTATCCAGCTAACACTCTGCTCTGTTCAGTATGTAGATTGTTCTAATCTCAAGCTTCCCAGAAAATTATGTGTCACCATTAATTGTGGAATAATTCCACAGATACATGGACATCATTGTCAATAAAGTAAATAGGAGAAGGCAACCGCCATCCTTATGTGGCATTCCCTCCTAAATTCTGCAGAGATTGTTCGATGCTGTGTAGCAGACGTCCTTAGATGTCTCAAAAAGGAGCCTAGTCATTCTTAAATTATGCCTGGTAGTGCTCTCAAACCCATGGTCAGAGGACAAGTTTGCTTCGGCCAACACGAGTTTTACGAATTGAATCAATATTTTAAAATTAGGAACTTTCACAAAAAAACTTTGCTGCCTTGAAATAATTGGTAGGTAAAACATGTAACTTAACTGATTTTAATAGGGGACTGCACGTACTATCGTATGACTATTTGTGTTTTTATTTTTCTTTTCTGAATTGCTTTATTATGTTTTTACCCAGTTCTGCAGGGTCTTTTCTTACTGATGGCTAAGAGTTGTTAATACAGGAAACATCAACTTTATAGTCTTCTACTTTGTGAATATACTTCTCAATTTGTTCTTGATTTTTTTTCTTTCTTCATTGTTTGAGGTTTTAATTTGTATATAGCCAAATGCCAAATATTTTTTTAAAGTCTAGATTCTAATTTCTGTACCACAGTGATCTCATTTTGGACTCAGGAGTAATAACATAATATTCTCCTCCTGCATCCTTCATTTCATTTTTAGAGTTAATCTTTACTTAATCTGGGTATCTTTAAAGTAAAGTGGTGTCTGGCTGGCTCAGTTGGTGGAGCATGTGACTCTTGATCTCGAGGTTGTGAGTTTGAGCCCCACGTTGAGCGTAGAGATTACTTAAAAAAAATCAAATGAAAAAATAGAGGTAAAAAGAGCTGAAACCTTTACCACCACCCCCCCATTTAGTAATTTTTTTCTTTTTTTAAAAAAATGTTTATGTATTTTTGAGACAGAGAGCATGAGCAGGGGAGGGGCAGAGAGAGGGGGAGACACAAAATCCGAAGCAGGCTCCAGGCTCTGAGCTGTCAGCACAGAGCCCGATGTGGGGCCCAAACCCACGAACCGCAAGATCATGACCTGAGCCAAAGTCAGACGCCTAACCGACTGAGCCACCCAGGCTCCTCAGTAATCTTTTTTTTCTTATTGACTGTAGGGACATTGGTTTCAACAATATTTATTGAAGAAATCATTTTCCCCATTGATTTGAACTGTCACATCTATTATATACTAAATCCACAAATATCCCTGGGTTTCTTAACTTTCCTCTATTCCTATAATCTATCTCTGTACTAGTATCATGTTCTTTTTAATTCCTGTGTTTTCGAATTGTGTAAAATATCTAGTAGGGCAAATAGTCATTTATATGTTTTTTTTCTCAAGATTTTCTATTTATTCTTCTACATGAAATGTAGTGTCATTTTATCAAGTTCTCTGTTAAAAACAAATAAGCAAATAACAACAATAGCAGCAAACTGTTAGTGGCCTACTTGTGAATCTGATGCACGCAGGCTGAGTCAGAGGACCCAGGGGGAGGGTCCCACAGGACCAGCCAAGAGGGTTTGGGCTTCACGCAGCATAGAAATCAAATATGAGCCAGGGAAAGGGAAGCAAAGTTTACTGAATAGTGTGAGTGACGGACAGAATAGCAGGCAGTGTGTGTGGAGAGTAGGAAAGGAAAGGAGAATAGGTCTCGTTATTGCTTGGGGTTAGGGGTGTAGATTGGAAAGGGGTCTAGGGCATGTGTTCCTTCAGGAATTCAGGGTAGGGTCCCATCAAAGGCAGGCATCAGGTGAACGATAGGTGTTATTCCACAAATCACCCAGAGGTCGGGGATGTTGACACCAGTCTCTGCTGAGGTTTGTTTGAAGCCAATATTTGGGATCTCGCTCTTCTTGGATGATATTAGGTGTTTAGGGCCTACGACTAAACTCAGAGAATGATTAACTTTCTTGCTTCTCCCTTGAAGTGGGAACACAGCTTCTCTGGCTTATTCCGGACAAAATACAGAACATGAACAAATGGGGCCTACCAGAAGAATGGCGGAGAGAAAGAGCCTTTCTAAAATGGAGCTCCCTGTCTCAATTCCAATAAACACACCAATAATTTAAGACACATCAGTATCTTTAAACTCTGGATACTTAATGTTTTGTAAATTGTTTTATATTTTTACTTCAGTCCCAATTAAGGCACCATAGCCCCAAGGGAAATCAGTGCTTCCTAGGGCATGAATTAAATTAGGCCCTGTCATTTGGAGACAACCAAGCTCTATCCCAAATATAGTACTAATTCCTCCCTAAAAATACGTTTGTTTTTAAAAATTCTTCCTTCAACTATCAAGACATTCCCCTTACTTTCTAGATCTACTGAGTTTATATCTGTGAGCCCAGTGAATTTATCCCAAAAGTTTTGGGTCTCTTTAGGGAGCACATCTAACTCAGAACTCATTGAGGCTGCCTTCTCAGACCTCCCATTGCTGGCTTTCCTGTTCCATATGCTGCCAGTCTCCCCTGTGGCTGGAATTTAGTTTCTGGCTACAGTGATGATAGTTAACGAGTCCTAGCAGAAACAGTTAGATGCTAGCATCACGTATGTTATTGCAATGGAAAGATCTGGCACTTATTGATACTTTGAATGAATTTCCTGTAGCCAGGCATATATGTAGCTGAATAGAGAAACCACAATTTAGGGCAACCCCTTAAAAATATTTACGAGTGGGGCGCCTGAGTGGCTCAATCCGTGGGGCATCTGACCCATCCTCTCGGCTCAGGTCAGGATCTCCCAGTTCGTAGGTTCAAGCCCCACATCAGGCTCTACGCTGCCTGTGTGGAGCCTGCTTGGGATCCTGTCTCTCCCTCTCTCTCTGCCCCGGTCCCACTTGCTCTCTCTGGCTCCCTCTTAAAATAAATAAATAAACTTTAAAAGAATTTACAAATATATATATGAGTGTACGTAACAAATATTAGGAATATTCTTTCTTAATACTCGTGCAAAGTTAGAAAAATAGTTGCATTTTTGGAATAAATTGTAATCCCATTAGCAGTTAAGGCCTAACTCTGTGCTCCGTCCTGTTTTCAGTAAAAGTCAAATGCAGAAGAGCTACCATGATTATTCATTTTTGCTTGGCATGACCCATGTATCTAGTCAAACTTTCCTGATTTATTTATTTTTAAAAATTTTTGTAGTGTTTATTTATTTTTGAGAGATAGAGACAGAGTGCGAGTGGGGGAGGGGCAGAGAGAGAGAGAGGGAGGCACAGAATCTGAAGCAGGCTCCAGGCTGAGCTGTCAGCACACAGCCCGACGCAGGGCTCGAACTCTGGAATGGCGGGATTATGACCTAGGCTGAAGTCAGACGCTTAACCAACTGAGCCACCCAGGCACCCCAAACTTTCCTGATTTAAAGCAATTGCTGAAAGAGACCTACTAAAAGGATTATATTTCACCGTAAAAATGTTTGATTCTATTTCTTGCGCACTTTAAAATATTCCATCTGACACTGACACGTCTTTTAATTCTATCTTGAAATGTTTGCATTTATGTAAACATACATAATAACAAAAAATATTCCTTCCTACCTCCTAAGATACGCTCTGTGGAAATATACATTATATGCCTCCAAACACATCAATAAACCTTAATAAAATCAAAGTGAACATTTGTGTATGAGATTTCACTTCTCAAACATGTTAACGCTCAGGGGATTTTAAAAGCAATCATCAGTGCCTGAGTTGGGAAGAAAATAAACGTTCTTTTCTTGAGGAAGTGATAACTCAAGGGACTGATGCTTACCTCTAGGTCACCAGGTTGGATATTGATTAGAAGTTGCTGCCATCTGAGAGCTACCTTGTGACCTATGGCAAACTAAGTTGCTGGTTACAATCTTAATAAAGAAGAGTCAACACCCTGAAACCTGCCGCTGCAATTAGGATTAATTGGTACCTTCTGAGCAGCATTGGCAGAATATCGGGTTAAAATGACACCCCTTCATTCTCTCAGCCTACCTATTGGAGAAAAATGAGGAAATCGAAAAGTGCCGCTTTGTATGCGGAGAGCAGTATAAGGCCAAAGAGTGAAGGAAAGCACGTCACTGAGCCTGCATCCATCCACGAATTCATCAAATCTTGGGCCGCGTGCCATGTCGTGAGAGAAAGAAGGCACAGAAGAGAATGAAGCAGTCGCGGGCTCTGTTTTTCGAGGGCTGATAATCCAGGAGGAGACATCACACAGGCACACAGACAGCTGTAGAGCATGGGAGAAAGATATATGTACCCTAAAAGACACTAAGTAAGATGCCCTTCCCAGCATTCAGAGGAGGGGGTGATAACTTAGGTTTGTCAGTGGTGCCATCCAAGTACTTGGAGACAGATGGAGAAATAAAGGGAGGACACAAAAATGAACAGAAAAATCCATCTACCCTTCTTGTAAACCAACAACTCATTCCACTTATCACTTCTCAAAAAACAGTGTCACGCTACATTTGATGTGCTCCTTTGAAAGTATACCTCACGTTATTTATGTTAAACAGATTTTTTTTAAGTTTATGTGTTTTGGGGTGGACACATGAGCAGGGGAGGGACAAAGAGAGGGGGAGAGACAGGATCCTAAGCAGACTCTGTGCTGTCAGTGCAGAGCCTGACACGGGGCTTGAACCATGAACTGTGAGATCATGACCTTCCCTGAAATCAAGTTGGTCGCTTAACCAACTGAGCCACTCAGGTGCCCCAAAAATATACTTCACATTATTAATGATGGACTTTTAAAGATAGAAATGTAAATATCACCAACTAATACTTTCCTTCTGCCTGATCTTCCAAAAAGAAAAAAAAAAAAGCAGCTCACATAGAAACCAGATTCTAGCAAATACAAAATGATAATCTTAAGATCACACACCCATATACACACACCCCAAAACAAACATATGTGAAATATAATTAAAAGTCATTTCATTCAGCATCATTTAATTTTAGCAATGACATTTTGACAACTACAAGTGTGCTGTAAAGATATCAAAATGGTAGTTTATTTCTATTATGTTCCACTCAAAACATTGTCATTATCTGGGTGACTTTCTCATGCTCAGGAAAAACATTTCCTCACCACAGTGAATCAAGTAGTATATTTCAGTTCGGAGTAAATACTGTATCTTAGTAATCAAAAGACTATAGGGGGAACTGGGGTGGCTCAGTCAGTTAAGCGTCCAACTTCGGCTCAGGTCATGATCTCACGGTTTGGGGGGTCAAGCCCCACATCGAGCTCTGTGCTGACAGCTCAGAGCCTGGAGCCTGCTTCTGATTCTGTGTCTCTCCATCTCTTGGCCCTTCCCCCGCTCATGCTCTGTGTCTCTCTCTCAATAATAAATAAACGTTAAAAAATTTTTTTAAATAAAAAAAAACCTATAGAAGATTAGTGAAATGATTTTTTGTCATCAAAATGCAAAGCCATTATCTGTTAAATAAACAATTACATTAAGATCTAAATAGAGTTAACCAAATACCTTAGAACAAATGTAAACTCTCTTCAGCTAATTAGTTTGTCCCCTGGATTAGAAGTTGGCGTCTACCTCCACTGTGCAACTAAGTTAATTTGTAACCAGAGGCAAGAGATCTAACCTCTCAGAGACTCAGATTTTCATCAGTCAAATCAAGTGGAGGGGAGTTATACCAAAACAGTAGTTTTCAAAATCTGTTAAAGAACTAGGTCTCATTTTTTTCCACAAAAAAATAATTTGCATCCCACAAATATAATTCATATATACAGGAAATATCAGTAGTATGAAGGAGGAAGGATTTGTTCTAGGTCCTGACTGGCCCCAGGGTATACTATCATATTAAAACTTACTGCTCAAGATGATACTAAGAGACCTTGAAAGGAAAATCATATATAGTTGGTATTGACAGAGCCAGAAATTACACGGAAAAATGAATTGTTTGCGGCAAGTTGAGCAGAATAGCTCAACTTATCTTGTAGGCTTCTTTAATAGATTTAATTAAATAATAAATGCAGAATATCTAGCATGGTGTTTGGCAAATTGGTGGATACTCGGGCAACAATCAGTCCTTCTGTCTCTTTTTCTGGAACGTATCTCAATCCTATCACTCGTCTGCCATAGCATAATGAATGCAAGGTTTTCTATGTGCAAATGATAAGAGCTTTCAACAAAAAGACTAAATCATGTATTCTCAAAGGAAGCAGTATTACCCTTTGCGAAATTTGGTTCTTGACAGGTGAAAAAAAAATATTGTGCTTCTTTTAATGCATAAACTATAAATATACTGCATAAATAGATATACAGTATATCTGTGGTATTATTATTTCATGGAAGGATAATTAGGAGAAACATGTCTAAAAAGATTCTTTAGGGGGCATAACTGTGAAAAAAGAAGATTGGAAAACACTGGCCAGACTATTAGAAATTATTCAGCGAAGAAGAGAGCTGATCCTACATCAGAGGAACATGAATTCCTATATTTAACAATATCTATTAAATGCACACATATGTAAAACAGTCTTTTAGGCATTGTAAGGAATAAAAAAATCCACAGCAACCACCGTCCGTGAACTCAAAGCACTTAGAATTCATCACCAAATATTAGAAGTGCCAAGTAGTACAAAGGTTCAGGAGTTCAGAGAAGGAGGATATTTTCTTGCTGGGGTCATCAGAAAGTTTTCAGAAGATAGGGTTTTTCAGCTGGCCTTTGAAGAAATATACCTTAAACGATCAGATATAGAGCTAGAACGTTCCAAATGGGAGGAATGGCATGAACATAGGCTTAAAAGTAAGAAAGCGCAGGAAAAAAGGTAACAGTGAAAAATGATCAGGAATGCATAGAAGGATGAAGAGTCAGGGTTTTATATGATGGAGTATGGGAACGTAACGCGGGACTCTAAGGAGAGGGGTGACCCGATAGGAATGACAGCTATCACCAGGATGAGCTGAGCAGAAAGGGACAGCCTGGGAGACCACTGAAAGGAGGATCGAAGGATGAAATAAAAATTTCTGCTCAATGATGACAGCAATGGAAATATTGAAGGCTCAGTAGAACTTAGTCCTTTAGCTGTAGCATGAGGACAAATATAACAGTAGTATCACCCTTAGGATTTTCTATGACTTCTTTCACTATCCCTGTACCTGAAAACCAGCTCCATATTAAAATGAGGGGAGAAAAAAGAAAAGAAAAAATAAAAGCTCTTTTTGCTAGGTCAGTGTCTTCATCTATTCTCTTTAACAGGTTACGATAGATTGGGTAACTTACAAACAACAGAAGTTTATTTCTCACAGTTGTGGAGAAAAGTCCAAGATCAAGGTGTTGGGAGATTCTGCATCCTGTGGGGCCTCCTTCTTGGCTCACAGACAACCATCTTCTCACTGTGTCCTCACATAGCAGAAGGCTCAGGGGGCTCACTGGGGTCTCTTCTATAAGGGCCCTCATCCCATTCATAAGGGCTCTGCCCTCATGATCTAGTCACTGCTCAAAGGCCCCACCTCCAAATACTGTCAGACTGGGGATTAGTTTTCAACATATGAATTTTGGGGGAACACAAACATTCAAGTCTGTAGAAGTCAGGACAGATTCCACAAACCACACCAATAGTCAGCAACAATGACTGCTTCTGTCTACACAAGTCCATATCTGACACCTAAACATAATTTCAGTATGCCTTATAGGAATATATTTTCCTTTTCTCTTATTCTTGAGTAGATTGCATAGGAGTTTATCTTGTGGGGATTAACTCCTGAGAGAGCACTCACATTAAAAAAAAATTCACTTGACTGATTAAAAAGAATAGTGATCAGATTTAAACAATTAAACAAAAACATGATCAAACTTCATACTACATAACCATATTATTCGTGTTCCCGTGTATAGTTATATGAACCCCCCTTAGGCAGCATTTAGAAAATGCTTGCCTTGTCTTAGAGTTTTGAGGGGGCTTTAAATTAAAGTGAAAAAAAAGTGAAAAAAAATGAAAAAATGAAAAAAAATAAAAAATAAATTAAAGTGAAATTTTAATTTAAATTAAATTTGAATTTAAATTTGAATTTGAATTAAACTTTAAATTAAGTGAACAATGACAACGTCATCCACTTAATTATTGCTATATGCAATAGTAATATACCATATCTTGCTTCCAGATATATACAACAATACAGTGCATACAATAACTAGGTGAAGGAGATAAGATTCATCAGACAATAAATATGGCCTGAAACAAGGAAATCATGGAGAGACAGAAACTAGAATGTTTTTTAGTCCCCCAAATCATTTGAATCCATCTAGAATATAGTTCTACGGTGTGGATTGTGAAGTAAGGCTGAAAAAAATAGATGACTGAGTTTATTGCCTCTCAAAATACAAAATGAAGCAGCAACCTGAAATGAAAAAGTGGCAGCAGATGGCTCCAGATAGAGAGAGAAAAATATCCCAAACTAGTGGGGCATAAATTCCTTAAAGATGACAAAGAAAAAGATAGGAATAAGTCTTATGTGCTTTTTCATCTCATAATATCATTCTATTCATTTTCTCCACTAATCTAAAATATGATGAAATTTGAATAAAGCTGCAGCCCACATGTTAAATGTATGCTTCCAGCATTTTTCCCCCTGACCTTTGATACTGGAAAGGTACCATTGAAAAAATATAGAGAAAAATTACTTCTGTACCAGCCATCATTACCTAATGGTGGATAAATCTTCTGTCTAGATATACAAGTTATGGGATGTACAGAAAAATGAAATAGGTTTACTCACAGGTATAATCATGAATATTGACACTGATCTATGATATGCACCTGGCATGATTCTCTCAGGCCTCTCCTTCTGGAATGACAAATCATACGTTTGTCCTGTAATTTATAACAGGCCAATTACTTCTAGTGCTGCCAGTAGCATTAGCTCAGCGTGGGATGCACTGCACTCGCTGTACATTGACAACCAGCTTTCTGAGCACAAGGGGACTGTGAACATGCCTACCAAATAAAGCTGATTGTGAGACCATCAACCTTTCACCCATGGCCTATGTTCGATCCCTTTTTCATTACGTATTTAACTTTTTCACAACAAATTCTATGTCTGTATTCTTGACTAAGACCAAAGCTGACTCTCCGTGTTTCATTACTCTGTTCACTGTGATGAACAAAACAGAAACAATCAGTACTGGGTCTGTTTCCCTCCCCACCCCCAGTCTTGGTTGGTGGTAGAGTTGTCACTATGACTTAAAAGGAATAAAGGTATTTTTCCTTCAGCAATTAGCTCTCTAACAATTAGCACTTTCACTGCATATTGACCCTCTCATTTATGTCCAACAAGGTAGTTTCAACTCTGACAGTCTCTTGCTTCTGCATGGATGTTTGAATGGAGACACTCAAGGATAATTTATGTTCCAACTGTGTATTTTAATAGCCCTTGGACTAGTTGTGAACTGTTTGAACTGGGAAAAAGATTCAGTCATTTCTAACTATCAATTTCTTCATCAATAAACTGATAATACTGGGGAATAAAAATTAAAACTCAGCTATGAACCCAAACTTCAGTGAGAACTTTGTGCACAAAAGAGGAGACATTGGCAATTAGCAAGGAAAGAAGAGATTGTTAAATAAATGGACTTGGCATAATTGGCATTTGATAAGAAAAAGATATGCCTTGCAACAATCGTAATTAGGATAATAATAATAAGGTAGATACTTTTGAAGCTGAATAAACATTCAGTAAACATTTGAAGCTTGCTGTCATGATTTTTATACATAAAAAAATGAATAGTAATTTGGAATTAATAATCATCCAAGGAATTATCATGAAGGAAAAATGAGACAGCAGAGAGATTGATACAGAATTAAGATCACTTATATTTCCTTATATCGTTGGTTGTTATCTGTGAGAAATTTAATTTCATTTTCATTGAAGTGAAATAGCATTTGAGCAAAAAGTAAAAAAACATTTTATTATGAAAGATTTTTACTTTTAGAGTTTTCATATATATTCCGAATTCATATGAATGTATCCCTTGGGGAGAAATACTGAGATATATAACCCACTAGCATCTCAAGAAAGAAAAAGAAATTCTCCTAGTGCAATAAATACTAAATAGATCAATATATTTAAACACTGGTGTCTTTCATTTATTGTCAGAAGGGTTTCAGCTCAAAAACTCTAAAAATGAAGAATTTATTGCAAAAGTAAAATGTGTGTCATGCTTTTAAGAATCCATAGATCAAGGTGCAGTACTCCTAAATATAAGATTAAAACCCTAATAAGTAGTCAAATAGCTTCAAAGACTAATTTATTAAGTTAATAATAGCCTGAACTAGATTATATTCATCCAACTCTATTTGGAATAAAATGTGACTGGTCCTAAAATGCAGGCCTCCCTGAAATATTGATGGACAACAAAGCAGATAGCTGACATTTCATTTCCACCATGGAGCTAAACAACCTTTTCCATTCTATATCATATCCGTCTTTCATAAGGGCAAAACCAAATCCATTGCTACAAACGAATACTGTCATTATGACATTACGTGTCAAGAATTATTCAAGCTTGACTAAATCACATGGTCCATACTAAATTTGTTGAACACTGTTTATCCATTTCAAGTTTGTTCTAATTCAAGTAACTCTTTACTGGGGGGGGGGGGGAATATATATATATATATTATATATATATCATATATATATAATATATATATATCATATATATAATATATATATATCATATATATATATCATATATATAAATATATATAATATATATATTAAAATAACTTCAAGACATAAAGCCTCCTGGTAAACTTCTAATGTGTATCTTTACAAAATTTAGAGTAGACGTAAGTGCTACTTTTGCAGTATCCCAGATTCTGTATCTAATGACAGTTGTTTCAAATTATGAGCCTTAAAAAGTCAATAGTTTTCCTTATTTATTGTGTTGCAGTTTCAGACAAGCATATTTTATCATGGTGCACAAACTCATCAAGCTGAAAGACATCTAGAAATCATCGACAGTCATCAGAATAGTACAGGTAATGCTATTATAACAAATTACAAAAGAACCTCATTGCTGCACACAGGGAATGTTCATCATTCGAGCAAAGTCTAGATAATTCCCCAGCACAGCGGCCCCCATGAGGTGGCTTTGCATTGCAGGAACCTTCAGTCTCATGGCACCTCTATCTCAATGTGTACTGCCATCTCCTTGTGGAAGGGGAGAATAACATGGACTCAAACTGATAACTTGTCACTGTATCTCTCCTGTCTTCACTCAGAGAAGTCCTAATGTCACACTTAACTTCAAGGGGGGGCCGTGATTGTATTTCAGAATGAGGCCAAAAGCAGAAAATTTGCGAGCATTAGGAATGTTTACCACATCCCCTAATTCAACACTTGTCATTTTCTGGCTAACCAACCCGAGACCCAGACCAAAGTCACAAGATTAGCAGACAGCAGAAATGGAATCATAACATTGTTCACTACTAATTTCATCAAATTAGAGAATCATGAAAATTGTGGCTCTTAATCTGGTTTGATGAGGACAGAACATTTTTACTTTTTTCCCAATTTTATTGAGGAATAGACAGACATCACTGTATAAGCATAAGGCATACAGCATAATATTTTGATTACATATGTTGTGAAGGGATTACAATAGATTGAGCTAACAACCGTCTTCTGGTAGAGATACAGTAAAGATAAAAGAAATAAGAAAGGAATACAGATATTTTTCTCCCTGTGGTGAGAACTCTTAAAATTTATTCTCTTAACAGCTTTCCTATATATTATATAGCAGTGTTAGTTCTAGTCATCATGTTACGACCACCTTCCTCTAATCCCCTCTCTCCCCGTTCTCTGCCTGTGGTAACCACAACTTCAATCTCTATGAGGTTTGTTTTTCTTTTTTTAAATTCCAGTGTTTTCATCTAAGAGTTTCAAGGTTTCAGGTCTTACATTTAAGTCTTTAATCCGTTTTGAGTTCCTTTTCGTGGGTGCTTTTAAGATATGGGTCCAGGGGCACCCAGGTGGCTCAGTCAGTTGAGCATCCAACTCTTGATTTCAGCTAAGGTCATGGTCTCACAGTTCGGTTCGTGGGATCGAGAGCCGTGCTTCGATCTTTCTGCCCCTCTCTCTGTCTCTCTCTGTCTCTCTGTCTCCCTTTCTCTCTCTCTCTCTCCCCCTGTGTCTCCTTCTCTCTCAAAATACATAACAAAATCTAAAAAAAGGATATGGGTCCAGTTTCATTCTTTTGCATAAGAACATCCGGTTATACCATCACCATTTATTGAAGGAATGTGTTTTCTCCATTGAGTATTCTTGAATCTCTTCTCAAATAGTAGTTGACTCTATTTGTTTGGATTTATTTCTGGGCTCTTGATTCTTCTCCGTTGGTCTATTTATCTGTTTTTATGCCACTACCTTACTGTTTTGATGACTACAGCTTTACAGTACAGCTTGAAACCAGGAAGTATGATACCTCATGCTTTTCTCTTCTTTCTCAGGATTTCTTTAGCTATTTGGGGCTTTTTAGGGTTCCGTGTATATTTTAGGAGTGTTTTTATTTTTTACTTCTGTTCAAAAGGCCATTGGAGGGGCGCCTGGGTGGCGCAGTCGGTTAAGCGTCCGACTTCAGCCAGGTCACGATCTCGCGGTCCGTGAGTTCGAGCCCCGCGTCAGGCTCTGGGCTGATGGCTCAGAGCCTGGAGCCTGTTTCTGATTCTGTGTCTCCCTCTCTCTCTGCCCCTCCCCCGTTCATGCTCTGTCTCTCTCTCTGTCCCAAAAATAAATAAACGTTGAAAAAAAAAATTAAAAAAAAAAAAAGGCCATTGGAATCTTGAAAGTGATTGCATTTAATCTGTAGATGGCTTTCAGTAATACTGGCATTTTAACAATAGTAATTCTTTCAATCCGTGAATACAGGATACCTTTCCATTTATTTGTGTTGTTTTTGATTAAAATTTTTTTTTAATGTTTTATTCATTTTTGAGACAGAGAGAGCATGAACGGGGGAGGGGCATAGAGAGAGGGAGACACAGAATTGGAAGCAGGCTCCAGGCTCTGAGCCATCAGCCCAGAGCCCGACGCGAGGCTCGGACTCACGGACCGTGAGATCGTGACCTGAGCCGAAGTCCGCCGCCCAACCGACTGAGCCACCCAGGCGCCCCTATTTGTGTTGTTTTTAAATATCATCAATGTCTCTTAGTTTTCAGCATAGAAATTGTTTACCTTCTTAATTAAATTTATTCCTAAATATTTTATTGTTGCAGTTATTGTAAATAGGATCAATTTCTTTTTTTTTTTTTCAGAAGATTTTATTTATTGTATCGAATCACTAGTAATTTTTGTATGGTAATTTGTATCCTGCAGCTTTGAATTCACTGATGAGATCTGACAAGTTTTTGGCTGAGTCAGAATTTTGTCTATATAAAATCATGACATCTGCAAATAAAAACAATTTTATTTCTAACTTCCCAATTCTGATACCTTCTCTATTTTTTTTTTCTTTCTTGCCTGATTGCCCTAGCTAGGACTTTCAGTAGTTTAATAGGAGTGGCGAGAGTGGTTGCCTTTGTCTTGTTCCTGATGTTGGAGAAAACACTTTTATCCATTCACCATTGAGTATGATGTTAGCTGTGGGCTTATCATATATAGTCTTTATTATGTTCAGATATAGTCCTTCTGTGACTAATTTGGTAAGAGGTTTGTCATGAATGGATGTTGAGGTTTGTTGAGTGCTTTTTTCTGTGTCTATTGAGATGATCATATGATTCTTTTCTTTCATTCTGTTAATGTGATGTATCACAATGATTGATTTATGTATTTTGAAACATCTGCATTGCAGAGATAAATCCTGTTTGATTATGGTGAATGCAGTATTTTATTAAGAAATTTCGCATCTAGGGGTGCCTGGGTGGCTCAGTCAGTTAAGCGTCTGGCCCTTAATTTTGGCTCAGATCATGATATGATGCTTTGTGAGTTTGAGCCCTGAATCGGGCTCTGCACTGATGGTGTATAGCCTGCTTGGGATTCTTTGTCTCTCTTTCTCTCTGCCCCTCTCTTGCACACTTTCTGTCTCTCTCTCAAAATAAATGAATTAATTAATTAAAAAAAAGAATTTTTGCATCTATGTTTGTCAGCGATATTGGCCTATAGTTTTTTCGTTATGACCTTGTCTGGTTTTGGTACCAAGATAATGTTGACCTGGTAAAATGAGTTTGTCAGTATTCCTCCCTTTGTAGTTTTTTGGAAGAGCTTAAGAAGGAGAATTGGTGTTATTTATTAAAACGTTTGGTAAAATGCACCAGTGAAGCCTTCTGATTCTGGGCTTTTCTTTGTTGGGAGATTCTGGATTACCGATTTGATCCCCTTACTAATAATTGGTCTATTCAGTTTTTCTATTTCTTTCTGATTCAGTCTTGGTAAGTTGTATGTTTCTAAGAATTTGTCCAATTGTCCAGTTTTCCAGTTGTCCAGTTATTGGCCCACAGTTGTTCATAGTGGCCTCTTGTGATTCATTGAATTTCTGTGGTATCAGTTGTAATGTCACCTTTTTCATTTATAACTTTATGGATTTGGGTCCCCTCTCTTTTTTCCTTGGTTAGTCCAGCTAAGGATTTGTCATTTTTGTGCATCTTTTCAAGGAACCAACACGTAGTTTGGTTAATCTTTTATACTGATTTTCTGTTCTCTGTTTCATTTGTTTTTGCTCTAATCTTTACTATGTCCTTTCTCCTGCTAACTTTGGGCTCAGCTCATTCTTTTTTTCTACTTCTTTAAGGCATAGATGTAGGTTGTTTATTTGGGACATTTCTTGCTTCCCGATGTAGGTGTTTACTATGAACTTCTCTCTTAGAACAGCTTTGCTGTATCCCATAAGTTCTGGTATGCTGTGTTTCCATTTCCATTTGTCTGGAGAAACTTATTTCCCTGAGAGCTACCCTTAGCCTTGGATATGAATTAATCCTCCTGTCTGTGTTTAGCATAGGAAGCCTCCATGCCTGCCATTAGCTTTGATCTAGAGGCTGTCAGTTCTCCTTCCTGCCTCGCAGCTTGAGTGTGCTGGGCTGCATAGCTTGTGGGAATTGCCACCAGCCCTTCAGGCCAGATGGGACTGAAAGGCACTCTCCACAGTAAGTGGGGCTGGGACTCAGCACCTTGCCTGGGCATGGGCAAACCATGCTTTAAAGCTGGCAAAACTTTTGATTTGATGGTCCTTATCAAGCAAATCTGCACCCTACAGAGTTTCCTAGTCAGAGTGCAGTCCCAGCCTGGCTTTGTACATGAGCAAAGCCACTGGTTAAGATTACTACTTGGGCACTACAGGTATGAACTCTGTCTGCCAAGATCTGTGTGGTGGTTGTTGCAAACTCCTCCCCATTTCTCCATCACAGTCAGATTCCCCTACAGCCCCTATGGTGTGAAATCAGAGAAAGGGCTCCCACAAAGTGACCTACAATGCTGGGGGAGACTGGTTGTCCTCCCTGGTTCTCTTTTCCCATTGGACAAATCAGAAGCTCAAGGAAGACCTGTCCATGTGGTGCTGCCCTGTCCTGGAGGAGGGGCAATGCGACCAACACCTCTCTTACCCTCCTAATGCCTATCTTGGTTTTCCAGGTGAAAGGCATTGCTTCAGCATCACCACAGCCTTCCAAGCTACTCTCCACGGTGTCTTTTTCTTGAATAGATATTAGTTCTTCTTGTGAGGGGAACAAAGTCAGCAATGAACTATGCCATCTTTGTGATGTCTACTTTTCTTTTTCCGACTGAAGTACTAAAATAGGGATCCAAAATGAATTTTTTTGAAAGTGAAGATCATCCAAGATGATGATATCCTCTAGATAATCTCAGAATAGCCACTACAAACATAGGTAATGGCAATTACATTACATAATAAATTTCCAGTGGACTGAATGAAGACTTTGCCCCTATTTCTATTATCAAATATCTTCCCCATATCATAGAGCCAGACAGGGTCCCAGATGACTCATCGAGTATCATTCAGTGCAACATTCTTAATACTTACCATATAGTCTTCTGAGAATAGTAAATAAATACTACAATTTCCAGATATCAAGCAGGCTTTTAGGTGTTTTGAAGATTATGGATGTTTTGTTTAATCTGGAAACAAAATCAAATGGTTATGATAGTGCTCCATTTTCTTTGTATAAACATCACAAAACTATTTAGATATAAAATCAATCTAAATAGGACAAGTTAACCAAGCCTAAACTGGATACACCTCACATCCAACCAAATACCGTCATCAAGGGCTAGAACTAAAATTAGGCACTTGAATTCTTGTATCTCATAACATGAACAGTTGGATAAAGAACTAAGAGGTCCTATTAAGAAATTAAGTGTATTATTTAAATGAAACTGCTACCATAATGTTCTTAGTCTGTAAAAACAAAGAAAATCATAAAAATGCTGTTCGTCTATTTGTTTGGTTTACTATATCAGTGAACTGCATCAGTGTCCATTAATTTTCATTCTGACAATCAAAATCCAAGAAAATAAAGTCACAAATAGTGAATTTCAGAAAGATTCTTGTTTTAGGGGACTAAAAGTTTGACTTTTAGTCGCTGTTTGACTCCAGAATGTGCCCCTTTCTTATTCTTGACCAACCAAAGAGGCATAAAGTGGTTGAGACAGAAAAAAGAAAAAGGGAATTGACAGTATTCTGAATGATAGTGCAAAGATCTGACTTCATTGTGAAAGTGGCAGCCTTGTAAATTATGCAATTAGGAATATATTTCTCTTCCTCCTGTGGGTTTAGAATGTACTGTCTCTGAGAATAAGTGTTTGTCACTTGGGAAATGTGTTTGGGTGTAGGATTTAGCAGTTACTTTGCACACACTGGATAAATAAATAAGTGTGTCTGAAACTCATGCTGGTGGTAGAATTCCAAGAGGAATTGGCTTGGAGTGTCCACACCTACCGTGAACTGTTTCATGAAATTTACTTATGTCCCCGGACTGTTCCTAGAGTGCCAGAGGGCTATGGGCCAAATATTCCAACTTGGAAAAATGTACTATATTCTGACAGTGTGGGAGGGAAGCATGATTTTTTACCAGAGGGAGAACATTTCCTTGAGAATAAAGGGTGAAGGTTCCCAAAAGGAAGATAATAACAACAACCATACAGCTCAAGACAATGTAGAAAGAAAGGCAAGTTTTTGTTTGTTGTTGTTGTCGTCATTTTTGTGCCTTTTTAAATGCATACCTGAATACAGAAGAATAAAGTTATAAAGTCAGGTATGCCCTTTGAGTGGACATTTCTATGGGCTTATGAAAATGCCTTTCTCTTATGTTATTGAGAAAATCCTATTTAGCATGCATCCTATAGGTTTCTTCTCTTTGTTGTGATTCTTTTGTTTGTTAAAGTTTAGATTTTATTAAAACGCATATGGGCTTTGTTGTGTTTTCGTAGAGCTAAAATATACAGGGAAGTATACAAGAAAAATTGCACTAGACTGGTTAAACAGGCAAGGAAGACTATTCAAGACTATTGGAGTAGGGGAGAAAACCTCATTATAATAGGAGAGAGAGACTGAACTCAATTCCTTTGAAACAAAAGAAGAGTTTTGAAGCACAGGGGTGGACTGGTGGAAAAATGATGCAGGACGTTAGCTGGGAGGTTGGGTCAATGTGGTTAGGCCATCAGTGTTTGCTAATTGGTGCTTATTGAAGTTAGACTCCCTGCCCTCTCACAGAGACTGGCAGACAGGGGCACCATCTTTCGTGATGATTACATTTCAAAGGAATGGCTCCCAGGTCCTTGAGGAAAACATTCCTGGGTTGTAGAAGATTTACATCTCAAAGGAGCAGAAAAAGAATTTACAATTGCAGGTTTTCTAAAATAAACGCTCTAAGAAAAGAGAGATCAGGTACCTAGAGTCAGGAAGAAATCCTTCTAAAGTTTAGTCAAAGTGAAGGGAACCTTAAGGTCATCTTGGTCAGGAGTAAGGGAGATGTGACACACCGTGAAATGACTCTCCTTTTCCAAGGACACTGAATATGGCAGTTGCAGGCATTAATTAACAGCAAAGGGAACTTGTCATAGTGAGGCCAAAGCAGTGAGGAAACACCAGAAGATTTTGAAGTAATATTTCATGTGTACCGTCCAAGTATAAAATAAATTATCCTTTCTGAATACAGTTGACCCTTAAACAACATAGGTTTGAACTTCACAGATCCACTTATATGTGAATTTGTTTTTCAACAAATATAGTACAGTAAATATGTTTTCTCTTCCTTATGACTTTCTTAATAATATCTTTTCTCTAGCTTACTTTGCTCTAAGAATACAGTATATAATGCACGTAACATGCAAAATACATATTATTCAATTGTTATGTTATTGTTAAGGCTTCTGGTCAACAATGGGCCATTACTAGTTAAGTTTCAGAGGAGTCAAAAGTTATACGTGGATTTTCACCTGCATGGGGACCTCTAGCCCTACATTGGTCAAGGGTCAACTGTATTTGGGAAAAAAATGACTCTTGGACAGGGTATGGCAGAAGGCTGAAAATCAAGCCGTAACCAAATGTACATCTTTTTCTGATTATGGAAATAACAGTGATGCACCACAGACAGAGGAGTCTGTACCAACAAAGAGGAGTATTTTATCATGTAATTATTTACAAATACAGGTGTGTGGCAATAATAAAGAGCAGACAGACTTTTTTTGGTTTTATTATCATATCTAAGTTACCTATAGACATGTATCCTTTAATGCATACATCAGAGACCAACTATCTATTCGGTTCCTTACTGATAGATAATACAGGCATTCAGGGGTGCCTGGGTGACTCAGTCGGTTAAGTGTCAGACTTTGGCCAAGTCATGATCTCACAGCTTGTGGGTTCGAGCCCCGCGCTGGACTCTGTGCTGACAGCTCAGAGCCTGGAGCCTGCTCTGAATTTTGTGTCTCCCTCTCTCTGTCCTTCCCCCACTCTCACCCTCTCTCTCTGTCTCTCTCTCTCTCTGTCTCCCAAAAATAAATAAACATTTAAAAAAAATAATGATACAGGCATTCACTCAAGAAATAGTTATTCAGAGTCTAATAGCTCTTGATCCTTGTGTTCATTACAGAAGATGAAAGAATGGCCATAAGAAAGTCTACTCGGTTAACTAATGGTATGAAGGAGATTACAGAGGAGTTAAAGGGTGCTAACAGTACAGTATGGTAAATGCTGAGATGAGTGCTCTAGAAGTATATAAGAAGACAGAGGAGGCATCCTGAAAGAAATAATATTTATTTTCAGATACAAAAGATGAGTAGGAGGTAGACAGTTAGAAGAGATGGCACACATTCTCCAAAAACCATACATATCAAAAAAAGACAGTAAATAAAACCACCTACAACCAATGTCTATAACATAAATAGGAGACAGGAAATATTACAAATGCTATTTACATGTAAGTGGGAGAACATGTACAAAGCACAACGAGCCAGATTTGAAGTCTATATCTGAGCAGAGAGACAGATAGAGACATCCCAGGCAACAAGAGAGAACATCAGGATGCAACACAGAAAAGAACTCCTCACTCCCAGCATAGAAACACTGAACTAAGAAGAGATCTAAGATCTAGGTGGTAGGGAGAAAGGACTCGAACATGTTTGTAATCAGACATGGCCATTGGGAACAGGCATCTTTTCCAAAAGAGAAACAAGTAACTTGGAAAGGGGTGGGGGGATATTCTTAAGAAGTTTACTGGTGACAAGAAAGAAGAAGTAAGATCTGAAAATTAAGAATTAACATATAAGCAAAAGAATGGCACAGGATTCAAAGACATAGTAACACCCCATACTTCACCAAGTAATTAAACTTCTTCTATCCAGAACACTGTACCCTCACTGCCCACTGTACTAGCAGTGGGTGCCCTTGAGCTAAATTCACTAGCAAAATTTACACCCCCCCCCCAACATCTGTTATTGCTGGTCAAGGTATGTTTTAAGCCTTTCAAATGAGTAGAAAAATTAGAAAATGCTATTTGTCCTCTTGTTATCTATGGTACTTAGGCCCTTTCATAAATCTATCTCAGGTACACAGAGAGGATTCATGGATACAATGTCCTGCATACCACTGCTCGTCTCACCAGATACTGTTTTAAATATGTGCACTCCATCAATAAACATGACAATGTTTATAATATGGGAATAAAAATTATAGATGATAGCTCATTCATAAAGCTCTTAGAGTATTTTTTTTTTAATCCAGAAAATGAAATCTCCAAGCCCTGTTGGTTTCACTGGAGAGTCCTACCAAAATTTCAAATAATTAACACCAATTATTTAAACAGAAGGAGAAAGAAAGCTCTCCTATTACTTTAACAAAGGCAGCATTACTCTGGTTTCAAAATCAAAGACAGTACAAAATTAGAACTACAGAGGCAAATCTTCCAAGAATATAAATACAAAAATTCTTAGCAAAACATTAGCGAATAGAATTTAAACAGATATGGCATGAATTATACATCATAACCAAGTGGGGTTTATTCTACGCATGCAAGGATGGTTCGATATTCCAAAATGAGTCATTGTTATTCACCATCTTAACGGGCTTAAGAAGAAAAATCACATATTTATATAAATTGATACAGGAAAAACACTGGACAAAATTCAACATTCATGCATGACAAAATCTTAGAGAAAATAGAAATAGAGGGGAATTTCTCAACTTGATAAAGAGCAATGCACAAAAACCCCTACTAATAGCATTAAACTTAGTGCTGAAAGACTGATACACCCTTCCCAAGATTAGAAACAAGGTAAAAATGTCTGCCCTCACCAACTTATTAAATAAACATAGAGCTGGAAGCCCTTGATGATGAAATGAGGCAACAAAAGGAAATAAAAGATGTACAGATCTGAAAGGAATAATTGGAATAATTAAACTGTCCCTATTTGCAGATGGCATGATTGTCTACAAGGATAACAACCACACTCCAAAAATTGAAAAGTGTGTTCAACAAGTTATAAGATATAAGATAAATATATAAAAACAAATTGCATTTATATATGGTAGCAATGAACATATGGACACTAAAATTAAAAATAAAATATTATTTACAATATTCAAAAAATGAAACAGATGTAAATTTAACAAAACATGGAGGAGACTTCTATGCTGAAAACTATACAACGCTGATGAAAAATCTAAAGAAAAATAAATCAACCAGCATCCTGCTCATAGCTTCAAAGAGTCAATATAGTAAAGTTGTCAGTTCTTTCCAAATTAATATACAGATTTAATATAATTCTTTACAAAATGTCATGAAGATTTTTCTGTACATACAAACAGTACTATTCTAAAATTTATACAGAATTTGAAAGGAGTTGGAATGGCTAAAACAGTTCTGAAAAGAACAAAATGGAATAAATCAGTCTCCACAATTTCAAGACTTTTTATATAGCTACAATAATAAAGACTATGGGGGCATCTGTGGGGCTCAGTTGGTTAAGCATCCAACTCTTGTTTTCTGCTGAAGTCATGATCTCACAGTTCATGCTGACAATGCAGAGCCTGCTTAGGATTCTCTCTCTCTCCCTCTCTCTCTCTCTGCCCCTCCCCTGCTCATGCTCTCTCTCTTTTTCTCAAAATAAATAAACTTAAAATAATAATAATAATAATAATAATAATAATAATAAAGACTGTGTGATATTGGCAGATGGGTGGACAGACAGAAAAAGGAGACAGGATAGACAACAAAAAGGAATAAAAGGCATCCTAATTGGCAAGAAAGAAATAAAACTTTCACTATTTGCAAATGACATGATACTATACATAGAAAACCTGAAAGACTCCACATAAAAACTATTAGAACTGATAAATGAATTCAGTAAAAATGCAGGATACAAAATCAATGTGCAGAAATCTATTGTATTTGTATACACTAATAATGAAGCAGCATAAAGATAAATTAAGAAAACAACCCCATTTACAATTGCACCAAAAATAAAAAGATACCTAGGAATAAACCTTACCAAAGAGGTGAAAGACCTGTGCTCTGAAAACTATAACACATTGATGAAAGAAACTGAAGATGACACAAAGAAATGGAAAGACATTCTATGTTCATGAATTGAAAGAATAAGTATTGTTAAAGTGTTTGTACTACCCAAAGCAATCTACAGATTTATGCAATCCCTATCAAAATACCAAGAGCATTTCCCATGCAACTAGAACAAACAATCCTAAAATTTATATGGAACCACAGAAGACCCCATATAGCCAAAACAATTTTTAAAAAGCAAAGCAAAGCTGGAAATATTACAATTCCAGACTTCAAGTTATATTTTAAAGCTATGGCAATCAAAACAGTATGGTACTGGCACAAAAACAGACATATAGATCAATGGAACAGAACAGAAAATCCAGAAAGAAACCCACAAGCATATGGTTAATTAAAAGCAGAAAAGAATATCCAGTGGGAAAGACAGACTCTTCAACAAGTGGTGTTGGGAAAACTGGTCAGCTACATGAAAAAGAATGAAACTGGACCACTTTATTATACCATACACAAACATACACTTAAAGAGGTAAAGATGTAAATGTGAAACCTGAAGCCATAAAAATCCGAGAAGGGAGCACAAGCAGTAATGTCTCTGACATCAGCTGTGGCAACATTTTTCTAGGTATCTCTCCTGAGACAAGGGAAATAAATGCAAAAAGAAATTATTGGGACTACATCAAAATAAAAAGTTTCTGCACAGCTAAGGAAACAATCAACAAAATTAAAAGGCAGCCTCCCGAATGGCAGAAGATATTTGCAAATGACATATCCAATAAGGGGTTAGTATCCAAAATACCCCAAAATTTACACAGCTCAACACCCAACAAACAAATAATCCAATTGAAAAATGGAAAGTCGACATGAACAGACATTTTTACAAATAAAACATCCAGATGGCCAACAGACACCTGAAAAGATGCTCCACATCACTCATCATCAGAGAAATGTATATCAAAACTACAATGAGACATCACCTCACACCTATCAGAATGGCTAAAATCAATTAACACAAGAAACAAGTGTTGGCTAGGATATGGAGGAAAAAGGAGCATTCATCCACTGTTGGTAGGAATGCAAACTGGTGCAGCCACTGTGGAAAACAGTATGAATGTTCTTAAAAAGTTAAAAATATGCTCTATGATCCAACAATCACACTATCCTGGGTATTTACCCAAAAACACAAAAACACTAATTCAAAGGGATGTAACCACCCCTATGTTTACAGCAGCATTGTTTATAATCGCCAAAATATGGAAGCAGCCCAAGTGTCTGTGTCTATTGGTAGATGAATGGATAAAGAAGAGTTGCTACACACACACACACACACACACACACACACACACACACTGGAATATTATTAAACCATAAAAAGAGAATAAAATCTTACCATTTGCAACAACATGGATGGAGCTAGAGAGTATAATGCTAGGCAAAATAAGTCAGTCAGAGAAAGACAAATACCATCTGATTTCACTCCTATGTGAAATTTAGGAAACAAAACAAGTGATCTAAGGGGAGAGAGAGAGAGCGAGAGAAACCAAGAAATAGACTCTTAACTGTAGAGAACAAACCGATGGTCAACAGAGGGGAGGTGGGTGGAGAAATGATTGAAACAGATGACGGGATTAGGGCATGAACTCATCATGATGAGCACTGTGTGATGTGTGGAAGTGCCGAATCACTGTATTGTACACCTGAAACTAATATAACACTGTATGTTAACTAAACTGGAATTAAAATTTTAAAAAGATAGAAAAAGAAAAATGAGAACGAATAGAAAATCATAAATCAATCCCCACAAATATGCTCAGTTGATTTTTTGGCAAATGTGCACAAATTGTCCTGGAGTAATTCAACATCCACTGACCAAAAACAAAAGTTAAAAGTGAACTTTGACCAAAGTCTCACATCTTACACAAAAATTAACTAATAATGAATGGATCATGGATGTAAATACAAAATGCAAATTATAATACCTTAAAAATATGAGTAATGTTTAATTATATTTTAATAAAAATAAATATTCCTAAATTGTCATTTTTTAATGTTTTGGGTTTTGTCCCCATATAAAAACATATATTAAAAAATATAATTTGAAATAGGGTTTTACTTGCAAGTAGAGTTCAATTATATTTGGTTTGTACATAATAGTAGACCACAATGGAGAATGGATTGCATTCCCTCATCATGCAGATCAAAATCTAGTTACATAAATGAACACACAAAAATTTGTATACAGAAGTCATCTATGCTTCGAATAATATTTCAGACAAGACACAAATAAATTTCCTGTTGCCCTCAAGTTTACTGACTCACTGGTTTGTTTCAGGAACAGACAAAATGAACTAATTCCTCAAAAAGCACAATCTACCAAAATTCACCCAAGATGAAATAGATCATTTGAAAAGCCCTATTACTATTAAGGAAATTGAATTCATAAGTTTAACCTTCCCAAAAGAACTCCATACTTACTTAAACCGTCTTTACTTACTGCTTTAGTATGTTCTTCCACCCGCTATCCCTGTTTTACCACCAAGTTCACATTCTTCAAAGCACATACCATAATTTGTAATCATCCTTTTTTTAAGTTATTAAAGTCTCCCTTCCATAGAAGTGCAAACACCATACGGACAGGGACAAGAAGCTGTTTTTAAAATTCAAAACCATATAATCAGCACCTAAAACCCCTAAGACAAGGGTCAGATGAGAAACAGTGAAGAAGTCAGAATTTATAATGCAAATTTTTGGCTTTTCCTACCGTAATTAGACTATCACGACATCTCCTTTTTATGATTTATGCTTAATCCATCATTTGCTGAACTGAGCATTGTCCATCCTCCCACATTTCCTTTTACTGTGAAGAGGCCATGGAGGAGGAACAGAGGAGTCAGCCCTAAGAACAAAGCACTGGCGGTATGCAGGAGCCCACTCCTGCCCATTTGCAAGAGGGGAAGCTGTGCATCTCTTCCCAACTCCGCCCTCTGTGGCATCACATGAGTCCTTTCTAATGGACTATGGTGGGAGTATTTATACCTCAGAAATGAATGCACGCTACAACTCAGGACTTCTTTCCCTCCTGAAGAACCAGTTGTTAAACCTTTACCAGCCACCATGGAAACTTCTGGCCTGTAGCTAAGAAATTAAATGAAATTATTACAGAAAACAGATACAAAGTGGAAAAAGGAATGGGTTGGAGAAGAGTAGAGGAAAACAGTTATTGAGCACCTCATATGTTTTCCAATTTAAACCATCCAGTAATTCTGAAAAATAGGTGTTATCATCATCATCATCCCTAAATAGAGATTGGGAATCTAAAACTATAACATGGTAGATTATGGATTTAAGATTTAAAGTCAGGTCTTTCTCTCTCCCATGCCTTTGACCTTTCCATATATTATGCTTCCTGAAGAATAAGTCTTTGCTGCTTGTAAGTTCTTAAGGGGTACAGGTCTCTGGATTTATTTATTTTTTTATCAGATTTAGAAATGTTAAGGGAATCTCTTTAATACTGACAAATCTACACCATTCGTGTGTGGTTTTTGTTTGTTATTCCTTATTATAACTGAAAGAAAACAAATCTCTAAATCTAATTTGGAATTTCCATTTATTGCAGGGGGAGGGACAGAGGGAGAGGGAGAGAAAATCTTAAGCAGGCTCCACGCCCAGTATGGAGCCTGACACAGGGCTTGGTTTCACCACCGTGAGATCATGACCTGACCTGAAATCAGAAGTCGTGTGCTTAACCCACTGAACTACCCAGGAGCCCCTTGTTTGGAAGTTTTAGATGCCCTAAATCTGTTTTCTTTTCTCTTTTCTTTTTTTTCCTCCTCTTCATCATAGTAGCACAATAGTCTAGCAGAAGAAACTTGACTTATGGTTTGAAGATATAAAAGTGGTATTGAAAAATGGCTCAAAAGTGTCATAATTTAGAGAAATGCAACCTAGACAGGAATAAATACTAATATACCAGTTAGAAGAGTAAAACCAAACCATAGAATCTTACCAAAATAAAAAACTAGATAAAGACCAAATTGAAGTCATTGACCACACTAATGAGACTTGGATATCTCAACCATAAAATACATGATTGAAATCAATCAATCATAAGATACATTGAAAACTGATAGAGTCAGAGACAAAGCCATCTAGTAAGAACGTGTAAAACATCCATAACTTGGCAGTCACATACGAAGGAAGATATTTCATGGGGTTTCGTTGACCTGCCATCAGGTTGGAGCGTCAGGGTTTTATTTATGGGGCAAAAAAAACTTGAATATGTTTCAGACATTGTGACGGATGCCAGTAGACAGCAGAAACAGAAGCCTATTATTTCAACCCACTTATTTTCTTTAAAATGTGGCGATATTAAACTGGATGAAAAAAAAACATAATGAAAATTCTAAAATTCTTCTAACATAAGACAAGTCTAACATGGATAACCACCCCGAGAAATAATCTCAAAGAAGAAAGGCTGAGCTATCACAGAAATGAATGGCGCTGCTTAAATGATAAACAAATTTTAAAATGTAGTCCGCAGTGATAAGAGAGTATATATAGCAGAGGATTCACGAGCTCAAAGAATGTTGTTAACAATGTCAGTGGGAGCCAGGCAGCAGGGGAACATCTGCTTAATGGGGACTCTTAACTAAGTAATATAAACTATTGATCAGATGGTAAACTGATCTGAAAGAAAATCATTTCCGTATATCTTAGGTCTTGGATAAATTCAGTGTTGAAGACCGTCAGAGCAACTGGCATGGGTGAGTGGCAAAAGAATAAAATAACCTGAGCCAATACCCCAGCTCTATCTAGGTGCTGCTTCACTTAACACCCGTTCTTCAACTCTTCGGTACCTGGCCACGGTAGGAAGAAAAGTGTGATAATTCTGTGTTGCCAGAGAATAATGCTGATGATCCAAAGGTATGTAAGCTCTTCTCTGTGGGCACCCTTATAAATACCTTTCCCCTCTGTTTCCTAAAATACTTAATACTCACACAAGCCCAATTTAGCCAGGCAAATCTTGGACTCGCCAAGTACTTAAAAGTATTTAAGAAACACACACATACACACTCAGCATATGGAAAATGAATTTGAGAGAGATGGTGACAGTTGCTGTGTTTGTAGATTTATCAGCAGCCACCCAGCACAATAAACCATCCAAACCTACATGCCAAATTCTTGGATATGATAAATGACAATCATTTAGTAGAGCTAACCTGAAAACTTTTTTAAGCCAAAAGTAGGGCAATAACTTGCACCATTGGTGAAAAAAAAGCTTTGTAGAAATCTAGTCTTCCCCACTTTCTATATTTTTCTTTCTTTCTTTCTTTCTTTCTTTCTTTCTTTCTTTCTCTCTCTCTCTCTCTCTCGCTCTCTTCTCTCTCTCTCTCCCTCTCTCTCCCTGTCTCTCTCTCTGTTTCTGTCTCACTTTTTTTTTATTACTCAATTCTAAAATAGCGGCATGTTAACAGCAGAATTTAGATTTTCATTTACATGGATTTGCATCATTGGGTAAAAATCTTGCTATCAAATCAACAAGTCAATGTAACATTCTTCCAATATTGTACGCTAGAATTACAATCTGTATTATAAAATTTTTAACAAAGATGCCAGTAAGGGTCACTGAATTGAGTCATGACAGATCAGTTATACAAACTCTACCTCTATTACGTTCAAATGTGAATCCTATAATATCCTGCTTCTTGAGGTATAACACCTTGTTTAAAGTTTTAATTCAATGTCAAATTAGTTTAATAAGAGAATTCTCAAGGCAGAGGGGAAATCCAGCATTAGGGAATCTTTGACATTCTTTTGTGTGCTTCTGTGGTTAGAGAGCATACTGGCAGTGAATGAAAACAAATTGCATATATCAGGAGAATGTCTTATGTTTTATGGCTCTGAAATGGTCCTTGCTTTACTTCTTGGGATAATTCTAAATGACACCTCTACACCGTATTAGTACATTAATTGCAAACACATTTTCTAATAGTAGTAAGAAGTTTGCAGAAATCAGAATGAAGATTTACTGCAATTTGATTCAGTTGTTAGTCCAAACGAGAGACTAAGGACAATGTGCACTGGCTTGTCAGGACCACTATTAAATAGCTCCAGATTTTAAATTTTAATACCAGTTTTGAAATGCAATTAATGAGTTTCCTTTCACATCACACAATTAGCCCTGTTCATTAGCCTCGTAAATTTCCTAAAGAGGGCAGAAAGAGGAGAGGGAAGGGAATTGAAACATTGCCTGAACATCCAAATGGGCTCCCAGGAACACTCTGTGACTCCAGAAAGCAAGAACCACGGATTCTAGGGGCGCCTGGGGTGGCTCAGTAGGTTAAGCATCCGACTTCGGCGCAGGTCAGGATCTCACAATTTGTGAGTTTGCCCCATGTTCGGCTCTGTGCTGACAGCTCAGAGCCTGGAGCCTGCTTCGAATTCTGTATCTCCTTCTCTCTCTGCTCATCCCTCACTAGTTCTCTGTCTCTCTCTGTGTGTCAAAGTAAATAAAAACATTTAAAAATAGATAGATAGGTAGATAGATAGATAGATAGATAGATAGAACCATGGATTCTAGAAGCCTTCTGCCACGGGAATCCAAGTAGTGCTCAGCTGGGAGAAGTGTAGTACTTGCAGTGCAGAAGGCAAAAGTTCCTCATGGCCCAGCTGCAGAGGTTTGTGGGGGATGGACGGTTGGCGCTCCCCAAAGATCCATGTGCTACTCTGTATTTCTCCCAGTCCCCTCTTTCAGTTCCTTCGAGACCACATGACGAGTGCAGGGTAAGGACAGGTGAGCGGAAGTAATGTCTGTGTCTTCCAGGCTGGAGCAGTTAAGAACCAGTGGGCTGTTTTATCTACTTCTTCCACGTTTTTCACGTTTCCAGCGGTATGACTTCAAGACGGAGAAGGGCTGCCCAGCCACGTCGCATCCTAGGCAGAGAGAAAAATACGGTTATTATGTTGAGTCACTGAAATTTCTGGGCTTACTTCTTGCCACATCCTACACTAGCTTAGCCTAACTAATTCACCCTGAATAATCTGAGACAGCTGCCATGAATCAGTCTACAAATTCAGTGTATAAGAGATACGGCTTTATATTTATTTATGTATTTATTTATTTACTCATTTAATAATTGTATTTTCTATAATTAAATTGATGTTCAGCCCCCTGCCCGTGATGCTAGGCATGTACAAAACTTGAGTACCAGTCTTTCTTGACTGTCATCTCCTCCCCTGCTCACACCACCCCTATCGAACTCCTCTATTAAAGTTCCTGGGGCTTGCAGGGGTAGAAAGGCACCTAGACCTTGAGTCCCCTGTCTCCCCATGCAATGTCACAGTGTCCAACCTCAAAGCCAATGTAACCTTTTGGATCCAGATGCCCCCTCCCTGTTTATCATTCATTTATCTTGGGGCCACATGTGTCACTCCTGATTCGGTTGTCCCTGATTCTCTGCTGGGACCCTCTGCTCCTGGATGGCCTTTTTGGGACTGTGGCATGTTCTAGACACAGCTGTCGGCCACATGTACCTGCCTTCTCATCCCTCCTCCACTCAGCTTGGAAAGAACTGACTGTTTGCCCAGAAAGAGTTACTGTCCTTTCATGACTAAATAAGACACATTATCCATTCCCCAAATTATCTCCCTGCTCCATTCGAGGACTTAACAATTTTGAAAACAAAAACAGAGCCAACTGTTGAAGGCAAGCAATGGAAAGGGGTAGAAATAGCAGCTGAGAAAAGAAAATAAACAAACATAGATTAGGATTTCTAAAAATGTTATGTTGCTACACAGTTCATGAATGACTTCTTTTTTTTTTCTTATTTCCTACAAGATATTTTATGTTAAATGCATATGTGACATGTCTTTTGGCCTTAATATGTGTTTTGAGTCTTTTACTCTCCCTCAGGCTTTTCCACCCCCTTAAAATGCAGCCAAAATAATCATCCCATTTTAGGGAAATGCCTTCTGAAAATCTGCCCCCCCCAACTTTGTTCATGTTGCCTCACCATTCCAAATGTGTCTGTATTCCAAGGCCCAGCCCAAAGGCCATTATCTCCTAAAAGCCTTCCCTCATACATAAATACAAATAGCCAGCCCCCTTTCTGAGCAGACTCTGTGTTTTAAGAGTGTGCCGTCTGAATGATACAAACTACTTCCCAACCTCTCATTTGTGAAAGGTGGATAACAGATGTCTACTCCATGCTATGATTGATAGGATTAAATACACAGGGTCTTATAGTTTGGACAGTCCCTAACCTATGCTAAGCATTCGGTAAACGGCAATCATTAATATAATAATACTAATCATATGTTTTATGGTATTTATCTCAAGTTCTTTTACAGTAAGTTTTCACCATTTGAGCTTTCTCTTGTGGAATCTGCACTGTCTAGGGATAAATATTCCCGTGACCCTTAACACGGTAATCCATAGGTAGTTATTTAATCAATAAGTGAATCAATGATTGAATAAATCAAAAGGATAATTCAGTGATGGGGCTCAGCTTTGTTCAGTACATGTGTCTCCAAATAACGGACCTTAGGTCTCTATCCGGACCATTGCTCCTGTGAGGCTACCCCTTTCCCAAAGCACGATTAGCCACCAAAATATTAGGTCTCCAATCGCTGCGTAATCTCAGTTGCCACAAAACCTACAGTTTTGTGTGAAACCAGCTGCCATCCTGAGGTATTCAATCCCCGTGGCCCGGTAGGAAAAGTCCTCAGTACAATGCAAACCTCATAGGCCTGTTCTACGCATCCCCAGTGTGATCTCATCGGCCGTTTATCATCCAGCTCCCAAGCCTCTCGGTTGTGTTTTGAAACCGTCGAGCTCTTACAAATAAGCCCTTACCAATGACCTGTTCTCTGCTCTAAACAGTTTTTCACCTTCTGGTTCTAACAGAAATGCAACTGTCCACTGAGGAAAGTGACCTTACATACCCTTTAGGTGAACGTGTTGTTTTTTCCTCATTTTTAACCCCATGTAATTCAGGGAGGCAAGAGAGGTATCTCTTACTGAAGTGACCATTTAAAACTAGGACACGTTTAATAGTAAAAAGGGATGCTAAAAATTGTACCAAGGCAGCAAGGCATAACCTAGGACTGTCTCCGGGCAATTATTCACCATTGCCACATCCAAACGATTTCTCTCCTTTAGCCTTCAATAATTGTGTTTTCTTTGATGTGTATGTCATCATAGTTTGACAGTCCTTTGCTTCTCTAGTTTTTCTCTTTTTTGAAACTACCAATTTCCTCTTCCTTGCAGAATAATTCACCAATGATTTCAGCAACTCTGTGACTGCCTTCTTCTCGTCAGTGACTCCTGTCATAATGACAACACTCTGAATTCCAAGTTGCTTGACATCCTTATCTCCACGGATCCTTTTTCTCAGTTCAGCCTTAGCCTCCCTCTCACCTGATCAGACACTAGACCTGTAATACACCAATAGTATACATCAGTTACACACACAGATTTTAAACATAACATTACCCTCCTATTTCCCCAGTGAGTGAAATGTACTCCAAAATGTATCTAACTCTGTGAGAACAGGAGCCCACTGAGCCACCACCCTATTCCCGTCTGTGCTTCTCTCCTTACGTACACTGGTTCCACGTTCTAGCATCGTATCTGCTCCTTTGTAAGTGTGCGTGACCAGCTTGCTGTTATTTGCCTCCATTGTACATCCCTGGAAATTTTTCAGCACAGAATAACTTATAAAAATCAATTTATTCTGCTTCTGTGCTCAAGATCCTGAATATGGACCTAGAAAATCAAAAAGATTCTGCTGATAGGTCTTCCTTCAAGTGTACGACCAAAATTCTCCACCTGACACCCAAATTTGACAGTCTTAAAATACATCCTTGGTAATTCACCCTCTCTGTCATGACTGTCCCACACTTTCCCCTCTCAAGTCTCATAATTCCCTAATTGACTCTTGGGCAATGAACAACTAACTAGAAACTTCATAGAGAAAATCTGTCTGATACCTCCCTTTATTCCCCTTTACTAATTACCCTGATAATTATTACCTGATAGTCCCACATATTCCTCCTGCTGTTAAAATGAAAACATCTTGCAGATATTTCTGATATTTTCTAATGTCATTCTGTTTTATTGTAGCATTTTGTTTCTATAACAGGTTGTCAGGTTTTCATCTGACCTCCCTGAACATGTGACAGGTTCAGTTCCTGGATCCTTGATTTTTTCACCAGCTTTTAAACACTGAAACACCCAGGGGCTCTCTTTTTGGCGCTCTTCTCCATCTATACTCCCCTCCTAAGTGATCTCATTCAGTCTCATGATTTCCAAAACTATGAATACACTGAAGTCTTTGAAAATTTCATCTAACATCACTCCCCAGGTTTATACCCATCTCCATACACCTGGTGTTTATTGTTTACTTTGCAGTATAGACTTGTAATATAAAGCTTCATTTGGTATTAATGCCATTTCAAACGTAGGGAGCCAGACAGAACCATCGAGTCTTCTCATCAGTTTGTGCACAATTATATGCCACCCCCCACCTCAAGCCTTCTTCACTGTCCCTGAATCACCCCCCCCCCCAGCCAGTTCCTATGCCACAAACCTAGAGCCATCTTTGATTGCTTTCTTCACACCTTACTTATATCCAACCCACCAATAATTCTGCCTAGTTTATTTCCAAAACATAACGTCTCTCTGACCGCATCAGAGACGATTATTTCAGCCATTAATTCTTGCCTGAAATATTAAAACAAACTTCTAACTGGTGGTTATCCTGATGGCAAGTTTGACCCTGTCCATCCACTCCAATGGCAGCCAGGGTGATTGTTCAAGTGTAAATCAGACCTTCCCTCTCACCTACACAGAGCCAGAGAAAGCCTTTCAATTGCAATTAAGATAAAATCCACAGCCCTTTTTCATCTATCTTGCCACTTCCATTTCCCTACTACACCACCTGGGATGCTGCACCCCATTTTAAACAGCGGTATGTCTGTCAATGTAAACGCCAAGCTCCTCGCCTTCCCTCCTTTCTCCTTGCACCATTCGCCATGATATCCTTTCATAGCTGGATGTTTTTCACCACTCAGGTCTCATCTCAATTCGTCGGAGAAGTCCTCCCTGACAATCGGCTTCCTCTGGTCTCACTACCACATTTCCCTCTTTGGTTTTCCTCATTGAACTTACTAATAGGTCATTTATTGTATTTAGTTATCTATTTAGTTTTAGTTTCTGTTTACCTATTTATGGCCTGTCTCCGCTTCAGTAGAGGCAGGAAGGGCTCTGTTTTGCTAGTTCTCCTGCACCTAAAAGAATGTGTCACCTAGGCAGTGCTTGACAGATTTTTTTTCTTAATTTGTTTAATGTTTATTTTTGAGAGAGACAGAGACAGAGTGCACATCGGGAGAGGGACAGAGAGGCAGGGAGACACAGAAACTGAAGCAGGCTCCAGGCTCTGAGCTGAGCTGTCAGCACAGAGCCAGACAAGGGGCTGGAACTCATGAACTGTGACATCATGACCTGAGCTGAAGTCGGACACTTAACCGACTGAGCCACCCAGGCGCCCCTCAGAGATTGTTTTTGATGTTTTCTTTGTCTTAAGCAGCTGGGAGTGGTGGTTTTAATATTAACATAAAATGGCTCTAACCAATATAACAACCATAATAAAAAAAAAAATCTCAATACTCGGACAAGAGAACACATGGGGAAAGACCTGAGCTGTAAAATTATAATTTTCCTCATTTGGAGGAGTATAAACAGTAGAATATTTTATTTTATTTTATTTTATTTTAATGTTTATTTATTTTTGAGAGAGAAAGGGACAGAGACAGAGTATGAGCAGGGGAGGGGCAGAGAGAGAGGGAGACACAGAATCTGAAGCAGGCTCCAGGCTCTGAGCTGTCAGCACACAGCCTGATGTGGGGCTCAAGCTCACGAACCTTGAAATCATGACCTGGGCTGAAATAGGATGCTTACCCGACTGAGCCACCCAGATGCCCCAAAACAGTGGAATAGTTTAGAATATTCTTTTGATGTTATCTAGAAGGCAAATGTATTTTATAGGCATAAAGATCCATGGATAAGTAACTCTATTTCTCTCATTTTCAACCTTCTCACCTTTGAAACATTTAACAAACATTATTGACTATCTACTTATTATATGTTAGGTTGATGGAGCCTCAATAGTAGATAAAAGAAACATAAACCACTGCCTTTATGGAACTTACACTCTACTTTGGTTGTTGCCTCCCTAACTTCCTGGAATGCGAGCTGCAAGAGAGCAGGAACTCCCTCTGTGTCCAGCAACTGGCACAAAGTAAGTGTTCAGTAAAATTCGCGAAAGGATAAGTACACAACTGTTGTAAGGTAACAATGGAGTAAGTCAGGTAGACTGCTGAACCCAGTGCCTGCATATTTTGTGAATTTAATGTATCTTTCGGTAAGCCGAATACTAAAACAGTCTCTCCCTTCTCTTACCTCATCAGCGACTAAATGTAAGATGCTGTTCAGTTGTTTTGAGAGACGCTCTCTCTTTTGCCCCCAAATCATTTCAGTGTCACTAATGTAAGTAAACCCCTACATCATAAACAAGTTTCAAAGTTTTTTAAAAGTTTTACACAGATTGTTGCCTAGAAATATTGTCACCTCATGCTACCCACTCTTGCCCAAATGACTCAGCAAGCCACTTTTAATGAGTGCCCAGGGTTAAATGTGGGTTGCATAAACCCACCAGCCATTATTTAGAACAGTCGGGACCAGTGGAACAAATGAACTGATGCCTCTAACAGCCCGTAAGAACTGTACCGTCTACCTCCCCATGATGGGACAGCTCCGGTCTTTGCTTCTGCAAACTGAGCCCACTGAGTGACAAATCAGAACAGAGGACTTCCAAGTGACTCACTCACCAGCTTTATAGCAGTAAGCACCGCAGTGCGCATAAAAGAAAGAACTTTTCCCAGACATTACCTCCAGTAGAATTCTCTCCAAGTCCTTTTCCAGAAAGCAAGAAACAAACAACACAAAAGATTAACCTAGTTGCAGAAAGAGCAGTAAAGGACTCTGGCAAGGCACTTTGCTGTGGAAAGGTTGGCATCCCCAGGAACAGAAGGCTTGCTTTACCGCTCCCTTAGGAGCGTCGCTCACGTCACATCCACACGCTGGGAGTCCAAGAACTGTTTCTCTGGCTATATTTGGCTGACTGGTTATTTCACTTTCTTTTTGCTCTACTCATCTCATTCTGTATCCCCCTGTGAGGTGAAAACAATCCGGATAGAACTAGACCATCTTACAGGACTTGTTGTTTAATTTTCTCCTTCTGAATAATTGATAAAGAAAATCTCATCGGCTTGCGTTTCCTGCGACGTTGCCACACGTCCAGGTTTCCCACACACCGTGGCTTCCTTCTGTAGACAAGACAGCTCTGGATTCCCATTCACCTCTTGACTCGTCAGGGAGGGATGCCAGGTTCCAGTGTTTATTAGCAGAAGCCCCTACTTCATTCTGGCTGTTCTACTCATAGCCTTGCAGTCAGGCTCTGCGTATTTCTCTCCCTGCACCATTGCTCTTGCCTTAGCTGGACCATTTGTCTTCCGCCGTCCCCCTGCCCGACTCAATCCTACCGACTGCTTGAGTCTACCTAGGTGCTCTCTTGTCCTCTTAACTCCTGCGGTTGTTGCAAGAGTTAACATGCTATGCCTAACTCTTACAGTAAGTCTGTTCTGCTTCTTAGACTTACTCTTAGATTACCTTACTGTATTCTTACATCCTTGTTGTTAGTCTTTACCTCTGCTTTAAGCTTCCACATAAGCATGTAGCCCATATTTCTAATAATCTAGTGTACGAGTCAGGTTCTCCAGAGAAACACAACCAAAAGGGTGTGTATATGTGTGTGTGTATGTATGTATGTATCTGTCTGTCTGTCTATCTATCTAGAGATTTATTTTAAGGAAAAGGCTCATGCAATTGTGGAAGCTTGGCAAAACAAAATCTGCAGGGTCAACCAGCAGGCTGGAGGCCCAGGGAAGTGTTGTATTTGAGTTCAGAGGCTGTCTACTGGCATAATACCTTCTGGCTTGGGGTTGGTCAGTTTTTGTTCTTTTAAGGCCTTCAACTGATTGGATGAAGCCCTCCCACACTTTATGGAGGATCATCTGCTTTACTCAAAGCCTACTGATTTCAGTGTTAATCTTGTCCAAAAACCAACCAACCAACCAACCAAACAAACAAACAAACAAACAAAAAAACACCTTCACAGAAATATCCAGAATAACATTTGGCCACGTAGTTGGGTCCTGGGGCCCAGCCAAGCCAAATATAAAATTAACTATCACACGTAGCAACGTCATTTGTGTAAAATCAAGGAGTCAGTGCATTGAATGTAGGTGTGAATGGCCACGTGGGATGCATAAAGCGATTTCCTGCAGGGCTGGGCACCCAGCCATTCTTCTAGCCTTATCCTCTATCATTTTGTGCTCCTCAGTCCCTGTGTGTGCTGTGCTTCTTCTGAGAGGGGGCCTTTGAATGTGCTGTATCCATGGTTTAGCTGCTGTCTCCTTTTCTTTTCACCTAACTCCTAGTCATTCCTCCATCATAGCTTTCCCAAGGAAACATTTAGAACCTCCAGACTGATTCAGTTTCCTCAACTCTATATTCTCCTAGTACAGAATACAGTGTCTTTTGTAGCACTTAGTAGTTTTTTTTACATTTATTTATTTTACATAATTTGATTAATGTCTGTGTTCCATGTTTGACTCTAAATTTCACGAGAGCAAAGACTGTCCGTTTGTGCTTACATTTCCATCCCCAGATTCTACTAGTGTCTGGCACGTAGAACGTTGTAGATAAATTTGTGTTAATTTTATTAAAGTTTCATTGAAGTGAAATAGTAGCCAATGAGATTAATATTCCTTCTCTTATAGAATGCTTTTAAAAGACAGATGGCAGCCACACACGGCTGAAACAACCAGAACAAAACAGAAGCAAAGTCAAACTGTAATTAATTCTTTTTTTTATTTTTATTTTTTTATTTTTGAAAAAGACAGAGAGAGAGAGAGAGAGTGCTGTGCAAGAGCAGGAGAGGGGGAGGAGCAGAGAACAAGGAAGACAGAGGATCCAAAGCAGGCTCCACACTGTCAGCACAGAGTCCCATGTGGGGCTGGAACTCACGAACTGCTAGATCATGACCTGAGCCAAAGTCAGACACTTAACCCACTGAGCCACCCAGGCACCCCAAGCTGTAATTAATTCTTATGCACAAGGCTAAATCGTGTGTCATCTGCCTGAACTGCCTGCTGCGTTGCCCAGGCATGGTCTCAGCATCAGAAGAGTAATTTTAGGGTCACCTGGGTGGCTCACATGGTTAAGCATCTGACTTTTGATTTTGGCTCAGGTCACAATCTCATGATTCGTGGGATCGAGCACTGCATCGGGCTCTGCACTCACAGCACAGAGCCTGCTTGGGGTTCTCTCTCTCTCTCTCTCTCTCTCTCTCTCTCTCAAAATAAATAAATAAACTTAAAAAAATCAATAAAGTTGTTGACCACAGATAAAGTTTCCAGGCATCTATTACTCAATGATACATAATTAATTAGTAATGTATGAACTAGTAACAGTTTGGAGGCAAAATGTACATCACTTTTAAGGTTGGACATTCTGATTAGAATCACACCCAAAAAATTTTTTTTGATTCTTTGAATATTTCAAACTGTTGCATAAGTTATCCCAGAAATTTTTAGTCTAGATAAAAATTTTATGTGAGATTTAACCCAGCTGTCAGTGTCATTTTGTGCCTCTTATCAACATTGCTTTTTTTTTTTTTTTTCTGTCCCTCACCTCCATAAGAGTTGAAAATGCAGACTTGTCTGCTCCAAACCTACCAAGTTCTGACAATTTCATGTACAGGCAAAGTAGAAAAAAGAAAACATCTCAATGTTTCACTCTAATATTTTGATAATCCCCCTCGTCCTAATGTTTTCCTTCCTTACTTGGGTTTTATTTTATTTTATTTTTTATTTTTTATTTTTATTTATTTATTTATTTATTTATTTATTTATTTATTTATTTATTTTTACTCAGGTTTTATTTTAAGGAGCTATGTCATTACTATGGTTAAACTATGTCGTGGCTATGGTTAAACCTCTGTGTGTTTTTATTTTTTCATTTGTAAAGTAGAAACAGTAAGAACATATAACCCTCAGGCTATTCTGAGAATCAAGTAAAATTCCGTACCGTAAAGTCCCTTGTTAACTAAATAGTACATTTTAAATTGAGATATAATTTACATATAACCTTATATTGGTTTCAGGTGGACAACATAAGGATTCAGTATTTGTATATATTGTGAAATGATCACCATAATAAATCTCCTTAATACCTGTCACCACACATAATTATAAATTGTTTTTTCTTGTGATGAGAAACACAGGTAAATCATGCTTTTAAATAGCCTTGCAATTATTCTAAATGAAAGCAAATATTTTAAATGATCCATTTGATATGTAATTACCCCATCAAATAACTATCGACATGCCTATATAGCAACAATATTCAAACATGCTATGCCTAATTTATCAGGCTGTTTATCATCGCATGACCCCTATCCTCTACACTATTCTTTATCTTAAATACTGTCTATTCTGTTCCGGTGAGCATTCCTTTAAAACAAATTAAAGTATAGCTGACCACTAATAGAAGAATGAAGCCAGTATAACACATAAGTTGACTTGACTCATATGCAACCTTTGCAAGCACATTAATACTAACAAGAGAATTCCTTCAGGTGTTCCCCAAATCCTAACTCCCCTCTGTCTCACCTAGGCTCAGTCATACTTTTGAACTTCTCTTCTAGTCAAATTAACCAATCCCTTCAACAAATCCTGTCATTAATTTTGCAACCTTAGTGACAATAGCCATACAGTTTAGTAAGAAAACCACAGACTTTAGAAGCAGACAGACTTGAGGATGAATTCTGATCCCATCCATTGACCAATTTTGGGTGAATCCCTAACTCCTGGAAGCTGCCGTCTGTTCATCTATACAATAGCGTTACTAATATTATCTGCCCCCTGATTCACTGTGAGGATTAAATGACATAATTCCTGTAAAATATTATGCACCACAACTACCGCATTTAAATTACTGTTGAGACACAGTAAATGTTAACAGTATGTGTCGTCATTTCTCTGCTCATCAGTTGGTTTCCAGTTTCTGCTTTTTCAGCTTTTTCTATAACATAAAGTATTTGTGCATTTTAGGTTGTGAAAATGAATGCCCTACCCCTGTGTCAACAAAACAAATGTGTCAGCACATTGATTTTCATTCTATATTACTGTGTCAGATAAAAAGTCTGATCTCAATTATCTGCATATTTGAAATGAAAGTATTGCCTGATAGGGATTGCCACTGTGGCTAATTATCTCAGCTCCTTACTTTCCGTTTGGGTTTAGCCTTTACATCTCAGCGTTCCTGCCTATCCTGTGTCCTTAATTGTGACTATGTTCAACCATTTATTACTGATATTAAAAGCACCAAAGATGGGTCACCTGGGTGGCTCAGTCAGTTGAGCGTCCGACTTCGGCTCAGGTCATGATCTCACAGCTCGTGAGTTCGAGCCCCGCGTGGAGCTCTGTGCTGACAGCGCAGAGCCTGGAGCCTGCTTCTGCTTCTGTGTCTCCCTCTCTCTCTGCACCTAACCCATTTGCATTCTGTCTCTGTCTCTCTCAAAAATAAATAAACATTAAAAAAAAATAAAAAGCACCAAAGAACAGATATCATTACCTTCAAGGAGATTCCAAAGCATGTCCCAAACCTGATGCTGAGATCTAAAGCACTCAGCATGTTTGGCAAAATACTCACTATACAGCTATCTGTTTTTGGAGTAAGTGCCCCTCTCCATTCTAGTTAATTGAAAACAACTCTAAATTGCCCTCCTGAGCATAAAGAACCAGGGATTAAGATATAGTAGCGGAAAAGTATCAGGGTTTTAAAGACTTATATAAACAACACAGTTGTTTGAGCGGGTGACAAATAAATTCAAGCTCCCCAGGACACACTTGTTTAGGATTTTCCCAATTAGGCATTTTATTTGATCTTCGGGTCTGGGTGAGCCACAATTCTCTAGAATTGAAGAGGAGATTAATGGACCAGAGACAATGGCTAATTCATCTCCAGGGCTTTGTTTATTGCTTGTCTTTGCTAATTTAATACTGTTATTTCCAAACTTAAATAAATCAAAATGAGAATTGGGCTAGGGCAGCACATCTCCAAGAGCTACAATTGCAGGGTGATTCTTCAACATACTCACCTTTGTATTAGGTGTCTTTACTTGAAAATAATGCTCCCTTTCTGGAGAGGTATAAATAGCAGAGGAATAACACTTTGCATTATCTCGATTAAGTCTGCTCATTGGTGGCAGGGAGGATAGAGAATAACTTAGCATATTTACAAAGAGACTGAAGACACAGACTTTTCAAAAAAGCTTCAGTTTGGGGACCTGATTGCTCATAATAGCTTAGGGGAAAATGAATACAATATGGGGCACAGATAAAAGAAAGCAGGTTTTTCTTAATGATGGCTCTACAATCGGGAAATGAAGCACCGCAGGTTGAGAAATCCTACAGAAAAAAAAAAAAAAAACAAAAAAAACTAACATTGCTCCTATCTGTGGTCAAACAACTTTTCTATTCCTGCATGCCCTCGTCTTTAAATTTGGGAAACTCATTTTGTAAGTGCAGTTTCAGTAAAGAGCAATGATGCTTTTCGTATCCTGTCGAAAAAGAATTTAAAACAGCTTTTTTTTTTTATCCTACCCCAAATCAAAAGACATTTGCTAATTCTTTGAACATCAGAAAATCAATAAGCAATACGAGGAAACACATAATTAAAGACGAAAGACAAACATAAAAGCTGGTTTTGTTTTTCCACTTTTCCTGGGAAATAACTGACGTACGTATATCACTGTGTAAGTTTAAAGCGTAGTGCATGAGATGGTTTGATTTACATGTATTACGACACATGAAAGCTTTAACTCTTTCACCGTTTTTTGACCAGAGTATAAATTCTGGGCTAAGATCTTGCCAACTGAACAGCTGGCTATTTAGTCATCTTGGGGTATCACACTTTTAGATCCATTTACATTAATTTAAAAAAAAAAAAATCTTTCAAGCTCACCAAAATCCTTGAAAAACTTCCTAACCACAAAGCACTGTTTTCAGAGCAATATGGAAATGTGTGGCAAAGCCCTTATAATTCTAACTCATGAACACTGTCCTTTGTCATGCACAAAGAGTAGAATCAAAGCTAATTGTTTTTAACATCTAACAAATGCCTCTATTTGCTTGTTCATGAAGCCTAATGGTTATGCAATAATTGAAAATAATTTAAAAGCAGTCCATCCCCAATGAGAAAAAAAACATAATGATGATAATTAAAGTTTATTAGGTTTGTAAAGAACTCAACAGATTATCTTGTTTAAAAGCACTTTAATTTTTTTAAGTTTTCCCTAACATATGGGGGAAAGAGAAACAGCTCCCCCAGGGCTACATCGAGTCCAGTTTTCTTTTTATTACTTTATGCAAAGACTCTCAGACAATCTTAGTTGTAAAATGTGTATCTTTATTTTCTGTCTCCTTTCATTTTATCTAGCCACAGAGAGAACAGTCTGGGAATTGAATGTTCTTTTGCCATGCTGTATCCTGAGTACTTAGTTTGTACGAGGTAGGTCACATCAGGATGACATTTAAAGAACTGTTGTTTGATTAATCTTTTCTCAGTCTTGTTTCCCTTTAACAATCGTAACTTTCAGTTAAGTAACTGTTTTTAAATTTCCATTCTCAGGCAACGTTCATACTACATGAAAATAGTCATGCTTTCCAAGGGCTAATTGAAACTCTGCAGCGTATATTATATCATTTCGCAAAATGATAAAATTATTTTAGAAACAAGTAATGGAGACTTTCAAAGTTATCAATTTTCCCAATTAAACAAAGCTTACAAATGATCATTCAAAATGCATCCCTTCTCCTATGCACAAAGATTTATTGCACACCTGAATTAAGAATTATTGTGGTAATCGATGCAAATTGTGTAAAAGATATGAATGCAATAGGAAACCTTTCTTTTCTTAATTTTGTTTTTTTTTTTTTTTAATTTTTTTTTCAACGTTTATTTATTTTTGGGACAGAGAGAGACAGAGCATGAACGGGGGAGGGGCAGAGAGAGAGGGAGACACAGAATCGGAAACAGGCTCCAGGCTCTGAGCCATCAGCCCAGAGCCTGACGCGGGGCTCGAACTCACGGACCGCGAGATCGTGACCTGGCTGAAGTCGGACGCTTAACCGACTGCGCCACCCAGGCGCCCCTCTTTTCTTAATTTTGTACAGATGGTATGGTCTTTACAAAAACAACTTAAATAGCAGAAATATCCATGCGTTCTGAAAGATACAGAAAATACTATGGGACTTCAACAGAAAACTATTGAACTTATTTGGAGCACTTTCTAAATGCCAGGCAATTTTCCAAAGGCTTTACTTACATTAAGTTCTTTGATTCTGACAGCAGCTGTATGAGTACTATTATTTTTATCCACTTCTTACTGATGAGGAAACTGAGAACCAGAAATAAATGGTAGGTCCTGGGTTTTCGCTGGAGGCACAGCAAAACTATGTAAGGAACTAACATGATCCACTGTCTTCCTTACAGTAATGAAATATTCTAGCTCTTCTGGTTAAAGCCAAAGAAAGCTGCGTGTACTCTAGCCACACTTTTTTACCCCTTATGTTTTCAGACCAACTGTAAAATCACAAGTAGTCATGTCCTATCTGGGAGCACCTGGGACACAGAACACAATTGCTGCCTCTATCTGTATTCAACCGTAGTTCTCTTCTAATCTAATGAATGCCTTGTAGCATTTGAAAACACATGAAACACTAGGAATTTACCATAGTAGTGGGGAAATCAAAAGGGGAAAAAAATATCTGTTACACTTTGTGGGAAATTCAAACAATGGCAAATACTTAATGGGCCGCAGCACCAAAAAAAAAAAAAAATGTGCATCTGGAGTTAAAATCAGCATCCAAGTAATTGTTTAACAAGCAAACAGAATAGGATAAGAATTGTATTCCAAGAAGGAGCATATGAGGAAACAGAAAGCTAGAAAGGGACATTTAAAGCTCTTTCTGCCAACATTCTCTTCTGTGGAAAAGAAGTCATTCTTCAGCAACTCAACTTGGCTCATAGATGGGACAAGTTGAAAAGTACACTCATTATGACCAAAACATAATCCTACACCTAACATACTATACTCCACAAACAAGAAAACTAGTGTTCAAAATAATCCTTTTATTAGTTCCTTTTTTATTTATTTGTATATTCTTTCCAAGATATCTCTTAATAAAATTCAAGATGGAAATGTTGTCAAGTGTTAGTTACATTACTAGCAATGGATCAGATTTGACAAATTTAGTAAGGTCCACCTTTCAAAGAATAATTGAAGAAATTCTCATTCAGAAAGATTGTGTCTTTTCTCTCTAAGGCCACTCAGTTAAGATGTGGTCTAGGAACTGGGTAACATTGATTTATATTTAAAGGAACAGTTGCCTCAAGTAAGGACTTTAATATTCTGTCACTGTTCACAGGATCTCAATAGAAACTACCACTCCAATGTCTACGTTTGATTCCTGCTGTTTCTGAAATTTGGTGGTTTAGCAAAAACCATGGCTCATGAGGTAGAATGTTGCATAGAAATTAATTTGTTCATTCAACAAAAGTGTCAGATTTGTGCTGGGCACTGCGAAAACAACTATGAATTCAGGAAATAGTACATTACAACCATGCTAAAGGAAAGAAGAAATTGAGGAACAAAGAGTGATGTAGCACCCCATAGTTAGTAACTGTGGGGTGCTCTTTCCAGCCATAGCCCTAAAGGCCAGAATCTAGAGAGCCCTGGATGGAATGAGCCATCTTTCCGGAGTGAGGGAATCAATCCCAGTCTCACTGTGCTCTCACCCTGTGAGCTCCTGCTGGTACTTCCCACCAGGTGAACCCAAGCAGAAACCTCCCGGAGCACAGAAATTGTACCTGAAGAAACTAAAGAAAGACATCCAGAACAAACTTAGCACAGTACCTTTCTCTGAGTAGCTTATTAGATAATAGAAACACACAGATCTATAAACCAAATGAGACAGTGAAGTATCATTTGTTCAATAATTGTATTATTATTATTTTTTTACTTTAGAGAGAGAGAGAGAGAGAGAGCACATGACGGTGGGGAGAGTACAAGAGACAGAGGGAGAGAAAAAGAGAGCTAGAGAGAGAGAGAGAGAGAGAGAGAGAGAATCTTAAGCAGGCTCCATACTCAGTGCAGAGCCTGATGCAGGATCAATCCCACAGCCCTGGGATCATGACCTGAGTCAAAGTCAAGAGTCGGACGCTCAACCGACTGAACCACCCGGCGCCCCTGTTCTATAATAGTATTATTATACCAACATATACTCATAGCCATGCACAAGTATACTTGACACTACACGAAGCCCTCAATCTTCACATTGCCTTCCATCAACCTAAGCAACAGATACCCATTAACAAAGATATTGAAGATATGCGAAGGAGCCTATGGAGAGGAGTGAAAGAAAAGCAATAAGAAGGAAGAAAGCTAAGAAAACAGAAAAATGTAAAGTTTGGTTTCCACATGGAAATACCAACAGGTAGGGGTACCAGATGGTTCAGTCAGTTAAGTGACTGTCTCCTGATTTCAGCTCAGGTCATGATCTCGTGGTTCATGAGTTTGAGCCCCATATCGGGCTCTGTGCTGACACTATGGAGCCTGCTTCAGAATCTCTCTCCCTCCCTCTCACTCTGCCCCTCCTCTTCTCACATTCTCTCTCTCTGTCTGTCTGCCTCTCTGCCCCCTCCCCTCAAAATAAATACATAAACTTTATTCAAAAATAAAGAAAAGAAAAACTAACAGGTAATAAAAGACTCCCCTAAAATTCAGAACAAACAATATTCAGTTATTGACAACTCAGTCTGGGGCTGAGCATCCATATTTAGCTGCAAAGAAATCATCACTGATCAATGGAATCATCAATATTCAGACTATTGTGTGGTAGAACCCCTCCTTATGGAAGGTGGTGAACAACCTCAAGACAAGGGAGGGCCACCTGGCCATGTGCACGTATGTGACATTCCTCGTGACTCTGTAGTGTAGACTGCCCATCACACTGTATGTCTGTATGTTACCATATATGGGAGACAAAGAAGTAGAAATCATAGTAAAGGCTACACCCCACTGCACTTGGGGCTCAGGTTTTTGGGTACGAATGCACTGAGCCTGTGCCAGCACAAATAAATTTGCTTCCTGAAAAGAGAAGTCTTGGTGTCATGACTCTCTGTGCAAACCTCGTTCCCGTACAGTTGGAAGGGATCATAAGAAAATGCCTTTCCTGGGGCGCCTGGGTGGCTCAGTCAGTTAAGTGTCCAACTCTTGATCTCAGGTCTTGATCTCAAGGTTGTAAGTTCAAGTTCTGTTTTGGTCTCTATGCTAGGCATAAAGTCTACTTTAAAAAAAAAAAAAGCCTTTCCCTTTTTTTCTTCCTTTCAACTTCTCTCTTCACATGGATTTTGAACATTTATTATGTAGTGTGCTTTTTATAAGGCATTGTTAATAAAGCATCAAGAAAAGTAGACAAGCTCCATCATAAAACTTACAGTCTACTGAGGATAGTTGACCTAAACCATAAGTTCAATAGACAATGTGGTTAATCTTATAATGGACAAGTAAGATGCAACCTGAAACCATGTAAGAAAAATAACCAACCTAATCTGGGGACAGGGAGAAGCTTCAGGGAAAACTTCCCTGAGATAGCAATGCTTAAGCTAAGAGTTAATTAGGTGATTGTGGTGACAAAGAAGAAATGAGAGTAAAACCTACATTTAATCCTAAAGAATGAAAAAATGTGAACATTTCTATAAAATAATGGAGAATATTGATGAGAAAGACATTTAGGATAGCTATATATATATATATATAAATATATATATAATATTTAGGATATTATATATATATATATAATTATATGGCTGCCTATAATTTTTCTATGGCGAAAATTAGAAATAGTAGTCAGTTTATAGGAATAAAAAGGTAGGAATAAAAGGGTAAGATGCACAGTAAGAGATACTTCATGGATATTTGTAATATTTTCCCGAGATATCCAACCCACAAAACTAAAGCAAGTGGAAGATTTTTATTTCCGTCAGAAATTGAAGCAATTAGTAAAAGTGTGAAATCCATAATCATTTGTTGAGCTGCTTTTAAAAGTGTTTATCATCACATTTAGTAAATTTCACTATCGTAATTGACCAGATTCTTCCCTCACACATGGCAGGAAGAAGCACACGTGCTCCTGCCTGATGCCACTAGAAGGCACATGCACTCAACCCCAGGAGCAAAATTTAACTTTAATGCATATATAGGAAAATCACTTTACTCATAACTACGCACACGTATAATTACTGAACAAGGATGAAATGGCATGCAATTAAGTAGAATACCCAGGGATCACCCAGGGCATAGTTACAGAATAGAGGAGACTAAGGAATTGCTGTTCAGGGAATAGCAAAGTCATCTAAGAACAATGTTCTTTTTCCCTCTTTTGTTGACTTCTCAGAGGAGGCTGGAAATGTGTCCTCTTGGATTTAGATGAACTAATGCTCGTCCAAACCACACTCCGTCCTTTCTTTCTGGTTACATCCAGATTCTCTCTGATCGGAGATGCCCTCTGATTCTCCAGATGTTCAGGACCAAAAAATAAAATAAAATAAAATAACTCATCATAGCAAAAATATGGACTGGATTTGTCATGGCATTTCTAGTTCCTGAAACTTGTGCCTCGGTCATCACACTAACAGATTAGGTCTGGTGCCACCAAGACCTTGGAAAATGACACACCGACATTATGCGTGACTTTAAGACACAGCTGTGCTTTAAGAATGGTAATTGTATGTCCCAGTTTTCCAAAGTCTCGGTTTATGCCTATTACCTCAATGCAGTTATTACTAGCACCCACTTTCACTTGCAAAGGTATTCTGGTTTAAATGATGAATTGGATAGTTTGCTCTATTTGTAAGAGTAGTGTAGGGATAGCATGCTAGGAAAGTATGTTATTAAAGTGAATCAGTGTTTTTAAGGAATAAAATTAAATTCTCATCAGTGCATCTCCATGCACTGCTTGACAGCAAATATGAATAACACAAGGAGAGATATTGAACTAAAAATTTGATACACTCTATTATAAATTACACGCAATGAATAAAATTCCACTCTTACTTTGAGACAGTAACAAAATTTTCTTCAGCAGCTTAAGAGATGTGTGGCATGTCCTAAATTTTTTTTCAGGATTTTAACTTGTATTAGATCAATTGGGATCATTGTGCCGTTCTAACATTACACTGATCTTTATATGCATTGACTTAGTTTCTCTCCAGAGGCAATGATATTCTCATAGAGCATGTTAATACATGACCTTCATTATCCCAGTGCTGTGCAGTATAGCATGACTTAATCTTCGCTCCATCACACGTGAGCGGACCTACCAAAATTCAAGGGTGTTTTAAGCAAGTAACCATGAAAGAGGAACACATTACAGCCCACCTCACCATCTGACTCTCTATATAGGTTGTGCTTGATTTTTATCTCAGAACACTTCTTTAAACTTTGTAAATTCTGCATTGAAACTTCTGTGAAGATATCATGTTACTCATATAAGATCTCCCCAAGATCTGAAGCCATACGGGGACCCTTTGCATAAGTCAAAGGGAAGCATCATTTGAACAAATAGGTACTAAATATACTTACAGATCCATCCGTTTTGTATCTTAAAAACTATCATATCTGTTCTTTTCTACCAAAAACTGATAAGGAGGTTTGAGGGAACTAAAAATTTATGATAGAGGATATCAGAAATGCTTTCTACAAGCAGCTTAAGAAACAGTAGTTGAGTCCAACACAGCAGTGACACATCGGATCGATTCCACGTGAAGATGGAACAAAATTTTTGAAAAGCATGCGGTTTATAGCATTCGTATAGTATAAAAATCTGTTTTATTTCACCCAGAGAAATCAACAGATCACATGCAAATGAAAGAGTGAACTAAGTTTCTACTGAAACAAGCTAAGAAAAGAGACAAACAAAAGTGTAGCTAAAAACTCTCGTCGTGGGGGGTAACATTTATTTCTAGATAAATACACCATGCTCTTTGGATTTGACTCCAATACCTATTTATGCAGATGGAAAAAGAGAACCAACCAAATGTCCCCCTTCGCCACTTCAAAAAGTAACTGCTGGGAAGAAGCAATTACAGTCAAATTGCTTACACCTTAAACCCCAGGTGCTCTAGATGGATGGACACCCCTACGGAGTGAGTCTGTAGCTCTGACACTCAGGGGAGTGAAGGAGGCAAAGACATGACAGGTGTGTTTTGTAGGAGAGAAAGCAGATAAGACCTTCAAAGTTATAAGACTAAAAGGCCTGTGAGAGAGGGTGAGAGTCCTATTTCAACAACAAAAGCACATTTTAAGAAAACCAAACATACATTTGTCAAGGTAAAATGGAACTACAACAGAAAGGGAAGGTGTGGGAGAGGAGGGATATTCTATAAATGAAAAGGATGAGTCATCGTACGTACAGGTTTCCCAGCTGGACTATGGCTTATAAATTAAAAAAAAAAAGAAAAAAAGAAACCTTTTTTTTGAGAAACTATAGTGCACAAAGCTCTATAAAAAGAATCAAAGGTGAATCAGATACATAAGGACCCTGCCCCCATGAGTGAGCTTCTAGAAGAAAAAGGATAACTAACCTGTAAACAAAAATATGGGAATATAAATACATTGGTTGAACAACTATCTTAAGAACAGAAATCGTCTTCAAGGGAACATGCAGTAATGTGAGAACTTAAACGTCACGCTTGCTGACTTTGGATTCCTGGTTCCCCCCACCAGGTAGTTGGGAGGGCATGGGCAGGTATTTAAAACTATAAAATGAAAATCGCGAGTATAATCTTCACATGACTGCAGTGAGGATTAAATTAGATAGTGCATATAAAGTATCTTATGCCCTGTTTGGCGTGAAAGTGTAAGTCGAAGTAGTTATGTTAGTTGGCCTAAGGAAGCCAGCTATCTTCTCAACGGTGTTTATTTTATTATTTGGAAAGATGAAGTGAGTAATACCAACACATCTTATAGGACACTAGTATTTTTTTCCTCTAATCTTCTAGGTTCTTGGTTGAGACCCCCTGTAAAAGACTAACAGGAAACAACAAATTTAATAGCATATATACCTCCTGTATACATGGGTGGGATCCAGGAAAAGTGAGTAACTCGCCAACATGGCCCAAGCCACCACCTTAAATCCATCTGCAGCTAAAGACAGAAGGAGGCAGGGTATGGGGCGGGGCTAGTTCTGGGAGGCTCTTGAGGGGGGGCAGGACACAATAAAGAAGAGTAAGGTTGTTAATGCAGGTTTAGGTTTTCCCCTTCTCCACCGATAAGGGCTTCTAGAGATTTAGTCATCCTCCTCTTCCTGGTACAGACTAGAGGACACCCATCCAAGTGGAGATTTTCCTTATACATGGAAATGTCTCTTACAAAAGAATAACTTCTACTTAGTTTTCAGAGCTCTTCCTGTGTCTGCAGTTTCTTAAAAATAACCAGCTCAAGATAATCCTTATGCCAAAGATGCATATTTTGGGGTGGCAAATTCTGCTTCCCTCCACTAGGAAGGTAATAAGCAACGCATTACGAATGATCTTTATGTCACACATGTTCAAACGAGTTCTGTTATCAGTCTGGAAAAAACACAGGGTGCACCTTAGATGAGTTTTTTTTGGTGACTAAAAATTTCCTAACGTTCGTTTCTTTTGGACGGAGGTTTTTCTCCACCAAGATCAACCCCACCTTTGGAGTTTTACAATAGGTTTTAGTTGTTTGCAAGGTTTTTATGCAAATCTCTACTGAGGAAATCCCAAACCGGCTATGAGCTGGTGTACCTTGCCCTTTAATTGATTTCCAGATGGAGAGCACTGCCCAGGGAGTCATGCAACACACACTGCTGTTGAGCCATTCTCCTTTATCTAGATTACCCTTGATGTGTTATCAGGAAACCCTGCAGTGCTCTCTCTCTTCAGGGGATCGTTCTTTCCTTTGGGTGGAGATGCCGGGGTTTTACAGATAACACAGTTGGGGGTTTTCATGGCCATACCTCTCACAATCACAAACTGAGAAGCAAAACCTCTCTTGCAGGTAATACAACTCAGCATCTTAAATTCTAGCAAATGCCTATTCAACACAATCCGCTCTTCTAAATAAAGCACTTTTAAAAAAATGACTTTGTTTGTCAACACGCCGTTTGATGCTCAGGATGACTTACTCCAGAGCAAACCCTATCAGATACCTGTGGTTTCTCTGTACTACCTCAGGGGGGCCTCAAAACCCGCCACCTCAGATCTCAGCACTTCAAAGAGTTGCCCCTGAAGCCAGTGTTTACAGCATCAGGTGAAAAACAACGTCCTGCTTGCCTTCACACACCTTTCTGCCACATTGAAATCCGTGCTGCACCAAAATAACAGCTCTCTGCATCAGTTGGTGGCGGATTTGGGAGGTGGCTGCCATGCATTTTAACTTTTTAAAATCACAAATCACAGGCCAAGTGAAAAATGATCTAAGTGGACTTTTGCCAGATCTTATCGCCAATACTTTTCTCTCCATAGGATATAGCTCCACCTTATGGCAGGAAATTGTTTAAAGTGGAGTTAAGGCATGGAAGGCATGATGGTGGCATGTGTGTGTTTCCCCTTTTTCTCTAGAATCATACTTTTCCCTTCCTTTCAACTGCTATTGCAGTTCTACGTGCAGAAGAGGCAAGAAGGCGGTCCTTCCACTTGTCATCCTTGGGAGTCTGTAAACTCCTGACTCTAAACCTAGTGAACAACTGCTTTGAGCATGAGGATGATGAGGCAGACAAAGGAAGGATGAGTTTATAAAGCTGGGGGGGCAGGGGGTAAAGAAGCATGTGCTTTGATATTCTGATTGATAGTGCTATATTAAGTTTCTCTCTGATAACTTATCACTTTCTCTCTCCATTCACCTGTTTTTTTGTGTCTTATCCATCTTTCCTCTTTGCTCAGCACTAGTGTCTGCATGCTGACTTCTGGAAATCAAGACTCACCTACTGCGGGCCTCAACAGTGAGTCAGGTTTTCTTTTGGACTTGTCAAAACTTTACCATAGACTCTTGCTATTCTTTGTTGTCTCTGTTGTTGTTGTTTGAGAGAGACAGAGAGACAGAGAGCTCTAGCACAGGGGAGGGGCAGAGAGTGAGAGATTGAGAGAGAGAGAGAGAGAGAGAGAGAGAGAGAGAGAGAATCTCAAGCAGGTTCCACACCCAGCCCAGAGCTCAACTCAGGGCTCCTCTCAGGACCATGAGATCATGACTTGAGCCGAAATCAAGAGTCGGACGCTTAACTGACTCAGCCACCCAAGCGCCCCAATATTTGCTGTTCTTATATCCCATTCCTTTATAGCTGTATCTTTAGTAAGGTGACTACTGCCTCCTCTGATTTTTTTTCAAACTTTATCATTGAGTATACTGGCTATGTCAGAGATATGTTAAAATCTCATAGGGATCCTCTGAGATTAACATTTACTCAAGGAGCTCTGTATATGTTGGAAAAGAAAATGGGATTAACTTTTGTTGCTATCCTTTCCATGTACCTGTAACTCTGTTTGGCCGTAGGGGATATTTTGTCAGATTTAAATCCACAACTATCTTCTAAAATATCCAGATTCTCAATTTACCTATAACATTTCAAGTGGTTTTCAGAAGGCCAGGCAGCTAATAAATCTTGAGACAACACTACACCACATTGTTCTACCATACCAATTGGCTGAACCTTTGAGAAAAGTGTTTTTATGGCAGATGAACATTTGGCATCTTTCAAATCCCACTGAAAAGATAGCTAACTACTTTGCCTGTAAGCTCTCCCAGAAGAAAAATGTTAGAATCTTGAACAAGATTTTACATATCTTTGTCTATCCAAACAGTAAGCCTTCATTAGGTACCTACCAAAGGTAAGAAACTATAGTAGGCATTGTAACAACATAACAACAAAACAAAAGAATATCATTTCTTTCCTTAGTGGTACTAGTGAATTCACTCATTCAACAAACATGGATAAACCACATTCGCGTACCTGGCAATGGGAGAAAAGCTGTATCTGCAGGAGAAGGTAGATGTGCAAACAATTTTTATTAAACTCACTTGTAACTATCGAAATCACAAGAGAAAGGATTCAATGCCTTCTAGCTGAAAGAAAGGAAAAGAAGAACTTTGAAAATGCTTCCTTGGGGAAGTCTCCCTGGAGAGGTCTTTCGGGTGAATTTCTCAGATTTCCTATTTCACATTACTTGCTATCAAATGAAACAGCTTGATTCCAAACATGACATTAAATGGGGTTATATATATGTAATCCATTTATGTTCTGTGGTTACTATCACAAAATATCTAGATTAGTGTAGCATAAATTTTTATCTTGTAAAATGAAGCAGGTCTAATAGCTTCTCTATTATTTATATAAATTCTCAGAGTACTTACTTAGATTTCCTGGTCAGCTTTGAATCTAAGTTCCTGCCTCCACTCATGTAGTTCATGTTGGGGACTATCTCACCCTACCCTAAGCTTGCTGTTCCTCCAACCTGTAGAATCCAGTTTTCCCCCTTATTTCTTTTTTGTAAATTACTCCCATGAGGAATTTGTGGGAAATTAAAGATGGGTTTGAGGAAATTAAAGGAAAGATACTGATGACGTAGAGGATGATGATGGTGATAGACGACAGATAATAGAAATAGACTCACTAAAATACAGAAACTCTTTACTTTGCCTACTAGATATTTTGTAATTAAAACTTTTCTGGGCCATTTCCAAAACACGTCGTCTAGCTTCCTGCCAAATTGCTCAGACTTTTTTCTCTTTCTTCCCACATCTTTCCTCATCACCCACCAGAATTCCAAATTCTTCTTTGCCTTTTTGCAGGAAAAAGTGACAGTTACTCCAAGCTCAGCACAGTCCGTCTTTACAAATTCATCCCAGGAAAGATTCTCCAGAGAACTAAAGAGCCTTCATTTTATATAAGCCGTTAGCCTTATAAGGCAGACATGGCTTTATATAGTAATACTTATTTTCCTCAATTACAGTTAAAGAGGTCTGTTAAAAGTAAGACAAGTCCAAAATGGAGGTGCTCATACGAAGCGCTATGTCACCTAACTGAAATTTAAGTTAATTACACTTGGGCTCCTCCAGAAATGGTATCTTCAGCCAGTCAGTCAGGAACCACCTGATCAACACTAGATAGGTAAGCTGCCTTTTAAGCCTCTGCCATCCCCTGTAAAGAAAATCATCTGGCAACAACCAATCCACTTTTCTGCCAAGTACACCTTCCTACTCATGCTCCCTTTTGCCCATAAAAGTCTTTCATTTTGTAGAGCTCTTCAGAGCTTTTTTCTGTCTGCTGGATGGCATGCTGCCCAATTTGTGAATTGCTGAATAAAGTCAATAAGATCTGTAAAATGTACTCCATTGAATTTTGGTTTTCAGCAGGTCACAAACAAGAGTGTGTTACACACGGCCACCCTTAGTAAGTGGTAGATGTTAATAAATTGGTAATATAACACAATTATTAAAAATAATCATAATAATACTTAAGACTAATCAAATGGACATGAAAAAATTGTGTTATACATTATGTCAAAGACTGGCAATTAATTTTATTCATCAGACAAATTTATCTGGCTTAAATTGTATTAATACTTAACACAATACTGGATATAACACATGGATTATGCAGCTGAACACCTTTGCTCCAAGATAAACTGAGCGATTACTTGCTAGACACAATGTAATAATAGTCCTTCAAAAAGACCCACAGGATAAAAATTTTTATCTTGACAAACTGATGCAATTGCTAAAATAATTATCTGTCTGCCAGTCTGTCTCTCTACCTACTGTAGTAGAGGGCAAAAAACCAATAGAGGTGTTATCTTATTTAAAAAACAAAGAGGGGAACCTGGGTGGCTCAGTTGGTTGAGCGTCCTACTTCAGCTCAGGTCATGATCTCTCGATCTCTCAGTTTGTGGGTTCCAGCCCCGCGTCGGTCTGTGTGCTGACAGCTCAGAGCCTGGAGCCTGCTTCCGATTCTGTGTCTCCCTCTCTCTCTGTCCTTCGCCCACTTGCACTCTGTGTGTATCTCTCTCTCAAAAATAAACATTAAAGAAAAAAAAAGTACTGGGGCACCTGGGTCGTTCAATCAGTTAAGTGTCCCGCTTCACCTCAGGTCATGATCTCACGGGCTCTGGCTCATGGGTTCGAGCCCCGTGTGGGGCTCTGTGCTGACAGCTCAGAGCTTGGAGCCTGGAGCCTGCTCCATATAAACATTAAAATACATAAACATTTTTTAAAAAGTACTAATATTACACTGTATGTTAATGAACTGGAATTTAAATAAAAACTTAAAAAAAAAAAGTACACATTAGAAAGACACATTATTTCTCCTCTCTCCTGCCTTTTGTTTAGGCCCTGTTGACATCTTCATTTTTACCCTGCCTATGTTTTGCCCTAGATCTTAATGCAAAACTCATTCACGTTTTGGCGTCTTAGTCCAAGGGCAACTCTATGTCTGGAATTTTCTTTATTATTCCATACACAGTGTTCATTTTATTTTCTGAAGAACTATAAGCCTGGTTTATGATGAAATTTGTAGTGAATGAATGCAATCCGGTGCTACTCAGAACTGTGCCATATACTTTAATTTTTTGGTTGTTCCCAGTATGTAAACTCCAAGAGACTATTTCACTTCTTTTACATCTACCTTCACAGTATCTTGTTTTTTAGCCTTGTGATTGATACCTAAATAGTACGAAGTGCACAGTTTTTTAATGTACATGGTAGCCATTTAAAAAAAAAAATCTTACGGCACAGCTTTTGAAAACACCAGTTTAGAAAATAGAAGGCTTTTCCTCAATAATATCTCCTACAATATTTTGAGAAAGCGTATTTTAAAACACAAAACTGGCATGAAATAAGTTCTTATCCTTGTTTCTTGATTTTGAATTTAGACGTAGAGTCCTATCATATCAGCCAGATATTTCCATGATGATCTGAGGAAGTCGTTCTGTGTGTTCCAATGATATAACACCCTCGATAAAAACTTGCGTGTTAGAGTCACTTTTCCAATTTTAAACCATAAAAGCAACATAAGGAAACCAACCAACCAACAAATAAACAAAACTATAAAAGTGATTAACAAATTACAAGGAAAAATCTTTATAATTGAATGAGTTAAATAATGTCCACATTATGCTATTTTCTTATATTAGGGAAACATTTATTCTTCAGCGTTTCAGTTAATTAAGTGGTTAATAGAGACAAAAATAATTAGTTTATTTAAGTCTGTAGCTAATCCTAAAAAAGTCCTTAGTCAATAATCTATTAGGTACTGCATGCTATCTAGAATGTGACAAACAATTATTTGCATGAATGGAAAGACATAAAAGCAGTTCTGTAAAATCAGTTTTATTTGGCTTAGAATATATTTTGATCCATGTATGTCAGCATTTCTCAAATTCGGCACCGTTGACATTTTGGACTGGAAGATTGTCGTGGGGTCTGTCTTGTATATGGTAGGATGCTAATCAGCAGCTCTGGCCTGTGCCCAGTAGAGGACACCTGTACACCCTTCTGTGGTCTCCAAAAATATCTCCGAACGTTGCCCAGTATTCCCTGGAAGGGCAGGGAGTAAACCATCCTGATACATATACGTTTGTTTTGTTTTGTGAATGAAACATTCACAGCCTTTCACTTTCGATGACAAATCGGTCTAAAGATCTGACACAACCTGACTGATGTTCATATCTTAACCGATGTAACTGAAATAAAACCGGCCTGCTTCTACGCCAGGCCTAGCTGGTGGCCTACAAATAAATAGACAAGATCAATGGACCGATCAATAGATAGACAGACAGATAGCATTTCCCATGGACCTTTGCATCAAAAGGTTGCTTAAAGCATACTAATTAAAGTTTACTTAAAGGCTTTTAGAATAAAAAATAATGGTAGATGGTGAATTCCAAGATGTGTCTCTTACTTGGCAGAGTTCTATTTAGGATTTTTGAGGAACCATGTTGTTCTCATAACATATGGAAAGTTATTTTCTCCCAGCTTCAAGGTCCTAAGACAACTGCATAATGTAAGTATAATTGCAAAGTAGTTACGGGTCCTAACTATGGAGAGGACTAAAATGGTCAGCCAATGCAAGCTCAATTAAAGTAAATTTATTTAAAATTTGTTCTTAAGAGAAGATCCTGTTCTACATCAAGTCTTTTACTTCCATAAATTCCTTAGTTACAATTCCATCTGAAAGTATTCAAATATGCAGTGTTCAACACCTAAGAAAGTGTGATGTGCCACTCTTAAAAAATCAAGGCCCAGTTGTTAACTTAATATGCCGCCAAACTTTGATAGCTTTCTACTGGAGCAACTGTAGGTGTGTGCTCTCATTGTAATTCTCTCTGTGAGGACCAAGTAGATTTCAAAATTAACTCTTGAAGTATTGATTATTCTTGAACTCTTTTTAATCTCATTGAGCAAACTGCTAAAAATAGCAGGATTCTTCAGCCCTTTGATTAACTGTACATCTGCCTTTGATGCTACGGATATGTCTTTTAAGCTCTGTGAGTTTAAGATAAGTCTCCAGTTATTAATATGCTTGCAAAATCTACATCTGTCGTATCCTTGCCAGAATCAAGCAAGACAGCAATTTAAATGTAGAAGAGAAAAATGAGTCTTGGACTTTCTTTTTACTTTCCAGCTAGATATTTTTATATTCTTTTGAAAGGAATTGGATCATTGCCCACTTGCAAGAGTGAAGAGGAAAATAATTACCCTTCTTTATAATAAGGTCATGGTTTTATTATCATGAATCATGACAGACCTTAGAAGAATTATGAACTTGATAGTTATCTATCAAGAAGAGGAGATTACCATTAATTATGATGACACAGGTACTTATTATTTCAGCAGTGCTAAATAATGCGCCCGTATTTAAGTGGTTAATATTAACTCATTCCATTCAGCAGAGTACTTTGCTCTGTTTGTGTCACTAATATTTTGAATTTCGTCAATGACACACTTATAAACATAGCAAGAGGCCACTATCTTAAATAATGACGTGACCTATGAGAATATTATAGAGGGTTTTTTAATGACTGCTGTGGAAAATCGGTATCATTTTCTCTGACATGTTTCAATAATAGGATAAATCTTATCATTTGTTTATTTTGTTTCCAAAAAAGTTTTGCTTTTAATCAGCAATACAGAACACTATTAGTATTAACAATAACAATAATTAATATTTACTAATTACTGTGTGTTAGACATCGTTCAATATAGTATATTATTTATCTTTGAGGCAATCTTTTGAGATAAGTATTATCTTCTGAGATAAAGATTATCACTCCTGCAAATGAGCAAACTCAAACAAGAGAGTTTAATTAAGTAACTTGCCCAAGATCATACAGTTGGTAAGTAGCAGGGCTGAGATGCGTAAGTCAAAGACAATTGACTACAAACCACTGTACTTAATCATTACTACATTATGTTGCCCGAGCTCCAGGATCCCACCAATAAATATAAAAATGAATCATCTAGTCTCCATCTCCTATCAAACATCAGGTTTAAGAAAATAGTAGGGGAATAAATAAAAGTGCTACCTATCCACTCTCCTCTGCCTACTCTAGGTTGTATCTTTGAGTCAAATCAGAACACCAAAAGGTCTCATTTTATTATTATTATTATTATTATTATTATTAGGAAAGGAATATCTCAGGAACACATGATTGGATTCATTATAACCCATCATGTACTCTCATTATTAGTCTAGGCATGGATTTTTTTTCTTTTTTTAGTTAGTTAGTAAGTTGATTACTTTTTATAATGTGGTAAGCGTCCAAAACCAACCACCCACTAGAACCTTGAAAAAAAACCTATACATAACTTAAAAAAAAAGTCAATAGAACTGCAATAAGATCTTAACTTCTATTAATGGTTTCCTACATTCATTTATTGAAGATTTTTAAAAACTGAGGTATAAATTACTTTGAATTAAATACACACCCTAAATATAAATTTTGATAAGTTGAGTTTGATAAGTTTAGGAATTTGCTTATAATTGCAAAATTCACATCCACAAGGCACAGGATATTTTCAGAACACAAAGTTCCCTTGTGTTTTTTTCCCAGGAAATGCCACCCCCCCTCCCACCCACACACACACCAAAGCCACTATGGAACTGAATTCTATCACAATCACTTAGCGCTGATTATATCTAAAATTTCATAAAATATGTACTCTGTGTACAGCTTCTTTCACTCAGCTTGATGCTTTTGAGATTTGTTCACATTTTTTGTGTATCAGTAGTTCATCCATTCATTTTGCAGAGTAGTATTCCATTCTGTGAATATATAGTAGTTTATCTCCTCTTTAGATTTTTTTGAGTTATTTCCCATTTATAGTTATTATTTACAAAGCAACAATAAGTCTTGTGTAAGTCTTTGGTGAACCAAAATTTTGTCTTGAATAATTAGTTAGGTGTATAACTGCTAACTCATAGGATAGATAATTTATTTTTTATTGGATGTAATTGATGTATAACATTGCGTTATTTGTAGGTGTATAACATAATGATTTGATGTATGTATATATTATGAAATAATTACTACAGTGATGTAATATCTGTCACCACACATAGCTACAAGTTTTCTTTCTTGTGATGAGAACTTTTAAGATTTACTCTCTTAGCAGCTTTCAAATATACATACAGTATTGTTAAGTATAGTCACCACGCACCCCCCCAGGCCTTATTTATCTTATAACCGGAAGTTTGTACTCTTTGACCAATGCCATCTATGTTGCCCCTCTGCCACCCCCAACTCTGGCAACAACCTATCTGTTCTCTGTATCTATGAGTTTGTTGTTCTTTTTTTTTATTCCACATATAAGTGAGACCACAGAGTATTTGTTTTTGTTTGACTTATTTCACTTATCATAGTGCCCTCAGGGTCTGTCCCTGTTGTTGCAAACAGCAGTATGTTTTTCTTTTTCTCATGGCTCAATAATATTACAGTGTGTGTGTGTGTGTGTGTGTGTGTGTGTGTGTGACATTTTCTTTACTTATTCATTTGTCAGTGGACACTTAAGTTGTTTTCATGCATTGACTATTGCAAATAATGCTTCAGTGAACATGGTAGGGAAGAAATCTTTCAGAGATAGTGATTTTTGTTTCCCTCAGGTAAATACTCAGAAGTAGAATTGCTAGATCGTATGGTAATTTTATTTTAATTTTTTAAGGAGGCTCCATATGTTTGCCACAGTGGCTGCACCGATTTCCATTCCCACCAACAATGCACAAGGGTTCCTTTTTCTCCACATCCTTGCCAACACTTGCCATTTCTTGTCTTTTTGATCCTAGTTATTCTAACAGTTGTGAGGTGATATCTTGTTGTGGTTTTGATTTGTATTTCCCTGATGATTAGTGATGTTGAGTACCTTTTTATGTAGCTGTTGACTATCATATATCTTCTTCGGAAAAATGTCTATTCAGATTGTCTGTCCATTTTTCAATCAGATTTTTTTCTACTCAGTTATATGAGTTATTTATTTAAAACTTACCATCTTGGTTACCAGAGGGGAGGTGGGTGGGGAATGGATTAAACAGGTGATGGGGATTAAGGAGGGCACTTGTTGTGATGAGCACCAGGTATTGTATGTAAGTGATGAATCACTAAATTTTACACATGAAATTAATATTGCACGTGTGTTAACTAACTGGAATTTAAATACAAACTTAAAAAATAAATAAGATAAATTTACCATCTTAACTACTTTTAACTGTACAGTCCAGTAGTCAAGTATATTCACATTATTGTAAAACAGATCTCCAAAATTTTTTCATCTTGAAAAACTAAAACTCTGTATCCTTTATATAACTCTTCTTTTCCCCTTCCCTCCAGCCTTTGGTAACCACCATTTTACTTTGTTTCTGTGAATCTGATTACTTTAGATACATCATGTAAGTAGAATCATACAATAATTGTCTTTTTCTAATTGGTTTATTTTACTAAGCATAGTGTCCTCAATGTTTATCAACACTAAGGCATATGACAGAATATTTTTTCCTTTATAAGGCTAAATAATATTCTGTAGTGTATGTGTGTGTGTGTGTGTGTGTGTGCGTATATATATATATATATATACACATGCACACGTATACGTATATATACATATATATATACACACACACGTATATATATGTATATATATGTGTGTGTGTACACATGTATATATGTGTATATATATATATATGTGTGTGTGTGTGTGTGTCACATATGTATGTGTGTGTGTGTATATATATATGTATATACACACACATATATATATGTGGCTCTGATTGCTCTGTGGATAGATTGCACGGCTTCCACTTCTTGGCTGATTGAGAATAGTGCTACCATGAACATGGATATGCAAATACCTCTTCAAGGTCTTGATTTCAATTCTTTAGGATACATACCTAGGAGTGGAATCGCTGAATCATATGGTAGTTCTATTTTTAATTTTTGAGAAACTGTCATACTGTTTTCCATAATGATGATACTATTTTACAATCCTGCCAGTAGTGTACAAGGGTTCTAATTTATCCGCAACTTCACCAGCACTTGTAATTTTATGTTTCTTGGTTTGTTTTTTGTATTAGTCATCCTAATGGGCGTGAGGTGAGAAATTTGTCAATTTTATTGATCTTTTAAAAGAAGCAGTTCTTTATTTATTTTTCAGTTTGTTGATTTCCTTTCTTACCTCTATTGTTATTTTTTTTTAATTATGTTTGTTTTAGGATTGTTTCGCTCTTCTAGGTTCATGAGGTAGGAGCATAGATTATTGATTTGAAACTTTTCATCTTCCCTAATATATGCATGGAGTGCTGTAAATTTGCCTTTTAGTGCTACTTTACCTGCATCCGAGGAATTTTGGTGTGTTGTATTGTCATTTTCATTCAGTTCAATTCTTTTTTCCCCCTTCAGACTTCCTATTTGACTCATGTATTCTTTACAAGAATGTTGTTTAGTTTCCAACTGATTTGAGATTTTTCTGTTACCTTTTATTATTGATTTCTATTTTGATTCTATTGTATTTGAGAATATACTTGGTATGAATGAAGTTCTTTTAAACTTGTGGAGTCTGTTTTATGGAATTGTCTGTCTTGGTATAGATATGACACTTGAAAAGAATGTGTTGTCTTTGTTGTTTGATGGTGTGTTTTATAAATGATATAAATTATGTGATTTTCTTCCTTAGTGTGTTAATGTGCAAGTTATGTGGATTGATTTCCATATATTAAACCAACTTTTAATTGCTGGGATAAAACCCACTTAGTCATGATAGTTTAATATCTTTATATCTTTCTGGATTCAATTTGATAATATTTGTTTGGGCTTTATGACTATGCTCATAATGGATATTTGTCTGTAATTTTCTTCGTATATAATGCCCTTAACTAGAATTGGCATCAGAGTTATGTTGGACTCGTGAAAAAACTTGGGAAGTATCTCTACCCTGTAATTATATGAATGAGTTTGTAGAATATTAGTAATGTTATTTTATTAAATATTTGATAAAATGACTTAAGGGGCCTATGATCTGAATTTTTCATTGTGGGAATTTCTTTAATTACAAATTCAAATTAATAAATAGATATGGAGTTTTTAGATTTTCTATTTATTGTGGTCGTAGCATGTCCTCTACATGGTTTTTTCCCATTTATCCTATCAAAATGTAATTTACATTCAGTGAAATTTATCAATTTAAGCATATAATTCTAGGAGTTTTGACAAACATTAATAGTCGTGTAATCCATCCAAAATCAAAATATACAGCAGGGATCATCCTCTACGACCTCTGGGCCAAATCTGTCCCATAGTCTGCTTACGTTTGGCCCTTCAGCTAAGAACTTTTTTTATATTAATAAAGGGTTGTAAAAATAATAGCAAACAAACAAAAATAAAGAAAGATCAATGACAGGGACCATCCAGGGTTCTAAAATATTTACTGTTTGGCCTTTTATAGAAAAAGTTTGCCAATCCCTTATACAAAGCAATTCCACAATCCCCCCCAAAATTCTGCTGTGCCCTTGGTCATCAGCCATCCCCCTTCAATGCAGCCCTAAATAACCACTGAACTATTGTCTACCTGTTACATTGGTGCTTACACGAGTACTGGATAAATCCAGTGTTAACTTACGTAACCTGCAGAGTCTGGCTTCTTTTACTTAGTTCAAAGCATTTGAGAATTATACATGTTATTGCACATACCAGTAATTCCTACTCCCAGAGCCCGGTTTCCCAACTCCTGTGTGGAAGGAACATTGAGTCAGATCTCTTTACTTTGACTGGTCAGAAATCTAGCATCCCCTAGACAGGGAAACCACCAGTATCTCCTTTCTGCAGCACAATATTTGGCCAGAGACTCAAAGATGATGTACAAATCGCTGGGGTTTTTTCTTTGCATTGGACCCACCTTTCTGTTACTATACCTTGCACATTCCAGCGGACTCAGCAAGCCCAAATGTTCCATGAGAACACTGGGCCTCACTTTCTTGTGCTGCAGTTAGGAGAGTTCAGGAAACTGAATGCTGAGTTCACTGCGTCATTTACCTTCTCTCAAGAACCACAGCCTTCACTGCCAACACTGAGAAGTAGTCCCTTTATATGTCTTGTCCATTTATTAGTTTTTTTATGGGGTGGAGAGAAAATTCATTATCCATTATCATTATTCCTTCATAGCTGGAATTAGAAATCACTTTGTTTTGAATCATATAAAAAACTAATAAATGATCTGTTAAGCATTAAAAAAAATACTGAGATCACCACAGACAATGTCAGTGTGGCATTCTATTAATTTTGTGAAACTACACTAATACAAGTGATCTCCATAAATTCCTAATAAAATATAATACACATTTATTGTTTATAGAAGGCAACTTTGATTTTTTAAAAAAATTTTGTAAAATACACCTGTATTTGCTGCCTTTCAATTTTGTTTCTTATGTGTAGCTATCCTGCTGTTGTATATAATTAATATAACTAAAAATACTGAAGTACAACACAGTGCAATAGTGTTTCCTTATCCTTGGGGTATCTGTTTCAGGACCCCCGGTGGATGTCTAAAACCATGGATAGTACTGAATCCTATACATGAACATACCTATGATAGTTTAATTTATAAATTAGGCACAGTAAGAGATTAGCAACAATAACTAATTATTAGATAGAACAACTTTAATAATATATTATAACAAAAGTTATGTGAATGTGGGGCACCTGGGTGGCTCAGTCGGTTGAGTGTTCGACTTCATCTCAGGTGTCGGGCTCTGTGCTGACAGCTCAAAGCCTGAAGCCTGCTTTGGATTCTGTGTCTTCCTCTCTCTCTCTGCCCCTCCCCTGCTCACACTCTGTCTCTCTCTCAAAAATAAGTAAATGTTAAAAAAAACTTTAAAAAATCAGAATACTTAGTTATGTGAACGTGACCTCTCTCTCAAAATATCTTATTGTACTGTACATTCAACTTCTTGTGATGATGTGAGATGATAAAATGCCTAGATGTGAGTTGCAGTTAGGTGACGTTGGCTTTGTGACATAGTGTTAGGCTACTATTGATCTGACAATACTTCAGAAGGACTGTCTGCTTCTAGACCACAGTGACCACAGGTAACTGAAACCACAGAGAGCAAAACCACAGACAAGTGGGGGGGCATTTTATGTATTGCATATAATCCATTAAAAGACACATCTTTAGAGTATTACATTCCTCTGTTAAGAGAAAAAGATAATAAATAAGAAAGGATCAGCCGCCATTGTGAAAATTTAGCCTTAACATTGCTTTGATGGTCAAGATATGAATTAGAAAATGCTGCATTATGTACCAGAGTTTACGAGCCACGCTTTATTTGTTCCGCACTTTCCCCGCGGAACCTTTGGGTCTTGGGAGGAACAAACGAAATAATTGTCTTCTGGGCTCTGAAAGTATCTCCCAGGAAAGCAGGGAAGTGGGATGGAGTGAGATTGTGGTTTGGAGTCAGACTGATAGGGACTTAGATCTTTTATTGAGCATATCACGTTAGACAAATTTTCTTATTTTCTTGTGCCGTATCTTCTATTTTAAGCATAATGGGGGCAAAATTTCCAACCTGAATAGGTCATTTTGAGATTTAGATGATGTCCTATATACAAATAGGAGAAACACATTTGCTACCTGTGTGTACTCTCTCCCTATTCTGCCACCAGCACTACTAAAAAAGTTTTCATATTATTTGTATTTTTATTTTATATATGTGTCTATGTGTATGTAATATATAACATAAAATACAGACATATATTTGTAGAGGAGAGAGTTAGCAGTTTTAACTCACATATCTACCCTGTGAAATTGAAAATTTATCCCCTTTGTCCCACAATTTTCTAATCTGCACAAGCAGTGTTATGTTCAGCTGCTCAGGAATTTTTTGAAGACGCATTCACTTTCCATAGAAAAATAGAGGTTTTGGAAACTCAGAGAAAGGAAAAATGAAATTCTAGGAAATAATTTATTCATCAAGGAATTGCAGAGGAGAGGCAAGGTTTTGGATTTTGGAATTACCTTTAACTGTCATTTTCATTTCCCCGAGTCTTACGTTCGGGTTTCTCTAACAACTATGAGCCTGGTGTATTTCTGCTTTAAAAACAAAACAAGTGAAAAATCTTGAATTGTACAGAAACAGTGCCCACAGCCAGCATATACCTTTCAGGGAGCTACAGTATGTTTTGATTCACCGTTTTTTTTTTTTTATTTTTTTTTTAATGTTTATTTATTTTTGAGACAGAGAGAGACAGAGCATGAACGGGGGAGGGTCAGAGAGAGAGGGAGACACAGAATCTGAGGCAGGCTCCAGGTTCTGAGCTGTCAGCACAGAGCCCGATAGAGGGCTCAAGCCCATGAACTGTGAGATCATGACCTGAGCTGAAATTGGACCCTTAACTGACTGAGCCACCCAGGCACCCCTTTTGTTAGTAACTTTAAAAAAAATTTTTTTAATGTTTATTCATTTTTGAGGGACAGAGAGAGACAGAGCATGAGCGGGGAAGGGGCAGAGAGAGAGGGAGACGCAGAATCCGAGGCAGGCTCCAGGCTCTGAGCTGTCAGCACAGAGCCCGATGCGGGGCTTGAACTCACGAACTGTGAGATCATGACCTGAGCCGAAGTTGGGCGCTCAACCAACTGAGCCACCCAGGCGCCCCAGTAACTTTTTTTTAAAAAAAAGTAATCTCTGCACCCAACGTGGGGCTCAAACTCAGAACCCTAAGACCAAGAGTCAGATGCTATATCAACTGAGCCAGTCAGACACCGCCACACTTGCATTTAAACTGAACCCAGAGATTGAAATCCACACTCAATCTGAGTTGCCATTTTGCCATCTTCAGGGTCCACACTGCAAGATCATTCTAAAGGATTAGCAAGGGACGGTGGAAGGAAGATTTGGAAGAGACCTGAGATCAGAATCCTTAGCCAAGTTACTTAAAGCTTTTTTGTATCTTCCTTTCCAACTTCCTGAAAATGGGTGTAGAATAATTGTATTCTACACGGATGTGATGAAGAGTCCATAAAATGAAACATGATGATGGTTATACAGTGATATGTAAACTTTTAGCAATACAAATTTTAGTAACTCTTATTTATGAGTATGCAATATTGAACTTCACAGTATTAGCCTTGTTAGAGTCAGCACAGAGTAAATTCCACAACAAAGCAAATTATATTAATTTCCAGTTCACAGATCATTTTTAAATCAAATACCTTAGGTTTTTAAAAGGTATTATTACAATATTTCATCATAGTCTGTTTTACATAATTTACTGTCAAAGTTCTACCACTAATCATTTAGCATAGTCTTCTACTCCTGACCCTCTAACTCCTAGAGTTGGATATATCTTATAGGACTACTTTATTTTATCTCATAAAAACACTATGGAAAACCCCTATAATAAAGTGGTTTTTAATATTCTCATTTGACATTTAGTGGATAAAGTCTTAAAAGCATCAGCTTCATGAATTTTCTTATAGGCTTCAAGGTACAAATTAATACCAATATTGATCAACGAAATGATATTTCTTTCCCTCATACATATCCTTCCCCTCACCTTTCCACATCCCCCAGAGCCCTAACTTTTGAGTCTTTTTTCCCGTTGCTTCTGTAGCAAAATTAACATGGAGTTCAGCAATGTATTAAGGAAAGTTTCGGAAAATGTCTTTTGAATATCATTATCAAAGAACGTGGTATCCCAAAGTCACCCAGCAGGAGGCAGCATTGTCTTTACATCCTACAGCTGCACACAGGTGTATTTGATAAAGTTTTATACAAAATAGAACGGCAGGGCTATGCTTCTAGGGGTTAACTCCATCACCTCACCAGTTCCTCTAGGATTCTGAAGCAAGAAAGACTCTGCCCACGTTGCTTCCGCACCGTGCAGCTAATCTTTGAGGACACAGAGTGACATTCTACCAATCTCAATAACACCTGGTAAGTGCCTCCTATTGATAGTAGTACTGCGTTTTAATGAACAAATAAATGGCTTATCTACCCTTCTTGGCAAGAAACCCCAGTTATTGAGGCGAAGCACCAGCTCTCCCTATGTTACTTGGGCTAATTGACTCTTTGGATGAAGTTAAATCACACTTATCCCCAGTGGGATGTATGTTTGCCAGTAATCAATAGCTCAACAAGATCCACATGGCAGGTAATTAAGTGGAAAGTAATTAATACCCATCAAAGGTTTTATTAACTGTTTGCCATTCCTTCACTCAAAAGTCCCACTGTACTATAAATAAGGGAGGAAGAGGCAAGCAGAGGGGGCAGGGACTAGTTTTGTTTTGAAGGAGGCCAAATAATTGCGATTTTCTTCCTGGGTTAGTCCCATTTTGAGACTGGGGACTGCTTTTCAAGTTACCATTTTATTGGCTTGTTCTCTTTGTTCCAATTTTGCACATACTCAAAAGTAGGATCTCACATAAATGCGCTATTGTAGAAAAACGGTTTTATTCTGATACATGAAGAAAAGGGAGAAAATAAGATGACACAGTATTAGGAAACTCTGTGTTGAAGAAATGGAATGCTGATGTGCTAAATTTGGGGGAATCAATTCTATCTCAAAGGAAGAGAAAACTGTTTTCTTAGTGAATGGAATGATCTAGATGTCTTTAATTATTTTTTTGTTACAATCTTAGATTTTTTGGTTTATATTAATTGTTAAAAATATTTTATTTTCAAGGGCGCCTGGGGGGCTCAGTCAAAGGTCCAACTCTTGATTTCAGCTCAGATCATGATCTCACGGCTATGGGATTGAGCCCCACTTTGTCCGGCTCTGAGCTGACCGCACAGAGCCTATTTGGGTTTGTCTCTTTCTCTCTGCCCCTCTCCTACATGTGTGTAAACATGCACCCATGCTTGCTCTTTTGCTGTCCCTCGCTCTCTCTCTCAAAATAAATAAACTTAAAAAAAAATTATTTTCACTTTTATTGAGAATGAATTGTATCTATAAAACCTCACTTCTATCAAGAAGGATTCTGGGGAGAGTGGGTGGCTCAGTCGGTTGAGAGTCTGACTTCGGCTCAGGTCATGATCTCATGATCTCAGGTTCATGGGTTCAAGCCCCAAGTTGGGCTCTGTGCTGACAGCTCATAGCCGGGAATCTGCTTCGGATTCTGTGTCTCCCTCTCTCTCTCCCCTTCCCCCACTCGTGCTCTGTCTCTGTCTCTCTCAACAATAAATAAACATTTAAAAAATTTTTAAAAAGGAAGGGTTTTATGTTGTAGACTATCCTCTCTTTTTCTTTTAATTTTTTAATTTAAATTTTTTTTAACATTCATTTATTTTTGATAGACAGGATGCGAGCAGGGAGGTGCAGAGAGCAAGAGGGAAACACAGAATGTGAAGCAGGCTCCCGGCTCTGAGCTGTCAGCATAGAGCTCAACATGAGGCTCAAACTCACAAACTGTGAGATCATGACCTGAGCTGAAGTTGGACACTTAACTGACTGAGCCACCCAGGTGCCCCAGTATCCTCTTTTTAAAACCTGCATTCAGAGAACAAGAGTCTTTTCCTTATGCTGTTCCTTCTTGCTTATCTGGGAAAGGAATTGAGTCAGTTTCCACAGAAGTCCTGGCTGCAGGTGGGACTAAAATAAGACAGGAAAAGGGCATGAGAATGACAACAGAGTTAGGAGAACACGAAACAGATTAAACCACTGGGAACCAGGACTTCATTTACTTGGAAATTTTTCACCTATTGACTTGGTAAGGCTTAGGGTTTTAAGGCCTGGATCATTTACTTTCAACCTCATTCAGTAATAGATATAAAAATATGGAGGCATATGTTAATCATAGGGACATGGGGAAGAGATTACTCTCAAGTCAGATCTGTGTTACCAAATCTCTATTGTATCATACTCACATCCCTTTCTTGTAATTACTGAGACTCCAAAACAATTTTCTTTGGAAGTAATCGAGGCCCACATGTTCAGGATGACAAAGGCTGCTGAACATATGAATACTTGACAAGGTGTTACGTGCATATTTTACCCTATTAAAATGATCCCATGGTTATAGAATTTTTATAGTGCCAAACTAAAAAAAAATATCTTAAATATGGCACTATTTTATTCATGAAACTGAGTATTTTAATTGTAAGTCTGAGGACATAATTGAGAAATAAGCATGTATGTCCCTGTAAACTTGCTCTAGAAAGAGAGCTAAACTTATAGATGCTTTGAGTATTGTCTATTTTTCTACGTATTACTTTTTTTTATTTTAGAGTGAGAGAGAGAGAGAGCAAACATGAGCAGGGTAGACAGGCAGGGGAAGAGAGAGAGAATCCTAAGCAGGCTCTATGCCCAGCACATAACCTGACCCAGGGCTTGATCTCATTACCCTGGGATTATGACCTGAACCAAAATCAAAAGTCGGATGCTTAGTCGACTGAACCACCCAGGCACCTCTCTATGTATTACTTCTTTGCTCAGAAAAATACATACTGTATAACTTAGCTTAATTTTATTTATATTACTATTATTCAAGCATTCTTATAGACATCCATATATTGATTATATCTATTTAATAAAAACAAGTGAGTAATGTGATCACATTATAAATGTTTTTTCTTCTTTACAACAAATGTTCTTCCCCCCTCTTTGCTTGACCTCTCCACTTGAACTTCTAGAGTACTCACCTACTTTATTGTATTTATGTGTATAATGCAATTACATATAAAAGTGTCACATATACATACATAAATTCATGTAAATGTACTAAAAATGCTGAATTTTATCTGAATCCTATGCTCCTGTAATGCCACAGAGGTTGGAAAACTCATCCCTGCCCCACCCTTTTGGACCATCAGAGAAACCCTGTTCTCTGTATTAGAAGATTAAAATCCATGTGATCCTTCCTTAGGACTCTGAGACTTCCTGTTCACCCTTCCTCGTATCTCCCTTGTTTGTCTCTGCGAAACGTAGAACCCCTTTTTTTCAGTCCTTTTTTTTTGAGATGTCCCTCATTAATGAATGTTCTCTTATTGCAGTCACTTGAATAATAAAATTATCTCATTAATTGTCCTGTAAGTTTTTTCCTTCCACCATACACCATGCACACACGCACACACACACACACACACACACACATATATATATACACATTGTATTTTTCTCTTACAAGAAATGGAATCATATTATCTGATCTGTCTTAACAGGACTTCACACAAATTTTCCCAATAAACTAGGGTAGATTTAATTACTTGTTTTTAACATCTTTTTTAATTTTTCTTCTTTGGTTTGAATGTACTATAATGCATTCCCCTGTTGATGAGGATTTACTTTGCCTTCTATTTTTGCTATCATAAACAATAGATAAATATATATGTTTACTTTTATATTTAAAAGAGGATACCATATAACTTAAAAAATACATAACATTTCACATTTCCAAAATTTAAGAGTAACCCTTTTGCTAGCATCCCCTGAAAAACAGGTGCTAATTTTGCCAGTCTGGTTTGTATCTATATTAACATGACTTTATTATTCCACTGTCTTTCTTGACATAGCTTTGTTATTCCAGGGCATTCTTAGGAGGATAAGAGCTGCAAACAACTTTATTTTTCATTCCAAGAACTTCCTGATTGATCAACTCTTCAAAAGAAAGTGTCAAATGACAGTTTACATCCCAAGACTCTAGACATCTTGCCTCAACACACTTCACTGTATCCAATAATCCTAAATCTTATTTCATGATTATTCCCCAGTCCTCATCAAGTCCCTGCATTGACAGATCTACTTTAAGCTAGACTTCAAAAACTCATCAACATCCTCACCTGGACCTTCTCTTTCTGAAATACTAGTAGGCTATCTGGAGGTGGTCTGAAAAGCAGAAAACTCAACTCTGTCTTATCTACAGGTTGTCTTGGTGTTATTTTCAAATACAATATTTATAGGAGGAATTCCAAAACCTCTTTCCATAGGAAGGTAAGGTCACTCATTTTGCAGATAAAAGGAAAGATGAATTCCAACAGATAGAATTGAAGTGAGTTGCTGTGTAGCAGTTAAATAATGCATGACCTAAGTGACTGAAGGGAAAGGTCTTAAAATTTCATCTTTTGCCACTAATATATTTCCAAGAAACGTATTATTATTATCAATACACAAGGATAAGCATTGCATTCTAAGAAGAGAAATGGTTCTTTCTTCTGGCCTCTTTTAAATTATTCTAATATAATAAGAGAGAGCTGGAATGTTTTTAGTTTGACACGCTCCTCATGGCTTTTCAGGTGTAGTCTGTACTCTGTCACTAGGGAAAGAAAAGTTTAGAAGACTTTTTTTGATGTTTATTTATTTTTGAGAGAGAGAAAGAGAGAGAGAGAGAGAGAGAGAGAGCGCACAAGTGGGGAAGGGGCAGAGATAGAGGGAGACACAGAATCTGAACAGGCTCCAGGCTCTGAGCTGTCAGCACAAAGCCTGACATGGGGCTCAAACCCACGAACTGTGAGATCATGACCTAAGCTGAAGTCGGATGCTTAACCGACTGAGCCACCCAGGTGGCCCCTAGAGGACTTTCTTATAGTTGGAATATTCAGAAAATATACCACACAAAAAAAGTAGATATTTTGCTGGCTTCTTTATATGTATTTTCTCATTTACTTCTCACAAGAAAAGCTATCTCAGAAGTAACTATGATAACAGTCTTTGTATAAATGAAAAAAAAAATGGAAACTCCAAAAATCTAAGTAACGAGTCACTGCTTACACAGGTAGGAGTGACAAACTAGACTTGAGATCCAGGTATATCTGCTCTTTTAGAATTTGTCCTTGTCCCCTAAACTCTATACATTTGAGAGGAGAAACTAGATACCTCTCTGAGAACCATAAAATGCTGTTAAATGGAGATTTGAATAGTATGTTAATGCTGTTGATGGCTCTAAAAATCCCTGCCTTAATTCCTGAACCAGAATTTCTGTAAGAAGTAGGAGAAAAAAATACAGCCATCGGCAGTCCGGAGCAAGCAATATTTTATTATCAGCATTTCCATAGAGGAAAGCTATGGGCAGGTCAATTGTTGAATGGCCAGCATTCTTGAGTTGTGCTGGATCTGCATCCAAATTTGCTTTTAGCAAAAGCATGGAGCTCAAGCAACTTGATAAAGGAGTAGGAAACCCTATTACAGAGAAAGGAAATCCAGCTGAATGGACAGGGTTTCAAGAACATGCAAGAAGGTAAACCCAGACAAGAGTATTTTTAAATGTCTCCAAGAAAATGAAACACTTGCTGATTTCTATTAAAACTGTGGGAAACACATTGGTAGAAGGTTAGGTCAGCAGTGAAAAGGCCACCCAAAGTAGATTGCGGACGACTGATTCATGGGTCATAACCATTAGGACATTATTTCAGCTACCATTTTTTACATACTGCTTACTCTCCATCCAGAATTTATTCTTTTGGTAAATCTTCAAGGGGTTGCTATTATCAACCCCACTTCTCAGCTAAAAACCTCAGGTTTTAGAAAGACAAAGACATTTCCTCAAGTTCAAGGAGCTAGTGAGTGGCAGAGCCTATTATGCAAAGTCAGGCCTTTAACCATTAGGCCAAAATCTAAAAAGAAGCAATTGCTCATATATGGATTTCCATGATTAAATAATTATAAGGATTTAAAGTACATTCGATGCCAAATATTCCAATATCAGTCTTCTGATAGGTAGAAAGGAAAAGATCCTACTACCTTGGTCTAATTGGATGCAATTACCGGTACAAAGAGAGTATTCCGCGGAGGTGCTACATAGTTTTAAAGAGGAACGTGGTTCCCAATACACCCCAGCACGGGTGCCACTCTGTAATTACAACTGCTAGCAGCCTTGTAATGAGGGCTTTCTTTTCCCCCTTCAATCGATATAAATGCCTATCAATGTAAAATAGCCACAGTGCTTTCTACAATTGGAGAGGGAAAAAACAAGCACAGGCTGACGTAGTGTCTATAATATATCTAGGCGCAGTGCCCTTTTTTCCAGTATGCGTTACTGGGATTATTTAACATGCATTGAGGCTGGCCGCCGTGCAGGAATAATTAGAACAATGGACACCTCAAAGGGGAGCGCATAGATGCCCCGCTGTACTGATAATGAAAGGTGCTATCAGAGGCAAATCACACCCAATTAAGACATAAAAAGAAGACATTATTAATGCTTAATTCTGACTGTGTCAAGAATCCCTGTTTGCCTTCCTTTATTGCCGATAAAATTGTTGCCTTGGCCCTACAGCAGAATTAGTGGCTGCCATTACCTCGTGTTGTATTCGCTGTAACCTAGAGATGTGTGTGTTTGTGTATTTATTTGCGATTTGTGTCTTGATCATAACATCACTTAGCATTAACTTTGTTCATAATTCTTTCAAAAAATGCGAAACCTCCGAGCAAAACCAGAAAAAAAAAAAAAAAACACCTCTTTTCACAAGATTCAGAAGTATTCAAGATGAGTTTGATTTAAATTTGTATGAGCTATATGGACTAGTGACCTGGGTCCTCATTTGGTTTCTTGTTTTTTAAACCATGTATACTTTAGTATGTGTATCTGAAGAAAATAGTTAGGAGGTATATAGTAAGGTGGTCGTGTGTGTGTGTGTGTGTGTATGTGTGTGTGTTTTGGGAGAGTTAAAATCATTGCACCTCACCTCACTAGGAATTGATGGTAATCCTTAAGCAGTGTGACTGGATGGCCTTGATCTTGATCTCCCCTGGCAGCTATCCTGGGGCCCTCTGCTCCTATCCCACACCATCTCTGTTGTGCTGGGTATATGATTCCTGCTGTGGGACCCTTGCTCAGTCTTGGTTCTTGATGGACAACTTCTTGAAGGGGCAGTCTTTCCATTTTGAGCCTGTCTTTGTTAATGTTGGAAATGTCTATGCAATGATGCATTTATTCTATGTAATGACTTGGGTTGTTTTGTTTTGTTTTCGTCTTTGTTTTTGCTTTGGTATATGAGAGGCGTCATAATGATCTTTGGAGGCAACACAACTCTTCCTGTTTGAAATTCAAAATAAGAAGTGCTCTTCCGTTATAGCCGTGTCATGACACTTTCTGAGTAACACCATGCATGTTCTCCAGGCAATAGGACCTTGGTGTCTTGCTTAATATCGCATAGGTAACGTGTGTGAAGGTATAAAAGGTGAAGTCAATTCAATTCAGCAAATACATGTTGAACGTTTAGTAGAAGCCACGCTTATGTAAGCCGGTTTCTCAACATCAAAATAATTCATAAACTGGTCCACCAAGGACTCATCTCCATGATGACTCAGGCTATAGGAAAATTCTGAAAACAGTATTTTCAACATAAGAGTTACAACCATCCTCCCACACATGTTCTAAGAGAAGAGAGAGAGGCACATTGCTCTTCTGATAATAATTTTACCTCTTCAAATGTTACACTTTGCATAGTCAGAACAAATAAAATCTAATCAACATTTTGTATCTTTACTGAGTTACCTTCACTATTGAGTAGCATGATGCTTCACTGCTCTCTGCCAAAAGGGACTACGTAAGTGGTTCTCAGCTGATGTTCAAAAGGGGAGAGTTACCAGTGGCCAGTAAAGGGACTCACTAGGGCCGAGTCTTTTACAAGGGCAGAATGAAGGGGAGAAATCATGCCTTTTGTTTTGCCTCAGTGCTCCCTCAACCTAAGAACACACTATGCACTGATGGCATGAAAGTGGTAGGGGAAAGGGCCAGATCAAGGCGTATCTGCCTCTCTTGGGCCAGTGCCATACATGTGAGATGGAATCTGGGCAGTTCCTGGCTCCTTTTATAACCCAGTAGTGTAGTGCCCAATCTAAATACTCAAGAAAATAGGAATTAAATATGCTTGAAATTGTCCAACTCTATGACAGATGGATTTCTAAATTCACAGAGACAATGGAATTGTTACATTTTAATATACCTTCCATTTGAACATTGACTATGGTATTCTTTTCTGGTCCTATATTATGCATTGTTTCTTTAAAATTAGTTATTTTTAATGTGCGACATTATGCACATGGATGTTAATTAATTAATTTGTTAAAAAAGTTCTGCTTCTAGCCTGGAACTTCTTCCTTCATATTTCCCCAAATCAGAATGGCAGATACTTCCTATGTATGCTGATTATCTGCCTTCCCAAACCATGGCAGGTATTAGAAGTTAATTTTTGCATACATTTCTGTTGAGTCTCAGAATCCTTCTCCACACAGCTCCACTCCAGCACCACGATCAATCAGAGTTGTCCTGGGAAATTAAACAACAGTCCTTGACATAGATAGTTGCAGAAACTATAATTTGAAGTTCATCCCTTACATTCTTGTTGGTGTTGTGTACTCAGGGGCTTGTGGCTGGATCTGTGTGAAATAGTTTCTTCTTTAATGATGCTCTTCTGCCTTTGACCTTATGTCTTTTTTTTTATATATATTTTTTGTTTTGTTCTGCTTTAACCAGAGTATGAGTCCAATGTATCTCAGTATTCATAACTTCCCATTGCTCTGCCCTCATTCATTTCAGAATAAGTCTTTACCTCTGCTACTACGATACCAAGAATCAGTCACTTCAATTTTCATTGTGTAGAGTATGGGGCCTGGAGCCAGACAGCCTGTTTTATATGGCCTTCCATTGTTTTTTGTATCTGAAAATGTGGATACTTAGAGTATTGGCCTCCTATAGCTGCTATCAGGATTCAGTCAGTTAACACAAGCAAAGCACTTAGAACAGTGCCTACCACATCGTACGTGTCTAATACATGTTAGTTGCAGGCAGTTCAGTATTACTGGCCATCACTGTTGATCCTGGCTAGATGGGTTTACTCTTTTTTGCCCGCACATTCTCAGTATATGCGATCTGATCTCTTATTTAATCGACTTTTACTCACAGAGGTTCACAGTTATATAAGAGGGGACACATTAACAACCATAACAGCAACAGCATCAAGTTCACTGTGTCTTTAACTCACCTGCTTCCTCGGAGCTTCTCTTTGATGGTGCTCTCAAGTGGTCCTAGGAGTCTTCAAGGAGGATCTTTCCAGGTTTCCTTGCCACACTGTCATGTCCAGTCTCCCGCCAAGCATTGCAGTCTTTGCTGTTGCTCTCTTCAGCCCTGCAGTCAAATTCGATTGCTGTCCAATCGATCTTTCTGTGATTTTAGGAATGTTCTATGTGTACGCTCCCCAGTACGGGAGCCGCTAGCTGAAAGTGGCTACAGAATACAAATGTGGCTAGTATGACTGAGGAGCTACATGTCTTATATAATTTACTTTTAATCACTTTAAATGTAAACGGCCACGTATTGCTAATGGTCACTGAATTGGACAGCAGGAGAGCCTGTACCCATCAGAGTCACGTCATGCCCTGCATGGATGGGAGGAGGACATCCATGTTCCTATATTGTGATCACGTAGTCACTTGGATGCTGAAACAATCCTGTGTGTGCTCCGTGCCTCTTAGAGCCCTATTTGAGAAGATCTTCAGTTCTGTCTGCCGCTCCTCATTCTCTAGGTCCCAGATACTAGCCAGGTTGGGGAAGGACACAAAGGAGACATTTAAATTATGTCTCTGGGTCCACCCGTCTACCTTCCCACCTCCAACCCAGTGTCCTCTTTCTAATTTTTTCTCTTCCACATTCCGTGTTTCAAATCAATTTATGCACATTGACTTCCCCGAGAGTACACAACAATTTGATAGCTGTTGCACACATGAATTAATCCAGACATTATGCACATGGCTATAACAAAAAATTGAGTAAGTCCTGCGTTCAAAGGTATTAGCATCAAGAAGTAGTGAAATAGAAACTTCTCTATTTGTTCTCCCCTCTTCTCTAATCTCATCTCCATTGTCTACCAATATCCAGGAATTTCTCCCAACATGTAAGGATTCCACAAGCCCATGATGCATTTCTTTTTTCTTTACGCTTCCAATCATCCTCAGTATCTGAATTACTTGAAAAGCACCAATTTATAACCCTGAAATTCTCTAGCTACACAGTTCCTCAGTGTTAACAAACTTCCTTCCGTTCCCCCTTTTTATACACCTCGGCGTGGCCGTATCCTGCCTCCTGCATATATGGGAGCTAATCCACCTACAAGCTCTCAAACCCAGAGACAGTCTTTCCTGAGCAGCTGTTAGCCTTCACCTCCCCTCACTTTGTTTTATGACGTGCAAACCTGGATTATAATTACTTGTATTTCTTGCTTCTCTGCTTTAATATATTGTAAATTTCTTGAGAGAAAAATAACCCATTTGTTTTCTATTTACCTTCAATGCCTTATGCATGCGAAGTGACATTTTACTGTGCATGGAATAAATCACTGTGTTGGATAAATGTATAAAGATATCTTCCCGTATTCTTTGGATGCTATCCTGGGGCTCATTTGCATGATTTGTCCCTAACAAAACATACTGCACCTAGTTTTCATAAAATAAATCTATGCCATTTGATCACAGACCTGCACTTTACCAGTGGTGGGTTTTTTTTGTTTGTTTGTTTGTTTGTTTTGTTTTGTTTGCTAGGAAAGTTATTTAATCTCCTAGACCCTCATTTCTCATTTATATAGAAGATAGACTCTTTCCAGTATTGTTGTGAAGTGATAATAATGAAAAGCACCTAGTACAGAGGTACAGCTGTTATTCAACTTATCCCTCCTCAAAAATTTGAATACATTGAATACATTTTAATACACAAGAGAGTACTTTTCCCTTCACATATTGAGAAAGAGTAAACTTTTTTTTATAATGCCTAGTTTTTCTGAGAATGTAAGGAAATAGGCATTGTCTTATAAATGCTGGTATCAGTGTAAATTTGTGTCAATTTGGGGAAAAGTCATTTGGTAATAGAGAAAGGAAGAGAAGGAAGAGGGAAAGAGCAGAGCAGGGAGATGAGGAAGGAAAGGGTCAATCCCAGGGTGACAAGGAAGTGAGAAATGAAAAGAGATTAGTGGGGGGGGGGGAGGCAGATAGAGGGGAAGGAAAAGACGTGTTGGGGCAGGTAATAGGAGTAGCCAGAGGAAACAGAAGGGTGAAGGAGACTTAACGCCACACTTAAGCAGAACACTTCTGAATGCAGAAGTGAGGGAGCCTGGGAGGACTGAGCCCATACCAGCTACCGCTCAACATGACTTCTCCCTTCCCCACCCTCCTGTGGGCTTTCTCTCACTCTGCTCTGCTCTTTTCCCTGTGGTCACCATCTGGCGCTGATCCCGAAGAGGGGAGCACACGCAGCCACTCCAACAAAACCTCTGTCCTTGGGCTTTGTTTTCCCTGGCCACACTGAATATTTCTCATATTCTTTTGATCGTTGCATGTGAATGTAGGATCAATAGGAATTTGATAGCCAACTTCACGAACATCAGGAAAAATAATGTATAGTATTTTCTCATCCATTCGACCTAGCAACTCCCAATGTCCGGGTGTGATGCAATTAAAAGAAATATGCGTTTTGTCTTTGTCCCAGTTTCTGGCACGGCGCTCCTGAAACCCTAATTTCCTAAGTGATGGGGGAACAGGGGAGAAGGAATCTTTTGTTATTGTAACGAGGTGACTTTTGCAGCCCACCTAAGGATGGGGGCTGGTTGCCAGTGGAGCCAACCATAGGATTAGAGGGTCGGCTTTCAGTCCTACCCCAGACCTCCGGGCAGGGGCTAGGAGATGGAGGTTGAATCAGTTGCCAAAAGCCAGTGATTTAACCAGCCATGCCTATGCTACGAAGACCCCTGGAAAAAAACAAAAGGACAAGATTTTTAGGGCTTCCAAGTTGGTGAATGTGGAGCGATTTGGGGAGAATGGTATGCTCAGAGGGCACAGAAACTCGCCCCCCATTTCCCCATACCTCCTCTGTGCCTGTCTTCCATCTGGATATTCCTAAGTTAATATCTTTTTTCCTAAAAAAAATATCTGGTAATCTAATAAGTAAAATGTTTCTCTAAGTTCTGGGAGCTGCTCCAGCAAATTACTCAAACCCAAAGAGGAGGTCATGAGTTCTCATGACATACAGTCAGTTGGTCAGAAGCCCAGGTGACCAGCTGGACTTGTGAATTGTGTCTGAAGTCCAAGGAGGGAGCTGTGGGAACTTCTAGTCCCAGCCAGTCAGTCAGGCAGAGGCACAGGTGGGCTCACACTGGCATCTGAAGGGTGTGTGGTGGTGGCAGTCTTACGGCATTGAACCGTTAACCTGTGGAACACGCAGCTATCTCCAGGTGGATAGTATAAGAATTTAGTTGAATTGTTGGAGACATCCTACTGTTGTCCAAGAATTGCTCATTGCTGGTGTGGGGAATCCCCCCCTCCTTACACACACACACACACACACACATACACACACACACACGCATACACACCCATCAGTATTGGTACCAGAACCTGTTTAATAGGAAATGCTGGCTGACGAGATTTCTGCCACTATCTAAATATGTCACTTCAGCTCACTTTGCCCTCTGTGCCTCAGTTTCCTTTCTTGTAGGTGAAGGAATCAGTAGTTTTAGTTTGATATCTGAGTTTCCCAGAACCTGGTGAGTTCTACGGCTCTTCAGTTAGAGACTGACGTCAGTGTCTCTCACAGGTCAGGAAGCATCCAGTAGACAGGGCTCAGCACAGTGACTCTGCTTTTTTACATTCCACATACGACTTCCCCTGAAGAAGTGTTTGCATTCTCTAAACCCCCGTATACTTAGTGGTCACATGACTCTGTCCTATCGGCCAGAGGACACACTCATAATCCTGCCCGTCTCCTCTCACCAACTATATATCTCTAGCCTATCCTTCACTGGCATCCAGAGTTTGCCCAGCTCTCTCCAGCTCATGGGCAGTAACAGGTTCACATTGACTAAACAATTCTAAGCCTCACTGGTGGATGAACTTACCCCCTTAAGGACATCCTCCAGCCCCTACATTTCCCCCTTCCCAGCCTTGTTCTTTGCATTGTCACTAATTAAGCTCTGGGGGTGGGGGGAGGGGTTGCCCAGGCTGCTCAGCTCCTTCTTCATCAGTTGTTTCTATGGCCATCTGAGGTCATTCTTCAGACCTGCCTTCGAGAATGTGGCACTCTCGGTGCTCGAGAAGCTAACCCTGGAGGAACCAAAGTGGAATCATATCCCCCACAAAACTGAGCGCGTAGAGTCCTAAGACATTTCTTGCAGAAGAGAAGTTATTACTCTGTCCCATCCTGTGATACCTTTTGTCCTCTGTAACTAAAACTGTATTTCTTGTAATTCCCAGGCCTTTCCTTCCTAGGATTACTATGTTCATTCTATTTCTGCCTTTGTCCCCTTCTCTTCAGACTCAGACACAAATTATATGACGGTGATGGCATGTTACCAACTTCTGACTAAGTGCCGATTTTCCCACTCACTCCATCTTTCATCAGGAGGGCAGTGCAGACCTTTGCTGCATAACCCTTTCTTCCCAGGGGATTCATCATGTGAGAAGAGTGGCCTTGGACATCAGACTTTTCAAATATTTCCAAGCTCACATGAATACCAGAAATGCCTAAATCTAATTATATCCTGGGGATGAGCTCACAGACTCCCATTCCTTCGAGATCATGCTCTTTACGAGTTGGCAAAGGGTGAGTTTGACAGTGAGTTTGAGATATGACTCAATACATAAACTTTAAAACTTAATTTATTATTTTTTTTTGAGAGAGAGAGAGAGAGAGAGAGAAAGCATGAGCACGGGAGAGAGACATTCTTAACCAGGCTCCACACTTAGTACAGAGCCCGACACAGGGCTCAATCCCACAACCCTGGGATCATGACCTGAGCTGAAACCAAGAGTTGGACATTCAGCCAACTGAGCCACCCAGGCACCCCAAAATGTAAAATTTTTATAGAAGAAATAGACAAAGTGAATATAGGTTGGTGAAGTAGGCAAAGGATGGAGGAGTTTGGGAGAGTATGTATGTGTATATCCATATATATTATATATATCTATATCTATACATATATATATATATATATCTACAGAATATATAAAATCCTGTGTGTGTGTGTGTGTGTGTGTGTGTGTGTGTGTGTGTGTGTATAAAGTCAGTGACCTATGTCCTGTGTGAATATTTCTTCTTACTGATCCACCAAGGGGATGAATTTAGAGCACCAAAATAAGAAAGTATAAGAAAGCAAGAGCTTACTATAACAGGAAAGTTAGAGTCTGAACCAAGGCCCCCAAAGAATCATAAGAAAGAAAAACAAGCAAGTTAATCATGTCCCTAGCTTCCCATTGGCTATTAAAAAGGCTTTAGACCCACTTTTGTTGTTTCCCTGAAGCAAACATACTGATGTACACTTTGTGCATATTAAACCATTTCCTGGGTTTATTGTTTCTCCCAGGATGATCTCATTTTTAATGTTGCATGTGTTTTTGAAAACTGAATTAATTATGTTAATTTGTTAAATTGTATTGTGAAATACATAAGAAACATGAATACATACATATACACACAATTTATGTGTGTGTAAGTGTGTGCAGATCAACACTCTTAAAGTATTTTTAAGATTGGGTAAACAAAGCATGTTAACTTAGCAGAGGAATATATATCAAAACCAAAATAACTTTTACTGAATGCTTACCGATATCATCAAAACTGCCTAGGTGCTTAGAATCGTGCTCTGCAAAACAACAAAAATGATTTCACATCGTCTAAAAATAAAAAGTATATTTTCAGGAATGAAGTGCATATGAGAAGGTATGAGAATGGAAAAACAAAACATGAAAGGAAGGAGGTACATTTCTTGAAGCACTGATGCTTACCACATCCACATGTAAATTTATTATAATATTTTAAAAACGCAAGCATAAGGAGAACCCAAAGAATTCCAGCTTCTGTCCTCCAAGTACCATTGGTCAAACACAGCTTTCTGGGATGTTCTAGAAGGCAGTCGGGTAAGCATGTCTACATCAACGTTTTGGGAAATAGGAGGCAAGACTCTCACTGAGTCATGAAATCGATGCAATATATTAGAAGCGTTTTTTCATGGAATGGAACAAAGCAAAATAGAAAAGAATAGAAACATGAAAAAGATAATGTCAGTGTATTATCCAAGCCAAGCCCGCTATTTCAGGAAACTTTGTTTTCGATATGTACACGCATGGAGATGGATAGAAGATGCATTTTTTTACTGTGGCTACCTGCCAAATGCTTTGGTAGCTCCCACCTTTCACAGTATTAGTGAAAAGCCATTTGCATGACACCAATAAGGGGATGTTCTACTTTGGAAGCGCTACAAATGGTGACCTTTCTGCCAGTACAAATGACAAAGCACTCCACAAATAAAACCCTGCGGTCGCAATAATCAACATGAAGTGATGATGTGGGAGAAGAAAAGGAGGGGAGGCAAGAGCCGTGGGGGGTGGTTGGCCGTGATAAAGAGCCTCTTCAATCTATTGAAGAAAAAAAAATGTAGCTATCCGATTAGCTCCTGCCCACAACCAGTGGTTTATTCTCCATTTCCGCACCCCATACAACCCCCCCCTCCTTTTTGTTCAAATATGTGAGTTCTTGGACAATACAGATTTTGACATTTCTCATAACATAGAATGGCTCAAAAATCATCATTACAATCAGTGGGGTGAAATGGCTGGAAGATGTTTAAATGCCTTTAGCGCCAGCTTCTCACTCACTGAAGCAGACCTCAGACCATCTCTCATCACTGATTAGGCCATCACTTAATGCACTGCTAGCAATGTAGCTGGGCCTCTGATTTCCCAGGAAAGGGGGGAAAAGGGTGGGGGGTGGAGGAAAAAGTTAAATGTTTTCATAGGGGCTGAGAGGTGTCCCTCCATCTTTCTCTAGTCTGTACCATCAGTATTTCCCTTCTAATTATGCTGACAAGAAATTATTTTGGATGCTACTTTAGGGTGAGTTTCTTTTGACTTGTGTTTGGCTTCCCAGTCACAAGGGAGCATTAAGTGTGAGGTTTCCCACACATTGTAGTATTTAGACCACTTATTGTGGCAATGAGCTGTATGCTCATCTCAAAGAAGGTCAGGACAGACCATGCCATATAATGGAGGGAATCCTAAACTGTGAGTCAGTTCACAGGAGATTCTCCCCCAGTCACTAAATGGCAAAATACAATGGAAACATTCCTGTACCTCTCTGGATTTAGTTCTCTTGTCAATAAAACAAGTAAGTACTTAGACTAAATGTTATCAGAGCTTCTTTTCAGCATAAAATTCTTATAATTTCTCCCCAAAGCCATGGAACAAATACAAAACTGCTCACCAAACAATCCATTTCTCCAAATTTCCCAGCCTCCTTTGGGTTTGGTTTGGGATCACATATCAGTTCTAGCCAATGTGTTGTGAGCAGAAAATAGGTATGTCACCTTTAGGCTTAGATACTTAAAAAACAGGTTTGATTTAATATTGCCAGATTTAAGGAGGCTCCTGGGTGGTTCAATCAGTCAAGCGTCCAATTCTTGATCTTGGCTCAGGTCATGATCTCACTGTTCATGAGTTCAAGACCCCCATCCAGCTCTGCCTGACAGTGTAGAGCCTACTTAAGATTCTTTCTCCCTCTCTCTCTGCCCCTCCCCTGCTTGCACTCTCTTTCTCTCTCTCAAAAAAAATAAACTTAAAAAAAAAAGATTGCCAGATTTAGCAAATAAAAATACAAGACACCCAGTTAAATCTGAATTTTTGGTAAACGAAAACATTTTTTGGTAAGTATGTGCCATACATTATTTGGGACAAACTGATACTGAAAAAGTTATTCATTGGTCATCTGAAATTGAGAATTAACTGGGTGCCCTATTTTGTCTGATAATTCTAGTTTAACTTTTAAGAATCTCTCATTGCCTACTGAAACTGCACTACCCTTGTTGGCCTAGAAGCATCACTAATTGTAGGAATATGGGATTCCTGAAAAGCTAGGTGGAAGTTAATTGCCTTGGAGAGTCCTACAGAAGCATCAGAATTTGCAGGAAAGAAAAAGACTTTTTTGGCTTCACTAAGTCCTTGCAATTTCAAGATGTATTTTTTTACAGCTTTATTGACATTTAATTGACATATAGCATTGTATCAGTTTTATGCATACAACATGTTGATCTGAGAAACTTACATATTAGACAATGATTACCATCATAGCATTAGCTAACAGTTCCACCACATCACATAATATCATTTTTTTTTTGGTGAAAATATTTAAGATCTACTCTCTTAGAAACTTTCAAGTTTGTAATATAGTATGATTATTATTATTGAGAGAGTGCAAGTAGGGGAGGAGCAGAGAGAGAGAGACTATTTTTTAATTTATTTGAGAAAGAGAGAGCATGAACTGGAGAGAAGGGGGGGGAGAGAGAGAGAGAGAGAGAGAGAAGCTCGAGCAGGCTCCACACTTGGCACAGAGCCTGATGGAGGACTTCTTCATCTCATGACTGGGAGATCAGGACCTGAGCCAAAATCAAGGGTCAGATGCTTAACTGACTGAGCCACCCAGGCGCCCCTGTAATATAGTATTATTAAGTATAATCACCAAGCTGTACATTAGATCCCAAGAATTTGTCTTATAACTGGAGGTTTATACTCTTCCACCAACATCTCCCCATTTCCTTCACCCTCCAATCCGTGGTAACACTATTCTACTCTTTGTATCTATGAGTTCAGTCTTTTTAGATTCCACATGTACGTGATATCATATAGTATTTCTCTTTCTCTGTCTGGCTTATCTCACTTAGTATAATACCCTTGAGGTCCACGTTCTTACAAATGGCAGGATTTCCTTCTTTCTCATGACTGATGAATATTCCTTTGTATACGTAGACTTTATCCATTCATGGACATTTAGGTTGTTTCCCTATCGTGGCTATTGTGAATAATGCTAAAACAAACATGGAAATGCAGATATCTTTTCAAGATCCTGGTATCGTTTTCTTTAGGTATACAGCCAGAAGTGGATCATACAGTACTCCTATTTTTAATTTCTTGACGAACCTCCATACTATTTTCTACAGTTGCTACACCAATTTGCATTCCCACCAACAGAGGTTCCTTTTTCTGAACAACCTCACCAATAGCTGTTATGCTGTGTTTTTTTGATAGTAGCCATTCTAACAGGTGTGAGGTGGTATCTCATTGTAGTGTTGACACTACAGGTTATTTTCCCCCTAGATAATTTTCTGTTCCAATGAAGGTTCTGACATTCCAAACAATCCAAATCGACTTGCCATAGGATGTTCCTATGAATGTTCAAACCATAGAATGTTCCAGTTTATTATGTGAGAGATTCATATTTTAATTTTCTCTGTCTATCTAGAATAGAGTTGGAAAACTCAAATGTCTTTAGGAGAGAATATGTGAATGAGTAAAGCATTCCAGGAGTTAGAGGCAGTAGGAAGAGCTGGACTGGACGGGACATGCTCAGAACAAAGGACAGGCATGTGCCTCTTTTACAATTTAGTAGCCAGTGGGAACATAAGCCCAGTGTTGCAAAAGATTCCTGTTAGTCAATGGAAGCCAGAAATTCAAGGGTAATAGTGTGTAAAATCAGCTATATCATATATTGAGAATATATTTGTTTAAGCACTGAGCCATGATACTAAATAAAATATGCCTATAAACTAATAGTTGCAACCCCTTGTTAGTTGTTAAAAAAAATAGAATAATTCTAGGAAAACCATATGATTCAAGAGAGGGGGGAAAATTAAAAAAAAACAAAACTATTTAAGATACTGCCAAGGAAGGGATCTCCCAAGACATGCTTTTAAGAAGAAGTAATGATAGTGACAAACTATGTTCAATTTCTCCTTTGGCTGGAGATAATCAACAATGCATTACTTAAACAGTCTGCCCACCCTAATTCTACTTGAAAAAATGACTGAGGAAGCTTGTTGGGGGTCAGTGGGGGCGGGGAGAGCAACACCTGATCCTAATGGAAGAAAAAGTTAATCAAGCTCGATTTATAACATGTCCACATAAGACCAGCAGTGTTCATCTTCTTTACTTTCACCTTCTCCCGTCCCTCACCTCTGTTCCAGATAAACTGACCTGCTTGCTATCTCTTAGACATAGGAAGCCAGGCTCCCACTCAGGGCCTTTCCTCTTGCCTGGAATTGCCTTCCCCAGATATATACATGGTCTTCCTCTATTCCCTCCATATTTTTACCTGAAAGCCACCCTGTCAACAGGATCTCCCCTGGCTACACTATCCACATTGGCATCTGGCCCCTCTACCTTCAAAGGTCCCCAGCCCTGTCACATGTTCCCTTAACACTCAATTGTGGAGTAATTTAGTAGTCATTAGAGTCACAATAATACAAGTTTCTTATCTCTTCTCCCCTTTCCATCTCTTTTCCCTTTTAGCTAGAGATACAAGTTTCTAACTAGTATCCTCAACTTATTTTCTACCCCTTCTGTTAATTTTTCTTCTCTGCTATTACACCTTTTTAGAATTCCAAGTGTATACTTATTGACTTTAAATATTGCTTTTCTTTTTTTAAATGTTGTTGTTGTTGTTTATTTATTTATTTAGAGAGAGCGAGCAGGGTAGGGGCAGAGAGAGAGAGGGGAGAGAGAACATCCCAAGCAGGCTCCACACTGTTAGCACAAAGCCGGATGCAGGGCTCAGTCTCATGAACCACAAGATTATGATCTGAGCCAAAACCAAGAGTCTGAGCCACCCAGGCACCCCTTTCTACTCACATTTAAATGAGGCTCAGGGAAGCATGATTGGATTCTCTGGTTTTTCAGATTTGACTTGTCACCTTGTGGGCATCATTGCATGGGGGTTTCATTCTAGGCAGCTCATTTGTTGGGATAGTCCATTTCCCACAAAGAAATCTTCCAGTCCCCTGCCTGGGAGGTATAAGCCAAGTCTCCAGGTTCTGAGTCATCCGTGGAAAGGCAGGTGTCTGATGTCTCACCATTTAGTAGGTAGCTCTTCCTTTCATCCTCTGGTTTCAGTTTTGCTTCCTTGGGATTCTTCTGGAATTGGGGTTAGATGTTGCCCAACTCTAGAAAAAGGAGGCAGAGGTGTAAGAGTCTCATCCTACATGCATCATCCTAAGTACTGCCTACTTAGACTCTCATCCAATCCAGTGTTCTAGATCCACCTTTACCAGAACTCTCAATTCCTGAGCCATGCAAATCTGCTTGATTCTCAACTTCCTTTCTGGCTACCTTATATCTCCATTTATTTGGTGCATTCTACCAGACCATTTTCCACTCACCCCTCTGCCTCACAGCCTTTCTTCCACATCAGTCTTTTGTTTTTATGGGCTTATATGGTTATTTTAATGACTTTCCTCTTTTTCACTGAAATTTTGAGAAACTGAGATTTGACCCCGAACCTGTAAAACTTATTCACCTATATACTCTACCATGAGAAACTGTTGCCCGGCACAGATTTTAGTGGCAAAAATGAGACCCGTGAAAACATGTTGACCAAAAGAACAGCTTTGACCCAGAGAACAACAACATCTTGCTTGGATACAGTATGGTTTTCAAGTAGGCAAAAAAGGCTTCAATAGGTCAGTCGCAGACCTGCAGTGATATGGAATACTGTTAAGTCATTTGGGAGAAACTGTTTCTGGGGAACAGAAAGGGAACATCATTTTTCCTACAAGTCATACCTTTTAGGAAGGACTAGTGGAGAAAGTAAACATGGTGGTGATAGGGTTTTCAGAGACAGTCCCACGGAAAGATTGTTGCAGGGGAGAGTGGAGATGAAGGAAAGTGAGAACTCAGGGTTAATTTCTTTAGGATGTTGTAAAAAACTCCTGAGACTGCATAAGCCTCATACGGTATAGAAATAACTGTACAGGCAGTTGGGAGATCTGAGATCTGGGATAGCTCTTATTTTAACGTGTTTTCCAACTGAGGTGATTTTGGGCAAGGGATTGGGTTGGATGGAGAGGCTCACTATTATTTTGTTGGTAGCCTTATGCCCACGCATTTCCCAGTAAGTTAAAATTATGTGGCAAATGACATTAAGTGGTACTGAGTCGAATACTGTTTTGTTTTAATAGCAATATATTTAATGTCATAACTTACATATAAAAACTTACAGATTTTTTAAAAAAGTGTTTACTCATTTCAGTAAGTTAAAATTATGTGGCAAATGACATTAAGTGGTACTGAGTCGAATACTGTTTTGTTTTAATAGCAATATATTTAATGTCATAACTTACATATAAAAACTTATAGATTTTTTAAAAAAGTGTTTACTCATTTATTTGGAAAGAGAAAGAGTGTACGTGTGAGCAGGGGGAGGGGCAGAGAGAGAGAGAGAGAATCCATGCAGGCTCTGCACTGCCAGCACAGAGGGACTCAATCCCATGAACTGTGAGATCACGATCACAGATCTTGAGCTGAAATCAAGAGTCAGATACTTAACCAACAGAGCTACCCAGGGAACCCTACAAACTTATAGATTTTAAAGATATTTTCCCTTAGAAGGTTGAAGGAAAATAAACAATTATTTTTTTTAAGTTTATTTCTTTATTTTGAAAGAGACAGAGACAGCATGAGCCGGGGAGTGGCAGAGAGAAAGGGAGGGAGAGAATCCCAAGCAGGCTCCACACTGCCAGCTGTAGAGCCTGAGGCAGAGCTTGAACTCATGAACCATGAGATCATGACCTAAGCTGAAACCAAGAGTTGGACGCTTAACCAATTGAGCCACCTGAAAATAACCAATTAATTTTTTTTTAATTTTTTTTTCAACGTTTATTCATTTTTGGGACAGAGAGAGACAGAGCATGAACGGGGGAGGGGCAGAGAGAGAGGGAGACACAGAATCGGAAACAGGCTCCAGGCTCTGAGCCATCAGCCCAGAGCCCGATGCAGGGCTCGAACTCACGGACCGCGAGATCGTGACCTGGCTGAAGTCGGACGGCTAACCGACTGCGCCACCCAGGCGCCCCACCAATTAATTTTTTAAAATACGGTAAACTCTGGGCACCTGGCTGGCTCTGCCCATGGAACATGCAACTCTTGATCCTGGGATTGTGAGTTTGAGCCCCATGTATGGCACAGAGATTACTTAGAAATAAAATCTTCAAAAAATAATAATAAATAAATAAGTAGAGTAAATAACAATCTTTGTGGCATACAGATCTGGTAAATATCTTAAAGGTAACTAACCCATGAACGGGCAGTGTGGGAAACACTGGACTTGCTAACTTCCTGTCTCTGCCTATATGTTTGGATTTCATGCATGGCTTCATTTCTACTTTTCTTTGGAGGGCCTTGTGAGAAGACACATTTTTAAACTTAAAGAATCAATTCAAAATGCTAACCTCAACTTCTCGTTTGTTTTAAGGGAGATTTTTTTCCCCCTCTTTGGACAAGGAAAAGCAAGGCTATGTGCAGTTCATTAAGACCAGGGATCTTAGCATAAATGGTTTCTTGGAGGCACTGTGGAAACAGATTGGTTATAGCACCCATGTCTAATAATACCAAGGAAAGCAAAAATATGACAGGCGTCCAACTTGGCAATACTTTCCCCAATAAGACCATTTAGTTTTTGGCAACCAAAAAATAAAAGCTTCATCAGATATACTTAAGAAATGATTCATAGCATTCAAACTCCAGATCTTAGTCTCTTTCCGAGGGATGGAAGAAAGCCAGTGCTCTTACCTATAGAGATGGCATCACAGAAAGATGTTTTCAAGGCACTCTTCCTGGTGAATGACTTCTATGGATTGAAGTTTTCCTGTTTCTTCCATGATAACAAATAACAGCAGTAAGACAGATGTTCTCCGAACTGAATTAGGTAGAGATCAATCAATCATTCGACCCTTAAGTGATTTTAGGTGAAAAATGTAAACTCTTAGGCACACCACTATTATAGTGATTAATCAGTGTGGTACTGCTGTGGAAATTACTGCAGATACTATGTTCTTTTTTTTTTTTTTTTTTTTTTTTTTTCATTGTAAAATGGCCAATCTTGAAAGGGACACTAACTTGCCTCAGAACACTGATTTGGGGGTTGTTTCTAACCTCCAGCCAGTTAGCTGTTTGGCCCTAGGACTGGTACTAAACTTCTCTAGGCTTAAGTTTACCTATCTGCAAAATGAAATAATAAGAAAATCCAACTAAAACAGTATGTGTAACTATTACATAATATATTAAGTGCCTTGAAAAAGCAATTGGCATATATAAGATTAAAGGCATTATTTTTACATTGATCTAAACAAACGTGCTCCAAGGTCAGTTTGGTACTGTAGTTAAGATCTGGAAATGTCAGATTTTTCCACATCACAATACTTTTATTAATGTCGTTCATTAAATTTCCACCTTTTTTTCCTGTTTTGCTCTATTTCATTCCCTATTATCGTCTCTCAAAACCCTGTAGTTGCCTGCATTGTCTCCCTGCATAGTGGAAGGTGTTGGTGGCCTGGGTTTTTTGTTGTATTTTATTTTCAAAGATGTGTTCTCAGACCTTTAAAGGTGGCTCTGCATCTCTTTTTTGTATTGTCAACTTTTTAAAAAGCTTGATTCATTTAGCGGTGCGCGGGCATGTTGTTAGAATGAGGCTCTCACAATCCACTTGGGAGAGCCTCTGCTGATGCATAATCAATAAGGACCTGGCTGCTAGAGATTTTACTTATCTTATAGCTACCTCTGCAGCATAAATGGAGATTAGAACACTCAAGGATTCTGGGGATATTCATAAACTTTGCTAAAGGATTTTGGTTTCAGACTTAATGAACCCACCTTGAATGCTTTTATCATTTTTCATCCGCGGGAGATAAATTATCATTCTAAATTCCCTCAAGACATCCGATTTTAGCACCCCGATTTATTCTTAAATTAGTGGCTTCAAATCCTTATCTCATGCCTGTTTCCTAGCATTGCTTCTGAGAGGATGTAAAAGCATGGACGTATCCTGATCTGACAGTAGTGAAGGGAACCACAAGCTTCTCACTATATTATTTTGTCTCTTTCATTTAAGAGAAGAGATGGCTCAAATGGTAACCGGATTACTTTCTTAGAGCTGCCATAATGAAGTGCCACAAACTAAGTGACTTAAACAGCAAAAAATTATTGTCCTGTAGCTCTGAAAGCAGAAGTCCAAGATCAATGTGTTCATGGGGCCATGCTCTCCAAAGCCTCCAGGGAAGGATCTGTTCCGGGCCTCTCTTCCAGCTTCTGAGAGTTCCTCGTCTTGTGGCGACTGACTCTGACCTTCACTTGGCTTGCTTCCTCTTTGAATCTCTGTCTCTGTGTCCAAACTTCCTCTTTATGCGGATGCCAATCATTTTGGATTAGGGGCCCACCCTACTCTGATATGAGCTCATCTGAACTAATTACATCCGCAAAGACCCTATTTCCAAATAAGTCACACTCTGAGATACTGGAGATTATGATTTCAGCATGTCAAATTAAGGGGGGGGGGGGCAGAATTCAACCCATAACACAATTGAATGCATAGCTTCATCTATGAATCGATTACTTTATTCAAAACCCTAGTCCGTAATAAGAGCTTATTCTTTAGATCAGTCCCTAGTAGATGAATTTTTAGCATAGGACTCCCAGAGATTTCACTCAGGGTGCTGAGTCACAGAAACAGCTAGAAGGACACAGAGATGATATCTGTTCACTGTGAGCTGACTATACGTGGAAATATCTTTTCTATCTTTTCAGTGTTGTGGCTGAGGTTTACAGTACGTAATGTTTCAGCAAATCTAAAACATGCACGAGCAAAGCATCTAAGATTCTGGCATACAGCACTGATTCCCAAAACAATAACACCTCTGAGTCTGTTTAAAAAGTCAGGCTAGGCCATTTCATGAACGAAGGCTTACATTGAGGTATACAACTGTGAATATATTAACGACGCTAATTCAGAGAAATTAATCATCAATTGTTAAATCTTCTGATTCATATTTCACGAATGATGGAACTTGATATACATTTCCATCTCTCATCCAGCCACTCTAAATTCTATAAACTCCCATGGGTGGGTGGGTCCTCACTACTCGCACTGGCATGCAGAATTTAGTGAAAAGTCTGGGGTATGCCTTTTTGGTATGCATTTTACCTATCGTAACAGAATTTTATTTGGGAGACAGTCTCTTAAAAAATTCCTTTTAAGGACTATGATTTGCAGAAAATCACAGTTCTGCCAAGCACACCATCGTTGCTGGGAAAAAAAATCTGTTGAATGAATAAAAGTGATTTACCAAGACATTGGCATTTCTCTTATTTAAATTTTTTTCCATAAGCATTCATTCACTGTGGACAAAATTTGAACTGGAGACTAAGGAAAAAGAGAATAAGGGACAGAAGGGTGGGGAAAGTGACAAAGAAAAGGAGAGAGGAAGAGAGAGAAGGGCATGGATGGATTAAGAAGAGATTACAATTGCTCAATTGTGTGTGTTACGCCATACTGCTCTTTGAGAAGTCATTCTTATTAGAGTACACTCTTACCCTCAAACAGAACTTGGAATTTGAAATGCATTTAAAAATTCAACGTATCCATTTAATGTAAAATAAATGATTTGTCAAAAGGAAAAAAAAAATCCAGGAGGCTGAGTCACGGCAAGAAATCTGAAATCTGATTGGCTTATTTTGATTGCATTTGCAAGTACCTGATGAAAATGTGCAAATCAGCCCGTCTCAGCATTTCAGGCTTCCTGTTGATTGTGTGACAGAGTTGCCAGGCACATAACACATTTGTTTTACAGCACTGCATGATGAACTCACAGTGTTTTACCTCTAGGACTGAAAGTCCTTAATTTGTTCTTTGAGGAACAGTCTGTTTTCATCAGGAGACACGCTTTCGTTGATCAAGCAATTCTACAGAGAGTGACATTAAAGAAAAAGAATCTGGGGATAAGGGTGAGCAAGGAAGTATCTGCCCAGTGCCCATGAAAACAGAGCAGCTCTTATTTTCCAATTAAACACATTTATTAATTTTTAAATGAAGTTTTCAGAATGTGCCTACATCCAGCACAACAGCAATCTCCAGGGCAAAGAAAATATGAAACAAAAGCAAAAAAAAAAAAAAAAATCAGTGAATCTGTAGTGAGTGCTGTGTTTAAGGGACGTAATATAAATGTCAAGGAGTATAAAACGTGTTTAAAATATTGTTTTGGTAAAACATTACTGTCTGCTTCAGAATCTATTATCATTTTGCCAAATCTGTTTGAATAAGTCGTGGGGTGAAAAAAATAGATGTGTAATAGGTATTGCTTTTCTGCTTGGTATTAGAATTCCTCTTGGGGAATACATTGATGTATTTATTCAAAGTATGTATTTATTATTTATGTCCTACATGTTAGCTCCCCCCACCCCAACTCTACCTTCTTCAGACAGGAGTTGCAGGGGTCAAAGGTCAGACGCTCTCCCTTCCCACGTGGAGCCAAGCGTACATTCTAGCCTGAGCTCATCTTAACAGTCCACTGGGGGTGAAGGCGAGGTTCTGGGGGCTTGGGTGAGGAAAAAACAAAGGAGAGTCATATTGTGCTCACGGTAGGAAAAGAGCAGTAATTTAGGGATAAGGGCAAACACAAAATCAAGTAGAAGGTAAGCGTTTCAAGAGACAAGAGAAGACAAAGAATAAGGAAAAAAGCTTACACCTGAGGTAGGAAAATGATTGGAAAACACTGAAAAAGCAGATTGTCTAATATCCAATTTAAAAATATCTGCTGAGCGGTACTGTGTGTCAGGATTGTCGTCATTATCTGTGAATACTCAGAATAATACACTATGCTCCCGGAGCTATCCGCAGACAAGGAGTGATGGCACCCAGAAGAAGCTGGGAACTGGAGACTAGATGTCTAGTATAAACAGTAGGTCAGGATTGAAGAGGAAAACCTGGGCAATTCTTTTTTTTTTTTTTAATTTTTTTTTTATTTATTTTCTGAGAGAGAGAGAGATAGAGCAGGGGAGGGGCAGAGAGAGAGAGAGGGAGACACAGAATCTGAAACAGCTTCCATGGCATGGAGCCTGATGTGGGGCTCGAACTCAGAAACTATGAGATCATGACCTGAGCTATAGTCAGACATTTAACTGATTGAGCCACCCAGGCACCCCAAACCTGGGCAGATTCTTAAAGGACCCAGTGAGGCTCCAAATGAAATCCACTCTAGAAATCTCTCTCTGTCTCTGTCTCTCTTCATGTGTGCCTGCACAAGCTCATGCGTGTATGTATTTATTTATCGCATATGAATATTTAAATTTAACTAAGAATTTAAGTTTGAATCTCGAATTCAGTAGCCAGCCATCTCTGTTTGGTTTCTTAAGATGTAAAATTGATCCTGCTGGCTGTAAAATTGGTCCTCATTTCACAGAGCCTCAGTGTTCTCATCTGTGGAATAGGAGGTTTCTCTTTATATTCTGCAGGACATCTCCAAAAACCAAACTCAAGAATACGCATTAAAGCAATTTGTAGATCCTCGCCTGCCAAACAAGTAATGATAGCAACGATTTTGTATTTGCACAGCTCTGAACTCTTTCTAAAGCTTTTTACCATGGATTGTCTGCTTTTCTATTCACAATCACCCTGCAAGCTACATCTTCTTAATCCTACTGAAAGACAATAAATGTGGTTCTGAGAGGCTAACTGAGAATCTCAAAGTCACACGGCAAGTAAATGGCAGAGAGGACCCTTTCTACTTCAAGAGCAGTCCTTTTCCATAACCTCCATTTCTTTTAGCTGTTTAATGAGACATCAGATCGTCAGCAGTAGCCTCAGTTTCACCTACCGCATCTTGCCTTCTGGTCACAGTGAGCCAGCCCTGTACAAATGACCCACTGGCAGAAATCCTGGACTACCCAATTTTTCTCTTTAGTTAAAAACAAACATCCAGAGGTAGGGAGAAGGTAGACTAAAAAGAAGGAAAGTGGAGAAGACATTGAGTTTTAAAACAGAGCTCTTATCGTGCTGGGTAATTGCTTTTCATAGTTTTTTTTTTTTAAGCAGAAATTATAGATCCATAATATGCTAATGAACATTCACACTCACAGCATGCGCTGTAATGACTCTGGTGGAGAAGCGGGAAGCTTCCATTCGGCTCTGAACAGGCTGCCAAATGAGATCATACCTAGTTTCCAGCAATCATAGATTAAACAATATCTGTAGCTTACTCTAAAATACACACACGCACGCACACACACGTGTGCACACACCATGACCACCACTACAAAATAATGATAAAATAGAAATATAATCAGAGAGGGAAAGGAATCTTCAGAGCAAATAGTGAAGGCAAGCCAAAAAATTAAACATTTTTAAAGGTTAAACAAAACACAATAAATTAGGGATCTGATGGAAACTTCGTTCTCATATGAACTTATTGCCAATCACAATTCTTAGAAATACCAGAATGTAAGAGACGTAACATCAACGAAGAAAAGCTGTAGTGTCATTAAACCCAGGGCGATCACCTTAACGGTTTGGCTAGATGTATACAGCTTCTCTCTTCAATATGGACGGGCTGGAATGTGGGAATGTTTTACATACGTGTGAGTAGACCACTCAGTACAGCCCCTGCCACCCATGCCTCCATCATAACATAGTTGCCAACATTTGAGATCCGAGCACATCAGACTTCAATGATTTAGTAATTGTCTCCCCACATCATTTTGCCAACTGATGGGAGAAAACCCAGTGCCAGGAAGTAGCCAGTTATTTTTACCATGCCTCTGTCTCAGGCGAGTGACTGCATATGACACAGCCATGATCTTTGAAAAGCTGTCACCTTCCTTCCTCTGTTTTCTCTAAGAACTAAAGTAGATTTAGCTCCTTGTCATAATTTGAGTCTATATTGTTAGTGCTTCCTCAAGAAGAAGTCTGTTCTATTCTCCTCTTCCTTCTGAGGACCTCCATGCAATGTTGAGACAATACTGTCTCAGTCCCAAATATATACATCTTGTTTGTTTCCCCGATTTAAGACAATTTTATGTCTAAGTATGTATGGCTATACAAGTGAATGTGCAGATGTGTCTTCATTTGGGTTCTTCCAGAAGCCAACCTGAAATAAGTATTTGAGAGTAATTAGGCTATTTGGAACATCATCCTAAGAAACAGTAGTGGGGGGGGGGGCAGTGATAAGTTGTGTTAATTCTCCTGTACTTTCATACTGCTCTACAAGAAGGTAGACCTAGCTCCAGGTATCATTAAAGCCATTGGGCAAAGACAAGCAGAGTGTGGCATTTAGAAGTCAGAGCTCCATGCATCACATGGTAAAACCCTAGGGAATATAATGGGACACCAGCATCATTTGCAAGAGGATTGATACAACCCAAATGCGTTAATAGTAGAATCCACATTATCAGGATGCTGGTAGAATGAAATGTATATGTATACATAAACCACGTAGGGTCTATGCATGATAAGTATTCAATAGGCATTATTATGTTATACCCATAATTAATAAGATGATTGTGATATGTATTTTTTTGTCGTATATACATTTTTGTTCCCTTAGTAATCACTCACTTATGAGATTTTTTTATGTATTCCTTGTCTGTTCCAGAAGTTATTTTAAATTCTTACAATAATACATAAAATGGAAAAAGTTAAAATTTAGAAAACGGACATTCGGAATTATAGAAGGGATCAATGAAGACTTAAAACAACTATCACAATTACCTGCACGTTTTTGTGACTGGCTAGACATTTGTTTATATGCTGTTTAAAAGACAACATAAAAACCGCAACACTGAAAGCCAAAACCGGCTTCTTATTCAATCTGAGTGAAAATGCCAAGGGAATACCTGGGAACTTTTTCTCATCAAGGGGCCTGGGTATTTGAAGGTCCAAGGACAACATAAGGAAAATCTGCGCTGCATTTTCCATAAAACTTCTTTTCTGTTACCAGGAATATAGAACCCTTAAACATATTATATGTTTGCCATTTATACAGACATGTAGTATATACATATGGGAGATTACTCCTGCTTCCAAAATCCTAAATAACTTCAGTCTGCAGAAGGTAGACCTGTTCTTGCATACTCCTACATATTCTCAGACTTTCTGGGTTCATGACACCCTCACTATTTCGTAATACTTCTGTGAGCACCAAGGCCAGAATTAATACTTCACAATTCCATTTATTAAGTGGTTAGATCCAAGAATTTGGAAAAGTAGTTATGCTCTAGCAATATAGTAACCATTGAAAATACAGTTGACCCTTCAACAACACAGGAGTTGGGGGCACTGACCCCCTCACAATCGAAACTCTGTGTATAACTTTTGACTCCCCCAAAACCTAACTACTAGTAGCCTGCTATTGACCATAAGCCTTACCAATAACATAAACAGTCTATGAACATACATTTTGCATTGTATATGTATAATATACTGTATTTTTACAATACAGTAAGCTAGATAAAAGAAAATGTTACCAAGAAAATCATAAGGAAGGAAAAATACATTTTTAGTAGTGGGCTGTCTTTATGGGAAAAAAAATCTAGGCATAAGTGGGCCTGCACAGTTAAAACTGTGTTGTTTGAGTTAAGGGTCAACTGTAATAATAATAATAATAATACAAATTTAAAGAAGAAATCATAGTTCATTTATTTCTTAAGCAATACTGATAATGGGGTATGTTTTCTGTTGGGCTCTCTGCCTGCTAACCCTTCTTCCAACTTCCAACACTTGCATTCCTTCAACTGAAAATAATCTCTGGCCTCAGAGTACATGTTTCTCATGTGCAATGGCAGGTGAGACATGTGAGGGAGTGAACAGCTCCCAAGAGCACTCCCAACCAAGCAGCAAGAGTCACTACAAAAATATTCCCGATTGCCTTGGCCATTAGGGGCACAACTCTGAGGCGTCTGTGTTAGCTTATCTCCCAGAGCTCCTCACTGGGATTAAGCTCCAGTTACCCACAGTGGGAGTTTGCTTGATGATGTTCCCTTTGATTGGCTGCCTTCCCTTCTCTAACTTTCCTACTTCCTCCTTCTAATGTTGCCTGGAATAGCCTCCTGAGCAATACACTAGTGTACTTGAACCCTTATCTCTAGGTCTTCTCCTTGAGAAAAATCAAGCTAAGACAGGTGAATTGATGATTCATCAGCCTTACACCATGTACTAGCTATTCTTTCCTTGTAAAGTTTCTTACTTCTGTCCTTTGTTCTTTATCCCAGATGCTAACTTGGAGTGATATTTATGATAGGCACAGAGCTAATTGGTATATTCTTATGGTGCCTAATCACACTACAATTCATTCAGTGGAAATGCATCAAGCCTCTAGGTTTTACACACCATGTTTAGTGCTGGAAATACCAATATAAATCAATATAAATAAGACATACAATTTTTGCTTTCAAAAGTTCAGAGTCTCAAGAGTAGAAAGACTTGGGGCGCCTGGGTGGCGCAGTCGGTTAAGCGTCCGACTTCAGCCAGGTCACGATCTCGCGGTCCGTGAGTTTGAGCCCCGCGTCGGGCTCTGGGCTGATGGCTCAGAGCCTGGAGCCTGTTTCCGATTCTGTGTCTCCCTCTCTCTCTGCCCCTCCCCCCGTTCATGCTCTGTCTCTCTCTGTCCCAAAAATAAATAAATTTTGAAAAAAATTAAAAAAAAAAAAAGAGTAGAAAGACTTATGAACTGGGACTATTAACATATGGTAAATGCTTGAAAGCCCTCAATAAATAGTTCCCATATACCTGAACGTAAAGGCACCTTTCTTGCCTCCATAACCTTCTTTATTTTTTTCATTGTGTTCTTTATCTCTTTATACAATATTGTCAGAAAAAAGCAAGAACAGTGGGTGTAGGTCATAAGTCACATGTTAGGACAACTCCCCTTTGTCATCTCTGCAGTAAAAGTAGGAACTATTTGGTCCATTTGTTTAGAATAATGCATTGTAAGACCGAGATTATGAGTCTGACCTTGAGCAGACATATGGGAAAGCATGAAAGAATTAACACAAATCCATCACCACTGCTAAGGAAACAGCTTAAAATTATTACTTATGGCAGGATAATAGCGTCATGTTTATTAGTAAAAGAGACTGATGAAAAGAATCATGTGGAAATCTTCCCCTTTACCCAACTCATCAATAACAAAGGTCCCTTGGGAAAGTCCTCTTCAGCAATCAAGGATCAGGAAAATGCTACCTAGGTCCATATGTATTAAACTGAGTAGTCCCTTCCCAGATTAGCCATGACTTTTCATGTGGAACTAAGTGAAATAACTAGATAGATAGATAGATGGGTAGACACACATAGAGGTATATATTGAAGGATATAATGAGTTCATAATTCCTTGCCTACCATCAACGACAGTAATAAAACATGAATAAAATTACTTGAAAATAATTAGGCATTGTTTCCAATTTAACTATATTTTCATCAAAGATTTAGAGTCAGTATCATTAGGAGAGTAAAAAGAAAATAATTCTACTGTCACACATGATGTCATAAAGTGATGTATAATGCGACCATTGATCACTGCTAGCGGTCACAATTTGAACACCTCAACTCTCAGGAGCTAGGTGAAAGCCAGCAGTCACAGTGGCTGCACCAGTATGATGGCTTGAAGAGAATGCTGTATTTCCCTTGAACAATTTAATACTCTGTTGGTCAGATATAGCCCGCAATTTGTGCCCCTGGAATTAAGCGTTGAAGGAAAGAAGATTTAAAATTCAACTGACAGCTTCCTCAAATGAACCACTGATAAGGAGATATTGTGTTTATATGGTTATGATTGCCATGTTGCTATGAGACACCTCTCTCAATGAGTGACATGAAAAACAGAAACTTCTTCATTGCCCTCCCATTTCATTCACCTTTGCACAGCAAGAAAGTTGAGTTACATACACACACGTGTGTGCATATCATGCACGTGCGTGCGTGCGCGCGCACACACACACACACACACACACACACACACAAACAGGCAAGAATATTATAAACCCCTGTACAAATTCAGCCACAGTAACTACCTCCCTGAAAATTTTCAAAGTCAGCCACTGGTTAAACACAGGGAATTAATAAGTTACAATGAAATTTGTAGTACAATATATTCAACTCCTATGCGTCATTGCCACGGACAAAAGAGCAGGAATCATTTCAGAAAAGTACACTTTACTTTTGTTCATTATTATTTCTAATGACCTTTTGGAAAACAGTGACAAAGTAACTGTCCCTGTCACCCCTTTGTTAGACTCAATGTACAGAATTCAAACACTACATGTTTTTCATTTTGTGGTATATTCTGGTTGTATTTCTAAACGGAAAGAAACTTAGTGTTTTGTATGTTTGTATAATTTAAGGGATTTTAAATGTGTTTGGGAAGCAGAGGGAAATAAATAATCGGTTTAGCAAAACTCCCCTATTTTGAACTAAAAGGGAAGCCGCCTGAATTAATGACTATGTTGAAGTCAATGCCATCTTTTTCCCTCCTGAGTATGTTCAGTACCTCACACTAGGCTAATAAAATGTTGCCTAGAAGCAGTCATTAGAGAAACCACTTTACTAAATAAGAATGTAAATAAGAATGAGTCACAATTTGTAGTGTATCAATTGTTTTAAGGGAATATTCCAAAGAACGATTTACATAAACCAATTAAAGCCAGCCCCAACAAACTTGTTTACATGATAAAATCAAGCCAAGGGCCCCTAGAACTAGAGAGCTAATAGTCCAAAAGGTTGCAGTCATTTACATAGCAAGCCTGATACAAATGTTTCATGACACTGCACATCCACAATTCTGATACATGCCCATTTTAGTTATTTGGACAAAGAAGAGAAGTGCTGGTAATTCTCCATTCACAGATACACACACACCCATCCTTTGTTGATGGTTAGCACAGAAGAAATAAGAACCTCATGCACATTTTGCTCATGCTATTTGGGGCCTGCAAAAATACCATAAAGGGTGAAAAGTAGAACGTCTTAAAAAAAAGAAAAGAAAAAAAAGAAAAGAAAAGAAAAGAAAAAAACGAAATCAACATACTGATGGCAAATAAATGGCCCCTCTAGAACAAAACAAAGCAAAATGTAAACAACAAAAATAGTCTTTTTATCTCTCAGGGAATCATTTTAAATACATATTTGTTTTTAAGATGCAAAACTCATGCTATCAGAGACCAAACAAACAAAAAACTGTTGCAGTGATGGTTATGGTCAAACGCTGATAAATCGATTCAGGTAGAGTAGAAATGAGAAGAGCATTAAGACAGCACCTTTAAAAACATGATTCTCTTAATCAAACTAGGAGACCAGACAGCAGGCAAATGCCAAGGAAAAAGGGTCTGAGGTCTGCCCTTTCCAGGACATTTGCGTTAAAGAGCAATGTAATTTTTAACATGTGGGAGATAACAGTGCCTCGCCAAAGAAAACAGTGCATTTAAAGTAGGTAATGAAGAATTTTCCTTGACAGGCAGAGAGGGCAAACACTGTTACTGGACTGACTCAGGATAATTTGCCACCAATTCTCTAAAAGATAATTTTTAAAAAATCATACAAAAAATAATCGTTTTTCGTTTCAGTTTCTGTCAGCCTCTATTCACAGTTATCAATAAGGAAAAGACATGACTTATTTTTGTTATCGAAAGAAACACTTAAATTTCCTCTGCTGTCCTCTTCATCATTTTAATTTGAATTTCAGAGGATCTTATACAGCATCCAAGCCAACATTAAAGATGCAAGAGGTGAAATGATTTGCTCAGCCTTCTAAATATTTGGAGACCAGACTTCAACTAGAACGGGCCCTCCTGATTGTATCTCTAAGAGATCTGAGCGGAGTGAGTGTTTCTTGGTGCAGAGACAGAGTAACAGCCAACAAAGACATAGCAGCTCACATTTCCATTTTTTTTTCTCTCATCAGTGTCACAGAATCATCAACGATTAAGTGTCCTGGTACAAACTGCATTATGATAATCAGCCACCCAACACAATGGGTCTTTTACTAAGATGGGGAGAGTCTCAAGAAAGTGGATTCAAAAACTTTCAGTATAGTTAGTCCTCGGCTTCTCTGCTAGGATAGTAAAGGGAAGTCAGGCTTTATTAATGTCAACTCTGATAAAATTGCTGGGGACATGGGGACTTCAGTTGTGGAGAGGTGGACTGAGTGTACCAATTCTTTTTATAAACCAACGTTTAACAAAGCTTTCTGAAAATATTACATATGGCGTGTATCAACTTATGACATGTGGCCAATAACAACAGATGTAAATTTAGCTTGGGAAATTCGATATGAAAGGCATACTAACTCATTAATAATTTGTATTACTGAACTCTAGAGACAGTACACAGTAATTAGGCATGACATAGTCAGTGGACAGTTTTGACCACCAGTGCTGTCACGATCAGGGGTACATTGTAGGAATTTACAGGAGCAGGGGAGATGAAACTTGGTATTGAAAAGAGCCTTCTTGTATACACGTCAACGTTACATAGGAATAAAGACAATGGCAGCCAGGAAGAGCTGCGATACGGGTGGGAGATATATTTTCATTGGAAAGGCATGTCAACAGTGCATAAATAACATTGTTTAAGGAGTGATAATGTCATCTGTTAGAATTGGTTATCATAAGTGGGCAACAGCCCAGCAGTGGATAACATGAAGGAGGTGATAGAAGTAACAATTATAGTCCTTTCATCAAGAAACTTACATTCGACCTGAGACATCTCCAAACAGGAGTCCATAAGAATATACACAGATACAGTTAACAAAAATAATGTCCTGAAGATCATTGTCATTATCGTTTTAAAAAGAAATTGATCGGTAATAAGAGAGGAGTCAAGAAAGGCTATAAGAGGAATTACAATAAGAGCTTGGTCGATTGAATTTCACAGTGAAAAAGGACAGGAGTGCATCTAAGTCATGAGGTAAAAGAAGGAGTAGGTAGGAATGATCACTCTTTCAGAGGCATTTTGAATAATTAGATTGGACCGAAGCACTGGGTGCTGGACTGTGAACTTCTTGATGGCCACACTGAAAATGACATTATACATTACAACAGCGTTGCCCAACAGATCTTTCTGTGATGAGGGAACTGCTTTATATTTGTGCTGTCCAATATTGTAGGCACGTGTGGCTATGGGGCATTTGAAATGTGGCTAGTGCAACTGAGAAACTGAATTTTAATTTTATTTAATTCTAATTAATTAAAATTTAAATTTAAGTAGCCACATGAGGCTAGTGGTGTCAGTGTTAAACAGCACAGCTCTAGGGAGTAGGGAATCACTGTAGGTTTTAAGCAGGGAATGACAAGATAAAAACCATATTTTAGGCAAGTTAATTTGGCAGCAGTTTTTAGGAGAGTTAGGTGCAAAATGAGTAGTTCTCTTGAGATTGTACTGAATTTATAAATTGATCTAGAAGAATTGACATGTTTAAAAATATGAGTCTTCTAATCATGAACATGCTGTATTGCTACCTTTATTTAGCTTTTCCCATTTTTAAACACATCTGAACAGGTTTTATAAGCTTGTAGCAACATAGTTCATAAAAACAAAATTATGGAAACAACATTAGGGGGCTAATGTTCATCAACAATATAATGTGTAAGTAACATCGATGGTGTATTCTATTACAAGGAAAAGGAAAGAGCTATTGCTATATGAGACATAATGAATATATTAGGTAAATGAAGTAAGACACAAAATGATACACTTAGTATGACTCCATTCAGAAAAGGTACTATAATAGGCAAAACACAATTGTATTATTTCTGTGAAGAGTAAATCATACAGAAAAACAAAGGAAAGATTCATTATGAAAGGCAGGATAATGATTTCTTCTACATGGACGAGATGTAGAAGCCACATGGGCTGTTACTAGGACTGTTATTAACCGGGTTACTACTCAGTCTTGGGTGGTTTGTGTTGAAAGGCAGTTTCATTGCATATATTCAGAGATGACTAAAAGCGTAGTAGCCATACAGGTAAAATTATGATTTAAAACAAAGACAAGCATTGCTCAAAAGCCTTGCTGGTACTGTCCACAAAACCTCTACGCTATAGATGCCCATCAGTTTTCTTTAACATTATTTCCTGCAGTGGTGTCAAAGGTCATGCACGTTCTGTTTATACACTGAAAATCATAGGGTTGAAGAAAACTTGCTACTTACTGGTTGTAATTTGTCCTGCTTGACAGTCTTTCATTATCTTATTTCACACTTGTGTAATTTCATATTGATGACAAATCTACTCTTATTGGCTAGTACTAAAATTTCCAATATTGATAAGAGTCTGAAATTAGGTGAGCTTGCTAAGGCAAACATAATGATCATCGCAGAACACCAGGCTACTGATTAATAAAAGCGACTTCTCACCTCTCTGTTCCAAAAATAATAATAATGACAATAAGACTTCAAAATAAGCATACATATTTAACAAAAATAAAAAAACAAAAAAAGAGTGGGAATGCGAGTCAGTGTCCAGTATTTTATAAATTTATAAAGAATATCATCCATGTGAAACTAACATTGGCATATGCCAGCTGGATGGTTTAGGAAATAGTATAGCAAATAAAAGAAGATTTTTAAAGTTATAAAATTTGATATGGTAATCCCAGGGGCAGATAGAAGATTTAAAAGAGAAATCTTGCCTTCATTCTCTGAAGTTTTCCTACACTTCTTATTTACTTAGTTACTCCCAGATTCCTTGAAGTGCTTTTCAGTGTGGAGAATTTGGAGGGCGGGGGGAAGTGACAGGATAGGGAGGGGACAGGCAGAGCATCTTGGGAGAGAGGAGAGGATCCTGAAGAGATGGAAAGAGAGTTATTAGACCCAACTATGGAAAGAAAATTAAAATATTTTGAAATTTCAGAGACCTCAGCAAAGAAAACCATGGGGAGCTTCTCAGGACCTGGAAAGGGAACGTCGCTCGTACAAAAACTGCAGTGAGAGCCCATGAAATAATTCCTCCTAAATGCTGACAAATAGGCACACCGGTAGTACGTGGCTTTGCTTTGTTCTAGATTCTGAATCTGAGTTCATGGTCAACAGAAGTGTCTTTCTCTTCTGTCAGTAACAGCACACGTCTACAACATTTAACTCCTTTCCGTTGATATGGCTATAAATGTGTTACACACATCTTTGTACAGTCAAAAATAAACCCCAAAACCAAAAAAAACCTTACCTTTATTTCAAATGATGTTTTCACAAGAATCCACATTGTCTCATGATTAACTTCTCTACCACCATTAAGAAAGTGAAGGTATACCTATAAGGACTTCATTGTGTAAAGTTTAGGCACTAGCATGGTATGGATACAACCCTTTTGAAAGCTTCTCCTTTTTTCCCCCTCCTCTGCTAATGGATTTAACATCCTTAAATTGCAAAAGGCAGGACAGAAAGGTGATGTTTTGACAAAATGAGCTTTGTTGTTTGGAAGCAGCCCCCAAGGCAGAAGCTCTGAATTGGGGGCCTGATGTGGGTTTCTCCATAATGCAGATAAAACTTCATGATATATTTAAATCCTTTTCCGCAAACATTTCCCTGATTTGTTGCCAAGCTGTCACTGAATTTAGTAATCCAGACAGATTACCATAGGGGTTCTATTTTTAGGGTCCTTCTGTTACTGTGGAGTTGCAGCTGATCGGATTACAGCTATATCCTACCCATGTAAAATGCATTGATGCTTCAGGAGGAACCTGCACTTCACTCCCATAATTACAATGTCAGACTCATCACTGGGTATTTCTCTCTGAGTTTATTTCGTAGCTCCGTTGTGGCCAATCCATTATTTAACTCATGAGATGGCATGTTGTCTCTTAGTTTTGGTCTGTCTTTCAATAGTAGCCCAGGTGCGTGCGTGTGTGTGTGTGTGTGTGTGTGTGTATGTTTTGGGGGGGAAGGTGGGTGATGGAAAATGCCTGCTGTGGGTCACAGAAGACATATATAATTTCTGATTCTGAAGGCAGAAAAATAGCAACCCACACATTACTCTCCTATAAATGACAATATCTCCATCTAGTGGTGAAAATGAGCATAAAAATCATATTATCTTCACTGCCAGATGAGGGAAGAGGCATTTGCAAATTTGTCTCAAAACATAATTTGCATTTTACCTACAGAATATAAACATTTTCCTAAGAAGAATACATGTTCACAAACCAAATTGGACCCTTTTCCTGCAGCCTCTGCAAGGGAAAAATAATCCCTCTACTTCAGAGAAAGTTTGGACTTCCGAAAAGACTGTCCCTCAAAGTTCAGTTGTGCAAGATTTGTCAATAAGCTCTTTCATGTTTTTTTTTTTTTTTATGAGGCGTTGGAAGGGTGACAGCTATAAAGTGTAGTGAAATAACAAGTTGAATTAATTTCATTTGGATTTTTGTATTTGGTCTAAGAAGTAAATTTCCCAACACATTTCTCATCTCCCACAAAATTACCTTTCATTAATTTCATAGTAGTTACACCCCAGTGAACTAGTATATATTATACCCATATAAGCAGGTAAATTTCATGTTTTACTTGAAGGAATGAAAGCTAAAGAAGAATGTTAAGGTTTTCCTATTTCATAAATTATTGCAATCTTGATCAAAGAGTTCTTGCAATATAAAGCCAATAATTGAAGGCCACCTTTTACAAATGCCACTGCTTACATTATTGTTATTTGTTAATGAAAATTCAGGGTTGTTTTTAATTAATCGTCCAACTCATATCAAGTTATTTAACTTGTAGTAAATTTGTGTACATAAATATAAAATATAGACCATCAAGCAGAGAACCAAGATGGCCATGAAGACAGACACCGAACTTGCAGCAGAGCCCCACCAGGTGGCAGCACTCATGTGGGCATGTTCTAAATCCTGGCCCTAGGACTTAAGAGCACTCAAATTTCCACTTTTTTGGTGGGCTACAAGAATTTAGTCTCTTCAGAAGGACTGAGTCCGGTAACCCACTGCAAGAGAGTCGGACCTTCCAAGTCAGAATCCCAACTGATTAACGTAAAATTGATGAAGTTCCTTTCCTCAGACTGTAATGTCGGAATATACAGAGGGAGATCATAGAGAGATATGGAAATAAATACAGATGTGTGGGCATATACACATATCTATTTCCTAGTTCTGTATACTGAGCAGCCCTAAGTGCAATCACACTACAGTAGCTATGCACACCTAGTGACCAGATCCTGGTTCCTAAAATTATTTTGCCTTAAAGGAGCTAGGGCTCTTTGGAGACATGAATGGTTCCAGGGCTTATATAGGAGTAATATATATATATATATCAGAGAAAAGTGGGGACACGTCACAGTGACATAAAGGCCAGCCCAAAGAGGCTCCCACCATTTAACTTCAAATGATATGCACATGAAAATTAATTATGATATCAATGAATTATAAGATGTCAAAGTTGGAAATGCCAAAGATACACTGGGGAACTACTCCAGAATAAGGAAGATTAAAGAGACATGACAACTAAATACATGTGGTCCTGGATTAAGCCTTGGACCACATATTTTTGGGGGGTGGTCGTGGTGGCAGGTAGCCCTAAAAGAATTATTGGGACAATTGCAAAACATAAAGTAGGTCTACAGATTAGATAGGAAAATTGTATTGATGTTCATTTGCTGATTTTGAGAATCACATTCCGATTTTGTAACAAACTATTTTTTTTCCAAGAAACAACTGCTAATATGTTTAGTGGTAAAGGCTGAAAGTTACTTTCAAATCCATTAGAAAAAAAGTGTGTGTGTGTGTGTGTGTGTGTGTGTTTGTGTTTAGAAAAAAAGACAGGACAGAAAAGAGGTACAGTGTTAAAACTGAGGAATCTGAGTGAAGGGAATATGAAAATTCTTTGTACTATTTTTACAAATTTTCTGTAAGTCTGAACTTTTTCAAAATAAAAAAAATTAGAACTTTAGTGTCTAGAAAATAATATTATCGCCATTCCTGGCACATATAATTTTAATAAATGTCAAGCTTAGACTTCATAATTTTCACAGACCATTGTGAATTACTCACTGGGTGTGAAGTAATATGTCTACGTCATTCATCATTTAATAACTCACAAGATAAGAAATAAAATATCTGTATGTTATGTTTAGGTTAAAGAATACACTTTGAAATGACACTTGCAAACTTTCAGTTCAAAAATGCTGAAGTGAGCACAGCATTTTCCTTTCTTCCTCTTTTTTACGTTTATTTACTTATTTTGAGGGGGGAGGGGCGGGGGGGGAGGGAGGGAGGGAGAAAAATCCTGACCTGGCTCCGAGCTGTCAGTGCAGAGCCTGATGGGGCCTTGAATTCAGAAACTGTGAGATCATGACCTGAGGGGGAATCAACAGTCGGATGCTTAACTGACAGAGCCACCCAGGTGCCCCTTCCTTCATTTTTAGAATCTCCCTGAAATGACAGGAAATATACACGAGAAGAATAAATTACTTACAGTGCTAAAAGCAAGAAAACATGCCATCAACCAGCCACATAAACCTACATTTTTGTATTATAGAAAGGTGGTAAAATCCTACTGATGGATAAATTAGAGAAAATGACTCAAAACGTGTGCAGCAGAAGGCTGAAAAACAGACGGGGGCAATTTCTGTCTGTGGAATCACAGAGTGGCCAAGCTGAACGTTGACAAAGATGGTGACAGTGAGGGGTCCGAGGCTGTCCTCAGAGTAATTAGTAAAAGGCTGAATATAGAATGGCTGAGCTTTTGTGTTTACAGATGGCTGGGCTATCTACCCCCAAGTAATGCCACAAAAAGAGAAGGCAATCATGTGGATACACCCTTCTCCAGCTCCCTCTTGGGGTGCAAATGGGTGAGGGTGTCAGCTAGAGAGAAGACTAAGAGATTGCAGGGCTGTGGTCCAGCTGACTTCTTGGCCAACCCCAGAGGCTTGCACCTCTAGACCTCCTGTTAGGAGCAGGAAATAAATCCTGATTTGTTTAAGCCATAATTCATCAGGTTTTCTTTTATCTGGAGCCAAAATCACTCCAAAACCAATTCTACATTTAAGTGCACAAATGACAATCATCAGAAAAACTAAAAAATAATGATGAAATTAACGAATATTTGTAGGAGCAGGTGGGACTGGGGAGGGTAAGAAAGGTATCTTCATCTTTTGCAGGAGAAATGTTAATACTTTCCAAAGTTCACAAGTTAAGAAATAGATGTATGGGTTTATAATAAGAATATTTGAGTTAAAACATCAGAAGAAGTACAAATACATTTTCAAGTGGATTTATCCATTTTCTCAGACAATACAAGAACATATTAGGAAAAATGACTTAAATGCCATCATTTTAAATAAAAAAAAATATATAAAACCACGTATGTTGGCAATCTGAAATATAATATATAGCATATCATTTTCTTAATAACATGTGAATACTTACTTGTAAAAATAAAAAACCCATTAAGAAGTACATACAAAGATTCAAGGTATTTCCAAAGTCTCTGTTTTGCGGTTTGTTCTTAAGAAAGGACAAAAGAAAGCCAAAATATTTTTCTTTTTTTTCTTCTATTCAACCAAGAAAGAATAAAATGCTCACAGGATCAAGAAACTTTACTTAGTCCTTTGGAACAGAGTTTAAAGATCTGGAAAAAAGTAATTAGATAATAATCTGATTTCATATGTTGACACTGGGTGCTTTTTTCCCTCCCTTGCATTTCCATTTTCACTACTCTCTTTTCATTTCTTCTCAGTGTGTGTTGGGTACATACCCTCAGTTTGATACTCGTGGTCTTAACCATTTGAAAATTCACCTTTAGAGTGTGACCCAACTTTGAGCAATCTGCAGTAAGTTCAGGGGTCCATTGGCACAGCACCAAGGACAAGAAGCAAAGAGTATTCACAAGCAAGAATCCTTCATCCAAGGACAAGGATGCTTTCCACCAGACTTCTATTTTCAAATCACTGAGTTCTAAATGGAGTTGTCCACTCTTGTGAATAGTTCGCAATCTTCATGATTGGCAAAGTGCTACTGTCTAATTAACCTAACTGGGATTTGTTGTTCGTTTGTTTCTACCCCAGTGATAAGCATTGGCAGCGGTCAGTGCCCTCACCACATTTCTGTTTGGTACCAGCACAGTGATGACGATTCTGTAAAAGGTTGCTGTGCCTTATCCTGTCTCTCTTCTTCAATAGGACTAAAGTTCACATTCACAGGTTGAAAGTGCAGACACGGTGAGCTTCGGTTCCCGGGCGACATCCAAGTGTTCAGAAAGTCACTAGACGTGCCAGGCTAAAACGCTGGGGAAACAGTGCTTACACATTAGATTTGAAGGTTATCAGCATGTGGATGGAAGAGGGCGACGGGGTGGCTCAGTCAGTTGAGCGTCCGACTTGGGCTCAGGTCGTGATCTTGCGGTTCCTGAGTTTGAACCAGGAAGTGGGTTCTCACCAGACACTGAATCTAGACTTCCCTGCCTCAGAACTGCAAGAAACAAATTTCTGTTTTATAGGAGCCATCCAGTCTGTGGTATTTGGTTACAGTAGCGAGAACAGACCAAGACAACCAATAACATCCCAAGAGGAGGCCAAGGAAAAGGAACCCATAAAAGAGAAGGCATGGAGAAACCAGAGGACGGGAGTCACAGGAGGAGGGGAGAACAGAAAATAGCACATCAAACGCAGCAAAGGAGCCCAGGAAAATAACTAAAAATGGCTATTGCATTGATAAAGTCACTGCGGGTTGGCCAGGGTCATTTCAGCAGAGTAGCCAGGAATAAAGGGAGCGAGGAAGCAGAACTTGTCACTGAGGTGAAGTCTCTTAGGAAGTGTGGGCTTAGAGGAGAGCAAGAATGCTTGGTGTGATTCCTAAAAATCCACATCCCATTAATCAAATGCAATGTACGACTGAACTAGAGAAAATGGATGAGTTGGCTTTCTAATGCCTCATTTCAACTAGAAATAATAAATAGGAAACACAATAATAGTAAATATAAAACATAAAACCATGCCTCTGTGTCCATAGGACACATACAGCTTTTCCCTGTGGGGATCATTTTTCTTCCTTTATAGTCTTTTAAAAATGTTTTTCCGTACCTCTCATGTCAACAGTTATGTCTCCTGGGCTGGAGTGTAAATCATAGGAGGAAAGAGAACGTGCTTTCTAGCTTTTACATTCTCCGAAACCTGTCTTTGTATACGCTTAGGAAGAAGTTTTTTAAGTTTGTCACTAGGTGGCGGTAAAGGTCAAAAGTTGAATGAAACCAGGCCTGAACACTTCCACGAGTAATAATTTTGAAATACATCATGAATCTGCACATTTTGGGGGCGCCTGGGTATCTCAGTATGTTGAGCGTCCAGTAAGTGGAGTAGGCTCAGGTCATGATCTCACAGTTCGTGGGTTCGAGCCCCACATCAGACTGTGCTGACAGCTCAGAGCCTGGAGCCTGCTTCAGGTTCTGTGTCTCCTCTCTCTGCTGCTCCCCGCCCCTCTCAAAAGTAAATAAACGTTAAAAAATTTGAGTTTGCACGTTTGGAATCGATATAGAAGTTATATTGTCAACTCCTATAGCTAATACGTACCTGAAAATAGTATTGATGCTCTGTTAGCCCTTAAAAAGCAGATTCTCTTAGGAAAACCATGGAAATGTTGAAGCCAAGTTGTTAAAAACACAACCTAGTGATGTGCCTATTTGCATGACAACTACACCCTCCACAACTCCTAGAGACTCACTTACAAGCTTTTTAGACAATATGAGGATCAGGCCTAAAAGATTTAAGTCCAGTTCTGTGCCTTCTGTCAGAAAACATGCACCTCCCCAACAAGTAGACAATTTCTTCATTTAGTCTTTTAGCATTCTTCATTCTAGCATTCTCTTCATTTTTGAGGATAATTGGCTAATGCAAAAAAAAAAAAAAATACCTAAAGGAACATTAGGACAGTGCATAACAATTCTTACTATATTTAATGGCATTTGTTTTTCATTTAAAATAATTTTGCCGTTTCTACTGTTTTGCCAGCATTTTATTTTAGAAAAGTTGTGGGATTCTTTGCTATCTTTGAGCGTATTTGTCATTGGCTTCCCCGCATAATGTGAGGAGTTATGACAAAACGGGTTATACAGCCTTTGCACTCCAAATAGCACTGGTTGTGACCTTTGATCGGAGATGAAGGGGACGTCTAACTCCTCCGTGGATAGACCTCTGAGAAAGAATCACAAAACCAGGATGGTTTGGGAAAGAGCCTGGTGGATCAGAAGTTCCTCCCCTCAGTCCGTCTTGATGTAATTTTTCACTAAACAGACCCTGTGAGGATTAGCCCATGAATTAATTAGTGTTTAGCTTCTGTTTACAATGACGCCAGACGCCAGGGGCATATCCTGAAGCAGACACTATTTTTTGTGTTTATTTTGTTCTGTATTTGAAAGTGGAAAATTCTTGAATCTTTTACATGAAGCTGGGAAAGAACCAGTAAAGGGAGAAATTTAAAATAACAAGCAATAATGAGTCTCATGAGGTATAAATGTTTCCCTATGAGATGCATTTATTTATCTGTCCCACAGAATTCATAAAAACACAGAGGAACAAGGAGACAAAATGGACCGACAGTGTCCATTGGAAAAAAAAAAAACACTTCATTCAATAAGTGATTTTACTGCAGTGCCCCTGTGAATAAGAAGTAAGATTTGTGATTTTATAGGAAAGTGGAGATTTTTTGATATTTTGCTTTAAGGAAAAGATATAAAACTCACCCCAAACAAAATATCAATATTTACTTGTAAATTTTTTTTTAATCTTAGAAAAACTATCATACATGACTAGGTCCTAAATTCACGTGAATCACAGCTAAGATGTAGAGTAAATGTACAAGAACGTATTTTGGCTTTGGTTAACCTGTTCTTTCCCCCAGGTTCCCAAACCCTGGAAGAAACAATCATCTTTGAATTCCATCTTGTTTAAAATCTGATAAGGCCGGTGCCTCTGGGAACAAATGGCCAGTCTCTCATACCCCACGTTCACCTCCAATATCAAGAGATGTTAGCCAGCAAACAGAAGGGCCAGGGGACGCTGAGCCAAACACCTCAGCCTTTCCCTCTGCAATGACACCCTTCCGCCAAGCACACTCCAAAACATCTTGGAGAGTAGCCAGTGGAATAAACGGAAGCAAAACAGAAAGTAAGCCTTTTTTTTTTTTTTTTCTGGACAAGTAGGGGAGTATCTAAAAGATGATCAAATCAGACTAAAATTCACACCAGATGGTACTAAAAGTTCATGTATCCCCTCCTTCACCTGAGTATGAGGGTTTGTACCCTCACAGATTGTTTTTAGACAGCATAAAAGGGTTACGTTCAGGTCAGCTTGACGGGCACACACCAGTGCCGTTGCCTCAGTTTAGAAGTTGCCCATTCAGAAGAGCCCACGTTCGGTTTAAGGGTCTGCTTCCGCCATCTTGAAATTCTTAACTTTTGGACAAGGACCCTCACATTTTTATTTTGCCGTGCCACCACGCTTGGCTGTGTTTTCTCTGCTTCTTTATATTATGCTGTGCCTTCGTTGTTGTTGTTTTTTTATCGCATTAGACATAAACTGTTCAGGTATTTTCCTTCTTTTCCTTTTGAAAAGTATTACAGCAGTTGGTGTTTCTAGGCCTATCTGGAGAAGTTCTGTGTGTGCTTCTCTGATGTTTTACGTCTGTGGTAATAGATTCAGAAGGACTAAAGTAGAGGACTGAATGTGGAGGATTTAAAAAGCAAATGCACAGGCTAAGGCTAGGTAAAGTACAAAAGTCGAGACATTTGAAATGAATAATTGGTTTGCATTCTGACACACAAACTTGCCAGCGGCTGCAATCATGAAAATGGAATGACAATAACTGTTTCCAGTTAGAAGCAAGAGACCATTTCCATTCGACAGGCCAAAACAAAACAGCCTTCTTTCCAGATGGGTTGTGTGGTAGATGATTCAGCCTAAATTTTGGACTAAAATTGAATTTCTGTGGATTCCTGTGGTAGGACCCAACACACACACACAGGCGCACACACACACACACAGTGAAATTCTTGATGTGCAGATATACTCAAGTCACGTTCACTTCCTTTTCTTTCAGATCTATTTTTTGCATCCTACTCTGTTCCTTTTCACAGATAACTTCCTACTTTTGCCTTGGATCCATTTGTGCTTCCATATTCACAGAAAAAGATAGTAAGTAAACCCTCCATACTTAAAAGGCTGACACCATTGAATGTCATAATCTACGGTGAGACAAGAATATAAAGAATATAATCCACAACTTAGTTTACTACATGCAAGAAATCTCATTCCATTTATCTTTGCAGTGGCTAGGAGTGGCCTGATATTTCTGATAGTATAGGGCATATTATAACACACAACCATAATAATGGAAGGTTTTCTTGGCAACAATAAATTGCTAGCCCAACCTAGAAGCAGAAGGGAGTATATATTAATATTTCCTGAGGTTTTTTTTATTGGTGCTAGAAGCTGATGATTTCATTTAATTTCCATCACAACCGTTAATACCCTCATTTTATAGATGAGTAAACTGAGGCACAGAGAAAGGAAGAAACTTGGCCAAGCCCCACAGTCAGTGAGTGGTAGGGCTGGGGTTTCTGTCAAGCAGCCTGACTAATTCTTAATTATGGTTGTAAAGACGCTGACTTTTGAGTCAAAAAGTAAACAGAGGTGATAATTGCAAGAGAACACATCGTTTACTCAACGCTAAAGAAGGGATTTGGAAGGTAGGTCACTTTGGTTGCTGAGTCAATATCCAAGTTTCTACTGGTAAAGGTAAGGAAAGTGTCATTTCCGCATGACTGCATTTTAGGTTTCCAGACACCAGCAAGCTCTTTCTTTTCCTGTATTTCTGGCTCAGCCTGAAGGAGATACACAAACTCCAGTACAAGGATTTCTTCTCAGACCATTCAATTTTTTTTTAAAAGTCGTTTCAGTTTGGAGCTAAGAATGACTTTCGTCCAATTTAATCACCACAAGATTCATATCCTAGCAAGAGAAGAATGGAAAATAAAAATCCGTTCAATTATATTGACTATTTGGCCTATCGTTACTAATCCTCTTAGCGTTTGGAGGCACCGATTTTTTTTTTCACGTTCTCTCGGGTGGTTTAATGTTATATCTTTCTGATGAAAAACTATAACTTAGAAAAGGTAATTATCAGAGTGTCTGGGTGTCTCAGTCAGTGAAGTGCCCAACTCTTGACTTCAGCTCAGGTCACGATTTCACGGCTTTGTGGGTCTGAGCCCCACATCGGGCTCTGTGCTGTCAGAATTCCTGCTTAGGATTCTCTCTCCTCTCTCTGCCCCTCTCCCACTTGTGCTATCTTTCTCTCTCTCTCTCTCTCTCTCTCTCTCTCTCAAAAATAAATAAATAAACTTAAAAATAAAGTAACTATTTTCCCCAGAGTCAATTAATGAGTGGTAAAGGTTTGGCGAGAACTCCAGTCGTCCTGGCTCCCAAGTCACTGCCCTCTGCACCACTCTGCTCCCAGGTGATGATGAGTCCTTTGCAAATATCCGCAGATGTCTTTTCGTCTCCATTTTTCTCTGCTAGCAACGTTCTATGATTTTCACAAAGAAAAAAAAAAAACATAATGTATCCCAACCCTCGTTTACTACGTGTGGTCTTTCGAACTTTAAAGTAGTTATGCCAGTAAATTGAACATACCTTGTCAGCACCCCCACGAAAATGCTTCCCGAGATGGCAATCTAATTCCTGTATCACAGTAACCGGTGTAGGAAACTCATGACTTTTTCAAAGCAATGCCAGCATGTGAACTTGCATAGCCACTCCATGGACGATATCGTAGGCAATGGTACACGGAATGTAATGACAGGCTATTGTCCTACACATGGCATATCATCGCTTTACAAAAATGGCTGTCACAGAATCTGCCCTTCTTCCTCAAATCATCTAGGACCCTGCTACTCTCCCTTTAAAAGATGAAATGTAACTGCCCTCCTCCCCTTGAATGTGAGCAGGCTTGTGACTTGCTCAACAACAAAAATGTGTGACTTCTGAGGCCAGGGTGTAGGAGGCGGATATAGGAGCCCTGAATTGCTGTGTCAGCGGGCTGACTTCCCTAAGGCCACCATGCTGTAAGGAAGCTCAATCTAGTCTACTTGGAGAGATGCTAGGATTATCATCTAAAGAGAGGGATGCCTGGCCAGCCCTTATTTGTCTAGCGCCAGTGAACTACCATTGTAGGAGGTTCCTCTAACCAGAACTGCCAAGTCGGGAAGAGAGAGGACTGGCAGTGATTCCCTGCAGAGGTCTTGGTGACAGCAAAACCAGGAGGGTGCAGAAGCAATAAGAAGATTGTCTTACTTTCCTTCTCCTGTTTCTGATCCCTTCAAAGCTCCCAAGGTTCTTGCCTAATTCTAAAGCTGAACTCCCAATCTTCTACCCATTCTCAGTCCCTTACTCCAACACACTCTTGTCTGTTTGTAAATCCCTCCTTTGTGAGTTAGCCAGTCAGTTTCTCTTGCTTGCAACCAAAGACCTGACATTCAAACTTAGAGATGACATTTAAATTCTCCTGACATTTAAACTTAGAGATGCCTATTGCTTCATATAAGCACAAACATAAATAATCATCCAGCTTCATTTTTTAAGGAAAAGGATTTTTAGGGAATGTGAGTAGTTCCCAACATGATGAACCCAGACACGTTGTCTGGAGCTCTGGCAGCCACTTTGAAGCCATGAGATAATCAATATAAGGGAAATGCCAAATGATCACATTTCTGAAATCATTTAGCTTCATTGCAAGCAGTGGTCTTCCCCGGGGTTTCTTGCAGAAAAAAAAAAAAATCTATTTAGCCATTGTTACTCATCTTTTTCTGTTAATTACAGAGGACCACAAAATTAACTGATATATACGTAGAAACTATCCCTGTGCATTCCATGTGAGGCCTGTAGGAACAAGAACAAAAGAGGAAGAAAGAAAGTCAAAAAGGAGTCATGCTCAAATCACTTGACCTCAGCATTCTGGTGACAGAGGTGTCTGTTGAGGTGCCACACAGGGTACAGAGAGCAGAGGTGAGTCACTGCAATGGGTATTCTTATTTAATGATAGAGAAAAATGCAGGTAAATAAAACGAATATAGAAGCAGCTACCTTAGCAGACATTTAGCCACAGATGAAGTATGTAGAGCATATGTGTGTTGAGCCTCGATGGATTTGTTAAATAGTCTCCCTTTTGTATTGTTCCTGTGTTTATGCGTGTTGTTGAAACTATTATCACTATTTTGTTTGAGAAATTTATCGTTGGTAATTTATAGTTTCTACTCCTCCATGCCCAAATCAATGAGAATTCTGTGTATGTCTGTGTGTGTTAACAAAATCACCATAGGCGTACAAGAATTCATGCATCAGCCAAAAGGAGTAATAGACAGTTTTTTGGCAAATGCAAAATGGTGGCTACGTGTTTTATGTGTTTGTTGACTTATTTGCATATTTAAAAATGTAAGTGTATTTTATCTTCTAGGGACTAGGTAGGGTACTAGAAACACAGAAGGGAGTAAAACAAACATAGCCCGTATCCTTACAAAACCTAGAGAAGGGAAAACAACTGAACAGGCAATTGTGATATGGTATTCAGGGAACACTGAGGTGGGGGCCCTGACCAAGATTTTGAGTGTAAAGGAAGATGTTTTGGAAGAACTGTTGTCTTGACACAGAGCTAAAACCTTAGTGTGAGTTAGAAAGGCAAATGGAGGGAATGGGGATTTTTCCTAGAATTTAACCATTTTATGGATAATATTGTCCAAGGCTTACCCTATACCACAGTTTACCAAGAAGAATATCTCATCCACATGGAAACACTAATTTCTTTTTTTAAAATCTTTTTAAACATTTATTTCTGTTTGATACAAAGAGAGATAGAGCAAGGGAAGGGGAGGGGCATAGAGAGAGAGGGAGACACAGATTCTGAAGCAGGCTCTAGGCTCTGACCTGTCAGCACAGAGCCTGACGTGGGGCTTGAACTCACAGACTGTGAGATCATGACATGAGCCAAAGTTGGATGCTCAACCAACTGAGTCACCCAAGGGGCCCTGGAAAAACTAATTTCTTAGCATCGTGTTTAATTTCAATATCTGGTCATGGAGCAGGAGACTATAGTCCTTTTCCACCTCTAACTTCCCACTCAGGTACTTGTCCTTCCCAAAAAAACACACCAGGGTGGTATCTTATGTAATAGCAAAAGAACTAAAAAATCCAGAGACCGTAATAAGCATTTCTGCCAGCCTCCTTTGGCTGATATAGCAGGACCCAAGTCATCATGACTGTTCCATAGGATGCATGGGACCAGATATATGTGGAAGAAAGTGAAGGGTAGAGGTCAAGGCAAATAAAGCTGCAATCAGGTGAATGCAGCTAGAATGGTCAGAAACTAAAATACCCAACTTGATTCTTTTGGTGGTGATAAATTAAATTAAATTAGATAGATTAGTTTAGATTAGATTAGATTGCCACCTATGTGGTATGAATACTTTCAGAGGAAAATAACTGATTTCTTTTACAAAAGTGCAAAAACAATTCAATAGACGAAAGATAGCCTTTTCCACAAATGGGGTGGGGGAGCCATTGGATATCCAAAAAAAAAAAAAAAAGCAAACAAAAAAAGAGAGAAAGAGCTTTGACCTAAGTTTCACACTTTACACAAAAATTTGTTCAAAACAGATCACAAAATTTAAATGTTAAATGGAAAACTATAAAACTTCCTTTAGGAAAAAAAACAGAAGAGGAATTTTCGGGAACTCAGGTTAGTAAAAAGTCTGTAGATGTGATACCAAAAGCACAATCGATGAAAGAAAAAACTGAAACATGGAACCACATTAAAATTTAAAGTGTTTGTTGTGAGAGAGACCTAGTAAGAGGATAAAAATACAAGCTGCAGACTGAGAGGAAGTATTTGCAAACTGCATATTGGACAAAGGACTACTATCCAGAGCATATAAAGAATTCTCAAACTCAACAATAAAAAACAAACTGTCCAAATACAAAATAGTGGCAGTAACAAATGCTGGCAAGGTTGTGGAGAAAGTAGACGGTCATACGTTCATTATGGAAAAGTAAAATGGTACGGCCACTCTGGAAACAGTTTGACAGTTACTTTGAAAACTCAACATGCAACGTGCATTTTAACAGAGAGACACATTTTAATTGCTGCTCCTGGTTCATCTTCACACTGGTTTGTGAAACACAGCAGAATGTTCAATTGTTACAATACCGATGCAATAAATCCATTATTATACAGACATGCTCTCCATTTTCTGTACCCAGATGATAAAATGCAAGGAGTCCATTTTCCAACTCTGACTATTTTCTTAAGTTTGATATGCAAAATCTATTTCTTTTTTTTTTTTTTTTTTAATTTTTCTTTTCAACGTTTATTTATTTTTGGGACAGAGAGAGAGCATGAACGGGGGAGGGGCAGAGAGAGAGGGAGACACAGAATTGGAAACAGGCTCCAGGCTCTGAGCCATCGCCCAGAGCCCGACGCGGGGCTCGAACTCACGGACCGCGAGATCGTGACCTGGCTGAAGTCGGACGCTTAACCGACTGCGCCACCCAGGCGCCCCCAAAATCTATTTCATTAAATGATTATAATTTAGGATTCAAGCTCCTTTCCCTTGGTACCAAATAAAACCACTGCATTACACACACACACACACACACACACACACACACACACACACAGAATCAGAATAGAAGAACCAATGACACACAACTGTATTGCAGAATCATTTTATTTTCTGCTGCACAAACATCTTTCTCAGGTAATGTTACCAGAACAACCTGTTTATGAGGTTTTATAGTTTGGGATAAATAGAGTTTAAAAAAGCTACTCTCTATCATATGGAGTTGTGATATAAAAATGGTTTATAGGCTATATTTTTCAAAAAGCATTTAGCTAGACTATAATCCTGCTGAGAAAACTTTACTATATAAGTGTATGATATGGAATGAAAAGATATGATTAAAAAGTCTTCTGATCAAGAAGCTTGTGGTCATCAAAGGAATGTTAGTCTCCGCAGAGGGCCACCAGGATTTTTTCATAATCTCCCTTGGTTTCATCCTGTTGATGAAGAAATAGAGTATACTTAATGCTACCTGAAACCACAATCAATGGAAAATATTTTTAATCATAGAAGAATTATATATTTGTAGATTAACAGTTATAGAACGTATATCATAGTATGTGAACTCTAGGATCTTTGCTAAGAATATCATTTACTTAAGTCATATAATTAATATAGCAGATAACTGATATTTGTTAATCAATTATTGTATAAAAAGCAATAGCTTTCAAGATTCAGATATATTGACTATGTTATATATTAGAGCCATTATTTCCCAAGAATGAAATACCACACAGAACTGGGTAACTTAACACAATATAATTTCGTATCACAGTAAAGAAGGACTATGTGACTCACTCACCAGAAAGAAAGTGATAAACCTGTGATTTTCTCACTTTTTCTTGGTAGATTTGGTTATCCAGTGTAAGTGACAACTTAACTTTAAACTGTCAACTATCTTTCAATCTTTCAAGAAGTTTAAAACCTTTGACTTGTGTTTCTTTTTTACTTTTAACATTATAATGAAAATTTAAACTTGCATGTTATACATTTTATATTAACAAAATTAAGGAAAAACTTACAATAGTAAGTTTCTAATCTCTAATCAATAGTCCTTGCAAAATACATCATTATATCTCTCTACTAAAATGTTTTGTTTGCTAAATTTATACATGGGAAACTAAATGTTTCCACGACTGCTGGAAATTGTGTGTGGTTTTTCAGTATAGAATTCACAAGTCCAGGGAAAGTTCAATAAATTACGTATCCTAAAATAACAAATTAATCTTACGCATACAATCTGCAAATATGTAAATCAGCTTTTCTCTTTGAAGAAGTTGCAAAAAGGACTGCCGTTTGCGGGGGTGGGCAGGGAGCATTATGAAAACCACAACATACCAGGATGGCTTGGCAGAGGGAGACACCATACAACTTCTGATAGCATGCTTTGATATCATTCATGTCGATTTCAGAACGGGAGACCATAATTCTGATCAGTGCCTTATGACGAGTCCCAGCACCCTGTTTAAAACAAATGATGGTGAATGTCATAGTCAGAGCATACTCTTAGTAAAGCAGGATATGGGCTTGAACGTGAAGCTTTTTTGTTCACTCATTAAAACACACATCCAAACACACACACACACACACACACCCATGCACTTGACACAGGTAAGAAATAAATGACAGGGATCCAACTGTTGCACCAGCAGGTGTAAGCTTTTACCACCGCTTGATTGGTCTTCCATCATCAGTCTTTCTTTTGTCCAAACGCTCCAAAAATTACAAATAACACGAACCTTCTAATTTGCAAATCTGATGGTCAAATTCATCTATTTAAAACCCTCAGTGGTCTTTGGGTTGCGTTTAGGATGAAAACCAAACATTTTGTCTGGGTTCACAATGTCTGCCTAGTCCCACAACCTCTTCTTCCACTATGTACTCTCACGCTCATTGTATTTATCATCTTCAAAGTGTCATCCGGAGTCCTCCTCCTGGACCAACCTTGCTTCATCCCTCCATTCCTTCCACCACCACTGTCCTCTGGCTAATCCCTATTCAAATATCAGGTCTTAGTTTATCAGAAGGCAAGTCTACACTGATTTTTCCTGCTCTTATTCAGTGCGAGGCGTTCATCCGCACCCAGCTAGATAACCATCCCCTTAGATGGCAGCAGGCACGAGGTCTGGGACTGTATTGCGAACCACACAGTGGACCATGTGTATCATTTCAGAGGGACTCTTTCCTATGAATTGAATAGTTAGATCTCTCTCTCTCTCTCTCTCTCTCTCTCTGGGGACTTCTCTATTTTGGAGTTGCAAAGGAAAAAAGAAGGACGACTTTTCACAATACATGTATACAGGTGGCATCCTGTACAAGACGATGCATGCTAGAGAATGAAGTTCAAGTGAAGTGGCTGAAGTGGTATTTATTGCAAATGTATCTTAATAACACCTTCCACTTGTGTCACTTTAAAATGACGTTTTAAAATCTTAGAATGAAATATGAATCCAGGGCACGGATGCCAGAATAACAATAAAAACAAAAAGGAAAGTGAAACACAGAAAGGAGGAAATCGTAAAACCCACAACCTCAGCAGAAGTAGGTTACTAAAATCACATCTTAAAAGAAAAAGTAACCTTTCTCTGCTGACTCAGGTTTTGTACAAATCACGAGTAAGCCACCAATTACCGACAACCTCACCTTACTACCTCACCCATAAAAAAATACAACAAATCTGACCGAATTTTATGCTAATAAGGAAGGGTATTGCCTTTTGCACTAGATGGAACAATGATTCTTTTTAGGAGGGAGATATTAAAATAAGCATGGCTTGCAAACGATATGAAGTTTTCTGTTGTTCTCCCCACAAACAATAATTTTATCCCTAAGCAAAGCACATACACACAATGTTACCTTCATGGCATGATGAAGCTTCTCAGCAAAGAACATCGGTTTGCTTGTGGCACACTTCACTGCAAGACAGGCACACTTAAGTTGACATATTTACCACATGACAAGAAAGACACGTATGAAGGAAACATAAGGAATACAGTTTCACCAGCAAGATTCTATTCTACGCTTCTGTTCCTCATCCCCCCACCTCGTAACGGATATTTGGCCTATAAGAAACCGTTCCCTAGATGGCGTTCTGAGTAATCTTTCCCCCAACAATGTCGCCTATCTCCTCCTGTATCTTAAATCCATCCAGTACCAACTCTGGTTCATGCTATCCGGAGTATACTCTTCTTAGAAATGCGGAAACCAGTAGGTGTTAAAGGCCATGTGCGCACACGGTCAATACTTTTCTCATGTCATAAAAAGAATTTTTTTCAAGTGAAATTGGGGCTTGCTTTCAACATAAGGCAACTGCCTGATAAAACACTAACACATGCGTCCATTAGTGATATTCTCTACCTTGCTACTCAACGTGTAATCTGTAGACCAAAGGTATTGGCATCACCTGGGAGCTTGTTAGAAATGCAGAATCCCAGGGCCCCACTACAGACCTACTGAATCAGAATCTGCACTCAACAAGATTTTCGGGGGATTCATGAGTGCGTCAAGGTTTGAGAAGCACTGCTTTAGAACATACGTTCCCAGGTAATCAGGATAGCACAGGAGACCTTTAAAGCCTTTTTCTTCTGAAGGCCTTTTCAGAAGTCTCTGCAGACCCACTGAATTAATCCCTCTGGATATGACTAAGATGAGTCAATCAGCAAGTGGCAGACCAGGATTTGAATCTGCATTTATCTAAACCCAATCTCATGCTCTTAATGACTGACCACTCTGACTTTCCTCCGAGGTATGCCCTGCCTGGTGCATCACTAAATGCTCAGAAAGTTATTTCTCGCCTGCCCATCTTTCTGATAAAAGGAATAATATCTTTTATTATTAAGAAAGCCATTATATGCCTTTAGCTAAACATTCATTGCCATTATCTTACATGTTGCCTCTATATGAAATATAAGTTAATTATATCAGCTTTTTTTTAAAAAAATGATGGGACAGCATTGACCATTTCAGGTTAGAAGACTCTCCCCACTGCAGGACCACATACCAATAGCTGTGAGGCATTTCTCGATGTCCCCTTTCATTTCCAGGTCCAGAACTTTGTTCATGTCGTGCTTACTGTACTTGGCGTACTTCTGAAACACTGAATATGAAGTTTAAACTAAGAGATGTACAAGGCATCCTATTTTGGGGAAACTAGCAAAAGCAGGGCGACTCAAAGCATTCCTTGACTGAATTTCAAAACACACATTTTAAAGCTAATTATTCAACTGAGCATATTTTGGATACTTCATCTTCTCCTAGGAATGTAACTCTCATGGCTATTTTGGTGCTCCTGTATATTTTTGGGAAATCTTTGCAAGTGTTGACATTTATTAGAGCTGGCGTGTGATTGACAACCGTGATACTCACTACATCAGAGCCAAGTGCCATACCAAATGGATCTCCCCTTCTATAGAGATCTGTGTACTAAATGTCTCTTATTTTTATCATTAGAAATCAGTGTGCTATTATAAGATAATGAACTTTCGATCATCATTAGGACTTCCCCTTTGCGTTGGCTGCGAAAAGGTGCAGAGTCAAATCTTGTGCTCAAAGGCCAACTCTTGTTGCTTTGTGGTGTGGGGCGGGGGGGGGGGGGGACCGCTGTGCCCTTTTCTTCACTTAGTCCTGAGTTTTTAATGTTTTTCTTCATTGTAATTTCACTTATCCTATGTGTGTATTTTGTCACACCCATTCCAAATACTTTGAGAGAGTAGAAATAGTTAAGATAATGAAATAATGTTCTACCTGCCAAAATCACAAAGTGTGTTTCAAGTACTATAAAATGGTGGCCGTTCAACTTTGGGCAAATGTACAAATGGCAATAAGGGGTCAGGAGCACCACATCCACTAGGGATGGGAAGGACACTAATTAAGGCTTCTGCCTTTCCGTTCTTTTATTTGTCCTCAAAAAACCCTGAATCTTCCATAAGTAATTTTCAGGAACCTTTTTTTTTCCCCATTTACCTTGGCGAAGATGGGGATATGCTCTGGTGGTGAGAATGGTAATGAACACATTCACATCTGTCCCTTTTCTCCTTTCTCCTGCTTCATATAAAGCCTATCAAGAAACACAAACATAAACATTTGACTATCTGCCGACTTGATACCCGCACAAGAATGTTAGATCTCTTCAAAGATTTTCTAGGCAGCTGCTTTGTGTCCAATTCAATCACAGTAAGCAACGCTAAGAGTGCAAGTTCCGTAAAGATAGGGACCGTATTTGGTCAAGTATCTTCCACGGTATGTTTGTGCCTTGCAAACAGTAGAGACTGAAGATGTGTTTGCAGAATAAGTATTTGCTGAATTAAATTGCTTTCAGGTTATGCTGTATATCAAGACAACTCCAAGGGACTGTCTAAACACAGGGTGTTTTTTTTTACTCTTGATCGTTCAGAGTAACTACCAGCAAATGGTACTAATAAATCAATAATTCAAACATAACCTAGACTTGAATTTTGATATTAAGATTTCTGGATTCAAATTCTGACTCTGGAACTTAGTTGCCCTGTAATCTTAGATAAACAATTTAACCTTAGTGAAGTACAGATTTTCCTCTTTTGTAACTGGAAAAGATAATCTTTGTCGTACGGTCACAAGCACGCTCTGTTAACTTTGAAATGTTAATTGCCATCATCCTCCTGGGCCACTATTAATCCAGGTAGCTGCCATAAATATACATCCAAGAGCCCTGATAGTCTTAAAATGGAAAGCAAATTCAGAAATGTCACAAGCAAATAAGAATCATTTTTTATTATAGGCAGTTATTCAAATGCTAACTTTTGTTCTTTGATACGCTTGCATGATTTCTATTAAAATGGTCGAACTTCTGGTGGACATTAAGTTATTTTGGACTTTTCAAACAAACATCTGGTATGTATGCATTTATTCAACCAAAAGTTAATGAGTGCCTTTTATATGCAAGATTATGTACCAGTATTGTGAAGGGAGTGAGTATGGACAGATAAGTTTCTATCCTATTAACTCATCATAATGAATTTACAGACATAATATTATCCCATAGGGAAAGCATATGCAAATAATAGTTGTCTTTTTTTTTTTTGTATTTAACAGAAATTCCAGGCCCTAAAGTGGCACAGTTTCTCTAATGTTGCCAATGGATTGGTGTATAAATAACCAGCAATCTCACTGAAATTATATATGTCAATATACTTGAATGTATACAAATGTTATAATTTTTATAACTATAATCATTACTATAATGATTTTACAACATAAACATACATCTATATGTATGAACTCATTGTACTGTTCACTGTTAAAAGACGGTTCAATGTGCTTACCCTTTACACTTAAAAATTATTTTTCCCTTTCTTAGACATGATAAGAAAAAATTCAGGGTTTTCTCAACAAAAAAATTCTTAAGAATGACAAATCAATTTCTTTCAATCCCCTCCCACTTTGTGAGAAATGAAATCTATTAAGAACATAAAGATCATGTGTTTCACTCTGTTCAAATACAAATGGGTGTGCATCACTCAGGGAATGAACATTAGGGGTGACTGGCCTCTAGGAGGATCTAAAGTTTGCTTTCACGTAGAGGCCTCAGGTGGTAACCCCACCTAACGCAAGACCTATCTGACATAGGAAGGTCGACTCCAGAAGTATTTGTGAGCACTTGCTTACCCTGGCGTCCGTATCAGCCAAGTCGTCATTCAAGCCAAAATCCTCAGATCGGTCACCCTGAAAAAAATCCCCATTCTCTGGTAAGTTGTTTTATTTTATTTCTTTTTTAACTTTTTTAAGTGTTTATTATTTTTGAGAGAGAGAGAGAGAGAGAGAGCAAGCAGGGGAGGGGCAGAGAGTGAGGGAGACACAGAATGGGAAGCAAGCTCTAGGCTCCAAGCTGTCAGCACAGAGCCCGATGTGGGGCTCGAACTCACACCGACCGCGAGACCATGACCTGAGCTGAAGCCAGCCACCCAACCGACTGAGCCACCCGAGTGCCCTCTGGTAAGTTGTTTTCTAGCATGTAATCTCATGATTTACTTAATTCTCTTAACATCAGGTACATAACACTTTTTTGAGAAATAGAGAGTCAATTGCTTATTTCGAGAGAGAGAGAGAGGAAATCTAAGACTTGACTCCTCATAAAGGAGGAGGTATTTTCTGAACTAGTTGAAGTATACCTTAGCGAGGGAAAGCAAAGCATTCCGATAATCTCCAGATGTGTCTGAGGTGATATCTTTAGCCAGATCTCTCTTCAGTTCTGAGAAATAAGAAAAGTGTATTTTGCAGTAAACTAGTGACAAATAATGGTGGTAGTAATATCTGACGTCTCTGTGCTGGCTTACAATTTGCAGTGTCAAATGTTCAATGACTTATGGAACGTATCTCAAATATTATCATTTTTTAAATAAAAACAGAGTAATCAGAGCGAGTAAAATCTTAGATCATCAAAGCTATTTCCATAGGGCAATGAAAGCAATTTAGATAATACTGTGAATGAAACCTTACGGTCATAAAACTTTTGCTAGCAAGAATAAATTGCATAGGTATACATGACTAAAAATCAATTTTGAAACAAAATATGCCAAAATTTAAGCAATGGGATGAATTAGAATATGTATTTAAAACCATAAGCTAGAGGTACTTCCTTGAACACAGATTATGTATTTACTTTAAAATGTTATAAATATCTTATATGTGATATAGTTTTGCATACATGTGTAAATATATATATAGATAGATTGATTATATATATAGATATAGATTTAAAATGTTGTAGAAAATCCCTTAATTAACTAGGCAAAAATAATGCTCTAGTACACAAAAATTAACTGAATTTATAATTGAGTAGAGGACAGGGCAGTTAAATAAGCCATCATTACACTATATTTGGTATATAATAGAGAAATATGGATATATACCTTTGTAAACTATGTTTTATCAAGCAAAAACGAACTGATAATAATGCCTTTCTTGATTATCATTACTGATAAATGGATCTAAGAGAAATACCGATAACGAGATAAGAATCGCAGAAAATGAGGTTAAAACCTTCCTTATTGTGATACCTTTATTAAATTGCCATGTGCAAGAGCTATTGTATTCCCTGTGCTTGGTATGAAAACCAAGCAGAAAGATCCTGTATGGTGCCGCATATTAGGATGGGAAAACAAACGCTGAAGGCTTGGGAAACTAGAAATAGAAATTAATAAAATTCCCAACACTGACCAGGACCCGGTGATAGCGACCCTGTCTGTTTACAGTGTTGAGCGTATCTTTTAAATGAGATGTGTCACTGAATAGATAAAATGATCCATGGCTGGTCATTCATCCCCATGGTTATAGCTAGAGATAAAGAGTAAGTTACAAAAAAACATAAAGAGTAAGTGAGTCATTTATGTTCATAATGACTGAAGTTCATAATGGTAAAGGTAAAGTTTCCTTCAGAGGATTGTAAGTACTAGACTCTACATTTTTTTTTTTTTAATTTTTTTAATGTTTAATTTATTTTTGAGAGAGACAGAGACAGAATGCGAGTGGGTTGGGGCAGAGAGAGAGGGAGGCACAGAATCTGAAACAGGCTCCAGGCTCCGAGCTGTCAGCACAGAGCCCCACGTGGGGCTCGAACCCACAAGCTGTGAGATCATAACCTGAGCCGAAGTCGGACGCTCAACCGACTGAGCCACCCAGGCGTCCCTGGACTCTACATTTTCAAGGGCACATGGAGAATATTTTGTTTGGAAATTTCTGTTCTTGTTATCTTTTCAAAATAAAAAACAATGGGACATTTTTTGGACATAAATCTCAGAAAAATAGGAATGTTTTTAGGAAATTCTTTAAATTCAGCGCTAATAAATTGAGTTTTCCATTACAGTAACATGTGGCCATTTGTGCTAGAAGGACATTTTCTATTAAAGTGCAACGTTGATGAGGGGTGGGATGCTGTCTCCCTCATCAGCACCCTGGCAACTCGAGTGCTGTCTGGTAACAACGTGTGCATGCATTGACACATGCCGAACAATGGAGAAAAATTATAATATGTAGAATTTCCAAAGCCCCATTATTAATATCCACATTCAGCTTTGAGAAACACATACCACATTTAGTTTCCGAGAGGCGATTTGGACTGTTGGGCATTAAAACATACCTTCTCTATAGACTCTGTTAATCTCTCTGATTTCTTTGTTAGTTCTTGATACCAAAATCTCATCCAGAGTATCTTCATCAGTCCCAAGGCCCTGGATTAAAGAAGAAATGGAGGAAAATCTTATTCAAGAGCATCTGCTAGCTTTTGTGTCCCAAAATTCGTTTGAATCTGGCAGTTAGTAACTTTCCCACGGTATGTAGTAAATATCCACAATATTTAACGATTACAACAAACGCTATTATATTGCTCTAAAAACATAATGGATTTAAAGCCAGTGTTTTGCACAAAGATGTGAAAAGTGAGGCGTATGATTCATTGCAGTGACATCATGAAAAGACTGGACATAATACAGCTGCTAACTCCAACATTCATTCATTTATTTATTTACTTATTTACTTATGTATTTATTTATTTACTCATTCATTCATTTTATTCTCACTGATGGGCTTGCCCTGTACTGGATGTTGAAGATCCAAGAAGACAAGTAAGTGGACTTGGTCTATACAATCTCTTGAAAGGAGTTTTGGTTAAATAAGGCCATTTACCTTCATGGCAGCACGAAGCTCTTCAGCATCAAACTGGGCTGGAGTTTTTAACAGAGCCAAAACAACTTCCTCGAGGTGACCAGAAAGGGCTTTCTTCAGAGCTTCATCCAGGGGCTATAACCAAGAGATTAGAATCAGGGCCTCTAATAAGTAAATGCTGATGCTGGGTAATACCACATTGTGGGGTTACCTGACTGTTAGGTAATCTTACTACCGATTGCTAAATCCAGCCACCTTTTAGAGCTCCTTTCATTCAGGTACAAAATATGACATTTAGAATGTTACCTTCATTTTTTAGATCTAGAGTGATTACAATGAAATTCGCTGAATTCATTGATAACTTTCTTTTTCTTTTAGAGACAGTGCAATCAGGGGAGGGGCAGAGGGAGACAGAGAGAGAGAGAGAGAGAGAGAGAATTTCAAGCAGGCTACACACTCAGCATGGAGCCCCCTGCAGGACTCAGTCTCACGATAGTGAGATCATGACCTGAGCCGAAATCAAGAGTCAGATGCTCAACTGACTGAGCCACCCAGGTGCCCTACACTGAGAACTCATAAAGGACTTCTTTAAGTATTCTCTTGATGTTTTACACAGGAAGAAAATCACAAGGCTCAAACATAGGAGTTTGTATTTTAACAGAAACAGTAGTAAGAATACTTCAAAAATAATGTACTAATAATTTTCCAGCCTTTGAGGTTTTCACTGCTCAAATAAGCATTACAATCAAGCACTGGTATTATATCATTTTCTAACTGGACTCCTTAAAAATATTACCCATTATTGGTATAGAGAATACAAAGCTTACTTTTAAAGTAGAATTATATGTATAAACTTTACATTCAGACATTTAATCACTCAATTTAAAATTTAACAGAAGACATATATCAATCAGAACATATTCTTTACTGCCAAGAGTACTCTTGATATTCGTTATATTCAAATTAAAGACTGGTCTTTAATATAAAAGTCATCTGCAAAGCACCAAGACGACTCATGTCTGAAACCAGAAAATTTGCTAGAATTGATTACACTGCAACCAAGCAAGGAAATACTGTCATCCTCGTCTTAGTTGTAGGGGGAAAATAGTGTTGGAGACTGAAAAAAAAAATAGGCGATTTGTGCTTCAAAATCCATGTTTATACATAAACGTAACTGAAATTAAATATCTAAATGTACCACTCGACCTACCTTTCCTTTCTCCTGGAGATACGCTGCTTTGATCTGCTGACGTTGCGCATTGTTTCTCTTAGTCAGAATGTCAATGATGGTTGCTTCATCCACACCTGGAAATAAAAGACCACTAGGCTTTTAAAATCAATTTTCTTCATCATCAATAACTGACATAAAATAATTAATTACCAAGATGACCCAAATGAAGTTCTAGAAAACTAAGAAATGGAAATTATACCAGCCTAAGATATAAAGGCAGCATTAAAGGGAAGCGTTTCAGATGTCACTCCCTCCATCTGAAGGAGAAAGAAAGAGAAACTGTTCCCGACCCTCATAGCTGCAGTGCTTGGTCCTGATTTAAACCCTAGATGTGAGGAGAGGTGTTGATTCCAGCATTGAGTTTCTGCTGGAAATGAGCTGGTAAAAATATCAGTCGTAGCAACAGAGATTCTACTGATTTGACCCAAATTTCCCAAGTGCTGAAAATTCCTAAGTTCTTTTGACGAAGAAATCTTTTTTTTTTTTTATCTTCAAAATGAAACAGACCTTTCCCACTGCGCATGGCCGGTTTTCAATAGCCATTCTAGTGGCCATTCTGAAATGTCCAGGAGGGGCGGTTATGGGGAGACATCATTACCTTTGACTGTTATCGCTTTATGCAAGGCGGCAACATCCGAGGATGGGTTGAAGCTAGGATAGGGGCTCACTGCTGACCCAGGACCACCTTTGGAGCTTTTCACAGTTTTCTGTGGATGAGACAGACACAGAATAACGTCCACTCCTTCATACTAGCTTCTCTTCTAATCTTAACTAAGTTATTTTATTGTCGCTTGACTTACAACGTATTCCTGCTCTTCATTTTCAATAAACCAGGCCTGTTTGAGGAATTCTGATACCATTGCCATTTTCAAAGAAGTATCTGGAAAGAAAACAGGTAGATGCTTTTACCAAACAAAAACCTACAGCACATATATGCCATTCTACTCTCTTACATACATAAGACATAGAGTAGTCTTGACCTTACTTAAGGATTACATTTAGGAGCATAATAAAATGCTAGATGTAAGCTCTTTAAAAGGAGAGTCTGACCCTTGAACAGAAACACCGAGCCTCACCCACCATTCAGAAACTTGGTTCTTTCTTGGCATATTCAGTCCTAACCTTTAGGGGCCAGATGATTCTACAAGTGGGGTTGGTGATTTACTTCATTGCTCTAAATTTATAGACCATCTACCATACGCCAAGCACTGAAGGTCCAGAAAATATTCAAACATCATGCTTTCCTCAGAGAGCTTCAAGCTAGTGCATGCTTCCTGTGGGAAAACACAAAAGCTAAATGCTGGCTGATCTGAGTCTCTCTTGGAATGCGTCAAGGTTAACCTGACAGAAAAGTTAAAGAGAACACAACAGAGAGAAGGCTGTCATATTTGGGACGCTACTAAAGCAAGAAATGTTGGCAGAAGCCCAATCCAAAGAGGTTTAAATTATCTCCAACGCTTTGGGAAAAGATGAATGGATTTCTAGAAAGAGCAGTACGATTCCATTTATATTTCAGAAAGATCACTCATCCTAGATCATAGAGAATGGCTAAGAGATGGGCAAGATGAAAGATTGGAGACCGTTTAATAGGCCTTTAGAGAATCTGGGTAGGATTGGTGAGGGCCTAAAGAAAAGTAAGGGCTGGAGAAAGAGCATAATGTTCTATTTACATTTATGAGGTAAAACAATCTGTGACAATCTGCCGGAGTGGATTCAGGCTCAAAACGCTAAAGGAGCTTGAGAAAGAGATAGTCAGGTGGCATTTCCCCCTCAAATAATTGTTTCCTTTTCCATTCCTTGGTATAAAATTATTTCAGCATTTGAAGCAATTGCTACCCTCACATTTCTTCCTAGCTGGGCTGTCCTAAATATTAGTCCTTCATGGTTTTCCATCCAACACAAAAAAAAAACCCCAGATTTTATAAGAGGTTCTTTGTTCTCATACGAAGCATCAGGGTGATACTGCAACATAGATGTCCCCTTTTCACAAACTCTGTCTTGAAATTTTGTTAATTGCTATCATGGTTCAGTATTTTTATTTAATCAACCACGTACATCTTTAAAACCTGAAGCATGTTGAAAACCTAGTGTGTTCCCTGTTTTGTCCACAAAAGAAGCTCTCGGTGATCCTTTCGGGCTGGGGATGTGTTTTGAGGGGCTCGTTCGTGAGCAAGGTTGACATATCTCTCCATACTGCTTTGTTTATCCCTCTGGAGACTACGCCCATGAATACATCTGAAGGAGTTTGGAAGGGAAATCTCAGCAGTTTGAAATTCTTCATCAGAAGCTAAATGAATCATGAGAAGTAAAACCCAGAACCTGACTCCTTAACAGCATGTTCAGACGAAATATTTCATCCATACCTGCTGAAAAATAACCTCAGTTTCAAGTAATGAGATTAAATATGTGAGAGAAACCATATCCAAAGCAGAAACTATCTTCACTTAATTATCATGGGGATTGTTCACATTACTATTCTGTCATCAGTGAGAACCAATATTTTGTGCATCTGTTTAAAATAACCTCTTCCCCCTCCAGCAACTGATAGATTTAAAGTTATTTCCTGACGTAAAGTCATGATGTACAATTTTGCACAAGGTTTTACTTCCTGTTACAGTCATAATCTGAGGCCATTGCTGTTGGCACAAGCAGATTCATTTTCCAATTATGTCATTGGCACATCCAGAACTTCTAGTAATTTCTGGCAAGGTTTCAGGTATTTGAAATTTCCATTTTTATAATCTCAGCCATGCCTTTCGTAAAGTAGAATCCTCAAAATGAGTGATATGATTGGTCACTTAGTACAGTACTTTTCCATCAATGAAATATGTATTCCAGTATTTCCACTCTTTTCAATTGGAAAAAAAAAACCCTCAAAATAGAACAGAGACTATGGATATTGTCAAACATAATTTTAAAAATGAACCCCAGAACTTCAACACAAATTTTATGAAAACTTCACTGTGCTTCATTTTTTTTTTCGCTTTTCAAAAAATGCTCACATAATGCATTGATTTCTTCACATAACACCAAACAACACAAATAAGGGGGCTGAATAATTTATTTGACACAACAGAGTTTATAGAGGAGACACCTTTGTAACATATCTTCTGAGTTCCTAGATCTTATAATCTGAAATAATTTGGATGGTCTTGGGGCACCTGGGTGGCTCAGTTGTTTAAACCTCTGACTTCGGCTCGGGTCATGATCTCATGGTTCGTGGGTTTGAGCCCCGTGTCGAGCTCTGCGCTGACAGCTCAGAGCCTAGAGCCTGCTTCGGAGTCCGTGTCTCCCTCTCTCTCTTTGCCCCTCCCCCGCTCTCACTCTGTCTCTCTCTCTTAAAAATAAAAAAATGTTTTTAAAAAATAATTTAAAAAAATGAAATAATTTTGATGGTCTAAAAGCACGGTCTGGAAAAGAAAAGTAGTCTGAATAGACTGTCTCAGAAAAGCAATTTGAAGAAAATGGAATCTCAATCCAGCCAAATAATATCGACTAGCTCTTAGCTTGAGGACACGGGGATACTGGCAGGATGTAAGAAATTGCCCTAAAGGAAAAACATTTTATCATGTACCAGTAGTTAAGTGCTCAATGTCAACTGCAAGTATTAGCAGAAGTTTTTAACAGTTGCAACATACTTTACAAATACCACAGCAAAAACATTTTGGCCAAACTGAATTGCTAAACCATTCTGTCTCTTCTGTAACTACCCTCTGCATGAAAACTGGCATTTTGTACCTTGATAACACATATTCAATAATTCGAAGGTAACACTTGCTTTACTTTAGATAAATAATGCATACAAGGATCTTTTATAGACTGTTACTTGTTATATAGATATCAGATATTATTACTATGCAGAGAAAAAATTTGGTCTAGAAAATAGAATCGTAGAGTTAAAAAAAATAAATTACCCTAAAGCTGCAAAAGATTTTCTTTATTCTTTTTTTTTTTAGTTGCAACGTTTGTAGGGTATGTATTATTTTATTAACATATCTTGGTGTTCTCTCTCTCTTTCTCTCTCCCCCCCCGCCTCTCTCTCTCTCTCTCTCTCTCTCTCTCTATATATATATATATATATATATATAATCTAGGTACTAATGAACTCTGAAACCAGCATTATCCAAGATTATCCAAGATTCACATTATCCAAGATTATCTCAGTCTTTAACATCATCTAATTTGAAGATGAAATTGGCCATTTATACATAGGTTGACCTATATGGAAATTAACAGTATTTCGGAGTTCTTCTAGTGAATGATCTGTTTGTGAACATGCACTGCCTACCAATATCATTTATCTGTGCATAAATGTGTAACTTTCTAGAGATGAGCATTTTTGTGTATATTTATGTGTCATAAGAGAGCTCTCTTCATCTCATTCAGCAAGGAATTACAGAGGGTAAACACACATAAAAAGTATGCCCAAGATGTTAGGCAGAATACAGGATCCATGCTTACAGCACTATAAGATAAAGGTATTCCAGAAATGGTACGTTAGTAATTGGGCCAGCTCAAAATCTGAAAACACTAAGGCTTGTATCAAAGTTAATTTCCTGATTTCTCAAAAACTGCACAACAGTTATGTCCTTGTTTTTTTAATATAGAAAGACAGAAGTAATTTAGAGGCATAGGGCCATTGCATCTGTAGTGTTGTCTCAAATGTTACAGAAAAAAACACAGACAGGGTGGAGTGAGGAAGAGGATAAAGCGAATGTGAAATACTAACAATTGTGGGATCTGCATACAAAGTATATGGTAATTCTGTGCGATATTCTTGAAACTTTTCTGAAGGTTTGAAATTATTACAAAAGTTTTTTGTTTGTTTGTGTTTCTTTCTTGTTTTAAATCGCAAGGTCTATCTCGGTTGGCCTCATGAAAGGCTACTTCCAGGATCTGTAAACAGAAGAAGCCGATTTTTATGGTCTCTCATGCGTCCTGGTGACAATCTAGAATGATCGGAGTTATCCAGAGATACCAGCAGCAACTAATTCTTGCATAGGACAGCATCTTCATTCCTATGTTCTACCTGGGAAAAACAGTGTAATTCTTCTGGCAGTTTTCTAGACAGAAGCTGTCAAACATCAAGTCATACATAAATCTATGCCTTCTGATTCCAAAGTATTGCAAATTGTTTTACACTTACAACCAAAAAGACACTGAGTGACAGGAATGTTATTTTTAAGAGCTCACACACTCGAGAATCAGCTTCATTACCAGTGAACCCATGGAGACTGTGGCAAGGTTTACCCTAGCACTTGGGGGTTTATTCTTCAATGCTTTGGCTTGTGCTCAGTTTTTCCCTTGACTATATATATTCACGGGACCTTCCCTTACCTGCTGGTGTGAGGGAACCAATTAGACTATACAAAGGCATGACTCATTCATGAAGAACCATTTTATGAAAGGTACTCTCATGAATGTTTTGCCTCTAGGCCTTTGGATAGGGTGTTTCCTTTGCTTGGAATGCTGTTTCTTCCTCCGTATTTGCTTCCCTTGCCAGAATGTTGCTTCTAAAGGGACTCAGCGTAGACCTCTTCACATCCTCCAGAAAATTTTCAAGCGTTCAACACTCAACTGGGTGAAGTTCTGTGCCTCTTCCAAGATGTCCTCCTGCCACCCTACACTCGCCCCTACCATTCTGTATTATCACTTTCTATTTACCTGTCTAGATGCCCCAGCAGCATTCCATGAGGGCAGTGCTAATCTACTATTCATCATGCACCTCCAATCTCTGGTATTTAGTATATTAATAAGTATTATTGAATGAATAAAATAGTGGATCAGTGCTAATTATTTAGGAAACACATCTATACATTTCACAAACGTTTCTTCATAGCTATAGGATATAAAATAAGAACTGAAGAGTTCTGAGCCCTATTTGGATTCCCTTTAACTGACTATATGGCCTCAAGAAAACATTTAGCTTCTCCAGGGGTCTTAATTTATAAAAATATGAGTGTTGGAATAAATAGTGTCTACAATGCATAATAGCTCTGAGGTGCCTATCTTAAATTTCATCTCAAGTGGATGGAGGTGGGGAAAATTAGCATAATTAAGGAAGGTATTATATAAATTATATCTGTTCTGATCTTTCTGATAAAAATTTATCCTGTTTTAAAGAACGATGAACTCATCTACTCCAAAAACTGTTTTGGGTTGATCGCTGAAAAATACAAGGTCCACTGTTTTAGCTGCTTAGCTCTGATTTTAAATACAGCTCCAGGGTTTAGAGAAGATTAAGAACAACCGATTCAGCAAACTAACATCATAAACAAAACTCAACTTTTGCAGCTCTTTGGGTGGAGGAAGCATTTAATAAGCACGAAATGCTGCATAATGTTATTATTAACTATTTTGTCAACATCCATCAAAGGTTGGCTATCTGCCTTGTGTGGTTGAGCCTGGGGGCCAGGGTGTTGACAGAACTTCTGGGGAGGAGGCCATTTCTGAATTAGGGAACCAGTGCTTTACCGCATTTGAATCATTTTGCAATGTGCCTTCCCTTCTAGCTATCAAAATACATTCCTGCGGGCAGAGGGGAATATTATTTTTTCAAAGTCCATGCAGAATTTTAAATATAAACAGGGCAAGAAAGAGCACTTCCTTCTTAATCAAGCTAGCATTAAAAGTTAGATGTCAGGGCATTTAATTTAACATTCAAAATGGACTAAGAAAAATTCTCAAAAGAGCACTTGTAATAAACGATAGCTGGATATATGATGATTCGAATTCTCTCTCTTTTGCAAATATATCCAACACCAGTAAAAAGTCTACCTTGGATTTGTTTGGTGCTTTTGCTACTAAGGAAAATAATTTCTAGAGGACCCAGCTGGCATTTACAGGAATAACTTATCTGACACCAGCCAGAAAATACTTTCCTTCCCCTTAGGTTTTCACATCCACACTTGAAAAACCTGTCTATGACACAGAGACTCCAGGAATAAGAATGTGGCCACACCCTCTTTAAATGAAATGATTAATCAGCGGATCCTCTTACTTATTTACACTGCATAAATAAACATAACGTAATTTCAATGTAAATTACAAAGGGCATAACTATCACTATGAGGTCTGAATCTATTTAATTCTTAGAAAGAAAGAAAGAAAGAAAGAAAGAAAAGAGGAGAGGAGAGGAGAGGAGAGGAAATAGTCCTGCCATTTTGAAACAGTTTCCTGAAACTCCCCTCCAGCACTTCTGTTCTGTACTGGTTGCCTACAAGTATCCACCCTCCATCATGATTTCCATGTAACACACACACACACACACACACAGCTCTTGAAAATGTGTAACTCATAGGAGGAAAACACATTCTTCCCTTTTTCTTCTATGGTAATTCACCAACAGTGCAATAAGCCAGTATTAAGCAAACTGTCCATATTTGTAAAACTCTTAACTATATAAAAGAAAACATTACAATTTGTGATTTCCGACATATAAATACCCAATGTGATTTTACAGAAAGATTTATCAAAACATACTAAATGCAGCTAGCCATAAATCCTGGAGAAGCAGTAACATTTAACATCACGATGGGACAAGTTTTCAGAACAATCAAAGCTAACTAAAAAGAAAACTAAGACTTACCCTTTTTCTTCACCTTCTTCCAAAGCACTGGAGAGAGATTCTCCTCTGAAGGTTTCACACTAGAAGTGAAGCCTAGTGCTTCTGATTTTATAGAATTTGAAAGGAGACCACACCTAGCAACCAGAAGTTAGTAATTGGTTGCCCTTTGTTTGAAGTATGTGGCTCAGCCTCGGCCGAAAACAAAGTGAAACAAGTCTTGCAAAACTACCAGCTGAACCAACTCCTAGCTGACTGCACAGAGGAAAAAAAAAAAAAAAAAAAAAAAACACGGAAAGACAGACTTTTTTTTCCTCTTTAGCTTGCATTGCTTTTTCCAGAGAAAGTAGACTGCGGTAGATTTCCAAGGATGCAGTACTGTCTACCCCAATCCTGATACTAATAATTGGCATCCTTTTTTTAAACAGGCTGTGGAAGGAAAATGTATACACTTCAAAACAAAATAAACCTAAGAAAACCCTTTTAGTTTGAATCCTAGCTCCACCACTAGTTACTATGTGACCTTGGGGATATATTTAATTTCCCTGAACTTGTCTGCTTTATTTTTTTAAGTTTATTTATTTACTTACTGTGTGTGCAAGCACACACACACATGCAAGTGGGGGGGGGGGGGCAGAGAGGGAGGGAGGGAGACAGAGAATCCCAAGCAGCCTCTGCACTGTCAGTATAGAGCCCGACATGGGGCTCTATCCTGCAAACTGTGAGATCATGACCTGAACCGAAATCAAGAGTCAGATGCTCAACTGACTGAGCCACCCAGGTGCCCCTGAACTTGTCTACTTTTGTAAATTAGGGATAATATTATCTAAGCTGCCTACCCACTAGAATTCTTGTGACAATTGAGAAATTATATATAATGTGTGTATATATATGTATATATATATATGTGAATATGTATATATATACACACATACATATATTGTAAATTTTAACACCATGCAGTGCTGAATAATTTTTATTTTTATATTTTACCAGCAATTTTCTTTCCTTAAAATAAAAGACTTCTTGTGTTTACATATGGCTGGTGGATATAAGTAAGAAATAGAAAAGAAATAAAGCTCCAGATTGTCCCAAAATTACAAACGAAGTTAATGCTAGAAATATGATCATTATGACATTCAAAAAAAGGTATTGGCATTCAAGGAAGGCCTATTTACGGCGTTTCTTTTATAGAGAATCAGTTGTACAGATAGATATGCATAGATCACTGACATTCTAGAGTACTTGAACACTAAAGGAAGGCACTCAAACTATACAGTGAAAGGGTTACTAGAGTAGCATCTAGTACAAAACAGGTGCCCCAAGACATTTCCTACTTGCCACAAGGAACAGAAATTGGTTCTGGCAGCCTCAATGGTGGTTCAGTTTTATTCTTCACAAAACTTTACAAAATTCTATGTGATATTTCCATTAAACTATGCAGAGCTGTAAACTCTGTCATGGTGTATGGTACAATTTATGGGGCATTTTAGTGGTTTGTTTTTTTGCCTGTTTTCCTCAGAAATATTTCAGGTAATTATACATATCATTATATAAATATATATATATATATATATTCATATATATATACACACACACATATATATGTATATTATATGTATATGTGTATATGTGTGTATCATTATATATAATATGTGTATAATATATAATATAATATATATTATACATGTCATAATAATATATTATTATATATAATAATATATTATATATAATATATTATATATAATGACATATAATATATAATGACATATATATGCCTAGTATATTATATATAATGACATATAATATATAATGACATATATATGCCAGCTTTACAAAAATCAATGAAAATACTTTCTTAAGATTGTCAGATTTTATAACACATTCTGAATTCTCAATGCTAATTTCAGTGAAGTCAACATATTCTGATGTAGGATGATCAGCTAATCTAAATATTTGAGAAAATGCCAATCTATATATTTGGCACTTACTGTAAGTACGTGTTGAGCAAATTCATTAGCTGCTAATTAATTGTTTACTATTACTGCATTACATTTCGACAGATACAGACCAGCTTTCTAATATTACATTTATTTTGTCAGGTGTGAAGAGGAAAGATAACAAAATTTGGTTTTATATTTGTGTTTGTATTACTAACTTTGGTAATGGAAATGATGGAACATTTCTGCACAGTGACACCCTTGTGAAATGAAGAAAAAAGCCCGTGTGCCTTTTATAACATATAACCACGTAAAAGAAACATATAGGTTTATTTTCTTTTGTTTTTTTGTGGTTACCAGTAGCATAAATCCAGAGGAATTACTTTATATACTTGGATTTGTAAGGCACTGGCAAATCTATAATAGCAACAATATTCTTTCCAAATTCTTGTGGAAGAATTAAGAAAAAAAAGTTACAAGAACAATTTTTTTTTCAAAATTCACTTTTAGCCAGAACTCTAAAAGCAAGTGAAACTCCCAAATATGAAAAGTAAAGAAAGTCACTAGTCATATAAGAACACTGATGCGAATGATGGGTTGGAAACGTTTTCCCCCCACGCAAATCAAGCGGATTTGTGGAAATAAAATAAAGCATAACATATGTTACCATTTAACAGCTAAGGGATAATCAGGGGTTAAGTGTTTCCTGTTCTTGAAACCCCAGGACTGCAGCCCCTGAGACATGACTCACCCCTCTTGGTGCTTCAGGAAGGTGATGAGTCATCAGCTCCAGTTACTTTACAGAGAGAGAACAGAAAATAAAGGAAGAGGAAAAAAAAAAGAGAGAGAGAGAGAGAAACGATAGTTAAAAGCAACCGCTGTGTGTTACATTTTCGCAGCATCATTATTTCTGCTCCTTTAGTGTGGACCTGATAGCCAAAAGGAAGCAAAGCAGTGAGACAACGTAACAGAGCAGAAGTATGCACCTAAGACTCCAGCAAAAGATCTGATTTAGTAAGGGGTTTCCTGCCACCCCTTTCTGTTAGGCTCTGTCTTCAGCATTTTGTTTCGTATAGAGAAAAGATATATTCAGAATCATCAAGAACAGCATTTCAGGGGCGCCTGGGTGGCTCAGCTGGCTAAACGTCCAACTTCAGCTCAGCTCATGAACTCAGCTTGTGGGTTCGAGCCCCATATCAGGCTCTGTGCTGACAGCCCAGAGCATGGAGCCTGCTTCAGATTCTGTGTCTCCCTCTCTCTCTGCCCCTTCCGTGCTCACGTTCTCTCTCTCTCTCTCTCTCTCTCTGTTTCTCTCTCAAAAATAAATATTTAAAAAAATTTAAAAAAAGGAACAGCATTTCACTAAGATCCCCCAATTTCCACTCACCTTCCTCACATCCACTATCCACAACCCATGGGAAACATTGCTTTAGTCAGTATTTAAAATGTGTTCACAGGTTAAAGCATTTTGAGAAATAGTGATCCAAATGGTTTTCCCTTTACCTCCAGATATGTCAATAGTCAAATAATTATCATGTGCGTGCATGCACACACACACACACACACGCACACTAACTTACTGGGATGATGATTTTGAGAGACAGAGAGAGACAGAGCATGAGCAGGGGGGCAAAGAGAGAGGGAGGCATAGAATCCAAAGCAGGCTGCAGGCTCTGAGCTGTCGGTGCAGGGCTCAATGTGGGGCTCGAACTCATGAATTGTCAGATCATGACCTGAGCTGAAGTGGGACACTTAACCCACTGAGCCACCCAGGAGCCCCGACAGTGTCTCCTGTATTTTTAAATCAGAAATAGTCCTCTGTGATAACGCAGGCAAAATAATAACCAAATAACTTCTTATTACACTTTCAGTTCTACTTTTTGTACACGGCCTATTTTTGTAAAGCTAGAGTATAAAATCAGTCAACTCTTCTATGTAGCCTGTATTTCCATCATCTCTAACATCTTAGAGTGAGGAGACAGAGTCTTGTAAGATGCTGGACTTCTTTCCAAAAATGCATCAGTTGCATTTTTGTGACATGTCTACTAAGAAAATATTGACTTCACCTGATGCCTAATGATTTTGTGGTTTGTTTCTTGAACTTTCTTCCTCTACACTACGCAAGTTTAATATTTTCACTGTTGATGGGTTAACATTTTGACAAGTTATCTTGCTTTCTTGATATGGATTCAATAAGAAAAAAAATGCAAAGAATCACCCTGTCCCCCCTAAAAAGTAAACCAGGTTTGGAATTCCTGAGATTGGAATTTCCTTATCCCCATGGACTTTGGAAAGAAAATAGAAGTTTCTCATGAAGTCAGGTCCCAGCAAGATAACATTGTGGGTTTTGAAAATCCAGACACATATGTAGCAGTGTGTTTCAGTCTTTAGTAGAGTATGAAGTCAATGTACTATGTACTGACCAACATTTTTAAAAATTAGAAAAGAGAATAGAATGAAAAGGAAGATCATGGAAACTCTCCCAAGTGTTTCACATATTATGAAGTAAATATTTTATGAAATATTGGCTTATGATGCTATATGTATATATATTTATGAGTACATGGTATAAATATATAAATTTATTCCAACTAAGTGTTGTGTTTTAAAAAGTTTGAAAATAGGGGTGCCTGGGTAGCTCAGTTGGTTGGCATTGGAATTTGGCTCAGTTCATGATCTTGGGGTTCATGAGTTCAAGCCCCATGTTGGGCTCTGTGTTGACAGCTCAGAGCCTGGAGCCTGCTTCAGATTCTGTGTCTCCCTCACTCTCTGCCTCTCCCCCCACCCACACGCACACTCTGTCTCTCTGTCTCTCTCTCTCAATAATAAATAAACATTAAAAAATTAATTTAAAAAGTTTGAAAATAAAAAAAAGGGGGCGCCTGGGTGGCTCAGTCGGTTCATCATCAGACTTCTGCTCAGGTCATGATCTTAGGGTTTGTGCACTCAAGCCCCTTATGGGGCTCTCTGCTGTCAGCGCAGAGCCCATTTCAGATCCCGTGTCTCCCTCCCTCTCTGCCCTTCCCCTGCTCATGTGTGTGCATGGGCTCTCTCTTCCTCTCTCTCTGTCTCTCAAAAATAAATTTTAAAAGAAGTTTGAAAAATACTGAAGATGAGTGGTAAAGTAAATCCACCCAAGAAAAGTAGGAAATATTGTGGCTTTCCAGTTACATAATCTAGAGAATACAATTATATCTTAAGGAGTCATGTGTATATATGGAGACTGAACTATTGCTTATATTATCAAAAAAAAAAGAGATGATCTAATTATCTATCAATGGAAGCATGGATAAAAAAAGTGATATAGCATGAATGAACTAGACACATAAACTTGAATACTTGCTGAGAACATGTTAATCAGAAAGAGCAGTGTGAAAGGATAAGTATGATACCTCTTAAGAAAAAAATGTAAACATCAAAACAGTAGTATATATTTTAGAAATGCTTGTATATGAACTATTACAACATCATGATTGTGAAGAATGCTTATAGACTCTGGATAAGGGTTAACCCTGAGGAGAAAGAAAGGTGAATGGCATCGAGTATGGACTTTTCACCATACCTCCATCTTTCAAGCATCTTAACATAAGTAACATCTGTTAAACTTAGATGTTGGTTACAAAGATGGTTATTATGACCTTCGTTGTTACTTTTTATTCGTTTAAAAATTTTTTACATTGTACGTTTAAAGGAATCAGCTACTGTGTCTGAGTTTTTCATCCAATATCAGATTTATGAGATTCATCCATTATATTGCGTATATGACTATCCTTTCTTTCTTCCCATTGCCCTATGGTATTACATTGTATAACATATCACATTTTTTTTATCCAGTTTTCTCTAGTCAAATATTGGAATGTTTCTGATTTGGGGCTGTTCCAAACCATGTGGCTGTAAGTACTTTATATGTATCTTCTGATACCTCTTCTAGTTTCATGGGCTGTGCATACATTCAAGCTAAGTCAGTCCTGCCACATAATTTTCCAGAGTTGTGCCAAGTTACGCTCCGAGGCAGCAAAGGAGAAATCCGGTCATTCTTTAGCCTTGTCAATATTCAGTATTGCCTTTTTTCATTTTAGCGATTCTGATGTTGTGAAGTAACATTACCTTAGAGTTTTAATTTACCTTTCTCCAGTGACTGATGAAACTGAGCACCTTTTTTACATATATGTTGCTTATTGGCTATTCTCTTCTTCAGACTGCCAGGTCAGGTTTTTGACTCATTTTGTCCCATATAGCCAGGAAAAGGGAAAGGTAAGTTGGAGTGGTTTATTTACATTTTCTTCATTCTTTATCTGATGTTCGTAAACAGACAAAACTTATCAATTTCAATTTTTTAATATTTTTTAAGTTTATGTCTTTATTTTGAGAGAAAGAAAGAGAGAGAGAGAGAGAGCAGGGTAAGGGCAGAGAGAGAGAGAATCCCAAGCAGGCTCCACATTGTCAGCACAGAGCCCGATGCAGGGCTTGAACTCAGGAACCCTGAGATCGTGACCTGAATCAAAACCAAGAATCAGGTGCTTAACTGACTGAGCCACCCAGATGCCCCAAACTTTTTAATACTGAATTTTAAATAAATTTACCTACTCACACATCATATGCACAAGATAATTGGTCTGATCTAAAGGAGTAATTGCAAAATTCTTAGTCATTAGAGAAACAAGGGCTTTGACTCTCTAAAGCATATAGTCAACTTGAATCTTCTCAAGTAGCCTTGTGTTTGAATGGCCACAGGATAGGTTGACTTCATAAGACACGGAAGAAGTCAGCACCAGTTGCTGTGGTCTTGGGGCCTTAAGGCAGGTCCCCACTACTGAGTTGGTCATCAGCAGTCGAGATCATTAGGAAAAAGAACAAGGTGGTACCATTTCCCATTTCAGTAGATTTTCTGAAACTGTGTATAAAAGAAAAAAAAAAGCACTGTGAACTCATTTATATTGGACTCATCGCTATTCTCCCGGGATGAGTTTAGAGATAAAGATTAATTTTATTTATAACTTAAACGAATGGTATATTTTTTCCATTTTAGTGTTATAATTCCAAGGTCCACCAAACAAAACCAGCTAACATTCTTGAGCTAAGGTCCTATCTCTGTGCCTCTGTGCATTTTCTTTTGCAGTTGAGAAACCTTAGAAAAGACAGAAACTCACATTTAGTGGTGGCTTAGTATCTATTACTGTGTGACTTGGGAAAAGTCAGTGAATGATTTGGTGAGTCAGTTCTGACAGTTCCACCAGCAGGATCATGCTAAAATCCGTGACTTAATGTTTCACAATTCTGTTTTACCTTTGAATATGGTATCCCCATTCCTCTCTATGCTATCCTAAGGGAGAGACAGAGAGAGCGAATAACGTTGTCACATTGGTTATTGTAACTAATTTTATTCCAGGAAATGTTCAAGAACATTGGGGGAGGAAATTAAGATGTGTGTCAAGATCGAGAGGTCAATCTCTGTTTTCTGGGCTCAAGGAGAGCTATTTAAATCCAAAGTTGTGAAATTTCAAGTTTCCTAATTCCAGCTTAAGACTGTCTGTAATTCGTGCCATCACAGTGGTTTCTCCTTCTATGTCAGCACACGTGGAGTAAAAGCTTTTGGTGGGACAATATACATAAATATATATGAACTCACTGCATAACAATATTTGTATGAGCAATAGATACTATTTATTCAAAAGCCAACCGACGAGAACACTCATTCATTGCTGGTTGGAATACAAAATGGAATAGCCCTTCAGGAGATAGCCTGCCAGTTTCTTACAAAATTGAATAAAATCTTACGATATAACCCAGAAGTTGCACTCCTAGATATTTAGTCAAATGAGTTGGGAAACTCATGTCCAGACAGAAACCTGCATAACAAGAACAATGATTATAGCAGTTTTACTCACAATTGCCAAAAATTGGAAGCAACCTTCAAGAGGTGAATGGATAAACAAACTGTTGTATGTCCACACAATGGAATTCTATTCAATGAGAAAAATAAATGAGTTCTTAAACCTGGAGAAGACATGGAGAAATCTGAAATACCTATTGCTAAATGAAATAAGGGGTATGAGAAGGCTATCTACTGTATGATTCTGACTATATGACATTCTGGGAAAGCAAACTCTGGAGACTGAAGGGAGATTAATGACTGCCAGGGGTAAGGAGGAGGGGAGAGGGAATGAGTAGGCGGAGCACAGGGTATTTTTAAGGCAAGGGAGTTGTTCTGTGTGATACTATGATGTTATACACATGACATTATGCACTTGGCAAAATCTACAGAACTTTACAGCATGAAGAATGAACCCTGATGGCAAACTCTGGTATTGATACATTAATAATAACACATCCATATTGGCTCACCAGTTATAACAAATGTACCGTACCAATGATGCAAGATATTAATAATAGAGGAAACTGAGGCCAGTGGAAGAGGGAATCCATGGGGGATCTGTGTTCTTTCCTACTCAATTACCCTGTTAATCTTGAATTTCTCTAAAAACTACATTCTATGGATAAGAGTTTGGGAAGCATAGTGGAGAGAAAGCGGTTTGAGGAGAGCATAGGAGTTGAGAATGGGGTAAAGCGTAGGCAGCTGTTAGATAGACACATATACTTACATAACCTAGGGGGAAAATGGAGAGCAATAAGAGATTAATTGTGATGTAGGATTAGAAAATCTAATATATTTTCCATTGAAAAATATATAAAATCATTCAAGGAAGAGAGTGGAGGAGAGTTAATGGAACAAGCTTCCAGGAGATTTGGGAGAACAGAGATCTGGTATAGAACAAGAGTTACTGCCCTTTGGGTTGTGGGATATCCCTTCCACTGAGGAACTCCACATATCCTCCTTTTGTAGGTGGCAGTTTGATGGGAGAAAAAAGAGGAACACCTCATCCTTGGGTAGAACAAATGTAGTCCTGAGGGGCAGAGACAGAAAAGCAGTAGAAAGAAACCTCACCTACATTCATAGGGAAAACCAAGTGAAGACGCATGGAGAAGGCAGCCATCTACAAAAAAGGAATATCTTGGAGCATCCCTCATGGCCCTCAGAGAGAACCAGCCCTACTAATACTTTGATCTCCAACTTCTAGGCTCCCGGAACTGCGATCAATTAAATTTCTGTTGGTTGGGCCTCCAATGTGTGATGGCAGCCCAAGCGAACTATTACAGATTTCTTATTTAACTGAGGAAATGCTTGGTTAAATGCCTCTATATAGACTTGAAGCCCCCACGGACATACGATTAGTAACTTTTTCCTCGTAGAAAATTCAGTGAGGGGCGCCTGGGTGGCTCAGTCAGTTAAGCGTCCCACTTCAGCTCAGGTCATGATCTCACAGTTTGTGAGTTCAAGCCCTGCATCGGCACAGAGCCTGGAGCCTGCTTTGGATTCTGTGTCTCCCTCTCTCTCTGCCCCTCCTCTGCTCACTCTCTCTCTCTCTCTCTCTCAAAAATAATAAACATTAAAAAAAATTTGCAGATGTGCAAGTATTAAAAAAAAAAAAAAGAAAAAAAATTCAGTGAATTAGCAAACTGTGAAAACTCACTATTATTTTTTGTAATTCCTGCTAAATATATGAGCCCAGTTTCCAGGGATAAAGTATACATTTATTATAATGGAGATAAGGTGTAATGTGTGATGTATTTGTGTGAGAAATTCCCCTTTGTTCAAAGATATTGTTACTTTCCTTTTATTCCTTTCTGATAACCTTCCCTCCGTGATGTAACAGAGTTGGGACTAGAGATTCCCACGGTTTTAGGGGAGGCAATGGATGGGTCAGATGCCTCCCTCATGAAGTCACTGCCCTGTCATGCCTACAGAATTGTAGCTAAAGATCAACAAATCCGTTAGTGCACATCCCCAGAAATGTGATGGCCAAAACTTCTTGCAGTCGAAAAGAAATTTATCTCACTGACAAAGAGTAAAGATAAATTTTGTTTGCATTATTTTAGATAAGGAATAGCTGAACAGCGAGATAAATGTTTGGCTGATCTTTGTCTCTTGATGTCCTAAAGTATTAATATCGTGAAAATATTAAAAATATTTTGGCTACAGTATCTGTTATCTGGTTATCTCGGATTTTGACAGGGCTCTAAAGCAACCTATTTCACTTCCCTGTTGCAAGACAGATGTAACTATAATGATAACAGTTGATGCTTGAATTTTGCAACAACACATCACATTTTTTCTCCACACACCGTGATGGCGTGGAATTTAAGACCAATTTTAATAACTGAATGATTTGAAATGTCTTGCAATGCCATAAGTGTAAAAAAAATATATTGGAAGTGACTTCTGTGTAGCTAGCTAGTATGTAAAAACCATTCTTTTAATTTTTTAGGTATTTTATATTTTCATACATCCATACAAATATGGAAGATCATGAAACTGTCCTAAAATAAGCATCAAAATATAAGATTAAAAAAGGTGGGGGTGGGAACCATTGCACACATTTTATAACCAACCAAGATCATCTTTAAGCTCAAAGCCAAACATGCAAATTCTAACATTTTCCCTAAATCTGCTACATAACCAGGAGTCTTTTGGAAAGACTAAAAATAAGCAAAATGTGAAAAAGAAATAATTCTAAATTCCTCAGGTGATAGCTGGGTTCAGAAGAACCCCAAGAAATTTAAATTCAGCTAATGGGGTTACAGTGCACCATCCAGAGAATTAAAATCCTTACGCTTCATCAATAGCTTTTCCTCCTATTTGAAACTATATCCCTGTTGCCTGGTTAAGGTTCTTGCATTTTTAAGAGGCTCTGGCAGGTGCTTACATTATGCACATTGCAGTTTAATTTCCATCTGGGTGAACAAGAAGTCAGCTGCCTGGAGCTGAGGCATATTTGCTGTGAACACAGGTAAATTTGTTTAAAGTACTCTCAGTGTAAAGAGAATAGGGGCTTAGTTGGGTGATGAGGGGGCACAAAAAAACTCACCAGGATTAGAATTGATGGGTTAGGCAAACATTCTTTATAGCATTTGATATTTGCAATATGGAAATGAAATGAAGATCGGAAGAAGAGCCTCATGGACTTCTGAAAACTCAGTATCTCCTAAACTTCCTTTAAACCAAAACATCTAAGTTACATTTCTACGTAGAGTGCACTAGGTTCCATATCACTATGAGATATTTTTAAACACTCTATAGATAGGGTTTTGTGACAAGTACTGCTTTGACAAGAACTGTTGTGTAATGAAGGTCACTCCCATAAGAGACTTGCTGAGGAAATAAGTCAAGAATCCAGGGGCACCTGGGTGGTTCAGTCGGTTGGGAGTCCGACTTCGGCTCGGGTCACCATCTCACAGTTAGTAAGTTCGAGCCCCAATTTGGGCCCTGTGCTGACAGCTCAGAGCCTTGAGCCTGCTTCAGATTTTGTACCTCCCTGTCCCTCTGCTCCTCCCCTGTTAACGCTCTGTCTCTCTTTCTCTCTCAAAAATAAATAAACCTTAAAAAAAATCCATTTTGTGAACAAACTTGCTTTGCCGAAGGAGTTACTAAAGTTCAGGATGTGTAACTGTGGTTTGATGAGTCACAACTTTAAAATTTGCCCCCGAGGCGAGGAGGAGGGGAGGGAGATTGGCAGGGCAGAGTCCTGTCAGCAGCTAAGTAATGGGAAAATAATATCATTCCTTTGCTCAAAATACCTGTATTTTTCTTTAATCGTCAGCTCAGTGTTAACATGCAGATGCTTAAAATGGAAACATGAAATCTACAAAAAAAAAAAAAAAAGAAACTTTTTTTCAAGTGACTCATTTCACTTTAAGGAGAAATAGTAGAAGCAGCACATTTTTCCCCTTGGAAGGGCACTCAGAATTGCTTAAAGTGCTTGCGTCTTAAAGAGACTGTAGTGCTTTTAATAAATTATAGTAAAGGTAGTTCAAGTATCTGAACATACTATGTTTTATTTCTGCTGGTTTTGTGGAGACTTAGAAAAGACTTTAAGACTGATGTGAAGGGTGAGGCATTCTCTGACTTTGAGCTTCTCTCTGTTGAAATCCTATTGACATGTTAAGACCCAGCTCAACAGCCAGTCCTCTACAACATAAGTTCAAATCTCTATAGAAAGGAGTGCTGGCTTCTCTGGAAAGCAAACTGCATATTGGTTAGATCTTGAATGCAGAACCAGTTCATTTGAATTGTCAGTATACCTGTTTCTGATATTGTCTCCTTCCTCTATTAGACTAAGTTTCTTCAAGATGAATTCGTATTCACACCCAAATCATCCGCAGGGCTTTTGCACACTGTAGGAGCACACACCCACAAATTAAAACAGTTTTTCTGTCATCTGGCAAAATGATTTGGCCTCCAACCAGTCATGTGTTAGCTCTCCAAAAAAAAATGTTAGCCGTCCCAAATTCTAGATGCTCTTTCGGGCATGGGAACTTGGTTAATAACAACATGAAAATTTACCACCCTCCCAGAACTTACAAGCTAAACACACAAGTTGTTGCACTACGTTGGACAATCTATTCTGGAAAGGAAGCTTACTGTTCTTCTCCCTATGGAATTTACAAATAGTCTACTCTTAAATAGTCCAGATTTTGAAATTGTACTTTTGCCTCATGAGATGATTGCCATCAGCAGATCATAAATGGAAGATCGCCTGATGGCTTAGGTCATACTCTTGCAAGCATAGACAGTATCTTCCATAAAAAAAAAGAGAGAGAGAGAAGATTGATAATATAAGGCAATAATAGTTAAACCTTTGAAGGCATCAAAATTCAATTCTCTGCCCCTGTGGACATGCTGTGAAGAAATCGCATCTACCCTTCTATAATGTCAGTAGCAAAAATGTTGTGAGAAAAGGAGACCTTGCAAAAGCCATTCATTTTTGTAAATGTTTATTTATTTTTGAGAGAGAAAGAGAGAGACAGAGCATGAACAGGGGAGGGGCAGAGAGAGAGGGAGACACAGAATCGGAAGCAGGCTCCAGGCTCTGAGCTGTCAGCACAGAGCCCAATGCAGGGCTCAAACCCATGAACTGGAACATAGTGACCTGGGCCAAAGTCGGAAGTCAGATGATGCTTAACCGACTGAGCCACCCAGGTGCCCCACTGAAAAAGCCCTTAGTAGCTATATGCCCAAGGGTGAAAGTCACATTCAGGAGGAATAGCTTGTCCTACATGGGCCAATAAAAGCAGGAGCAGTACAAGAGGAAGATTGGAAGACAAACCAACTAAAGCCAACTGAAGTAGCTCTCAATGGGAAAGGGGCAAAAGGCCAGACTGTTCAAATTCTGCGTAAAGGTCCAGATAGATACTAATAAGGAATTCCTAATACTTACCGAGCTCTTCTAGTGAGCCACATAGGCTTTACTAGGGAGGGTTCTCAGAACTCACCAGGGGGAATACATAGCATTAGGAGCAAGGGAAACTTTTCAACTAGCTTGTATCATTTTACTATTTAATTAACCTCTCCTCAATATTAAAATAACCTCTCAATATATACTAACCTCTTATTAATATAAATAATATTGTTGATTTTTGTTTGGGGATTATTTAGGATTGCTAGTGCAGAAGCTGAACTCCCACAAATTTAGTCAGAAAGAGAGAAGCACACAAGAAAGACACTAGGGTATCTTTGCAACTCAACCATAGATCTGGCCCTCGGACTCCTAGAACTAGGAATTAGAGAGGTATCTGGGTGGCTCAGGTCATGATTTCCCAGTTCACGAGTTCGAGCCTCACATCGGGCTGTGTGCTGACAACTCAGAGCCTGGGAGCCTGCTCCAGATTCTGTCTCCCTCTCTCTCTGCCCCTCCCCTGCTCTCTCTCTTTCTCTCTCTCTCTCAAAAATAAATAAACATTAAAAAAAAGAACTAAGAAGTTGAATGATTTTAGAGGTTTCTTTCTCTTTCTCTTATCTCTGCACTGATTAGAGTAGTTTCTCTTCTAAGAGAAGGAAACTTGACAGCCAGCATTCCTGTCGTTCACACTACCTGATGCTTCTCTGCCAGAGAAACATTGTTTCTTCTGTTTAGGAAGAAAAATCCTGGAAAAGTGTTCTGATTGGCCTAGCTTGGATAAGAGGCCTTTACGTAAAATAGTCCACTGTGGACAGAGTGTTGATGTACTGTGACTGGAAGACCTTACTAGAGCGTGTTGGTTGGATTGACCCAAATGAAGATACAATTGGCCTTAGCATCAGGTGGAACACCTCTTAGACAAAATAACAAATGTCCACGGCCTTCCTCAGTACCTCCTTTTATTGTCTGGAAAGGTTTAAAATCCCTAAGCTTCAGTCTAAAATTGGCTGCAGGAATGTAACTGAAAAAAGTCTTCTGTAATCTACACAATGACTTGTGGGTAATAGGGGATTTTAAAATATGTAAACTTTTTATACATTGCTCCCATCACATAACAATAGGCTCAGAATAAATTCTTCCTTTGGTGCTGACTTAATCTGAAAAATATCAAATCCCACTTACGGTATAAATACCATCTCATTGGCATTCAAGCATCAAGGTTAATTGGTTTAATGTTTATGCATTCAATGTTTTTGCGAAAGTGGTTCTTGTCACAAACAGCTATAACATGACAAAATTTGAAAACTTACGTAACTAAGGCCTTTTTTCTTTTTACCATTGTCATAGAATTTCATTTCCTTTATTATATAGCTTAGTGAAATATCGTGAAGATGGGACAAATATGGCCCACGACCACCAAAATGACCTTTTTGTTGTTCTTTCATTTTTGTTACTCTTATCACATTCCTTTTCATTTAATAGTACATCACTGTTTGCAGGGTCTCATTACATAATTCTCTCATTTTACCATGCTTGACTGCCATGGACATTTTTAGCTCAGCTCAATCCAACATAACATAACCTTTGGGTTAGAGATTGATTAAATAAAATATGCTTTATTGTAGAGGAATAGACAGAGATAAAAAGAAGGTTAGAACAGAATTTTCATGACCTTCCAAAAGATAGACATTCAGATTGCATGTCCTCAAAGGTACCAAATTTGAGACAATTTCACGGCTGGTTTGCAGTGCCCTCAGTCTCTGCCAGTTTACTGCTTAGCTTGGTGGCCCATTTGTAGTCAGAAGGGATGAGAAATTTCTTTTTTTTTATTTTTTTTTTTTTAATTTTTTTTTTCAACGTTTATTTATTTTGGGGACAGAGAGAGACACAGCATGAACGGGGGAGGGGCAGAGAGAGAGGGAGACACAGAATCGGAAACAGGCTCCAGGCTCTGAGCCATCAGCCCAGAGCCTGACGCGGGGCTCGAACTCCCGGACCGCGAGATCGTGACCTGGCTGAAGTCGGACGCTTAACCGACTGCGCCACCCAGGCGCCCCAGGGATGAGAAATTTCAACTAAGGTTTACAATCTACCCCAAATTCTGGAAAAATCCATCCTGATGATACAGACACAGAATGCTTAGGGATATCCATCATTTTATACTTTTTATACATTTTATATTTTATAAAAGCACCATTTTTCATATGGAATCTGGCATTTATGCTCAGATGAGTTCTTAGACGTCACACTTGAGTCAATAGTGCATTTTCCAGGGATGCTTGACTGGCTCAGTCAGTAGAGCATGCAACCCTTGATCTCATGGTTGTAAGGTTGAGCCCCATGTTAGTGTAGAGATTATGTAAAAATAAAATCTTAAAAAAATAGTGTATTTACCAAAGGTACAGATTCAAATCATTTTATAGTTATAAATCTATGTAATATATATGTCACCAATAGCTCCAGAAGAAGGTTTGATCCAGGTTCTGGAAACTAGAAAACACTTGCCCAAAGCTTTGGAAGCTTCATGGGCAAAATTGCATTTAGATTTCCTTTAATAGAAAAACAAAATCTAATGAAATAATTGTTTTGTTTTCAGAAAACAGAAAAATATTGTTCCATTAAAAAGAAAGCAATAGGGGCATCTGCATGGCTCAGTTCGTTGAGCGTCCGACTTCGGCTCAGGTCATGATCTCCCAGTTAATGAGTTCGAGCCCCACATCGGGCTATGTGCTGACAGCTCAGAGCCTGGAGCCTGCTTCAGATTCTGTGTCACCCTCTCTCTCTGACCCTCCCCACTCATGCTTTGTCTCTCTCTCTCTCTCTTTCTCCCTCTCTCTCATAAATAAACATTAAAAAAAAAAAAAGAAAGAAGGAAAGAAAGCAACATTGGGACATCTGGATGGTTCAGTTGGCTAAGCATCTGACTCGATTTCGGCTCATGTCATGATCTCACAATTTGTGGTTCAAGCCCCACGTTGGGCTCTATGCTGACAGTGTGTAGCCTCCTTGGGATTCTTTCTCTCCCTCTTTCTCTGCTCGTCCCCTGTTCGTGCTCTCTCTTTCTCTCTCTCAAAATGATTAAACTTAGGAAAAAAAAGACAGTAATCTTTTTGTGAAGATCGGCACCATGAGATTTCTAAACAACATCCCTTATTTTAAAATTTTCTTTTTCTTCCAATGGTCGATTTTTTTCATGTTGTTTTTTTGATTCCCAAAATAGTAATCCTCTTTCACATACATTCATAGATGGTAATTTCACTATTATAAAGGAAAATGATGGTTTCAGGTAGAAGTCTGTAGAAGAAAATAGGTGTGGGTATGTGTATATATATTATACATATTCTATCAATGCCAAGAATATATTATATTATAATAATTATTATATAATTATGAAATTTATTATAATTATTAAATAATTATATAATTATTATATAAGGATATATATAAGGATATAAGGATTAGATAAGGATATATAAGGATTATATAAGGATATATTATATTATAATAATTATTATATAATTATAAAATTTATTATAATTATTTTTTTTTCAACGTTTATTTATTTTTGGGACAGAGAGAGACAGAGCATGAACAAGGGAGGGGCAGAGAGAGAGGGAGACACAGAATCGGAAACAGGCTCCAGGCTCTGAGCCATCAGCCCAGAGCCTGATGCGGGGCTCGAACTCACGGACCGCGAGATCGTGACCTGGCTGAAGTCGGACGTTTAACCGACTGCGCCACCCAGGCGCCCCAGGAATTTATTATAATTATTAAATAATTATGTAATATATTATATTATAGCATATAAAATATAATACATAATATATATTATATTATATATATAATGAAATTATTCCTATTTTTTAAGTTTAGTTATTTTGAGAGAGAGAGAGAGAGAGAGAGAGAGAGCAAGTGGGGGAGGGGCAGAGAGAGAGGGAGACAGAGTATCTCAAGCAGGCTCCACACTGTCAGCACAGAACCCGACGCAGGGCTCAATCTCATCGACCGTGAGATCAGAACCTGAGCTGAAATCAAGAGTTGGAGGCTGAAGCAACTGAGCTACCCAGGCACCCTGAAATCATTCCTACTTCTAATTGACCGCTTAAGCAACCTCCCTATTTCATTAAGAGCCGATTGTCTTAGTTCTGTTCCTATTCTTCCAACGAAAGCTTATTTTACAGTTTCGGGAAGAAATTCTTTTCCTCGCTATCATTTTCGAAGAAAAACACATTCTCATTTAGAATTAGAAGAAAAAAATAGAAAACCTTCATTATGACTTAAGAAGATTGTGCTGAACTTTTTCATGAATTTGGTGTGAATATATAGCTACTTGGGTGATTATCTATGTAATTACATGTTTGATATCTATTTCCCCCAACAGACTGCAAGTTCCCTGATTTATTTCTTTGTTTCATTTCCTAGCACAGTGTCTAGTGCATAGTAGGCTCTCAATAAGTTTCTTAAATGAGTAATGAACAATGAGCTACCTCTATATTAGAATGAGCTAATTTGCCCAAAGAATTAATAATAAGTAATCTGACCGGACAAGCTGGCTTACTCGCCATGATTGGGAAGTCAATAGTATTCTCTTACAGTGGCCCAGAGGAAATCTACTGGGAAGGCTTGTAGAGGATAAAGGTGAGCCAATACTGACCATGACACAATACAATGCAGGTTCTGTGACTGAACAACAGATATGGAAAACTGATCTCTTAAAATCAATTCTAGCTTCAGCTCTGTATTCTCACATTTGTCTCCCTTTCTTCATCCTCAGATGAAATCCTTCCCTATTAATTAATGATCTGATGACAATTTTGAAGAATGGCTTCCTTGTCTAACAACCCATTGTAGACCTGTTGTTAATTAATATAGTTTGTAGTGATCTGAATGGGATTTAGAATGATCTCACCGTGAGGAAAAATAAATATTTTAGGTATAAATAAAAACCAAAACAGGACTGGGAGGTAGGGGAAGGTGGAGAGGAACACACTAAGGGTGAAGCTAACAAAGAAAATAAAAGATAAAAGAAGCATTGTTAATACCTGCCTGACTTGGATAAGTTCATGAGTAAATAAACTTTACATGGGTCTAGTGCACAGAGATTTGAAATTGAATGAGTAAGGAGGAAATTTAATCTTCCGTGGTAAACCTGAATTAACCCCCTTTGTTTCTTTAATGCTCTGGGCTACTGGTGATATAAAGGACATCTAAAATCAATCGGCGGTTTTTCACTACCCATGACCCTGAAATTCTGAAACATAAAACTTTGCTGAGCATTTGCCGAGGTGGGCGGGTGGCAAGGTACTGACGTGATTGTGTTTATTTATACAGTTGACAAGCTGACATCTTGTGGTTTAAGACTGAAACTCAATAGATTCCAGTCTCTAGTGTACAGATGGCATGTACTAAGATCTCTGAGGCATGCTTGAACTTTCCCCGAAAGGGCAAATTAAAACCAAGAACGGTAGAGAGGGATATTAGCAGCCCTGTGTCTGTCTCTGGTAAGTTTCAGAAAATAATCAGCTCTCATTCTCCAAGGTCCATACATTGCATGATCCACGCTGCCGTAGTAGAGATGTTTTACGTTCTATAACAAGGTTTGATCATTTAAGTTGTAAAGCTCAATTGGTTCTGTTCTGCTGCAGTAGAGGTGTGTGTGTGTGTGTGTGTGTGTAACATTTTACTCAATGTCAAAGTTCCTAGATAGCAGTAACTTACATTTTCCTATTATTTTTGACCAAATGATGATTGAAAGCATTGCATTTGAGAAACCCTAAACACATTGGACTCAGCTACCGGATCTGGATCAAAAGGGACCGTAGTTATCACATTGGGTTCATTTTATTCTCACATCTGCATAGAAGCTTCATTGGCATTTGGTTGAACAATACCATGTAGATTTTTCCAAGAATAATAAGGCAAAATGGCAATTCAGAAAGGTAGATCTAATCATGGTTACTATTCAATTTAAGGCCATTTAATTTAGATAATACATTACAACTATACTTACCAAAACTAGGAACGGGTGTTTATGAGTAATTTGCCACGTTTATAAGACATCTCAAACAGTACTTCAAACTACTTTGTTGAATGGAACATATATGTGTATGTGTATTTATATATAAATCTATCTGTCCACTTATTTTTGAGTGTAGATGTAAAGTTGTCTTCATGTCACTATGCCAATTAAGTGTATCGTTGATTTTATGGAACTTTATCATTTGTTGACTGCCTGATTCTTGAACTGAGACAAAACTACCATAAGAGTAAGGATATTAAAAAGTGCCTAGGAATATTATTCAGCCATCAAAAAAGAATGGAACCTTGCCATTTGCAATGATGTGGATGGGGCTAGCATATATTATGCTAAGCAAAATAAGTCAGTCATAAAAAACACAAATATCATATGATTTCATGCATATGTGCAGTTTAAGAAACAAAACAGATGAACACGGGGGAAGGGGAAAAAAAGAGAGGGAAACAGACCATCAGAGTGTCCTAACTACAGAGAACAGAGGGTTGATGGCGGGCGGGGAATGGGCTAAATGGGTGATAGGTACCAAGGAGGGCATTTGTGATGAGCACTGGGTGTTATATGTAAGTGATGAATCACTAAACTCGACTCCTGAAACCAATATTACACTGTATGTTTGCTAACCAGAATTTAAATAAAAATTTGAAAAAAAAAAGGAGAAAGTGCCTAACATTTTCCTCTCAGACATAAAAATATTTTCTAAATCAAAGACATAGAAGCAAAATCCTTCCTACTACATACATCAGTCAGTGGTAAAAGTCCCTATTGGTTTAATAACTTCAGCAGGTACAAAACTTTTTTACATCTATTTATTCCATTCTCACAATGATGCTGCGGGAAAAGTAAGAGAGATGACATTATCATTGTACATATTTCAAAACTGAAGCCCAATGAAGTTGAGATTTATCTAGTTAAAGTCAGTGGTTAGTAAATAGGGGAGTCAGGACTTGAATTTAGATCATTTATTTTCTTTGAGTGCAGACCCTGGCGCCTACCTTAGCTTAGACATTTGGAGCCATAAAATTATCTAAAATTCTAGTTTATAGACTGATAAACCTTATAAGAAGCAAGATTACAGATAGACAATAAAATCCAAAAACGAGATGGGAATATGAGGACTTGAGTGACGATGGACCTGTATACAGTTACCATTTAATGCTGAAAAGTCATTAGTAAACCCTCGTATCTATTAGTCCCCATTCTCAAAGTACATAGAACCACAGGCATCCACTTTGTGTTCCCTCTTTTGGGAGGGTGTGGGAAACTCAACAGGACAGACACTTAGGTTCTAACTGCTACATCATTGTTTAATTTCTGGTGTGATGCCTGAAAAACCAGCTCTCCTGGAGTTTGCACTCATGGTGTGTTCATAGTATTCAGTTTTCTTTCTTTTTGCAATTGTGTCCTTCTCAGTAATTTGTCATAACTGACAGTTGAAACAAAGCAAGGTGATGAAATGTTGAGACAGTTTGATTTATTCATTGTCATCATAATGAAGGGAATGCAGTGCATTCAAAAAAACCTCCCAGCAGAATACTAAAACATGAACTAAGACAAATAGATAAATGTCATGGTTTACTCTGATCTCCAGTTCAGTGAACTTCTAAATAGTCTGCCACTCTGTATCTGAGATGTATTTAAATTACTGATGATACTATTAATTGGAATTCATGTTTTATTCATCTTTCTAGAAATTTAGAAAACGTTATGATGTAAAATACTTTGCTTGCCTTGATGACACAAATGACATAATTTGGTAGAAATATTAAAAATTCCATCTTAAAGACCTTACTGTTAAAGAGTGAAAAATAAATTAATTTTCATCATTCTCAAGCTACCGATCTTAGATTTAAAAAAAAATCGCCAAGGTGATGATGCCAAAAAAAACAAAAAACAAAACACTTAGAATTTCCATAGATTCTGTGAATAAAATATAGAAATGATTTTTAAGAAACAAACTTTAGAAAACCATGTATTTCTTCTTTAAGGAAATGAACTTAGGGAGGATAAAACAAAATCCAGTCTACCATACATTTATCACTTTCTTTTTTTTTTTTTTTTTTTTTCAACGTTTATTTATTTTTGGGACAGAGAGAGACAGAGCATGAACGGGGGAGGGGCAGAGAGAGAGGGAGACACAGAATCGGAAACAGGCTCCAGGCTCCGAGCCATCAGCCCAGAGCCCGACGCGGGGCTCAAACTCACGGACCGCGAGATCGTGACCTGGCTGAAGTCGGACGCTTAACCGACTGCGCCACCCAGGCGCCCCACATTTATCACTTTCAAATGAGAGATTTAGAAACTTCTGATGGGTTCTTGGTAGATTTTTTTTTTTTCCCCTAAGAGTGTGGTCACTCACATAGCACAGTTTCAGAAAGAGAAACAATGCAATTGGGAAATGCTCCAGGAAACATCCTGTGCCCTTTCACATGACACATGATTGGTGTTCGGGTGGCCTAACTCCTCTCTGAGCATATGGCAGGACATTTGCAGAAATATAGGGAGTGGGAGTCTACAAGTCCTTTTCGAAAGTATCTGGATTGTGGATGGTTTCCTCAGGTGTCACGGACACAGAAACCTGCTTTAGTGAGTGAAGACAAATGTTGGGGCTTGCTGCCACTGGCCTGTTGGAGGGCCGTAACAGTTAGCCAAGGCAAAAATTCCATCACACGCAAAATGCAAACATCGTGCCAGCGTCCTGAATAGAGTCATTAATAAGATTATTAAGAAAGAAGTATCTTCATTCGCTGTGGGTACAGTGTTAATTACAAGTGCCCATCAGCGTGGCTAACTTTTTTTTAAGTTGTTACTTTTTTAAGGTTTTTCATGTTTATTTATTTTTGAGAGAGAGGGAAAGAGACAAAGTGCAAGTGGGGGAGGGGCAGAGAGAGAGGGAGGCACAGAATCCGAAGCAGGCTCCAGGCTCTGAGCTGTCGGAGCCTGACGTGGGGCTTGAACTCACAAACTGCGAGATCGTGACTTGAGCCGAGGTAGGCCGCTTAAGTGACTGAGAGGGTGGCTAATTCAATGGACATTATGTGAGTCTTACTTATTACCAACAGAGTTGTAAAGGTAAAGCTTGTTCTGTTCCCTTACTATTTTGATGATGGGCCTGGACCCAAAGAAAAACTCATATTTTAGTAACTGATTTACCTGAACGCTACCAATATGTAATGAAACATCGAATTATGAAGTATTTTTATTAAATCATTTTTTACTGAGACTGTAACTTACAGTGTTAGAAAAAAAAAACTACAAGTAGCAAGGAAAACACAAAGAATCAAACAAAAATAGAGATCATGCATGATCCAATTTTACAGAATCAGTCATTACAAAGTACATCTCTAAGCAATGGGGTTAGGTGAAGATTTAAAGCTAAAATTAATTAGGGAGTGCCTGGCTGGCTCAACATGGGTCTCTGGATCCTGGGGTTGTGAGTTCCAGCCCCGTGCTGGGGGCAGAGTTTAGTCATAAATAAATAAACAAATAAATAAATAAAATTTAGAGCTAAAATGAATTAAACTGCTTCCACTCGTACCTACTTCTCTTATTTCCCAGACTTCTTTTTTTTTTTTTTTTTAATTTATTTATTTGTTTTAAGGGAACTAGTAGGGGAGCAGAGAGAGAGGGAGAGAGACAATCCCAAGCAGGCTCCGCTCCGTGGATGCGGGGCTTGATCTCAGAAACCACAAGATCATGACCTGAGCCGAGATCAAAAGTCAGACCCTCAACCGACTGAGCCACCGGGGCACTTCTGAATCTCACGCATCTTATGTAGCACCTGAACATTTTCCACAGAGAAATCCTGTCTTCCATTCAAAATCAGCTTTCAGGGGCGCCTGGGTGGCGCAGTCGGTTAAGCGTCCGACTTCAGCCAGGTCATGATCTCGCGGTCCGTGAGTTCGAGCCCCGCGTCGGGCTCTGGGCTGATGGCTCAGAGCCTGGAGCCTGTTTCCGATTCTGTGTCTCCCTCTCTCTCTGCCCCTCCCCCATTCATGCTCTGTCTCTCTCTGTCCCAAAAATAAATAAACGTTGAAAAAAAAAATTAAAAAAAAAACAAAATCAGCTTTCATATTTTCTGTCTTTCAATTTTGCTTCCTGTCCATCTTAAATATTAATGGGAAAAGATAACATTTATTGCTCACATAAGCACTGTCCAGCATTATGCAAAACATTAGTAACATGTATTATCGGAGGTGATTCTCCTAACAGTCTGCAAAGGGGATACCATTGTTCTCCTTACCTTGCAGGAGGCCTCAGGCCTCAAGTTGGTTAAATAACTTGCTGAAAGTCTCACAGTCCCTAAGAGGAAGAATTGGAACTTAAACTCTGGGCAATTGTTCCCTAAAGACTGTGCTTTGAAAAACTGTGCCGTTAGCCATCCAGGAGCAAGGTCCTTTCTTATAGAATTTGAATATGAATCTGAATACAATTTAGTGTTAAGTGGGCTTCAAAATTTATGAGAAAATCAACTATACCAGGGGAGTAAAACTATCTATGTTTCCTGCCAGCTCCCCCCCACAGTTTTTGTTTTTCTTTTTGTGTAGCTATGTTTTTTGGAGGTCCTTAGGCAAGTGAGTCTACATCATTTACTTCATCTCTGAAACAGAGATGGTGTCACTTACTTTTTTGTAGCCATCCAAGATGTGCGAAAGTGACGATACACATTTTAAGAATGATGAGGAGCAAATTACCGTAAGAGCTAACAGCAGAGATTCTGGAATCCGATTGTTGGACAACAAATCTGATTTGTTACTTACTAGCTATGTAAATTTAGCAAGTTTTTAAATCTCTCTGTGCCTCAATAACCTATCTGTCAAATATCCATAGCAGTTAGTATTCCATGTAGTTTTTGGTGGATTATAGGAGAAAATTTGTGTAGAAAGTTTAGTGTAGAGTCTGGTACGTAGGCATCTCTTGATCAACATCAATTTTCATCTCCTCACATCAGATGAACTAAAGACTAGCTTGTAAGAATAAGAACAAAACTGGTCCCTAGTTAGACCGTATTAAGGAAAATAGTTTATGTAGTTTTAAAACAGGACAAGTTTAGGTTTTCACTTGAAAATGGTTCTTTGACCATTTTTGCATTTTCTCGTAATGAAAATGAAATTATTTGGTGGAGTGGATTCGTTTTTTTATACTTCTTAGATGTTCTCTGAACTTCTTTCTGTTTTTAAAGACACAGATTCAATTTCCCCAGAAGTTTGACCTTTAAGGAAAACAGAGTAGACGAGATGTGAAGAAGCCAAAAGGAAATAAATGAATTATCATTCCTTCTCCCAGTCGTGATTATGAGTGGTCATTCAGAACAAGCAAAATGTTTATAATACTATCAGAAGACCGTATGTCATAGAACAAGAATGAGGGGAGTATCGAAAGTGATCCTATGAAAAATACTGAAGAGGAGGGAGCAGTCTGGTAGGGAGAATCGCCAATGATGCTGCAGTCATATTGGTCCTCCTGGAAGCTAGGGAGGAGGGAAGGACCACAGTCAGGGCTTCGGCAGGTGTGGTGTTTAACACTGGACACTGGAGGGAATACGAGGTCTGTGGCTGAGCTCTAAGCCTGTCACAGCATGTTTTCCATTTGAGTCCGTGTGGAATGAGGGCACTTCCTGTGCCGGTTGCTACAGGAATAATTATCCTATAGAACTTCGAGAATCCAAAGCAGATGATTGGCAAAGTACACGTGCTGTCGTCTCTGTGCGGTTGCTCTAACATCCTTAGGACTCAAAAGGAGGTAAAAATAAAAAGCCTCATAAATTAAACTGAAAATTTAGGACTGTGGGCTTAGTAGTTGAACCAAGTATCTCATTTCAACACAACAGAACAGTTAAGTGAGGGCCATTCACAGAAGCCCTCACAGTGATCAGCGAATGCTAAAGAGAAGAGGAAGTAGGGGCCCCTGACAAGTGGAGAGATGTCTGATTTTAATCAAGAAGCTGAGGATAAGTAGATCTTTGAAGAGATTATATCATCCTGTAAATTATCCCTTTTAGGTTTGTGGTATATGACGGGATAGCGCTACCTTGAAAAAAGTACTCAAAACAATTAGGCTTTTTTCTTTTTGCTAACACCGTATGTACTCTGATTCTTTTTAAATTCTTTTCCTGTGCGATTTATCATATATAAAGAAGATTTTACAAGCTACAAACTTATGTGTCCATGTATGTGTATATGTAGATAGATACTCTATTCTGCTCCATCTATATTTTGATCTTTTTCTTAACCAGCACCAGAGACTCTTAAATTCTAAAGTTCTGTCCTGCATTTGGATATCAGAGGGGGTGATCCCAACATCGTCAAGTCTCTCTAGACCAAGACACTTTGATGATATTCAGCAGTTAGGAAACAGCTAGTCACATTTCCCAGTTTGGCATGATAATTTATGGAACAAGTCTATAATAGGTTTTGGGGAGTTTTAGTCATTATGAAAAAATAGATGACAGAGTTACAAAAAGGCCTGAGTTGCAATACTGTGTATCTGTTCTATAGCGGCTATTAATTTTCCTTTGACTCATTTGATGTTAAAAGCTTATAATTCCAGATTAAAAAATAAACAGCCTTAAATTTAATCTACACGTATGTATCCACAAGTTAATCAGTCCATGTTAAGTGCGCCTACTAGGTTTATTTCAAGGATTTCAAGTAATGCTGTCAATGAAGAATCTAAGATAAATATATGGGTGTAATGAATGTTTATAGGCAGTGATGAACAGGTCCATTCCTAGTTCAAAAAATGGAAGAAATTAAAATGCTAAATGGAAAATTCTAAATAATATTTTGTTACACATACAGCATTGTCCTAAATTCTAGGGTGTAAGATTAATCCTGTTGGCAAGAGTCTAAGAATCAGGTTGGAAAAATGGACTTTCCTTCATATATGAAAACTTCAACAATGAACTAAACCTGAATAGTAAATGTTTAATGAACAGGATTGATCTTTAGAGGGAGAGGTGTTGACCAAGAGACGGGGGCCATCGGGAAGGACTTTATTGAAGCCCTAAAACAGAGTAACACTCGCAGAGGAGATGCAAAATGGTATTCCAGACATGGGAAGTGTTGCTAGCCAATATAGAGAGACTAGAATGTTCATAGAGGACTTGCCGATTGTAACTTCAAATTATATGCAAAATATGTACACTTGTGTTACAGAAATTTATGCGGTATATGCTTATGCCATTGTAGGAATCTTCTGTGGGTATATGGACTAGCTGAGCCTTGTAAACAGGATGAGGAAGTGATATCCCTTAGGCAGTAATGATATCAGGCTTCTGCTCATCCAATTTTAATAACTTTTTATAATGTTTATCAAACCATGCTTTTGTTAGTTGTCCATCTAGTGTTCCTTTAGAAACACCTTGGTATATTAGCCATCATCCTAGATCCCTGAAGGTTTAGTATTGCCCTTGCTGTCTGCTATTCTGGAATCCTATCGTGCCCACTGACAACAGTTCTCTAACGATATTATCTGTCATCAACCTTGCTGAGCTGCTCAAACATGCCAGTAACCCCATCACTAGCATATTCTTTATGAGCTTAGTGATGACAGCATTTCTCTGGCCCTTCCAAGAGCATTCTCTGGGTTCCAAAGAACCCAGCCAGTTGGTGGGCTCTAAGGGTTATACAATAGAACCATTCTAGCATATTCACTCCTCTGAGCCTTTTGATCTTGTCCTCAAAACTCTGCCACGGCAGTTCTGTCATTTAAACTTAATTTAATATGAGTCTTTGTCCCCCCACAAACTTCTTGTAACCATCCCAGCAGTATATTAGGACCATTCCAGATGCTCTCATCAGTCATGGGAGAATGCTCTCTTATTGGCCAATTCTCCTTTATTAAGCTTATTTTTCACCACCCCCACCCCCTGCCCCAGTCCAATGCTATCAAGATCTACTTCCTGGCATGCTCTCCCAACCCATAATTTCTTTTGCTACGGTTAATCACGTACTGAAATTCCTTTGGTGAGTAATTCCTTTTTTCCTCCAGCAAGAAAGCATTTCCCCAGCTGGCCCCTGCTGAGATGTGATCCTAGTTGCAGAACTAGAAGACAGGAGAGGAAGTGGGTCAGATTTTGAAGAGAACAATTATTATCTTCCAAGGCATCTGTCTCAGTTGATGTTTTGGCATGGTCTTCAGGCAAGAGGAGGCTGCTTCAGCAAAACAAAGTAGTCCCTACCTACAGCCCCAGAGGGACCCTCTGGGGGTCCCCGATCTTGAGTACATCCATCCATATGTCTCCATTCAATGCCTTAAGCCATGCTTCTTTCCTATCAGGGTTTTGATTTTAGCATTAAAGACTTGCCAAGGTTGTGAATTCAGTGTGCATTATACTCCTATTTTTACAATAAGGTGCATGTTAAATAATAGAAATAACAGAAAATAGAAAATAAAAAATGGATTTTATGTATTTATATACAAATAATTTTATATGTTAATATATGTATATATTTCATTATTATTTACATATTACTACATTAAATACATAACTATATTACATATAGTTATAATATATAATATAAATATATAAGTATATATTTACACAGAAATGTAAATATATAAATAAAAATAAATATATATATATTTATATATTTATAAATAAATATATATATATTTATATATTTATAAATAAATATATATAAATAAATATAATATATATATTTATATATATATAAAATATATATAAAATAATTTTAATGTTATTTAATTAATTATACTTTAATAATATTATATATACATAAATTGGTTTCTGCCCTGGGGTCCTGACACAGAGCTCCTAAAACTTTGATTTCCTAAATCAAAGTAAAACTTTGATTTCCTAAAACTAGGAGCATCGTTTGTTCTAACCTTTGTTCTTTGAAACCGGTTCCTGACAGGGGGCTCCTAAATCCCTTGGAATTTACTAGGTGACAGCAGTATCTTCCTCCTGATGAGGTGACTCCTGGTGAGCTGCTAGATAGGGTTGGTCACCAGAAAGACCCAGCCATGATTAGAAGCTTGGAGTTTTCAGCCTCATTCCCCATTCTCCAGAGAGGGCAGAGGGGCTGGAAATGGAGTTAATGATAGATCATTCTGATGTGATAAAGCCTCCATAAAAATCCCACCAGGATGGAGTTCAGAGAGCTTGCCTGTCCGTGAACACACGGAGGTGCTGGAAGAGTGGGATACCAGAGAAGGTACCTCCCCACATACCTTGCCCACACGTCTCTTCCATCTGAACATTCGTCTGTGCCCTTTACTAAATCTTTTATTGTCTAATAAACTATTAAACGTGACCATGTATTTCTCTGAACTCTGTGGACTAATCTAACAAATAATAAAATCCAAGGGGGAGGAGGCTCTGGGAACCTCTGATTTGTAGCCAAAGTGGACAGAAGTTGTGGGCAACCTGGGGACCTACTACGTGCAATTAATTGGCACCTGAAGGAGGGGGAGAAAGTGTTGGGGGGCTAACCATTTAGTGTGTGGGATCTGGTGCTATCTCCAGGTAGATGGCATCAGAATTGAGTTACATTGCACTTCATCCAGTGAGCGTCAAAGGGAATTCGTTTGTGTGGAAAAACCCCACACGTCTCACACATCTGGTGTCAGAGCATTGTGGGTACAGCGGTCATGTGAGAAGGAAAGAGAGACACCCGGGAGGAAGAGTGGGTTTTCCCTGTCCTGTGCATCATCCAAGCACCAGCTCCATCTGCCCTCTGGTGACAGAAATTGCGGATTTCTTGAAATGCTTTCCTGGAGGCTAACTTGTACCCGGTGCCCCTGGTTTGCGATCAACCCATCTGAGCGTGCCAGTTTTCTTCTTCAAAATAACAGTGGCATTTAGCAACAGCCAGCACAGTCCTTTTCATTGCTGACCACCCCCCCCCCATACCTCTGAAATGCTCAGTATCAGGGTGGCTCCTGCCACCTGTATCCTATCCCACCTCGGCACTGGTGAACGTTCTACCAATTGTAACGTCAGGGTGAGCGGGAGGTTAAGTTATTCATCTGCAACAGTGGGATCCCTGGTACCATCCAGCTGGCAAGTAATCCAGGTCCAGAATCACATCCTAAGGGTATGCTTCTGAGAGGGGACAGGATAAGGGACCCCAAAACATGCCACTTCAGGGTGTGGATTATCTTGAGCTGAAGCCAATCAAGGCCTAAAAGACTTAAGGTTGTTTCTTTGCTTTTACCTCTTCCTTAACTGCCTAAAAGAATTTAGACGCCCTATACCAGAAAGAGAACTATTACCAGAGATAACGTTTTATCAGAAAGACTCATCTGCTTGATGGCATGGCAAATACTTGTTTACCAAATACTTGTTCTTCCCATCTTCCTGTGAACCGTCTTCCTTCCCTTTGAATCCCAAAGCCCCGTCCCTTCTCCTTGGCTCAGGAAGACAAATAAGCCTCAGTGGCTTGACTGCCTGACAGCCTGATGTCTTTGGGGTTTCCATACCTATGAAATTAAAGGGTTTTTTCTCCCCCTCCTGTTAATCTGTTTTATGTTAATTTAAATATTAGACCAGCCAAAGAATCTAGAAGGGAAGAAGGGAAGTTTTTCTCCCTTGTACTTTTTAAGACCACTTCTGAAATTATCTATTTTCAGCTGGGTTTCTGAATTAGTTTCCTAGAGCTGCCATACCAAAATTTCACAAAATTAGTGGCATTAAAAAAAAAAGAAGAAAAAGAAAAACAAAACAAAACAAAACAGAAGTTTTTTTGTCTCACACTAGCAGAGGCCAGAATTCCAAAATCAAAGCGTCAGGATGGGTTCCTTCTGGGCGCTCAGAGGGAATTTGTCCCATGCCTGTTTCCTGGCTTCTGGTGATTTTCTGGCAATCTTTGATATTCCCTGCCTTATGGACACATCACTCCACTCTCTTCACATGGTTCTCTCTCCGTTTGTCTCTGCAGTTACATGAGATTCTCCCTATGTGTCTCTCTATCTCTGTGTTCCATGTTTCCCTCTTCTTATAAGGATGCCGATCATATTGGGTTTAGGGCCAGGGTTGGACAGTATGGCCTCATCTCAACTTGAGCACGTCTACAAAGACCCTACTTCCAAGCAAGTTCACATTTACACGTTAGGATTTCAGCATATTTTTTGGGGAGATACACTTCAACCCCTAATGATGTCCCAAAGACAAATAAAGGTGATTCTTGTGATGAGATTTGTGCCTAAGTGGTTTATTAGCATATATTCACAAGAAAATATAGTGGGAGAGTAAGGAAATGGGTAAGGGAGGAAGGGAGGAAGACCAATCATGAGCCATTATCAAGCTCTGCAGATAACTTTTGCTCATTCCAGTCATGGAGTTCTGGGCTCTGAGTATAGAGGCGAAACTAGACTGTTTTCATCTCTGCACCCATCACTCACTCGTTCAGAGCTATGGCTGGAAGAATGTAAATCCCAGGCATATTTAATTCTTGTTTGTATAGGAAAAGTAGCTGTGACAGCTGAAGAAAGCTGTTATGGGCTGAATTATGTCCTCCAAAACTCACATGTTGAAGTCTTAACCCTCAAGACCTCAAGATATGACTGTATTTGGAGATAGGGCCTCTGAAGAGGTTAATTAAGGTAAAATGAGATCATCCCTAGTTCAATATGACTGGGGTCCTTACAAGAAGAGATTAGTACACAGACTGCACATGGACAGTGTGACAGCCATGTGAACAGACACAGCAAGAAAGTGACCATCTACCAGCCAAGGAGAAAGGAACTCACAAGAAGCCAAACCTGCTGGCACCTTGATCTTGGACTTCAGCCTCCAGAACCGTGAGACAATAAATTTCCATTGTTTAAGCCACCTGGTCTGTGGTGTTTTGTTAGCGCAGCCCTAGCAGACTCATGCTGCCAAACACGTGCGTGCAGGGTCGTGAAGTGAGAGCGCAATGTGGGCAACCGTGCATGGAGTGGAAGATAAATCTGAGTGCATGTGGACAGAGCATCCATGGTGTCTGCTTTGGCCTGGGGCCCTGACTGCCATTTCTACAATGTGTGCTTCCTGCCCCTAAAACTTTGGCTTTTGCTCCATTAGACATTCTGGTTTCCAGAAAGGACATAATAGAGGTTCTAATGGTACCTGAAGGTGTGACTCATACTTTGTCAGTGTGGGCTCTGAGACATTTACCAAGGCTTGCTTTTCTATAATGGAGGCATAAACACATATATCTGGATCTTGGGAGATTCAGTTAAATGGATCTTGTATTTCTTCACCTGGAGATAACAATGGATGGGATGATGCAGCAATGGTGTAGGATGAGGGAAATGGATAGCCATATTTGAGGCATTATTATCTACAGATCGGAGAATACACTAAATAATCACACAAGACAGAACTTCTTTGCTTCCATAAAGGACTCATTGTAAGACTCAAATTACAGTCTTCTAGGTTAAATCGAATTCGATGTTTTTGTTTCCAACTCTAATTAGTGTGTGTCACTGAAAAGGCATTCTACTATATAACACAATATTGACAATGCAAAGTTGATCTTACTTTAGCCATTTCTAATCATAGCTCTCTTGCTGGCACAATTTTTAACTTTACTTGAGGTTATAATTGTATATTTTCATTCCCTACGATAAAGATTTACTATGGATGTGTAACTCCAAAGTTAAATTACATTTTAAGTATCTTATTATACATTTAAAGAGGTAATTCAGCTCTCAAACTTTTGAGAGTAAGATATAGAAGTTGAGTTCCTTTTTCAGAAAAGGGAACAAAATAGTAAATGTAATATTATAATGCTGTTCTTTTTCAAATTAGGAATACTTTGAGTAAATGTATACAGAATTGGGCATTTATATTTTTGATTCTGTCAAACAGAACAGTGAATGTGAAATCACTTGGTATAATTTTTAATCATAGAAATTAAACTTTTTGCATAGGACTTTATAAGCAGTATAAGAAAATTATAGCTTATTGCCAGGATGAATCCATTTAGACCCATTGTTTATAGCCATCTAATGGAAAATATTTTATAATAACTCAACCTATGCTAGAATAATTTTCAATGTATTTTCAAAGCTAAAATAAACATCTAAATACATTTTACAATATGTTCTATATGGATAGTTATTTTGATGTTAGTTTAACAAATGTTTTATTCATACCCAGTGTTAATTGACTTCTAAATCTATTAATTAAAATAGCAGAATTCCATATTTTAATACAAATATAGAGACAATTTTCCTCCCGAGGAGCCAAGTTAAGTTAGTATTCAGAGCCTAGAAACAGAGTATAGACAAAGATATTAACTTCTCAACTCAGCCAACCTCCAGTGAACACATATAGGAAATAATGGATTAAACAAAATTCTTAAAACTGAATAGCATACAGGGCATTAGTTCGTGATGGAAGATGGAACAAAAATTGCATAACTCTCACATAATTGGACAAGCTATGAACTGATGGTGGAAATATTTTGTAAAAACACGAATTAGTATACTAATATTTTCTCATTTAAACCTACTCTCACTCATACTTACCGTCATCCTCATTTTCTCTGACCTGCAGCACCTCTCCCTTATTCTTCATCCCTCAATATCTCTGGTTGTCCATGGGCGAAACCACAGAGTCCAGTGGCTGGGAATAGTTACTCAGAGGACAGACATCCACCTACCTTCTCATCTAGGCTACCAATAGCAATCAGCCAGGCAGTAATTAGGGTACGGAAGATATACGTGTGAACAGAAATCCATTTACCTGTCTTCATCAACGTCATATTTTCATTGGTGTGATAGACATAAGTAAATTAAAAAGCAAATAACGAGGGGTCCCTGGGTGACTCAGTTTGTTGATTTCAGCTCAGGTCATGTATCTATTGACTCTTGATTTCAGCTCAGGTCATGATCCCAGGGTCATGGGATTGAGCACCACATCAGTCTCCATGGTCAGCACAGGGCTTAAGATTTTCTCTCTCTCTCTCTCTCTCTCCTTCTGATCCTTTTCTCCTCTTGTGCTCTCTTTCTCCAAAAAATAAAATTAAAAAAAAGTAAATAACTAATGATCTTAAAATCTTGAATTTTACGGTGTAACTTTGAGTAAGTTATTTAACCTACTAAGCCTGATAATATTGTTTACAAATTGTGTGTGTGTGTGTGTGTGTGTGTATACCCACACATATATACACACGTACATATGTACATAACCTTCTTTGAGATGTGTGTTATATAATATTACATATATTAAATATAATATAATATGTTATATATAATTAGTCTGTATTAAAAGGGAATTATAACTCACAATTAGACTGGGCAAAGAGCCTTATGTAGACAGAAATCAAGCTCATGGAACTAAACATTCCTTACTCAGATTTTGGGTACAAATTGCCTCTGTTGACATGATCAATTATAAAGAAGTATATGAATTATGGATAATCCAGTGAGCAAAGAACCTTGTTATCTGACTGCTTGGACTGAGGCAGTTTCCCCAGAAAAAATTAGAACGTGTCCTGTTCTTCATCGTTGGTTGAAGATTCTTTCTCTATCTTTCCTGACATTCAGTGTGAATGTGGTCAAGACTCTCCAATGTATTCAATCATTTTACTAAGGAGACCATCATTTTGTGTTAACTCCAAATCTCAGAAACCTTAATTTTGAAAAAAGGTATTAAAATCATAACTGTATCTATTGTATGAAATGATGTCCACAGATTTTGTCTTTTATTAATCATCGAGCTTGTGAATTACCTCAGAGTTCTTTCTTTCTTTTCCTTTGAAATTCCAACCAATCTGAGAGCTCTTAGAGGAGAGAAGGAGCCCCTTGTCTCACGCAGGTATGAAAGTCAGCCTTTGCTTGCTGACTCTCTACACAGTGGAAAGCTTTGTTTCTTCCGCTTTATCTCAAAAGCTTGTTGTGATGTTAAAATTAGATAACCCGTGCAAAATTCTTTGTACGCTGCTGAGTATATAGTAAATGATCAATAAATGTTAGCTACTATTATTATCTGATCCCTTTATCTTACTGGGCTTACCGTAGTTTCGAATCTTAACACTTTTTTGCCTTGTTATAATTACAATAGCATCCCAAAAGGTTTTTCCATATATAATATAACCTACCCCACCTTCCATACATGTTATGTCTTGCCACCAGATTAAATATCCTGATTAATAACTCTGGAATTTGGGTTCCTGATCAAATGTCTTTAATAATTTCGCACCTTAATCAGGCATTCAGCACCTGCCACCACCTCAGTCCACTTTGCCTTTCTTTATTTTATTTTATTTTATTTTATTTTATTTTATTTTTTTAATGTTTAGTTATTTCTGAGACAGAGAGAGACAGAGCATGAGTGGGGGAGGGGCAGAGAGAGAAGGAGACAAAATCCGAAGTGGGCTCCAGGCTCTGAGCTGTCAGCACAGAGCCCGACACGGGGCTCAAACTCATGACCTGTGAGATCATGACCTGAGCCAAAGTCGGTCACTCAACCAACTGAGCCACCCAGGCGCCCCCACTTTGCCTTTCTATAAAAAAAAAAAGTTTATCTATTTAATTTAGAGAGAGAGAGAGAGAGTGCGTGCAGGAGGAGGAGGGTCAGAGAGAGAGAGGGAAACAAGGAATCCCATGCAGGCTCTGTGCTGTCAGCGCAGAGCCCACGTGGGGCTTGGACCATGAGATCATGACCTGAGCCGAAATCAAGAGTCTGATGTTTAAATGAGCCACTCAGGTGCCCCCACTTTGCCTTTCTAATTTTAGTTTCCCTTATGCTTTTACTGAACACTATATTCTGGTGCAAACAACTTGTTTGCTGTTCTCTTAAGTGACTCAACATTTCCTTTCTACCCACTCAATGCCTTATCCCCAAACGGCCCACATCCATAGCTCTCATCCTCCAAATGTCTCCTCCTCATAATCTACTCCTCTGAAAGCACATTTTCTCCCTTCTTTTACTTTTCTCATAGTCCTTATCAGTTCCTCCCTCTCACCTTCTAGCATTGTTATTTGTGTACCTGCTTTATCTTTCCTAGTAGAGTGTAGGTCCTTAAAGGAAGAATCCATATCTGGTTCATATTTTCATTCCCAAAGTACCCGCACTGAGTAAATATTTGTTGGTTAAATGAATGAATTAACTTTCCAGTTCTTCGGGCCGGAAGGTTATACATTTAACCAGCAGGTTAAACATGAAATACGAATAATATTTTACTACGAGGCTGGCTTCTCAACCCGAGAGGTGCTGACTTAAAATTTGTGATATGATTTCTGGAGAACAATGGAGACCACCCTGTTTCAAACTATCTTTCAGCCCTCAATATCCTACTAGTAGAAAGCCACTAGGAGTTGATTTTCTTAGTCTTCTTGATGGCTTTAGGTCAGTTTAGGTTTCAAGAGACACCTACTTGCTGAATAAAATTGCTTGCTAGATTTCAGAACATGTAAGAGACAAGGAAGGGTAAAATGGCACTGAAGGTGGACACCAAATGGTGCAGAAGACACGTTTTGCCTACATTGAACTTTTTAAGTAGATAATCCTGTTTTAGTATTTGGCAGCAATCTAGTTTCTCAGTAGAATGTGTCATAGTTTACCCACCGTGAGCCTGACTACCAGCAACTTCCAAGAACCTGCCAGGGGCCAGAAACAGGAAGGTGTGGCTGTACCTGGAGATCATTGGAGGGAGTTCAAAGGCAGGAGAGAGTCAGTATGAAGTGGGGAATGGTAGGGCCAGGAAATAGAAGATGAGACTCGAGTCAATCATGTTGCTTCACCCATGCAAATTCAGAAGTCACTGCTGAGTCAAAGCAGACATAAGCACTCACATGGTACCTTGGGAAAATCCTCAGCCAAGGAAACAATGATGTTAAGTCAGGAAGAGAGAATCACTAAAGCAGGCTTGAGAGGGAAATAACCCTGTCAAACTGGAAGAAACACTGGTAGTTGCACAGCAGCAAAGGAAATGCGTGACTAGGACCCACATGACCTTGTGTTAGACATGGTATCGCTCCACCCTACTTGTACTCCTGCTTATTCCACACACAAAGGTCTTCAGTATGCCTTCAGGAATTGTTTTAATTATGACATGCCCAGGCATCTCAGATTTCACTGACCTCAGACCATAGGGAAAAGAATGCTAGACACATCCCGCTATTCCTAAAGGTAGGAAATACTGTCTTCCTAATCCTAAAGATGATCGTCCCATGGACGATGACAACAGTCCATCCACTTGGTTGGTGGAATATAATGACCGTGAAAGTTTCAGGTCATCTAACATGCCTCACATGCATCTTAAGTCAGTTTTCAGCTACAATCGGATATGGGGTCTGTGACCAGTGTTGTGCCAGGGTGTGTTCCCACGAGCTCACAAGAGTGAACTGTGCATATCTCTTCTCAAATCCGTGTTCGGTGAATTTATGATGGTAGCTTGACATTGGCTATGGGGGGCAAATACTGCGAGCCTTGCATTTTTCTCACCCCTGGAGAGCTGGTTGTTAACCATTACAAGCACACCAGCACGTTTGTACTGGTCTTTTTTTTTCCCACCAGTCCTCATTAGTGGTTTATTTCTCTGCCCATGAAGCCATCTGGAGAAGCCGCACTGTTGTCACTTTTCTTTTCTTTTTTTTTTCTTTTGGGGGGGGTTCTCATTTAATCCTCCCAACAAATACGAGATAGAGTTTATCACCCTCACTTTCCTTTTTTTTTTTTACTATTATTATTATTTATGTAAAAAAATTTTTTAATATGAAATTTATTGTCAAATTGGTGTCCATACAACACCCAGTGCTCATCCCAACAGGTGCCCTCCCCAATACCCGTCACCCCCCCACGTTGTCACTTTTCTATGAGTTCAATAGTAGTGCCCAGAGTATTGTTTCCAGATGTTTCAAAAATCTTCCAATCTTGGGATTGCCAGAACCCTCTTGGATTCCATGCAAAGATGGGGAGAATAACCTATCTCCACTCTTCATTTTGTCACCTGGGCTCTACGAAGTCTTAGCATTCCCATGGTTTCTCATCTATCTCACTGACTTCCCCATGGTATCTCAAGACGAATCCAGCAAGCCCTATAGGAGATAAACACTATTTCACCCCTTCTCTGATTTGTTTTACTCCTTAAGGGCCTCCTGCCAACTATGAAAATGTGTTTCTTTTTTCCTAGGGACAAAATAAAAAACTTGATGACAAGAGGGACAGATGGAGTCCAGCTTACCCGAAAAGCAAGGCTGCCATTTAAACTTATTTTTGAAAACTAGTTGTGCTAGATATATCTTTTGCCTCCTTCCCCAGATTGGCGTTCCATCTTTTTTCATCCTGCTCTGTGTTCTGGGAAATTGGTACACAGAGGCTTCCTCACTGGCTCCCTTTCCCTGTAGCCTCCTGTAGAGTTAGGTCAAAGGAAAACGCTATCAGGAGATTTGGAAGTCATTGCTGAATGTCTTCTCCATACAGCTGTTCTGTCTGGGTTCTCATAACTATTCTCTCCCCTGTCCCTCTGATCCAGGGGTAAAAATAGCTCCTTGTTTGTTAACAGTCCCAGGAAGCACCACTATCCCTCACTGTCTTCCTAAAGCCTCACCTCTTATACCTTTTGTTTTTCTAATGTTTACTTATTTTTGAGAGAGAAAGAGCACACAAGTGAGGGAGGGGCAGAGAGAGACAGAGACACAGTATCTGAAGCAGGTTCCAGGCTCTGAGCTGTCAGCACAGAGCCTGACACGGGGCTTAAACCCACGAACCAGGAACCGTGAGATCATGACCTGAGCTGATCATGACCTTTTTTTTATACCTTTAAAAAAAAAACCCAAAGCTTCTCTATTAAAATCGCATTAACTCTCCAGTTTGAGGGGCGCCTGGGTGGCTCAGTCGGTCAAGCATCCGACTTCGGCTCAGCTCATGATCTCACGGTCTGTGAGTTCGAGCCCTGCGTCGGGCTCTGTGCTGACAGCTCAGAGCCTGGAGCCTGTTTCAGATTCTGTGTCTCCCTCTCTCTCTGGCCCTCCCCCGTTCATGCTCTGTCTCTCTCTGTCTCAAAAATAAATAAACGTTAAAAAAAAATTAAAAAAAAAAAAAAAAAACTCTCCAGTTTGAGTATGTTATCCTTTATTCTGCTGGCATCCTGGCTGAAATGCTATTCATACAAAAGCATAGCCCAATGAAGCTTAATGTTCTTCTCACTAAAGAAAGATATTTCTATTTGGTATATTTACAAAACAACTCAAGTTGTTTCAGCAATTGAAAAGAATAACCTTTGTGCCAAAGATAGTTGTTTATTTGACCTTAATTATTATATTTCTGCCCCACCTGTAATTTCATGAGATCTTGTCAGAGTTTATTAATTTTTTTTAAATGCATAACTCCGGGTGAAATAAATAAGTACCTGAAGAAAAAGTTAGGGATAATAAAGGAATATTAAGGACATGGAATCTTATAATACATGTAAAAATATTGTTGATGCATATTGGTGTGAGAAAAATCCAGCAATTTTATCAGAGTATTAAATAAATACACAGTGATGAATTGGAATAAGTTATACCTCACAAACATTATCTCTGGGTTCAGTTCCGTGAAAGTGAAAATCTGGTGTGTAATTTTGATTTAATATGGGAAAGTGTTAGAAAATGCACTCTGGGGGCGCCTGGGTGGCTCAGTCGGTTGAGCAGCCGACTCCAGCCCAGGTCATGATCTTGCAGTCCGTGAGTTCAAGCCTTGCCTCGGGCTCTGTGCTGATGGCTCAGAGCCTGGAGCCTGTTTCGGATTCTGTGTCTCCCTCTCTCTGACCCTCCCCCGTTCATGCTCTGTCTCTCTCTGTCTCAAAAATAAATAAAAGTTAAAAAAAAAAAAAAAAAAAAAAAAAAAGAAAATGCACTCTGATGTTAGCAGGACCTTGAGTCTCACATTATTTGGTTGTGTACGTTCTGGAAAAATATTTTCCTACTCACCTATCTCAGAAAACCAACAAGTGGGACGATTCAAATGAGGAATTAACCAGGATATGTTTTAGACTGTCTCACCCTCTACCCCCCAGGCTGTCCTGAACCAGTCATCATACAAAGGTGCTGCTCTAAAGCTGAAGCAGTGTCCAGAGTAAGAAAGAAAAAGCACCCCCGCCCTGACCTGCAACCGGAGATTAAGCGCAAGGTTATACGACATGACTGACTCATTGTGAAAATGGGGGAGAGGAAATATTATTTCATTATATGGTGTCCCAGTGACTACCCAGATTGTAAAACCTGTGTATTCAACTGAATAAGGATTATGGTACCTTAAAATTTCCCTTCCTTATGACATGGTTTTCTACTATCTTACTTAATGGCTCTAAAGAATGTGCTCTCATAACTCCGTGTTTAAATGTAGTTAACAGATAACATGATAAAAATGGAAAACAAAACAAAACAAATAAGAACAAAAAAGAAAGAAAAAAGAAAATAGATTAAAAAAATAATGTGAGTACATGAAAGGAAAGGCCTAACTTATTACCTTACCCATCCCATCCCCCAAAGAGCTTGACGTAATGATTTGAACAAAATAGGCCCTTGATACTTGTTTATTAAATTTAATGTAAATATTCAAAATAAAGTTAAAATCAGACTGGCTATTTCTGGAAAATTCCAAACTTAAGCATTTGGTTTTCTTTACACATAATAAAAAATTAATCTGTTGGTAGAATCTTGGCGACTCCCAAGAAATCCAGTGAATCTCTCCAGATGCCGAAGATTACCTAAAAAGATAGTCTTTAGAGCCATGACATAGGTAGTCATTGTCCCTGACACTCTCTTGCTGGAAATGTTCCTGATGAAATGCAATCTCATCCACTCTGTGTGACTAAAGCTATTAAAAGCAATGAAGAATATGGACAAGGTAAGCCATGATTAATTGCTTACTACAATGAAACTAATCCAAAATGTACATGAATCCTAAATTTAATGCTCATTATAAAAAAGGGATCTCTGCTATTTTAACACACCTACAAAGCCACCAATTCAAATATATCACCTTCCTAAAAATTTCCATTCATGAGCTCTCAACTCATGAACAGCAATAATTCTAGAGAAATTAAACAGTCTAAATTAATCAGGCATAAACCTTCCCAGGTTGTCATATTTATCTAGCATGAACAGTTCTAATGAGATCTAATCACACCGCCATATTTTTATTTAGAGTTGCATATAGAATGATAGGTTAAAATATTTTCTTGCTTCATTTGAGCATACAAAACAAAACAAGGCAAGAAACACATTCCTACGTATAAATCAAAACATCAGAGACCATTGAACCCAGAAGTGCCAGGACAAAGCTGAGAATCCGTACAGGGCCAAGGCTGTAGAAATAGTTTCTGAGAAAACTGAGGAGGTGATTCGAAGATAGAAATGGGAAAATTTGTAGCAAATTTGGTGATCTGGATTAGCCAAGGAAGACAGAAGACACCTGCAACCTAATTGAATTATTCGGGATAAGACAGGCTATATGATAGTTTGTAACAAAATAACCCCTGAACCCTTCTCTGTCTTCTCTGCACTGAAAATGTATACCTGCGCAAAGTTTGTCTCCACCCCCTTCTTCGTCAGGAGCACCGTGCTAAAATCACCAGAGACACTGACCGATGAGAGCCTCATCAGCCTGGCAGACCCAAATCTCCTGACCTCGCTTATTCCCAGCCATAGCTTCTCAACCAGCACCATTTTAAACGACATGGACACAGCAGCCAAGTTCACTGGGGCTGGGGCTTCCAAGGTAGGGGTGGCCGGCTCTGGGGCTAGAATTGGGACTATTTTTGGGAGCCTCATCATTAGTTATGCCAGGATCCCCTCTCTGAAGCTAAAGCTCTTCTCCTATGCCATTCCGGGTTTTGCCCTCTTGGAGACAATGGGGCTCTTTTGCCTGATGGTGGCCTTTCTCATCCTCTTTGTCATTGACAGAGTCATCTCCACCTCTCTGGGTCTTTCTCCAATGTCTCGTCTGCCCCGTATGTTCCCAGGCAGCCTGGGGGAAAGTGGTTGGCTCAGGGTTTGAAGAAGGAAGACAAATAAACACTGTATTAATAAGGGAGGGGGGGGGGAATGACCCCAGAAAACTTACGAGCTTAATATATAAAGGTTGATTTCTTGGTCATCCAAGTAATATATAATTTGATAGCTCACTAGAGCAGTGTTCATCCACTGATCCCTCAGATATCCAGGCTTTTTCTATTTTACAGCTCCACCATTGAAAATCCTTGGTTTCCAGGGTGGCTGTGTCAGGACAAAAAAGAGAGCTGGGGAATATCTGGACCTTTCACTGTGGAGGGAGGCTCCAAAGTGGCATGTGTACTGAGGCACAGACCATAGACTTTGTCAAATATTGCATATGCTTTCCTCCATATCCCAGTCTCCATTTAGACTCCTTTGGGCCAGTGGGTTATGAGCAAAAATGGTGTGTCACCTCTGGGATGAAGCATTGGGGGTGAGAGTCAGTATGGGGTTCTTCAAGCTTTTTCTCCCTCCGCTGTATGACTGCAGTTCCAAATGGTAGAACTACAAAAAAAAAAAAAAAAAAAAAAAAATTTAAAGAACCTTGTCCTCAAGTAATTGGAAGGTAACTGCCCTAGGCAACTATCAGACCCATAGATGGCTTTGTGTGGGCAAGAGAGGAAGTAAAGTTGTACGTGCTAAATCTTGAGATTGGGAGTTTGTTTCCACTAACATAACCCAGCTTATCTTTACTGATGCCCAGGGAAGATAAGCTCTTCAGAACCAAGTCTTCCAATGGAGGGGGTTCTGTGGAACTATTTTCTAGAATCCTATTGTTGTTGACATAGGAGTGCTATAACTCAAAGTCACAACATCACATGAACAGGGATAATGTTATGGGACTAGAAATATGTCTATCCAGTTTAGAAGCAGCCATTCATTTTAAATGCAATGAAAGAGGTAGTTCTCCCAAGAACAGTTTTTATCTTACCCCTAATCATTTTTTCCCCACTGTTCCGTCAGGATCCATAAGAATCTGGGTAACATGGTTTTTAACTGATGGCCGGTAGATGTTTTCACAGAAGATCTGAGCAGCTGTTTTCTCACAGAGAAGAATAAAAAAACACTGAGTGAAGAGACATTCAGGTCTTTTTATTAAAATAAGTCATCCTATTGCCTTTTCTGACATATCAAAAATATGTTCAAGTGTATTTTGTAATTGAACAGGATATAGATTATAGAACTGTGGACTCCTAATCTCCTTATATAAAAAAAATTGTTAGTATTTTTTTAATATATTAACTTTAGATGTGTTTTCAAATATTTAGAAGTAGAAAGGGCCTAACCCTCTCTAAGATTAGAAACAATTTATGTTAGATATTCCCAGGACAAGTAAGGCTATAAAACTATTTCTAATAACTACAGATTTTAGTTTAAACATAAATTGCACATAGTTTGAAATTGCTTAATGGGAGACAGACATCCTTGCCTACAGGAGAGTCAAACCTCATAATCTGGAAATGTGCAGTCAGAGAAATCACTTATAATTTTGCTTTGAGTTTTGGATGCTTTGGTTTTAGTCAAGATGTATGAAGTCTGGCTTATGACTAAGAAAGCCACTTTTTCCTATTCATTCAATGGACGGTTAGCCACAGCTAAACCTAGATTAACAGTATTAACAGAGAGAATTGCTAAATTGCCAAATAGTTTCCTTTTTAAGCCAAAGAAGAGTGCTACTTTAAATTTATAGGACTATTACAAACCTAAGAATTTTCAACACCCAAGGCAATGTAAGAGAGAAGACTTAAAGACATCTTTTATAGAAGAATGTGGACAATAGTTGTGTTACACAGTGATAATAAAATACCTCTCCCCTTGTTTATATTTCTTTAATAATTACTTTTAAACATATTAGTCTTTTGAGAAACTTAACCTTTGCGATGCTACAGGGAAAAAAAAAATGACAGGTGAATATTCAGCATCTCTTACATTTCTCACATGCCAGGGGTACTTTTTCTTTGTCTCCATAATGTGGGGCTTGGTTGTGCAGCCTGGAATTATGAATGAGAAATGAAGCGGTAAGAATAGTAAGCTGAAACCTACCTCAACTACTTTTCACTGCTCAGGGCCAGGAGTTATTTGTTGAAAAGGAAGGATAAAAGGGTGGGCACAAGAGAGGCAAGAGTTTGTGCTGGGCTGAAAGAAGAGATTGAAGGTTTTAGAAGCTGAGGGAGAAGATTGGGACTAATTTGCTGTACTGTGATGTGTAGTTCTCAGTAGCAATTGAATGGGAGGCAAAGAAGATTTTGTTTTTAAGTTTATTTATTTGGAGAGAGTGGATGTGCCAGTGAGTGAGGGGCAGAGAAGTGAGAGGGACAGAGAGAGAGAGAGAGAGAGAGAGAGAGAGAGTCCTAAGCAGGCTCCACACTGTTAGCCTGGAGCCTGATACGGGGCACAAATCCACAAACCATGAAATCATGAACCTGAGCTGAAATCAAGAGTCAGATGCTTAACCAACTGAGCCACCCAGGTGCCCCAGTAGGCAAACAGGGTTTGAAATGTTTGGTTATGTGTTGTGAATGGAAGTCTTCTTTTGGAGAGAATTCAGTAAAGATTGAAGAATCTCTCTTTTTGTCCATAAAAAATGACTTTTCTAAAAGTAATAAAAGGCTGAAATGGGTCAAAGAGTGATCAACTTTACCAGCTTTTCTGACTTTTAACAAGATTTTAATTTTCTTTTTTTTTTAATTTTTTTTTTTTAACGTTTATTTATTTTTGAGACAGAGAGAGACAGAGCATGAACAGGAGAGGAGCAGAGAGAGAGGGAGACACAGAATCTGAAACGGGCTCCAGGCTCTGAGCTGTCAGCACAGAGCCCGACGCGGGGCTCGAACTCACGGATCGTGAGATCGTGACCTGAGCCGAAGTCGGCCGCTTAACCGACTGAGCCACCCAGGCGCCCCAAGATTTTAATTTTCTATAAAAATATAGTTGACCAGACATCATTGCACTATACCAAGCTGATAAGACAACACCAAATGGTGATGGATCCACACGGTTAATCATTAATGAAAATTGTCAAAATAACAGGCTGGGATCAGGAGATGAGTTTCAGTGAGGAACACTTCCACGTACAAGGAAGATAAAATTTGCCTAACAAGAGCTTAGCAATAGAGAGGTCATTTTCTCACTTGACAAGAGATCTGAAAATGGGCCTCTGTTGGCATTTGTTACTTCCCTTACCTTTCTTTCATGATTGAAGAGTGTCTCTGACACCTTACAGTGGCAGGTCCTTGAGATGGGAGTAACATTATCTTGTTCCTTACAGTTTATGACAAAGAAAGAGGGTGCAGAGAATGTAGAGTGGCCTCGAGAAGACAGTAGAAAGGCTTCTGTGTCATTCAACATCATCTATTTCAAGTTTGATTTCTAGGGATATACCAGAGAGAGCACTATTTTTAGCTGTTTATGATTTACCTGTCAATAGTCTCACTATTCAGATATTGCCAATTAGCCTCGTTAATGCCAGGTCAAAATCAGAGTCAGGGAACAGAGGGTATATCTGGGCCCCGAGGCATGACTTATCCCTTTAATCCACTCTCCTCCCCAGATAAAAATCTTTTCACAAAACAGTACTGATTTAAGCAATTTAGCTTATATTTGCACTACTAAAAAAATCAGGCTCTTTGATTCTCAGAATGAATGCCTCTTGGAGAATAACAGAGGGGAAAGTTGTATCTCAAGAACATTATTGGTAGCATGAAGTAGCTAGTGTATTTTATAATTCTGAGATCTTTAACAACAGGGGAAAAAAAGCTGAGAGTTCTATAGGCACAGATTGAGTTTAGCTTGGGTCATGCCTCAAACTTTTTGTATTTCCACTTGGATGATGGAGATCCGAAAGCCTGAGGTGTTTCCAACAAGCAGAGTGAAGTCAACATAACCCATGCCACTCACTAACTAAATGTGCTTTCAGGCATGTTTGAAATAACGCAAAAGGTTAAACGCAACAGCATTTTTTTCTATGCACTGTTCTGGTAGAATTGCTTTCATCTGTCCCTGCTCAATGGCTATGAGCATCTTTCATCTGAGACATTGAAGTCTTGAGCCATAGTAAGGAAGTGTTCATTGCAGGAGTATGTATTTTTGTCTTCATTACTGTGTGGGATTTGTTACCACATCTCTCATTTAAGGTTGGTTTGAAGTTAGACCTTGATCACTTCCAGATACCTTCCCATGAATGTTTTCCACCTGAGTGCACTTGTCTCTTTTGAAGTGCAGGAACTGGGAGTACCCTGGGTGAATGGATTTGGCATCAACAGAAAGCTGAGTTTTTTCAGGTGGCTCATTGGATAGAAAGAAAAGACTACAACTGTGGAAAAGGTATTTTTATTACACAACATGCAAATATTTGTATTAACTTGTAGAACAAGTTTGATAAAACACACCCCAAAGCAAGATAAATAATATACAAATAGCCTATTCTTTCTACTAATTCTAGCACAATAAAGAATGTTTTCAATTTCCTTATCATTACAGGGAGTATTCGAATAACAGCTTTTGTTGCTGTATTGATAAAATCTAAAGATGGCAATAATTGATATAATCTAAGGGTGATAAGAATAGGAATAAATCACATACAAAGAGGTGTTATACTGACATTAGTCAACAAAACAATCTGTTTTCAAAAAAAATGAACATAATCTATTTATTATTGATAATGATAATAATAGCTACTTTTTAATGAATGGCTTAATAAATGTTTGGTGACAAATAGATTTTATTTAAAAAAAATTTTAACTACTTTATTGAGGTATGATTGACATACAAAAAATGGTATATAGTTAATGCCCACAACGTTTGGGTATAAGTATAAACTTGTAAAAGTATCACCACAATCTATGCCACAAACATGCCCATAACCACCAAAACGTTCCATATATATATATATATATATATATATATATATATATATATATGTTTAATTTTCCATTAGCCCATTTAATCCTCATACTGACCCTCAACAGTCAGTAGGTATTGCTTTCACCAATTTACAAACGTGGAAAATGTACCCTGTAAGGAATAATCATTTGCCTGAAGTCAAACTGATTGAATGTTGTAGAGCTAGGAATGGGGCACAGGTTTTTAATACTTCAAAGACTCTTTATTTAACTATTATTATTATCATTTGCTTCTCAAACTTTAGAATATATTCAAAGAAAAAAAGTAAAAAAGTGTAAATATGTATGTTTGTATACATATACCGTATTTACAATAGAAATATTTTGAATTAAAATTTGTGAAGCATGTATCAATAAATAAAAATGTTTATAGTGGGATGGTAAGTGAAAAAAGCTCATTGTACAAAATATAGTTGATTCGTAGCAATAAGTAGTAATTCTACTTCTCTGGACAGAGATTTGGAGACACATCAGTAAAAGAAAAAATATTTATAAGGGTGAAGTGTTTATAAGATTTAAGCATTTTAAGCTATCTTAACAGTGTTTTCACTGTCTTATATGTGGACAATGGAACAAAAATAAATGCTAATTATCTTATTTTTAAAAATATAGTAATAGGAATTTTCATTCATACATTCAAATTAAAGCAAAAGTTTCAAAATAAAAAAAAAGCCCCTGTCCCTTTACTCTCTCCCTCGTGTCATGTTTCTTGTGAATCATCTTCTAGATTCCTAACGGTGAAAGGCTCACAGATATAAATTATCAATTGCAAGTTTAGACTAGTGTTTTGGAAAAGGGCACTCCACAATGGGTGGATTACCTAAACAACCTGAAGTGAGCTGAAGAAGGGCATCCACATCCTGGGACTTACAGCGACATTAAGGTGGGATAGAGGAGTATGGACAACTTCTGAGAAATAGGAGAGTCTTTGAAGGAACCAGATAAATAGCAAAAAAAACGAGGGCCAAGACCTTGGAGAGAAGAGAGAACAGATATATTCAGTTCCTCTTTGTAAATTCACAAGCAGCAATGGAAAGGTCAAGATACTAAGGAGATATTTTATCTGTTTGTCTTATGGGGCTGAAGGAGAGGAGTGATGAGATACAGTTTGGGGACTCTTAGGAAAGAGAACTCTGGTAAACTTCCTTGCCTGTTAGCTTGAATTCTTCTTTCCAAGACCAATTTCTGAGGAAGAGAGGTGAACTGGAGAGAGATCATGGAGGCCAAAGTGAAGCTTTATATCATGTCAATCTTTGGTTGGAAAGAGGTAGTCATCTCTAACCCTAATAGCCTGCCAATGGCCAAATAAATCCACCATGGAGGCAATATCATCAAGAGACTTAAATTGTCACCTAAATGTATCATACTAAATTTCCAGTCTTTAATAACCAGATATGCTAGGGTACAAGACCAAGTAACTAAAACCCAAAAGAAAAAAGCTAGACAATAGAGAGACACAGAAGTTTTGGATGTTGAAATTTAAAATAGGTGAGAATAATAGTCTAAGAAATTAGATGGCAGAGATTTTCAATAGAATACTAGAAACCAGAAAAAAAGTCAAGTGAATATCTTAGAACAAAAAAAAAAAAAAAAAAATAGCTAAGATTAAGAAATCAATAGTACTTTAATAACAGATTTTTACAAATGAAGAAAAGAGACAGGAACTGGGAGACAGGCCAAACAAAAATATCCCAAGGGGGTAAAATGGATGGGAAAAAAAGTGTGAAAACATACATAAGTGACATGGTGAAGAGGTCTAACATATGTGAAATAAGAGTTCCAGAGAAGAGAGAGGGGGTGCTGCAATATTTGAGGAGATAGCAATAATTTATCAAAACTCTTGCATGGATTGGAAAAAGAGGATATATGTCCCAAATTATTTTATGAGGTTATTCTAATTTTGATATTAAAACCCAAGAAGAAAGACTACAGGAAATGAATATAGGCCCATCTATTTTCTGTATACGTATGCAAAAATCACAAACAAAATGCAGGCAAATTGAATGCAGAGATTAAAAAAAGGATGATATCTATCATAACAAATTTGGGGTTATTCCTGGAATCCAACATAACACTCTAATTCACTAAATTAACAAAATGGGAGAGAAAAATTATCACAAATAGATGCAGATGTAATTTTATAAACTTTACATACACCCACGACACACAAAACCTCTCAACAAAGTAGAAGTAGAAGAGAGGTTATTTAATACAATAAAGTTTATGTAAGGAAACACTACAGCAACCAGACATAATAGCAAAATATGGAAAGTTTTCCCTGAAATGAACAAGACATGGAACAAAGGTGTCCATTATCACCACTGTTATTCAACATTGTCAGAGGTCCCAAGTAAATAAATGAAAGGCATATAAATTGCAGAGGAAGAGATAAAACATTATGAAATGCAGTTGACATGACAGTGCACACTAAAATTCACCCCCCCCTTAACTATGCCACCTATTATGATTTGTAAATGTATTTAGCAATGTTGTTGGGTCCAAGATAAAAAAAATATATAAAAAAATAAAAATAAAACCAGGTGTATGTTTCAGTAGAATTTTAGGACTGTATTCAAAGGTGAATCACAGAATTGTCGAAGTGGTGGCCTAATATAAATTTCAAAAAAAAAAAAATGTAAGGAATAGAAGACATCATGAGACATAAGCAATTTTTTACAACATAGGAAACATTCATTAACTAAGCCTTTGATATGTCTCAGACACTGCATTGGACTTCAAAATGGTATGAAGTGAGGTAAAGAGCGTTGGGTTAAGAGATGTAACCAATTTCTGTAACTAGACATCAAAATTAGTAACTAAGATTAAAATCAAAGATCTTGAACTAGCAAATAATTTTTTTCATAAGCTGGAATTTGAAGGAGACTATATTTATAACATATTGGTATAAGTAAAAACGTGAGGCAGGAATCTTTGTTTTGTTCATGGATATAGCCCTTGAATCTGGTATAACACCTAACATGTAATAGTGCTCAAAGAATATCTGAGCTCCTCAGAATCTTACAAATTTCTAAATATTTTACTCAAATTAGATAAAAATGACAAGTACAAATATAGTTCTTATTTTGAGCCAGGTACGGTTTTAGGTGCCTCACTCATACAAATTCATTTAAATCTGTCAACCTTGTGAATTAGGTGCTATTTTTATTCCCATTTGATAGATGAGGAAACAGAAGCTGTAAGCAATGTTCCCAAGGTTACACAGCTAAGTGTAGGAACTGGGATTTGAACTTAAACCAGCCGCCTCTGAGCAACGTGATCTTAAACAGTGTGCTGCACTGCCTCGTGGGACCTTAGGAATGATCTAATCTGAATTCAAGCCTCACCCAAGATCTCAAAGCATTATTGACACAATATGTCAGATTAGATACTCATGCTTCCAATTCCCAGTGTCACATTCCTGCCCACTCTGTATTACACTGCAGCCCTTTATTTACTTATTTATTTTTAAGTTTATTTTTTTATCTTGAGAGAGAGAGCTCACGTGCAAGCAGGGGAGGGGCAGAGAGAGAGGGAGAGAGAGGTAATCCCAAACAGGCTCCTCACCTTTAGCAAAAAACTCGCCGAGCAGCTCCAACTCACGAACCTTGAGATCATGACCTGAGCCAAAACTAGGAGTCACTCTCTTAACCTAATGAATGACCCAGGCGCCCCACAGTCCCAGTCCTTTAAAGGAAAGACTAACAATCCAGTCATGGGGAGGGCCAGAGGGAAGGGTGGTTAGAGATGTTTGTGCAGTTTTAAATAAATAATAGAATTAATGTAATGATATTTAACCATTTTTAAGGAGCTAGTCATTCAACCTGTTGGACACAACAGGGGTCAGATTAAACAAGAGTTCTTGAACAAAATCAACATGGTAAAAATTTGGACGTAACATGTTTAAATGAAGACAAGAATCCACCTATAAAAAGCAGAATCAAAGTGTAAAAGTTGCCAATATAGACAATAGAATCTTTAGGGCAAGTTCATTATCAAATAATGAGTCTTTGTCAAATAACTATCTAAATCCACAAAACAAAAAAACGTATGAATTATAGCTTCATTTAAACAGAGCTTATGCTTCTGGTTCATGTTTCTTATAAAATGAATTTCATGTTCAGTTTCCAAAATTAAATGAAATTACTTAATCATTCAACTTCCATTTTGATAACAGTATTGATATAGAGGACCCACCTTAGCTTTTGTAGTAACATATACTGATGGTAATCTTGATTAATAAGAGATTTGGATCTAGAGAATCTTTCCTTATACCTCCAAATGCAATCATAAGGCATTTTGTGTTAGATGTTGCACTAAATGCAGAATCAGTGTCATTAACAAAGCCACCGTGTAGACAGATTCGGCTTATTGTTCCCTACTCAGCTTCTTGATGAGTCTCAGCCTCTGTCAGTTTCCCAGTGTTCTAGTTGGGTGACAAGACCACTGACCACCCCAGGGTCCCAGAACATTCTGCTGGAGGCCAGGCCAGCCAGAGCAGAGCAGAACAGCAGGCTCTCCTTAGACTTCTTAACATAAAGATCACAGGTTGAGTGACATCAGTGCCTTTAGCATGTGGTGAAATTAAGCAAGATTTTGTTCTCAAGTGCAGAGCATGGGAATGAGGAAGAGGAAACTTCTAGGTGAAGAGAGAATAATCTCATATACTTGACATGCCAGAGACAGGGAGAAAAGCTGAATAAGGGAGTAATTCAGGAGAAGATAATTAATAATTACAGGGGAACGGCAGTTGAGAGATTAAGGCTGAAATGTCAGATTAACCACTTCTTAGTCATGTGAGTCTTAAGAAGTCTCCTACCTTCTCTGAGTAGTGATTCCTTCACCGGAATATGTGGTTAATAGAACTGAGGGTGAACATGATTCTTAGGAATTAAATAAGATAATGTCTGATAAGAGCCTACACATAGTAGATGATAAAAATTTTTGAGAGAAATACTGAAAATGGGGTGCTACGTTTTGAAAAGTTGGTTTTATGTCATAGGGACTTTTCTCTTTGTACTATTTAATTTTTCTATGTTTCTCCAAATTTCTGCAGATGATAAGGATATGTACCACGTACAATGTAAATACAAACAAATAACCAAGCACATGGAGTTCATGAGAAAAGAAGAGATAAATAATGATAAACATTATACCATATGTGTTTATGGTATACCATATTATAGACCATAGTATATATGTACCATAGTAATGCTGTGGTCCATAAATGCTAATGGTTTACCATTATTCCAACTTATTACTTAGTATTATAACTGACTCGCTGTTACAAAATTGTAATGTGTGCTATAAAGTGTCTTACGTTACTCATTCATGCATCTCAATTTGTCTGATTGGCCGATTGGCATATTTCCCAACCAAAATCTAGTTTTTATTTTGGTAGAAGTTACCACTGAGATACAGGTCCTTGCACGAAATGAACCTACAAAGTCACGCTGCAGGGACAGGTGACAGCTCCCCCTACTGACCAAAAATGTAGACGACACTATGCATAGTCAGACAAATACACATACACACCACACATATGCATGCACACATACAAAAACACCACTTATTCACATCTTCACTCCTGCCCTACATATATAGGCTTAAAAAGTGCTGAGCATATGGCAGGTAAGTTGATATAATTGAAAGGCATCCTCTTTCTGTGAAAAGCAGGGGTGCACTCCAGGTGGACTAATTTGATAACAACCACATAGGGGTACCTGAGTGGCTCAGTCAGTTGAGTGCCAAGTCATGATCTCATGCTTTGTGACTTCGAGCCCCGCGTCGGGCTCTGTACTGACAGCTCAGAGCCTGAAGCCTGCTTCAAATTCTGTGTCTCCCTCTCTCTCTGCCCCTCCCCTGCTCACACTATGCCTCTCTCTCTCTCTCTCTCTCTCTCTAAAAAAAAAAACAACAACAAAAAAAACTAAATAAACATTAAAAAAATAACAACCACATAAATCTACATGTCAAGCACTAAGCCTAGATTTTAATTTCAACCAGGTAAGAAGTACTCAGGGATAAATATCTGCATTAAGCTTAAGTGCAGCCATTTTTTTTTTCATACTCTTAATGGTTTCTAACTGTTCCAGACTCTTTCATTTACTGAGCTCTTCGACATTCAGTGGGATGCTGAGTACTAAGGATACAGCAGTGACTCAAGCAGGCAAAATCTCTTCCTTCGTGGAGATTATATTCTAGTGGGGAGAAATAAACGTTCACATCAATTCACACTGATCTCTGAAGCCTTCAAGGTATGAAACACGTCAAACAAGTAGAAGTGAGTTTTAATTGTTCCTTTAAGGGAACTTGGAAATGTGAGTTTTAATTCTATGACTGCTTAGGCACGGTAGCTGACCTGCTCCTTAGGAAATTGATAGCTCTATTTCTAGTTTCCTGCTGATGTTTTTAAGTAAGTTCAAAGTGCTAATAGAAATATTATGAAAATCAGATATTATAATATGAAAAATGTAGAAATCAGTGGTGCCCGTGATACGGAATTCAGTGGGAGATATGCCCATGCAAGGGCACTTAACTGCTCTTTCTTTAAGACCTTGATCCTTTCCGTCTTCCAGTATTTGAGCCCTCTCTATCACTAAATTTATCATTCTCCTCATTTACAGGGAGTTACGGAGAAATACTAAATAAAGCATGATCTGCAAAATCCCCGTAATCCTCAAAAGAGCAGGAAAGATCGCCAAAACAAAAATGCCTGTGTGCAGACCCTAGTGGGGGTTTGTGTTTAAGGTTACCTTCTGTTCAAGCTCTGTTTTTAAGCTACTCAGATTAGACTTTTGAAGCCGAAAGGTTACCTTTCTGAGGCTGATATGTGAGCATATTAATTAAGTCCAGAACTGGCCACAACTGGCCGTGGCGGTGCCATTTAGTTTGAGGCTGGCGTTGATTACCATTGGGGCAGATGGTGACTCACCACCTGCGCCCGAGCACGTGGGAGGCAGGAGAGCAGTGCTCTCAGCTGCTCCTCTGTTCCCAGCAGCAGCACAATAAGAAATGGGTGGCCTTGACCCCATTACGCGTTCTTCTCTTCTTCCTCTGCTATTTTCATTCTCAGTTGAGAAGAGAAATGGTTCAAAACTGTTTGCAGCAAGACTCTTGAGGCAAACTAAAACGTGCAGTGGATACATTCTAGTACTTTCTCAGCCTCCAAGATTCTTACCCTAGTGCTAAAGAGTTACGCTTCATGCGACTGCCATGACTTTATTCCAACTTTTCTTTTCTTGTTTGCAGAAAGCTACTGTTTTAATCATGCACTTGTATTTTTAAAAGCCAGAAACAGCAGTTGTAGGTCATTTATAGAATTCTCTATTTCTTTGAGTGTCATGTTGCTGTTTGGTCTCCTGGAAGAGGAAACAAAGACTTTGCAGCCAGAGCTCACTTCTGAAACTTCTTCACACTCTGAGACAGTCCCATGTTGTGTGACAAAGAACTCACCGCAGAGATACCTGATGGGAGAATTAGGAGGTCAGGCACACAGGTCTCACTGGCTCAAATCAAGGTGTCAGTAGACCGGCATCCTTTCTAGAGGCTTTCGGGGACACTCTGTGTCCTACCTTTGGCAGCTTCTAGAGCTGCTCCTATGCCTTGGTTTGTGGACCTCTCCCTCCAGCTTTGAAGCCAGCAACATAGTATCTTTCCGACGCCTCTTCCTTGTCACATCCCTGTCCCTGTCTTCTGTCTCCCTCTTCCACTTTTTTTTTTTTTATAATTTTTTTTTTTTTTTAATTTTTTTTTTTTCAACGTTTATTTATTTTTGGGACAGAGAGAGACAGAGCATGAACGGGGGAGGGGCAGAGAGAGAGGGAGACACAGAATCGGAAACAGGCTCCAGGCTCTGAGCCATCAGCCCAGAGCCCGACGCGGGGCTCGAACTCACGGACCGCGAGATCGTGACCTGGCTGAAGCCGGACGCTTAACCGACTGCGCCACCCAGGCGCCCCTCCCTCTTCCACTTTTAAGGACCTTTGTGATTACATGAAACCCACCTCCCTAATCCAGAAGAATCGCCTTAATTTACGATCAGCTGATTAGCAACCTTAATTCTATCTGGGATTTCAGTCCCCTTTTGCCATGTAACCTTAACTTATTCACAGGTTTTGGGGGTTTAAGACATCCAGTGGGAGAACATGTTCGGGATGCCTTATTCTGCCTACCACAGAGATAGTGGGTGAGTAATACTTATGTAAAGTTGATAGTGTAGGGTAAGTTTATATATCCACATAGCCACACTTGAATTAAAACCTTCAACCTCACCTCCAGATCATGGGGTGATTTGACAGCTCATTTTGGTCACTATTAATTGGACCAAATGCTATATCTGAATCGTTCATCCCTGTGTTAATAATTCACTCAATTTATATTCTAGCATGCAGACATGATATTAATATTAGTCCCTAGAAATCCACTTTAAAATTTCTGAGAATGGGGCCCCTGGGTGGCTCAGTTGGTTGAGCGTCCAACTTCGGCTCAGGTGACGATCTCGCAGTTCACGGGTTCGAGCCCCGGGCCGGGGTCTGTGATGTCAGTGCAGAGCCTGCTTTGGATCCTCTGTCCCCCTCTCTCTGCCCCAGCCCCACTTGTGCTCTCTCTCTATCTGTCTCAGAAATAAATAAACATTAAAAATATTTTAAATTTCTGAGCCCATAATCGATGTTAAAGTATCTTTCTCTATCATTTGCATAGATATACAAAGACAACAAAAATGTTTGAGCAATGAAAAATCCTTGTTCTGCTTTTGCCTTCTTCCAAGGCAAGTAGGCTCTGAGGAACAAAAATGACTAACTTATGGAAGAAAAGAAAAATACCCTTCCCCAAGCAAACAAACAAACAAACAAACAAGAGAAATAGGAGAGAGAAAAGGTAGGTTTAAAAAAAAGCGTACTTTACTATTCATGGTGTGAGGCCAGCAGAGTTGCAGTGAGAAGCTTGTATTGGCTCCTTGCTATGGCTCAAAAGTCTAATTTGCTCAAAAGTTTAATTTGCAGGGGCATCTGGGTAGCTCAGTCGGTAGAGCGTCTGACTTTGGCTCAGGTCATGATCTCATGGTCTGTGAGTTCGAGCCCCATGTCGGGCTCTGTGCTGACAGCTCAGAACCTGGAGCCTGCTTCAGATTCTGTGTCTCCCTCTCCTTCTGTTCCTCCCCTGCTCATTCTCTGTCTCTTTCTTTCTCCTTCAAAAATAAATAAAAAAAATTAAAAAAATTTTTTTAAGTTTAATTTGCAGTTTTAATGAATAATAACTCCTCATTTTCCCAACAGCAATTGATGAAGCAAAGTGCTAGCTTCTGGGATTATAAAGAGGAATGAGGCAGGGTATAGGCACAAGGACACATAATTTGAGTGCAATAATGGAAGTGTGTTAAGAAAGGTATTTGTCGGGGTGCCTGGGTGGCTCAGTCGGTTGGGGCGTCCGACTTCGGCTCAGGTCATGATCTCACAGGTCGAGGGTTCGAGCCCCGTGTCGGGCTCTGTGCTGACAGCTCAGAGTCTGGAGCCTGCTTCTGATTCTGTGTCCCCGTCTCTCTCTGCCCCTCCCCTGTTCATTCTCCGTCTCTGTCTCAAGAATAAATACACAATAAAAAAAAAAAAATTAAAAAAAAAGAAAGGTATTTGTGGATTTTTAAGGAAGCACCAAGAAAGGGGACCTAGCACATCTTGGAAAAGAAAAACAAAAACAGATTCAGGAATAACTTCCTAGCACATAGATGCCTGAGCTCAGTACTAGAGCATAAGAAGTATGAGTCATGCTGTGGGATAGTAGAGGAGCCAAGCCAGACTAGGAAAACCATGAACTAAGGAACAGAAAGTGATGGAGCCCCTTGTGTACCAGGGCCTCCAAGCTTCTCATGCTCAACACGGTCAGCTTCTCATTCTTCAAGATTCACTTCAAAAACTTTCTCCTCTGGGAGCACGTGGGTGACTCCGTCAGTTAAGCGTCAGACTCCCGCTCAGGTCATAATCTCAAGGTTTGTGAGTTCGAGCCCTGCATCGGGCTCAGATCCTCTGTTTCCCCCTGTCTCTCAGCCCGTCCCCTGCTTGTGCTCTCTCTCTCCCTCTCTCAAAAATAAACATTAAAAAAATAAAATTTTACAAATTTAAAATAAAAACACCTCCTCTGAGAAGTCTTCCCTAACCCACCCTTCTTGAACCATAACTCCCCAGTAATTCATTATCATAGCACCCTATTTACTTCTTTACTGGTGTTTATTACGACCTTTAACCACGTTAATGTATACGTTTGGTGTTTTGCTTCTCTTCCCCCGTACTAGGATGTAAAGGGTCAGACACTACCACCATTGCATTTTTCTAGAATGCTTCATTAATGGAATATTCATTGCGATAATGAATATTTTTGTGATAATTGCTTATATTTTTCATCTTATTTCAGCTGCCAATGAACTGCAAGAAATCATAGTGGAGCTGGAAAAAGTCCAGGAAAATTTGAAACTTGCGCATGGCCATCCAAATGCAACAGTGTCCCCAGGGAAGATAATATCCTGGGATTTTGCTTGTAGAAGCAGAATGAGAGAGTATAAACAAGCTTGGAAATGTAATCCTTTCTCATGGCTTTAGGATAACTAAAATCATTTTTAGCAATGTTAATCTGGTCACCCTTCGGGTAAATATCCTTCTGATATTTGCATTTGTAATACAAGAAGGCAGATTAAAAAACTGAAACCATCTTGTTACTTGACATCCATGAGGAATATATTTGAAGGCATTTGTTTCATGGATACACAAATGCATACATGCCATTTTCTTCTACAGGTCTATTTTTTTCCCCTCTGAAAGCTCTTTAAAAAATCACTTCACAATGTCATGTTGAGATATAGGTTCTACCTGTAAGGTAAAGCACATTCCCAAGATAAGTGACTCCATACGTTTGAAAGCTGAGATCGGTTCTTCCTGGCTTTTGTGGGAAATAGTCAGACATGTATCTTCCAATTTAGAGTTCTACCAAATCATTGGTTATAACTAGACAAAACCCCATCTTGGGTGATAATGCTTTAGGCCTGACTTAAGGCAAAACCACAGAGGGAAAGACTTTAAAAGAAATAAGACAACAAGACTATCATCATATTCATAAGAGTTTCGAATAGTATTTTAAAAGCAACAACTCTGAAACCTAAAATAATTTTACACACACACATAAAATAGTGTGTGTGTTTGTGATACGTATGGATAGATAGATAGATAATATATGTTACATTTTGTGTGTTAAGGAACAACTGTGTTAGTTTATAGATACTCACTCCTCAACCACCCCCTCTTATATATGCACGTTCTTAGATAAATAATCTGCTGTTTTGGATTTTTGACATCACTGACACCCCCTCCCATGCTGAGTTACGGCTGTCATAACTGACTAGGGACAGCAAAAGCCACACTCAGATGCTGACTCACAGGTTACAGTCCTCTACTCGTCTCTCTCGGGCTCCATGTCTGGGTCCTTAACATTTGTTTTTACTGGAAGAGACCCAGTCCTGAAGCAATTCCACACATGGTTGGCCAATTTTAGCCATCAGTCCTGTCACCTCTTTCTTACTGGGTTTTGGCTTCTCACTTGGCTTAGAACACATAGAATGTTCTTCGTCTGAGGGTAAGAAACTGCTCCTGCCTCAGGCTGCATTGTCACAGGTTGAGCTAATACCTGCCCACGTTCCCCATCCCACGCACACTGACACCCACGCACACGCACACCCACACACACACACACACACACACACACACACACAGAAACACAAATGCTTTCCTAGGCAGAAATAAGGATTTCATTTCCCAGGACTATTTTTTTTAGATTTTATTTTCTTTCCCATAGCTGGTAGCTTACAGGCAAACACACAGCAAGTACCTAAGACATACTTGATGAAGACTCAGCCATCATGCCCCCCTTCACACACAAACACAGCATTTAAAAGTAAGACAACATGTTCATGTTTCACATGAAAGATATCATCTCTCATTTTTTTTATTTAGAAAAAAGTTGGTAAACAAGTAAGCAAGAAACATATAGCTCAAACAGATCTTTTTAAAAAAGAAAACACTTAAAAAAAACTCCTTTTTTAAATTTTAATAAGATGCCTTGTTCAAAAACAGAACACTGCATTTTGCCTTAAAAAAAAAAAAAGAAAAGAAAAAGAAACACACAATTATTTCTATTTCCGGTTGCACTGGACACAGTCAGAATGATGGAGAAGGCCAAGCCAGAGACTGTCACCTCCTTCATCAAGATTATCCTGTAAGAGTCCAGAAAAACTGGAGGACATTTCGCTTGCAATCTTTTCCTCATCAGAACCTTTTCCCCTCAATTATAAGGATTATAAACCAATCTTCAATTACTAATTACTTATTGATTTTCAGTGGTGCAATAGAATCATTCATTGTTTCACAGACTGCCATTAATTCCCTTGCTATATTTACATTTTTAAATTCACTTCAATGTAACAGATGTTTATTTTAGTCTTACCATCCTGATCTCTGATTTACTTCATTGTTTACGAGATTCCTGTCTGTAAACAGTATCCAACCTCTTGATCTTAACTGTTCGGTTCCCAAGACCTCATGTGGTAGTGAATGAATAGTGTGGCAGAGATTTGTCATGGATGTTATGGAGAAAGAATGTTTCCAATCCCAGAACTGTGGGTACTTATCTCTGATACAAGAGAGAACAGGAAAATAACTCTAAGAGAGGAAAAAGTATTGTGAAAAATAATCACGTTGGAACCGAATAGTATTTCTGCAAATGCATGCAGCATCCCCAAAAATGCATCTTGAAATGAATTAAATATTTGTTAATTCTTTTTTTTTTAATTTAAAAAAAAAATTTTTTTAACGTTTATTTATTTTTGAGACAGAGAGAGACAGAGCATGAACAGGGGAGGGTCAGAGAGAGAGGGAGACACAGAATCTGAAACAGGCTCCAGGCTCTGAGCTGTCAGCACAGAGCCCGATGCGGGGCTCGAACTCACGGACCGTGAGATCATGACCTGAGCCGAAGTCGGACGCTTAACCGACCGAGCCACCCAGGTGCCCCAATATTTGTTAATTCTTAAACTTCCTAGTGACTGATGAATTACCAGGGATTCCATAGGAAATATTTCAAGATGACTTCAAATGAAAGAGTTACTAAGCTAAATTCAAAGCTCAAGAAACTCATGAAAATGTTCTGAGAAACGCTTAACTTTGGACTTTGCAAAGCTTGGAAGAGAATTAATTTTAGGACAAGAATTACGTTAAAGTATGCAATTATAAACATGAATTTTATTTTAACATATTTTATCCCCCCAAACCCATATTCTTACTCCATACTTCTTTAAAGCACTGATGTTTCAAAAGCATCATAGCAAATTAAACACGAGGACAGTTGGCTAAAATCATTTAATCTTACTGGAACAAATATCAACCGTAAAGGTGAATTGTGACTTAAAGGATAAACAAAAATATGACTCCCCGCTGGCTGCATAAATAATGGCTGACAATCTTCCTGTTGTAGAACATTTAAGAATCTATGCCACTAAAATTTATGGTGATATAGTGATGTTTCTCTAATGTTTAGATCATTAATTAAACATAATTAGTTATGTTTCTTTATGGGAGAATAATTTTATCTTTAGAAGACAAGCGGATAACTTAGTGGTATACACAGATGCCTTGTGGATGCTGGGATAGGACAGTTGGAAGTCTAGAGGGACAAATATTGGAAAATCCCGGAGAATCTAGCCCTCCAGGGCACGGTTTATACAACGCTCTCATTCTGTTCTAGGAGCAAGGAGTTTATGTGACTTATAGCTTGTGAATGCTGAGCTGGAGTCCCTGAACTTCTCATCTGGTGCTTTTCAGGTACGTCTTATTTCTGCCCATCTCTTCAGAACAGACAGGTATTGCAAGGAAATATTAACAGATATGCAGGCAGGCAGCCCTCTGTTTGCCTTCCCAAACCTGAATTCAATTTATGGCAAGAAAAAAATGAATCAAATATGAATATTTCTTATCTTTCATAGGAGTAAAGCATTGCTAATGTCTTTATTTGAAAGATGCTCAATTCCATGGTAAAAAGTAACATGGTGACAGTTTAACATAGACTTTCTCTTGTGCTCCTTACCATCATCAAGGCTGTAGTTCATGTGTGTAGCACAGCTGATTAGAACATTGGGATAATCGCGGGTTTGATTTCTGTGTGGGCCTTTAATTAAAGCAGCTAATTATCTTTCAAATGCCAAGGGCAAGAAAATTTTGATGGATTGTTACTTCAAATCTTGACAACTTACTGAAAACAGATGTGGAGTTATAATGGCCCCTATCAACTGTATCTATGAAGTATAAAGGATCCTACTGTTAATATCAGTGTCTTAATAAACATTTAAATGTCGTGATTCTGTTTTGAATTTTGTGCCTGCCTCCCCCCGCACCCCCCCTCCCGCCCCAGTGGTTAAAGATTAAAATTGAACAGGTTAGTGCCAGGTTAGTGATGAAGTTTGCTCTCAGACGTTGCTGTATATTACTCAGATTACCTAAATACAGGAGTGGTGAGGTCTAGAATCTGAATAATTTAAATGGTGGGAGCATGGGGCCTCCTGGGTGGCTCAATCCATTAAGCATCCGGTTTCGGCTCAGGACGTGATCTCACAGTTTGTGAGTTTGAGCTCTGCATCAGGGCTCTCTGCTGTCAGCACAGAGCCCACTTTGGATCCTCTGTCCCGCTCCGTCTTTCTGCCTCTCACCCACTCACACATGCGCATGCTCTCTCCCTCTCTCAAAATAAATAACTTAAAAAAATAATAAATGGTTGGAGCACAGAGAAAACATCCATGATGAAACATTTAATGAAAAATCTCAACAGCAGGCATATGTTGGAATAAAACAATGGAATTTTTTGTTAAAACATATGTCTACATGTATTTTCAAAACTCATATCGTAACAGAAAATGCAGACAGTTTTAGCCTGCAAACTTTTTTCAGGCTGAAACCTCGGAAACATAAAATTTGAGAAACGATCTTGACTATTTCCAAAATGCAAGTAATAATTCGCTAAAAAATAAATCAGAGAATAAAAATTGTGTTACAACAGTACATAACTAAATCAGAACAAAACGCAGCAGTTCCCTCAAGTTACATGGGCTGAACTGGTGTTTCTGCAGCACCGAGAGATTCGAACACTGGAGTGTAGCATGAAACAAACATGGTCCCAGCCCACTTATTTGAATTTATTTTAAAATTTACAAACCGACGTTTAACTGTCATGTAACTATAAAACATAGTCGGTGTTCCATGCACCCTGGGCTGGGAGAATAAAAATGTCACAGAAGCCTTGAATCTCAGAGTCATAATGAACTTCAAATGACATCTGATCCAATGATTTCCCTGACTCTTGAATTCTTCTCATAACTTCCCAGCCTAATGACCATTTAAACTTCATCCATGTGTCTGATGGTGGAAGAGAATTTGAATAGTGGTTAAGCAGACATTTCAAATCTTCTGTCAAAAACAAGCTTATCAGTTGTAGCAGGTCCACATTATATACTGTGAAGTCTCAGATGCCCGGCAAAGAATTTGTTATCCACTCACAAAATGATGCTGAGGTATATGAGCACAAGAAAACAGATATTCGCAGGTGGAAAAACACTTGGTTTCATCAGGATTTTGTAAGGATGGACCAGTGGATCATGGAAAACACTTTGAAGAGTTATGAATTTATGAGACACAATTCCTGAATTTTATTTTTTATATCATTCTCTAGGTGATAAAATGATTGCTTTTGATGTGGAGTCTAGCTTCTAACAAATCCTACCTCACTGGAGATTTGCATAAAGAAGACTTTCATTTGCATAAAGAAGATATTTCATGAGATATCTGAAAGCAAAGCAAAGAGAGGACGAATAGTGTGAGAGCTCAAGTATATTCCTTTGCCTTTTAATATGCATTGCCAAGTTTCCTACAACTATCTTACTTTATTTTTATTTTATTTTATTTTATTTTATTTTATTTTATTTTATTTTATTTTATTTTTGAATCTTAACTTACTCAATGTTGGGATTTTAAAAAATCTGACAATTTAAGCTCATGACTAGTAAAGGAACACCCTATCCTAATAAATCTAAAGACGCAAAAGTATTTTTTTCTAAGGAATAATTGGGCCCCAAACTTTTAAAGCAGTTTCACTTAATGGGATGTTACCTGTTACTCGGATTGCATTAATTCCAGTATGAAAATGTACTGTTATGATCTTCAGAGTCTTTATGACTTTCTAAACTGTGCTGTTGATGAATTCGTGGCACATCTTTTCAGAAATCTTATGACGACTAAAACTCGGTTGATTCCTCAAGACCTAGAGAAATGAACACTGGATTACATTAGAAATAGCAAACTCCCAGGGTGCCTGGGTGGCTCAGTTGGCTTAGCGTCCGACTTCAGCTCAGGTCATGATCTCACAGTCTGTGAGTTCGAGCCCCACGTCGGGCTCTGTGCTGACCGCTCAGAGCCTGGAGCCTGTTTCAGATTCTGTGTCTCCCTCTCTCTCTGCCCCTCCCCTGCTCATGCTCTGTCTCTCTCTGTCTCAAAAATAAATAAAAATATTTTTTAATTAAAAAATTTTAAAAAAATGGCAAATTCCCTAAACACCCTGTTGCAGGCGTCCTACAACTACTGACATTAGGTAAGATGATTTGTGGTATTCATTCTGCAGTAGCCAATTCCGTAATATGTGTTCTGACTCTGTTTACAAACTGGCCCACGTGGCACTCTTATGAAAAATAGGTTTTTCCTAAAGTTGTGAGTTATTTAAAGAATAAAACTGACTTTAGGTCAATTCACAAATATTTGTTGAATATTTTACTACGTACCAGATGCCGATTTGTTAATCAGCTTTCTTGTGGTATAATTTCACTAAAATGAACTCTTCAGTAAGATGAACTTTTTTTCTATTCAAGTGACCCTTTTCAGTGTGTGGTTCACTGAGTTTTAGCAAATGTATATGCTATGTAACAAATACCAGATCAAGATACAAACATTTCATCATTCCATTCCCTTCTCTAAAGAACCATTGATCTTGTGGTTATATAGGCCTATTCTGGAATTTCATGTAAATGAATTATTCAGTAGCTCCTATGTTATATTTAGGTTTTTCCCTTTTTTACTCAGCATGATGTTTTTAAGAATCACCCATATTTGTTTCATTTCAGGTCATTCCTTTCTATCCTACAGTGTTTCTGCTGTATGGATAGGCCACAATTTGTTTCTGTATTCACCTGTTGTTAAGCTATTATGTAAAAGTGGTTTTTATGAATATATCTTTGTGTGGACATATGTTCTTATTTCTTTTCAATAAATACATACGAGTAGAATTGCTAGGTCAATGCTGTTGTGAGAAAAAAGAATAGGGTTTCTTCTCTCATCAAACTTACATGCAAACTTAATTGGATTTACATGAAGAGTCATAGACCCTGGGTTTTTAAAAATTGAACTGAAATAAAAGGTATATTGATTTTCTATTGCTTTAAAACAAATTACTACAAATTCAATGGCTTAAAACAACATGCGGTGAATGTCTGTTTCTATGATTCATGAGTGTAACCTAGTTGGATCTCTGTCCAGGATCCAATATAGTTGTAATCAAGATGTTGGTCAGGATGTGGTCCTTTCTAGAGTTTGGGATCCTCTTCCAAATTCCTGTGGCTATTGGCAGAAATCAGGATTCTTTATGGTTGTAGGACTGACGTTCTTATTTTCTTGCCAGCTGTTATCAGGGAGCTGAGCTCAACTACTAGAAGCTGGTCACTTCCCATGTGACCCTCTCACAGACCTTTCACAATATGGAGCCTGCTTCCTGAAGGTCAATATAAGAATCTCTCTTATTCCTAGGAGAGCCCCAGTCCATCTTTTGGATGGTTCATCTCATTACGGCTGGCTTACACAAGATAATCTCCCCCTTACTCAACTCAAAGTCACCTGATTATGGACCTTAATTATATCTGAAAACTCCTTTTGCTGTAAAATGTAACATAATCATGGGAGTGATACCTTATTTGCACAGTCTTGCCTACACGCAAGCGTAGGAAATTATACAGGGCATATATTTAGGGTCAGGTATCTTAGGGGTTATTTTAGAATCCAGTCTGCCATACAAGGCAATACGTTGGATTTATTCAAGTTTATTGACTCTATTTCTATACTTCTCTTAACTTGGGGGTTTATTTTTCTGAGCACAATAAAGTAGTAATTTTGCCACACAAGGGAAAGATTTAACTTCCATTGCCCTAGAAGGATCATGCCACATGTGTTTTTGTTCTATTATAGAGTGTCTACTTTAATCATTTCAAAATAGCCACTTGGAGGAAAAAAATCTTGTTTTTTCAATCTGAGTAATTTACTGACTATAATAACAGGGTTTTTTTATGACATTAAATGCCTTTGATTTTGGATTTGTTTGTTTCTTTTGAGTCATCATCTGAAAGTTATTTAAATGAGTTTAAGTATACTCTTAGATATATCTTACATTAGTCCTGTTCTCCTTTAGAATGGGACAAATATCTAAAGACACCACTCAAAATAGATGGCCCATAAAGCTGCAGAAGAAATAGTAAAGGAGCTAATGGAAAACTGGAAGGATAAAACAGTAAAGAATTCCCCCTCTCAATATTAAATGTAAACCAGGTCAAACTCTTCTTAATTTGGACTAGAATGAGATGGTGTAGTCCGTAATAAGCAGAATTGTTAATAACATCGGGTTAAGCATATACATAAAACTCAAAAGCATGTCTGGTGAGTCTCCATCAGACACGAGAGACATATCCCAAGTAACTTCTGCAGCTTGGTGGAGATTTGGGAATGCTTCATTAATCTGTTCAACTAATTCTAAGTGCTGTGCCAGATGTTAATTTTAGATATTTGGAATATAACACCCAAACTCTTCAACACTGAAATAAATGCTATTTTGTAACTTTCTGTGCTGAATGCTGAGGGGGGAAGGATCTTTCTTTCTTTCTTTCTTTCTTTCTTTCTTTCTAGCATTTTTTAATGTTTGTTTGTTTATTTATTTATTTATTTATTTATTTATTTATTATTTTTTACCATTTAATTTAATTAATTAATTTTTTAAAATATACATCCAAGTTAGTTAGCATATAGTTCAACAATGATTTCAGGAGTAATTCCTTGATGCCCCTTACCCATTTAGCCCATCCCCACCCCCCACAACCCCTCTAGTAACCCTTTATTTGTTCTCCATATTTAAGAGTCTCTTATGTTTGTCCCCCTCCCTGTTTTTATGTTATTTTTGCTTCTCTTCCCTTATGTTCATCTGTTTTGTATCTTGAAGTTCTCATATGAGTGAAGTCATGTGATATTTGTCTTTCTCTGACTAATTTCGCTTAGCATAATACCCGCTAATTCCATCCACGTAGTTGCAAATGGTAACTATATATATACACCACATCTTTATCCATTCATCCATCAATGGACATTTGGGCTCTTTCCGTACTTTGGCTATTGTTGATAGTGCTGCTATAAATATTGGGGTGCATGTATCCCTTCAAAACGGCATACTTGTATCCCTTGGATAAATACCTAGTAGTGCAATTGCTGGGTTGTAGGATAGTTCTGTTTTTTTTTTTTTCAACGTTTATTTATTTTTGGGACAGAGAGAGACAGAGCATGAACGGGGGAGGGGCAGAGAGAGAGGGAGACACAGAATCAGAAACAGGCTCCAGGCTCTGAGCCATCAGCCCAGAGCCTGACGCGGGGCTCGAACTCCCGGACCGCGAGATCGTGACCTGGCTGAAGTCGGACGCTTAACCGACTGCGCCACCAGGCGCCCCTCTATTTTTAATTTTTTGAAGAACCTCCATTCTGTTTTCCAGAGAGGCTGTACCAGTTTGCATTCCCACCAGCAGTGCAAAAGAGATCCTCTTTCTCCACATCCTCGCCAACATCTGTTGTTGCCTGAGTTGCTAATGTTAGCCATTCTGACAGGTTTGAGGTGGTATCTCATGGTGGTTTTGATTTGTATTTGCTTGATGATGAGTGATTTTGAGCCTTTTTTTCCATGTGTTGGTTGGCCATCTGGATGTCTTCTTTGGAGAAGTGTCTATTCATGTCTTTTGCCCATTTCTTCACTGGATTGTTTTTTGGGCGTTGAGTTTGATAAGTTCTTTATAGATTTTTGGATACCAACCCTTTATCTGATATGTCATTTGCAAATATCTTCTCCCATTCCGTCGGTTGCCTTTTAGTTTTGCTGATTGTTTCCTTTGCCGTGCAGAAGCTTTTTATTTTGATGGGGTCCCAGTTGTTCATCTTTGCTTTTGTTTCCCTTGCCTCCGGAGACGTGTTGAGTAAGAAGTTGCTGCGGCCAAGGTCAAAGAGGTTTCTGCCTGCTTTCTCCTCGAGGATTTTGATGGCTTCCTGTCTTACATTTAGGTCTTTTATCCATTTCGAGTTTATTTTTGTGTCTGGTGTAAGAAAGTGGTCCAGGTTCATTTTTCTGCATGTCATTGTCCAGTTTTCCCAGCACCACTTGCTGAAAAGACTGTCTTTATTTCTTTTAGCATTTATTTTTAAAGAAACGTTTAATGCATATGTGATGATTTAATATATGTATTCATTGTGAAATGGTCACCATAACCAAGTTAGTTAATGCATTCATCACTTCTCATAGTTACCATTTCTTTTTCATCATATTGGAAAAATATTTCATCTTATCCCAAGGAGAAAATATGAAGTCAGAAACCCAAACAAATGCATTTGTAGAAAATTCCATTATCTATATTAAAAAAAGAAAGTAATTATATAAATTATTGAACAAAATATTTCACAAAGACAGCATTTATGTTTGATTTTAGAATGTTCTTAAATTGTATTACCAGGATCTAATCTCCCTGGTTAAAAAACTCCAATTAAAACAGCAATAGAAGATTATGAATTTGTTTAACCCTTTGGAAAGTCAACTGAAATAAATTAGCCAAGGCTAAAAGATTCCACTATAATGAAGTGATAAGAAAGTTGGCTTCCCCATTCAGCAGGCCTGCTCCATATGACTCCCTGCATACCCCATCCTTCCCAGTCTCTGGAACATCATCACAAGGGCGCTTTCTACACTTTATGAATTTGATCCAAGTTGAGGCAAAGACAAAACCAAGTCTTCTTATATTTATTTTTTATCCTTTATGATGACTATGAAACATAGTTAATGGGCAAACTGAGATATCATAATAAATAAAGTAAAACAAAAGAAAACAAAACTAAGAAACCAACAACACTTGAAATCAAAGCAGGATTATCCAACTGAACTGGAAGGATCTTCAAGGATTGTCAAGGGCACATGAATGGGTGGTTGAAATTTGATTTCAATTATCTCAATTGTCAAGTATCTTGATATTATAATGCCATAGGAATAAAAACATACACAAACTGAATCTAAAATGTGCATTTGGGGGTGCCTGGGTGGCTCGGTCAGTTAAGCGTCAGACTCTTGATTTCAGCTCACATCATGATCTCACAATTCGTGAGATCGAACCCCATGATGGTCTCTGGGATATGTGCTGACAGAGCAAAGCCTGCTTGAGATTCTCTCTTTCCTCTCTCAGCCCCTCCCCAACCCCCATATGCATGCACTCTCTCTCTTTGTCTCTTACAAAATAAATAAACTTTAAAAAACTAAAATGTGCATTTGAAAGCTAGATAGCCCACCTAACTAACTGTGACTTTGAATGAGTTAATTAACTTCTGTGTGTTAAAATATTTGCCTGTTAGAATGAGGGTAAAAGAGTACCTACATCACAGGATTGTCATAAGATGATAAGTGGAAAGATTTTAGGGGTGTGCCTGGTTGAGAGTGCATGCCCAATACATTTTAGCTATGACCATTATTTTTAAAAATGTTTATTTATTTTTGAGAGGGAGAGAACACATATGCACAGGGGAGGGGCAGAAAGAGAGGGAGACAGAGGATCCAAAGAAGCCTTGCTCTGTCAGCGCAGAGCCCAATGTGGGGCTTGAACTCATGAACAACTGTGAGCCCATGACCTGAGCCGAAGTCAGACGCTTAATCAACCGAGCCAACTAGGTGTCCCTATCACCATTATTCTTAAATAATAAACTTGGAACTGTGGTGGAAACACTGTAAACATAGGTAATAATGATTTTTTTCTACTATACTATATACATAATGCATTTTTTGCCATCTATTGAGACAGGAAATACTGATTAAATTTTTTCAAATATCTTTTTTAAGAAAAAATATTTGAATTCGAAGAATGGAAATAATAATCCTTTATTTGCTAATAACTTCATTTTTTCTAAATTTTTAATTTAAATTTTTTCTAAATGTTTAATTAAAAAAACATTTATTAAGTTCCTACCATGTGTAAACCCCCTTCTCTGCCACTAAGGCTTTAGAGATGAATAAAAACATAGACTGTGTACTCAGAGGTGTAATAATATCAGAAAACATTTATTGCACATCTATTTATTGCATGAGAAAGTGCTCTGCCAAAGAGTTCAGGTACGTATGTATCATCTGTTCTCACAGCATTACTGTGACTTGTATGATATTCGCACTGCCTTTTTCCAAGTGAGAATAGAGGGACTTGGGAAGCTGTGCAGACTCACAGCTCATTAGTGAACAAGTCGGGATTCAGTGAGGTCCAGGTGTGGAAATACTTAACGTTCATATGAAATATTAATAATATTTTATATATAAAATAATTCCCTCCTGAATCCAATTAGCCATGAGTCATCAGATTTAAGGTGAAGACATATGACCTGACATGGACCTCTTTTTTCCTCATCTTCAGCCTGCCCACATGTCATAAAAGTGCTTGTTTTAGACTCTCATGTATGAGAATTATATTGAGAAAGTCAGAATATTTCTTTTTTTTAAAGTTTATTATTTAGAGAGAGAGAGAGGAGAGTGCAAGTGAAGGAGTGGGCAGAGAGAGAGGGAAAGACAAAGAATTCCAAGCATGCTCAGCGCAGAGCTGGATGGGGGGCTGGATCCCACAACCACGGGATCACCACCTGAGCAGACATCAAGAGTCAGACGCTCAACCAGCTGAGCCACCCAGGCACCCCGAGAAAGTCAGAGTATTTCTAATAGGTAAAGGGAAATAAAGAGAAATGAATAGAAAAGCAACAGGAGGGAGGAAAGGGAAGAAGGTAAATGAAAGGTTTGGGGAAAGATTCAGGTTTGGGGTTTTAGTTTCTTATAATTTGGGGTACTGTAAACCAACAGCCAGTAGATGGCGCAAGAGTATGCTTATTCCAACCTCCGTCAAAGTTGGCTGGGTCTCCTTCCTCCTGCTTGCCAAAACAAAACAAAACAAAACGAAACAAAAACCCAAGACTAATCAAATACCGGGGGTCGAGCATTGAGTACTTGTTAGTGATGCTAGCTTTAAACTAGATTATATTTTCAACCATTTCGTGAAAAAGGGCACTGTTTGAAATGGGGTGAGTGCTGTTGTGAGGAAACGCTAGAATGCAATATGCCTGGTAATCTTTCTATTCAGTATTCTTCCTCTCGGGTGTTTTTTTTTTTTTTTTTCCCGTGGCCACTTTGTAAATACAAAGTCAATGCAACTTTAGAGATTCCCAGTTGCACATAATAAATGCAATGCGAAGGAGGCTAAAAATGCTTATGTCTCAACTTATTTCTCGGACTGAAATAGAGAATGAAAACAATAACATGTCAGTTTGAGAAGATTTTATTTTATTATTTTTAATTTTTTTAAGTTTATTTATTTGGAGAGAGGGAGCAGCAGAGAGAGAGGGAGAAAAGAGAATTGCAAGCAGGCTCTCCACCGTCAGAGCAGAGCCCAACATGGGGCTCGAACTCACAAACCATGAAACCATGACCTGGGCCAAAATCAAGAAAGAGCCAGTGGTTTAATCGACTGAGCCTCCCACATGCCTGTAACATGATGTTAAGTAAGAATACCCTGACAGGTAAAAAGCAAACAAACAAACAAACAAGTTTAAAATTTCTCAACCAATTAACACAGTCATACATTTCCAAGAAACTAATAAAGTTTGGTTTCTGATAAACTAATAGCCATTTCATTCCTGACCCGGGTTTGTCTCCAACAAACACCTGCTCATTAAAGTGTCATCTGTCTGTGACCCATGATACTCCCGGCTTGCTGAGGAATGGTTACTTGTCATTTTCAGGACAACAATGTCTTTAAACATATATGAATATTTGACAAGGCAGTTATAAAAAGTAAACATATCTCCATTGGTTTCTTATCAAAGCAACATTCATTTGCTTATTATACCTGGCAAGATCTTTTCACCCTATTCTCACCTGCCCGTGAGAGGCAAGAGAGGATTTCATCTCGTTAACTCCCTAAAGGATGCAGCTAGCATAAAGGGTTTAGAAAGATTGCAAAAGAACATGAAGCATCCGAATATGTAGAATGATGTGATTTCTAAATAAATGAATGGCAACATTTGTAATTTAAGTTTCCTTTCTCCTTCTGGTTTCAGATTTTGGGAATGAAGTAATGAAATAATGATTGTAGTAAGACGATAAAGTCCAGGCCACTGATGGAGGCTTAGGGCACTCCCATCACTCGCCCACAATTGGATGGTATGTCAGTGACGGACCTTGCCCTCCTTTATCGGGTGTTTCAGGTTACGAGGGAAGGGCACTCTTGTAGAAGTTGGGCAATAACATAACTGAGGTACTAGTTTGTGCTTGTCTGGGTAAAGATTAATTTGAGGATCAAATGGCAAAGTAAAAATTCAAGTAAATATCATTATTATGTAACAAACCAAATCTTGTGAACTGAAGGACGGAATCTGTAGGTTGTAATCTCCTTGTTACCTGTCTGTGTGCACTGTAGCAAATCAATCATGTTTGGGCTTTTGTAAACCAGGGTGAATCGAGAGACGGCCTTACAGCTGAGTTATCCAGTGAAATCGAGGAGTCATCCTTTGCAATGTTCTGTGTTAAGGTAGCAAGGAGGCGACAGGCAAGAACCCAGACGGGAATCTGTCTTCGGTCACACGGCTGACTCCTTTAGCTCACTAGGTTCTCTCCAAATCTGCCTTATTTGAGTTCCTCAAATATCCATGGTGCATGCTAGCTTGTGGTTAGGAATTCTCAGTGAGTAATGTTTCTTCTTTTTTTTTAAGTTTATTTATTTATCTTGAGAGAGAGAGAACGAGTGGCAGACGGGCAGAGAGAGAGGGGGACAAGAGGATCTGAACCGGGTTCTATGCTGACAGCGGAGAGCCCCACGCGGGGTTTGAACTCATGAACTGTGAGATCATGACTTGAGCTGAAGTTGGAGGCTTAACTGACTGAGCCACCCAGTAATGTCTCTTCTTTTATTCTGCCTCCGCTAGAGCTAGAGCCAAAATAGGCAAGTACTTTCACTATCTCCGTTTTTAAGGGAAGGCAAGATTCCCCCCTGAGATTTGGCCCTTTGGAGAATCCCAGCATTATTGGAGGGAGTCCTCAGTCCCCCTCAGGGTCCTACCTCCTATTCACCTCTGGTGCCCTGCTTTGCTTCCTGTCCCAAGGCACACCGAGTACTCATTCACCCCTCTTCTAGATTGCTTTCTTATTATTTAAGTATCTATATTCCTACCATACTTCAAAAAGCTGATTGGTGAATTCTGTTGAAAATTGTCAATGTGCTTTACCAAAGAAGATTTTGTTAAATATCAAACCAACTATCTTGACCCTGTTTTTCATTTTCTTTGGTCCACATTGCTACAGCAAAACTAATGTTCCAAGATAATTTTCAGAAGAAGGTAAACTTATGACTCTCACACAGATATAAAAGGAACATGCACGAAAGAATTTCTTTTATTCGTATAATAGGAGAGAACCAGGCAGGTGTTATAACCAGTTCAAAGGAAAAGTCAAAACAGCACAAATTTGTATGGAGTAAAGTAATGTTGAAATGAATTGCATAATGGAGACCAAACTGTGGTTTTTCCACAGCCAATTAAGTTACCAGCAAACCAGACAGAAAACGTCAACTGAACCCTATCAGACCGGCCAGAATTTCCTTATCACTTACCTATGGTTGCAAAGAGTTACAAAAACAGCCCAAAGAATGAACTGAGCTAGGGTCTGATCACCCAGAAATGTTGCCATAAAATGCACAGTGTTCCATTGAAACACATTTTTTTCTACACTAATCTTATCAAGGTCATTAATGACTTCTACATGGAAAAATTTAATATCACTGTTCAGTAATCATCCCACTTCAACTGTGAACAGCTTTTGACATAACTAATGAGTCCCTCCTTTTTGAAAAAAAAATTATTTGCTGTCACCTTTGCTTTTATAAGCTCTTCTCCATCAATACTCATTGCCTAGGTGACTTCATCCAGTTCCAAGGGTTTATAAACCAACTATATGCTTAAAATTCCTAATATTATACCTTCAGTCCCATCTACTCCTGGGTACTCCTGACATACATTTTTAAAAATTCACATCTACTGTCAAATTGCCAAATAAAACTGTGTTAACTGAAACTGAACTTTGATTTCTTTTAATCTAACCCCTTTTCAAAACACATGCACACACACACACACACACACACACCCCATCATCATGCAGTTCTAGGCCCTCTAGCCAAGTCTGCAGTCATTCATGTGTCTCCCATGTGCCCGCCAGGCTCATTCTCCTTCAACACCCTGATTCATGACAATGAAAGCTGACCTGTAGGAACTAAATCAAGGTTCTCTCTTGCCCTGTGTGTGTGTGTGTGTGTGTGTGTGTGTGTGTTTGTCAAATTGGTTTCCATACAACACCCAGTGCTCATCCCAACAGGTGCCCTCCTCAATGCCCATCACCCACCCTCCCCTCCACCCCCCATCAACCCTTAGTTTATTCTCAGTTTTTAGGAGTCTCTTATGCTTTGGCTCTCTCCCTCTCTAACTTTTTTTTTTCCTTCCCCTCCCCCATGGTCTTCTGTTAAGTTTCTCAGGATCCACATAAGAGTGAAAACATAACAGGAAACCATCAAAACCCTAGAGGAGAAAGCAGGAAAAAACCTCTCTGACCTCAGCTGCAGCAATTTCTTACTTGACACATCCCAAAGGCAAGGGAATTAAAAGCAAAAATGAACTATTGGGACCTTATGAAGATAAAAAGCTTCCGCATTGCAAAGGAAACAATGAACAAAACTAAAAGGCAACCAACGGAATGGGAAAAGATATTTGCAAATGACATATCAGACAAAGAGCTAGTATCCAAAATCTATAAAGAACTCACCAAACTCCACACCCGAAAAACAAATAATCCAGTGAAGAAATGGGCAGAAAACATGAATAGACACTTTTCTAAAGAAGGCATCCAGATGGCCAACGGGCACATGAAAAGAAGCTCAATGTCTTGCCCTGTGTTTTGCCATGATTGGTTTCAATCAATGGGGAGCCTTTGCTGAAAATAGAAGGGAGGGAATAGCATTAGGTGAAAGCATTGATTCCCTTCTCTATATTGGTATGGGGCAGCTCTGGGCCAGGTGTTGTCCTTACGGTTGGTTGGTTTGTTACAATTCCACTTAACATAGGTTTTTATACCGGACTTTGAACTTCCAAGACTGATTAACCATGTCTTTCCTTTATTCACTCGCACCTATCCCTTGGGTCTGCCTACACCCTGCTGACACCTTTCTAAATAATTCCTTTATTAAACACACTTCTAATGATCTTACTTTAATGTGCCATATCTTTTCTGATGAAACACTGAGTGATAAGATCCCTCTGTTTCACATCCAGCAAATTCTCTGCACCTATTTTCAAAATATATTCAGAGTTTGCCCTCTTTCTACTTGGAGTTCCCTGATCCACGCAGGAACTATGCTGTGTTATAATAGCCACTTCACTGGTTTTGCCCTAGAATCTGAAAACCCAGAAGAACATGCTATGGTAATTGCATAATTTTCTGTCAAAACATAAAATTTATTTTGCCTATGCTAATCTAATCTAATCATCTAATTAATGACCTCCACACAGCAAAAAATTCGATGTCACTTCTCATCTTACTATCTGGAAAGTATTGGAGAGTCTGCTTTTAGACAACAGGCTTGAGCGATGGAACCTTGATCAAGGCAGAAGAATCCATGGCGACCCCCTGGCTGAATACAGACGGCTCCTTCAGGTGCCCCACCTCAAAATATCCACAGGCCCTAACTGACCAATGGGCTATTTACCACCAGGCACAGTTACCAAGAAAGGGAAAATTCCATACCTCACCATACCTCCGCACCTTCCCCCTTTAAATGCAGCCCCCATTCAGTGCCTCTTGTCATAGTCTCTCCTTTGCTACACTGCCTAGCCACCCTCCCGCTCCCTTGGGATGTGTTCAATAAGCTTTTATTTCTTTTGTCCTGCCTCAGGTGAATTCACTGACTGTGCTACTGGCTTTCACCAGATGGTCGCCCCACATTTGGGGGCCCCGATCCAATCAGGAAAGACACCACAAGTATGTAATAGCCCTTTACACTTCACCTTCTACAGTCTCTTATCGTGCAGAAACAGAACAATCTTTTAAAAACAAATGTGTCCCACGTGATCGAGCCCTTAACACCTGTCTTCTGTCTCTGGGGCATCTTCACACTGTTCCCTCCCTCCAGGCATTCTTACTACTCCTTTATTCACCTGAGCATATTCTTGACTCAGGGTTTCTTTACTTGTCTGGAATGTGCATCCCCAAGATATCCATTGAGTCCCTAATTCCCTACAACCCTCTGCATAAAAGTCACCTCATAAGAGGGGACTTCCCTCACTGTCACGTGAAAGGGCATCCTCACCCTTTCTCTATCCTCCTTCCCCTGCATTACTTCGCAGGGCTCACCACTACTTGACATACTTTATATGGCTTATTTACGTATTTATTTTATTTGCATATTTGTTGATTTGTTCTTTCTTTTTTGAAATCTAAGTTTCATGAAAGCAAGATCTTTGTCTAGATTTTTTTTTTCCTGTGATGCTCCTGCCATGCGTGGGTCATAATCACACCCAAATCAATGTGTGGAGTGAAATGAAATAACACAGAGGTAAATTAGCAAATGATACAGAAATTATGGTTTGAAACCCTGAGTCATAAATGGTCAGTTTCAATCCTATTGGAGTCTCAACCTGTTTCTAACAGGAAGCAAAGGAAAATTTAATCTCAAATGTGATCAAATATTTGAAAGCCGTTGGTTGGTCTGAATGTTCCTTTAAAGCTGAAACAACAAACAAAATCAGAGTTGTGCAATGATTTGTCAGAAGGCCAATAATGAAGAAACCAGTCAGCTGGATAAACAAGATGGATGTAAAAGAAACTCCATAACATCATTGTGGGTTCAAGCTGTATTTTCTTTGAATGAAAGAACTTAATTATGCTATTCATATTATAATTAGTGTTTGGTTTTTTAAATTAATTAAATTGCCTTGGATGAAGTAGTTACGGTCAAGTGAATTTCTCACCTCTCCATTAATTACAAAATATTAATATACAACTTTATATCACACAGGTACTAGAATATAAGTGCCCTTCATCATCCTTCCATACAACCGATTTGCTTTATTTTTACAGTTTTGTATTTGGCAGCCCTTCATACCTTTGACTGTGTCTCTATCTCTTAAAACTCAACTTTCTAATGAAGCAATTTTGGTTTTATCCTACACATCTTGAATGAGATTTCAGCAACTGTGTTTTGTTTGACTCTACTCCATTAAGTAATTTTTCTCATGGTAGCAGTAGAGTGTAGCTTGGCATTTTCCTGAAGATTCCAACATCAGAGTTTTCTGGAAGAGGTCAAGTTCAAATTTCCGTATCCACTGTATTTGATAAGCAAAGGTAAATAAGACCCACTTAACCCTGCTAAAACCAAATGGAAATAGGGGAAGTTTATTGGGTTGAGTAATTGAAAAGGACCAAGGATAATGGCTTCAGACATTGCTTGTTCCAGAAAATCAAATAATAGACCTAGGATCTACTATGCCTCCATCTCTACATTCTGTTTGCCCACATGATGAGTTGATTTTCAGGTTTCTTAAGACAAGATGTTTTGTCAAAATCTCTTGCTCAGGAGGGAAAGTGAGGACCACTTCCCAGTAGCTCCTGAAAGAGTCCTGAGATTGACTCTAATTGGACACTTTATGAAAATCAATAGCTTTTTCTCTGTCTTAACAATAATGTTTGAAACTAAAGTGGAAAAAAATATACCCATTTACAATGGAGACAAAACAATGGCATTCTTAGACCTAAATATAGCAAGAATAGTATAAGACATAAAACCTAAATTGTGAAATCCAATGAGATACATAAAATAACCTGAATAAAAATGAGCTATAGAAATGTCAGTACTTCCGAAATTAATAGATAAATGCCATGTAGTTCAAATTAGAATCTCAATGAGATTTTCTATGGAATCACATGGAATGCTTCTGGGATGTATGTAGAAGAATAGATCTGTAAAAGTAGTCAAGAAATTTATGAATATTGAATAAGAACAATTAAGAAAGCAAAGTGGGGGCGCCTGGCTGGCTCAGTCGGTTAAGCGTCTGACTTTGGCCCAGGTCATGATCTCGCGGTCCGTGAGTTCGAGCTCCCTGTTGGGCTCTGCGCTGATGGCTCAGGGCCTGGAGCCTGTTTCAGATTCTGTGTCTCCCTCTCTCTCTGACCCTCCCCCGTTCATTCTCTGTCTCTCTCTGTCTCAAAAATAAATAAACGTTAAAAAAAAATTAAGAAAGCAAAGTGGAAGACTTCTGAATACTAGGATACCTATAAAGTCACTGAAGTCAACAGTGTATGATACTGGCATAGAAATACATAAATATATTAGTCACATATGATTGAGCATCCTCAGAAAGATGAGTATATATATGGTTTTATCTAACTTAGAAAGGAGTGGCTAATCTTATAAATGGTGCTAATGTGATTGATTATCCAGAAAGAAACAGAACTAGAGCCCTTTTTTTTTTTTTTTTTTTTTTTTTAATATTGGGAGGATCTGTAGGAGGCTATTTGTATAAATTTGAGGTGGGGAATTTAGGCTTTCCTAAGTATGACAGGAATCTCAAAAATCATAAAGGAAGTGCTAGATATCTTTGGCTATTTAAAAATTACATATTTTTATGGTAAGAGATACCATAAACAAAATGAAGAGAGGATTCAAAGATCTATTTATAAATCATGTGTGGAAAAGTTTCTATTGTCTTCAGAGACTAGTTATTGAAGGAACATTACATTTAAAATTCACTGTGGAATTCATAGGGTCCCCTCATTGTTTATGTGACAGAAAAAGAAATTTCAAACTTTCTCAAGCAAATTATTGGAAGAATTTCCGAGTTAAGACTTAAGCTTCTATCACCAAAAGAATACCTTTCTAATGAAATGGTACTTTCAGGAAAAATATGAAAACTAATCCAAGTCTTTACTTGAAAATAAGTGCATGCTAAACAAAACGGTATTAGTTGGAAAATGTATGGGGTGAAATAGAGCAAAAGAAGCACAGAGGCCATGAAAAATAATTAGTAGGATCTGAAAACGTTCTCTCCTTGATTTTCTTTTCCTTTCTGAAAGACAAAAGTTTGGAAGGACAACAGACTTATACTTTTGACCAAGAAGGAATTTTAGAAATGTGAATCAATAGAGAGAACATTTTGTTTTTCAGTCCCAACTTTTGAGGTGAAAAGTAGCATTCCGAAAAATATAAAAGACTTATTCTGCAAGATGGACAGGTACAAATAACTAGTTCCACACTATACTGGAATTATGAACAAAACGCAGACATTGCAATAGCTGAGATATATTTTGAAGGCAGAGATTTTTTTTGATTAGTGGCGTAAATCCTGTAACATCTCTTTCCAAGGAAACTAGAAAAAGGTAGTGTTGGCAAAAACTACTTTCTCAGGAGGCCATGGTAACGGTGACCCCAGATCATTTGTATTTGAGGGGAGGTAGCAGAGGGTTGGAAGATCATTCACTTTTGAAGGACTTCAGTGGATGAATGCACTCAATCTGCCCTAGATTCATTTCATTAACAGAGAATGGACCAGCTCACATTGCCAAAATCAAGTTCATTTAAGGTAACAGACCAGGGATGGTTCTGACCATCTGCCTTTTTAATTAGGGTATGTTTGCCATCACTGTGGCTAAAACAAAAATACAGAAAACAGCAATTGTTGAAGAGGATGTGGAAAAATCAGAGAACTCTTTCACCTTGCTGGCGGAGGTACAGATTGACAACGATCAAGCCGAAAACCTGGTTGGAAGTTCCAGAGGAAACACACGAAGGTTTTATGACTCGGCAATTCCAGTTCTACGTCTGTGTGGCCAACAGAAAGGTATACATATGTTCACCAAAAAATGTACACTAAAATGTTCATAGCAGCACTGGTCATAATAAAGGCAAACTAAAAACTAACCAAGTGGCTCCTATCAGCAGAAACAAATTCGTCAAGTATGGTGTATTCACCTAATGGAACACTATAACAATAAGAGTGAGTAGAATAAAACTATGCACTGCTTGGGTAAGTCTTGAAAGCACAGGGTGTTACAAAGAAGTCAAGCCCAAAAAAGTACATGCTGTTTGATTCCCCTATTTATAAGTAAAAAACAGACAAACCAAACAATCCCGTTTGAGGCTGGGATAATGGTTACCATTGGGGTACAGAGATCAGAACTTGTAAGAGGAGGCATGAAATGATGGAGGGCTCTGAGATGCTGGTGGTGGTCAGTTTTAAACACTCATCAAACCTTAAATTTATCCTTAGTGTGCTTTTCTGTATGTATGTTATAGTTTAGTAAAAAATTTCCCAGCAAACTCGTGTTTGTAGTATAGAGCAGAAAACGGGGAGGAAGAGAACAGAGCGAGTGCACTTTCTTTAAATGGAAGGACTAGTTTATAACATTTTTAAAAATGTTTTTAGTGTTTATTTATTAGTGAGAGACAGAGAGAGACAGAGCATGAGCAGGGGAGGGAAAGAGAGAGAGGGAGACACAGAATCCGAAGCAGGTTCCAGGCTCTGAGCTGTCAGCACAGAGCTCGAGGCAGGGCTTGAACTCACAGACCGTGAGATCATGACCTGAGCCAAAGTTGGACACTTAACCGACTGAGCCACCCAGTGGCCCCTATAAACATTTTTAACCAAAAACACAAACAGGAGCTTCCCAGGTATACAGTAATTGGACTCACATTATCTTGCCCAATAGCTTGAGAAAAACAATTCTTAATTCAAAATTAAAGACAATTACTGTTCCTGCTCCAAAGAATAGTTTTCATATACTAGGCTCCATTTCTCAGTTTTCTGAAATACGTAGAGTAAGATTATTGTTAACTAAAGAGAGATCACCTTATAAATCACTTCACTGCCCAGAGCAATTTTAATTTTGGAAAGCCTTCTCACACAATACTTTCCCATAGCCCATGAAGGTCCAATGAAGTGGATAGCCAATAAATACTTTGGGAATGATTCATCTGAGTACATGCTAAATGACTTTATATTCCAGACACTAAGCTAAGCACTGCTAAGATGATAGCCAAAGTTCTGCCTTCCAAAGGTGTCAAAACTCTCTTCCCGGGGTACTGGATTCTAAACCGCCTGGTCTCACCTCCTCTGAGATGGCAAAACTTCTTGGCAACTCTAAACAGATAGACGAAGGTCAAAATGGAGGCAGAACTCTTAGAGACACCCTGAGACCCAGTGAGGACCACAAAGTCTGGGATGCTAGAAAATATAGTAGAAAATAGGTCAAGTTAGTGCAGAGGTACGAAAGAGTAAAGACTCCTTAGGAGATTGACCAGCTGTGCAAAGAAGTAAATTGACCAAACTGTACAAATGCATTTGATCAGAAAAGAACATTCATCTTGTCATGGACTTTTTACAAAAAGGAAATTGCAAAGGAATTTTTAAACACACACCCAACTTATTTGCATGAGAAGGGAGAAGAGGAAGCTTGAATTTTTATGACCAGTCTTAGAACAATTGAAATATGTATATATAACTGTGTGTTTATGCACACATATCTACATGATTATCAATACTCGACTCTACCTTAAAGAGTTTTGGGAAGTCGGGAATGTATTTTAGTCATCTGTTTTATGCCTGGCGTCTAAAGTGCCTGGCTTAGAATAGGCACCTGAAGACACTCATTAAAAACAAACCAAAGTGTTCTGTAGGTATGGAGAGCTTCTTAATCAATCAGTGGAATGATCCTTGACTTGTAAGGTTTTATATGGACAGTTTTTTGTTTATTTCCTTATTCTCAGTTGCCAGATTTTTTAAAATTTAATTAATGCCAAACTTCTATAACCTTGTGTTGTAACTCAAAGTTCATTTGTCTAGTCGGAGAGTCTGAAAAGTCCCCCACTCTCTAGAGCAAATCTATGAATTTTATGATAGATATCTGTCATCTTTTTTTTTTTTTTTTTTTTTTTTTTTTTTTAAATTTTTTTTTTTTCAACGTTTATTTATTTTTGGGACAGAGAGAAACAGAGCATGAACGGGGGAGGGGCAGAGAGAGGGGGAGACACAGAATCGGAAACAGGCTCCAGGCTCTGAGCCATCAGCCCAGAGCCCGACGCAGGGCTCGAACTCACGGACCGCGAGATCGTGACCTGGCTGAAGTCGGACGCTTAACCGACTGCGCCACCCAGGCGCCCCGATATCTGTCATCTTTAAGCCTTTCTTCACTCTTTACATGAGTTCACAGAAGTAGAGAGAATTTAAAATCTCAAATAAATGTGATACTCTACCCAGAGCATGAGCCTAAACTGAAATAGGAAAAAAAAAATCTGATTTTTCTTAGCATTCGATCTACATCACATCTTACTCTCCCCATATAACAACAAACAACACAATCAATAAAAACGTACACACACAATCCACAAGGTACCGAATTTTGTGTTTATTAACCCCACACACGATTCATGGAACACGAGTATGCAGGTTTATACTACTGTTTCTATTATATGACGACAACCTAAGTACATTTGTCAAGCATCTCATTAATAAGCATTAAGTTGTTTCCAGTTTTTCAGTAACAGAAGAAAGAAAGCTGGGGTGGACAGTATGTGGGTGTGTGTGACCATTGCTCCAATGAAATTGCTGAATATCGAGTAAGTGCAACTTCAAGTCTATTAAAAACTTCCAAATTTCATATTGGTTGTACCCTCACACCCCACACAAGAAGGAATGCAAGTCCTCATTTCTCCAAGTTCCACTGTTTTATACTGTCAGGCTTGTAAATTGTGACCTGTCTACTAATCGAGAAATGGTAGTTTAGGGTCCTTTAATGTGCACTTTACCGATCATTACGGAGATTCTTGATTTCTCATGCTTCTTGGCTTTTCCTTTTCCATTTTTCTTTTCCTCCTACTCATTTGCTTTGCTCATTTTTGGGGGGTCGGGAGGTACAGATGAGCTTTTTCATATTGATTTGAATACATTCTTTTTGATTCTGGATACAACTCGCCTGTCTGTTATATGTGTTGCCGATATTATTTCGCACTCTGTGGCTTATTTGTTTGTTTTGTTTGTTTGTTTGTTTTGTTATTGCTTTTTGTTTATTGAGCCTTTTGTGGAGCAGAAATTCTAAATTTCAATGTAGTAAATGAAGTAATCATTTTCTTATGGATTGCATTTTCTGTACCTGGTTTAAGAATGTTTTTCTTATTTTTATAAAAATACTTTCTTCTAAACACTTCAACGTGTGGCTTGTTTTGTTTTCATTTAGGACTTTGATCTCCCTGAAATGGATTTTCTGAATGATGTAACTTTGGAATGTTTTTCAATTATTTCAAATGTACTTAGACAATTTCCCTAGATCCATCCTGCTGATATATATCGCCCCTAGATTTCTGGCACTAAGAGGGGTACGATGGGAGACAAAGAGGCCAAGTTCTAAGCTCGTGATCCTTTTTCAACTAGAAACATAATTTTATATATTAAGAGCTGCCAAGATTTCACGTGAATTAAGGAGTGTTCTCTTGAAACTACTACCACCATGGAAACTATACAAGCTTTGAATTGAGTTTGGTATAGATTTTCATCTTGGATTAAATTCTTACCAGCAGAACGATCTTAAATATATGACTTCATCTCTCGGAGCCTCCTTTTCTGCAAAAAGATACTATCAATGCCTATTCCATGGTTTGTGTTAAATTGATAATTTAAAAATGACTACTACATTGCCCAATACAAATGTTCAAAGACTGTTAGAACATTTGCCTTGGCAGTGAAACAGCAGTAGCTTGAGAGAAGTAGAAACAATCAAGATGAATGCTCGTTTCACTAATTTTGGCAAAACATGGTAGCAAAAATGAGAATAAATACCTCAGGTTTTGGAAAGCAGCAATGTGACTGTCTCTTGAGATCATAAGACCAGCTTTCTTCTGCGGCACCTAAGATTGGCCCTGAATGAAATAAGCATGTCACTTTAGTCATCCCTGGCAGGGGTTAATCCTAGGGTAGGAAGTGTAGATTCAAAAATTATGCCTGGGGCAAGCTTCAGAAGATAAACCCCCTCTCTCTAGGACTGAGAGAAGGCTAGTTTCCTTCTTTTATACGAGCCTCAGAATGTGCAAAAGCTGGAGTGAACAGTCTAAAGGGGGTTGGGCTAAGGGAGAATGGAATGGCACCTGTCCATGGTAAGCAAAGAGAACAGGAAATTGGTTCAGGATGAGATCCTGGGCACAGACTGCACTTAGGCAACAGGTGACAGGACATGATTTTGGGTGGGGGGAGGGTAGGCCTTTCCAATATCCCCAAACCTTCAAGTAAGCTTTAAAAATACCAGTAACTCTCAGTTGTGCCATTGAAAATTAGGTAAATCCCAACACTCATCCTTGGGTGTAAACATGACAGGGAGAAAGTAGTGACAGCTTCTCTCCATCAGAGTGTACAGGAGATGTGACAGACGCCATTAGAAAACCTATGTTTCTGGTAAGTCAATGACATAGGTGCTGAGACCCATGTGCATTGACAAGACAAAGAGGTTAGAGTGAAAGAAACACAGTGACTTTTTGGAACAGATTTGAGTTGTTACGCTTGGAGAGTTTCCTAAATGTGTAGGACATACTTTGACACTGGTTCTGGGGAAAGAGATGGGGGCTAATTTCCAGCTGGAGTCTATGGCCATAGAAATGTAAGAAAAAAAGGACTTAATTGATGAGACCTGCATCTTAGAGCTTAAACAAGTGCGACAAGGTTGAACAGATTTCCAGACGGAGGAGACGTAGGCTATGGGTGGAAGTGAAACTATGAGCAGAGGAGCCAGAAATAATATCCGTAGTAGAAAATATCAGACATTTCCTTTCACTGAAAGGAACTTTAACAAGGGCCATTCATCGAGCAAACCATGTACTGATTGTCTAAGTGCCTAAAATAGAGCTGGACACTGTGGATACAATGGGGAGCCAAGCAGACTTGTTTTGTGGGTCTTGTTGGGGAGATTGGCATTAAAATGATGAATAGGGTCACCTGGGTGGATCAATTGGTTAAGCCTCCGACTTCAGCCTACGTCATGATCTTACCATTCCTGAGTTCAGGCCCTGCATCGGGCTCTGTGCTGACAGCTCAGTCTCCCTCTCTCTTCCCGCCCCCCTTCCTCTCTCTCTCTCTCTCTCTCTCTCTCAAAAAAAAATAAAAAATAAACCTAAGAAAAAAATTTTTTTAGATGATGAGTAAAACCAGGTATTGGGGCAAGGGTGGAAATATGACCAAGAGAGCATAAAATGATTTCAGCCCGGGGCAGTAAGTACCTTATAGAAATAAATGTCACTATAAAGTCTGGAAAACATAAAGTTTGTTTAGTAAATGCATTTTAAGACATCAGAAACCCAGAAAGACTTTTATTAAGATTCATTAAAATACACCTTTGGAAGTTGGTCATCTCACCTAGCCGGAAAATTCATTTGTACAACATGCTTTCGTCCACAGGGGTAATGGATAAAGGTCATGGGATGTTGTATATGTATGTGTGGTGGGGCTTTAGATAGCCATATTGAATTGAGGTAAACTATTCTCTATAAACAGCTTGAAGCAAAGAAGAAGACCTATAAAGTTTTATGATTTTTATTTATTTTGGCTCTCGCAGTGTTAAAAATGTATACGATAGAAAATCAATTGCCTGCATCCTGCATTTTTATTCTTATCTTAAGAGAAAGTCAATGGTGTACTCCCTACAGAAAATTTGTTTCATAGCCTGTTAGGCCATTAAACAACTCCCGTTAGCCATTTCTGATTTAAGGTGTATATAGTATGGTGCTTTTATGTTTGTCGTAAGTATGAATCTTGGGTTTTGTGGGGGAAGTCCTGTGTGAATTTGAAATACCAAGTCATGTATCCACATAGCTGGAGGCCCAGAAGCACCTGTAGATTTCACAGCCCAATTAAGAATTATGCAGATAGTAGGGGCGCCTGGGTGGCTCAGTCGGTTAAGCGTCCGACTTTGGCTCAGGTCATGATCTCACGGTTCGTGGGTTCGAGTCCCGCATCCGGCTCTGTGCTGACAGCTCAGAGCCTGGAGCCTGCTTCTGATTCTGTGTCTCCTTCTCTCTCTGCTCCTCCCCCACTCACGCTCTGTCTCTCTCTCTCTCTCTCTCTCAAAAATAAATAAACATTAAAAATAATAAAAAAAGAATTATGTAGATAGTAAAATACCCTTCTGCCTCTCAAAATGGTTCTGATTTCTTAACTTGTTTTGTGGATTACTATTACACCTTGATTATGGGCTTAATGGGGACAAAATTAAAGAATTGTAATGTGGGAACATATAAATGGCTTTATAAATTTTGGTGCAAGATTTCTCCTTTGAAAACCATTTGGAACTAGACACATTCTATGCTCTCTTGCATTATGCAGTGGATAATGTTTCCAGGCTGATCTTCATTTTCATAATGTTACAAACAGCCCCAAGGGGCTACAAGAAAGGCACAAAGTTATCTATATATATTTTTGTGTAGCTGGATATATAATTCTTATAATTCTGCCTTTTTACTTTGTATAATGACTTTTAGGGCCTCACTCATCTTGGATGAATACATCCCTATACTATCAACTGCTCTAAGGTCATAATGAATTCTATGTGTAGTTTCCAGATAATTATTTAAGATACTTATGTTAATATAAGTTATTTCATATAATATTTTGGTACACTGTGTCACTTCTGATTACATTACATAAAGTGTATTATTACTTCCAGATAAATACATATAATTAAAAGTAACTCATTTACTTTACATTAAATGACCAAGAAAAGTTATTCTTATTTTGCTTTTAAACTTTCTTCTCCCTGTTTTATGTATGTTTCTAAAAATACATAAAATGTAAACTTCTGAATTATACAAAAACTTAATAGTATTAATTATACCTTAGTGTAACAGTATTAATAGTATTTACTTACATCTTAGGAGCACAGTAAAAGTGAATTAACCTTTTACAATACAACGTGTTAAAAGTATAGAATCCTATAGAATCGTATTTGCTTACTGCTTAGAAAAACCAGCAAAGACATGAGGTTAGAAAAACACAATTCTTTAATGAAAATGCCAGATAAACAGATTCCTGTAGTGTTGTAGTCAGACCCATTACTGTTGAGTATAAGGAAGATTTGACAGTTTTTTAACAGAAAAAAATGTAAGAATAGTTTCGGTTTGACACGCTGTCATGGGGATAATATAAATAGTTTCAAAAGCTTTTACAAGATAGGACAAGCAATCCGATTTGTTTATTTCCAAGGATAATGCTGAATTTATGTATATTTGGAAAGAAAGCCCCAGTCCTGACACTAATTCTCAATGTCTCTGAATTCTTTAACTTCTCGGCTTCCATTGCTATGTCCTGGTCTGAGAGGTCATTATCTAGAGTCACCCCTCCCCATGGCCCTCCCCGTCTCCATTAGACCTCAGATATGCTCTTATCTCTCAGCTTTGATTCCAAGTCCTTTATAATACAACTCTCCTTAAAGCTTCAATCTGAAATACATGGTCTTTCAAACTATCTGTTTTGTGTTCCTTATATGCCTTAACTCACTAACGAATTCAATTCAAGGGACACATACTTAGAGCTGGATACTACACTGAAAAAACATTTTTTTAATTCCTATCCTTTTTTTTTTCTTCTCATAACATGTTGTGTCCCCCCCACCCACCTGATTCATAGGTTGAAGTCCCAACTCCCCACATCTCAGAATGGAAGTGTATTTGAAGATAACAGCCTTAAAGATATAGTTCCGTTAAAATGACGCTCTTAGGAGGAAGCTATAATCTTTTTTTTTTTTTTAATTTTTTTTTTTCAACGTTTATTTATTTTTGGGACAGAGAGAGACAGAGCATGAACAGGGGAGGGGCAGAGTGAGAGGGAGACACAGAATCGGAAACAGGCTCCAGGCTCTGAGCCATCGGCCCAGAGCCCGACGCGGGGCTTGAACTCCCGGACCGCGAGATCGTGACCTGGCTGAAGTCGGACGCTTAACCGACTGTGCCACCCAGGCGCCCCAGGAGGAAGCTATAATCTAATATGACTGGTGTCCTATTAAGAAAAAAGACAGACACCAGGAATGTGTGCACACAGAGAAACAGCCGTGTGAGAAAACAATGAGATGGCAGCTATCTATAAACCAAGGAGAAAGAGAGGCCTTTGAAGAAACCAACCCTACCAACACCTTGATCTTGAACTTCGAGCTTCCAGAACTGTGAGAAAATAAACTTCTGTTGTTGAGGCCACTCAGGCTATGGTATTTTGTTATCTGGCAAACTAATACACATGTGTATTTAGCATGTGTGAAAAGAAATTGGTAACATTATGAAAACACCAATTTGCCTGGAGGTTAAGTTCTTAATACAGAAAACATAAGAGCCAATATAAAAACAGATTTTGAAGAAATCTGCCCTCATGCCCTTTTCTCTACCTTTTTTTTTAATTTTTAAAATTTTTGTTTATCTTTGAGAGAGAGAGAGAGACAGACCGAGTGTCAGAGGAGGAGGGGCAGACAGAGGGAGACACAGAATCCAAAGCAGGCTCCGGGCTCCGAGCTGTCAGCACAGAGCCTGACGTGGGGCTCGAACTCAGAAACCGGAAGATCATGACCTGAGCCAAAGTTGGACACTTAACTGACTGAGTCTCCCAGGTGCCTCAACTACCTTTCTAAATAGAGTACAGCTCATTTGTTACCACTATGAAATGTTCTTTGCTGTTCTAGGTGACTCTAGCTCTCTTCTCTGGACCTCTTGAGCATCTATTTCCTGCACCAATGAAAAGAAATATATTTCATACCAGAACCTTGTTCTTATTCTGAACCCTGCATTTATTTATTTATTTTTCAAGTTTCCATTTAAATTCTAGTTAGCTAAAACATAGTCCTATATTGGCTTCAGGAGTAGAATTCAGTGAATCATCACTTACACACAGCACCCAGCGCTCATCACAACAAATGCCCTTCTTAATGTCCATCACCCATTTAACCCACCCCCCCCCACCTCCCCTCCAGCAACCCTCAGTTTGTTCTCTATCTTTAAGAGTCTCTCAGGGCTTTTTTCCCTCTCCCTTTTGTTCATCTGTTTTGTTTCTTAAATTCCACATGTGAATATCAGACGATATTTTTCTTTCTCTGACTGACTTATGTCGCTTAGCATAATACACTCTAGCTCCATCCATGTCATTGCGAATGGCACGATTTCATGCTTTTTGATGACCGAGTAATATTCCATTGAGTTTATATGCCACATCTTTATCCAGTCATCAATCAGTGGACGTTGGGGCTCTCTCCATAGCTTGGCTATTGTTGATAATGCTGCTATGAACATTGGGGCGCATGTACGTCTGCGAACCTGTATTTTTGTATCCTTTGGGTAAATAGTTAGTAGGGCAATTGCTGGATCATAGGGCAGTTCTATTTTTACCTTTTTGAGGAACCTCTGTACTCGAACCCTATATTTAAAACATATATAAGTGTACTTCTCTGTTGGAAGCTGTGGTATAAAAGAAGATAGATTCGTTCAACCCACCACTCATCTTTTCCTTCTTTCCTGCTCAGTGACTCGGTGACATGTGGGACACCACATGAGACATGGGCTTAAGAACCCCTGAATCACATACACTTCCTTATTTTCTTAGCCTATTCTTATGAAACAAACCTCTTCTATTAGAACCAAGGCTGTGCCACACACTTTACGAAACCACTTCCTACATTAGGGTAATAGACAAAAACAGGAACTAATCATATGGTTTAGCTGGAGAGGATCTTTCAGTTGCTTGTCAAATGAATATGAACCCCATTAAGTTTTCTGAGTTCAACAAGAAATCTTTCACCCGGTCTCAGAACCTAAGAACACAAACCAAATGAGATTCTGTTTAGAGTTGGTACGTTTTGGCTTCATGGCTAAGTTGCACCTGAGTGACCAGTCAACTTCAGCTCCAGGGTATTTCTTCAGCTCAAGCCACTGCAGAACGTTAGTGGTAAAAAGGAATATCCCCTGCAATGATGAATTGCATGAATGATGAATAAAATTGCAATGATGAATAAAAATGAATATTTCCTGCAATACTTTCTCTGAGACGCCTCAAGAGTCCTGTTCCAAATATCAACATTTTGTCCTTAAGACTGTCATTCTTTGTTTTTGTTTTTGTTTTTAGAAATCTTTGAGGTCTAAATAAGTTGGGATCACCCCAAATAGTTCTGTATAAAATAGACAAAAGTAAAATTTTAAAAGGCAGTCATTTTAGGGGCACCTAGATGGCTCAGTCGGTTAAGCATCCGACTTTGGCTCAGGTCATGATCTCACGGTTTGTGGGTTCGAGTCCCGGATCGGGCTCTGTGCTGACAGCTCGGAGCCTGGAGCCTGCTTCGGATTCTGTGTCTCCCTCTCTCTGTGCCCCTCCCCGACTTGCACTCTGTCTCTGTCTCTCTCAAAAATAAACAAACATTTAAAAAAAATTTTAAAGGAAGTCATTTTATCACTTTTACCTTTGCTGCCAACTTCTCCACAATAATTTTGTTTTGCATGAAATGTTTTGTTTTGGCACATCCTTTATAGGTTATATATACATATATGTGTGTGTGTGTGTGTGTTTATATATATATAAAACCTATATGTATGTATGTAATCTATATATAATTTATATAATGTATATAATCTCTCTATATAATCTCTCTCTATATACACACTATGTATATGTACATAATATATGCATGTGTAATATGTATATAATTATGGAGATACATAATTATACATATATAATTATTATATAATACATAATTATTATGGATATAAATGTCTTTTTTTTCTTTTAGTATATTGACAAGTTTAGTTGTCATGAAGATTTAGTATAATTATGCTTAATTTTCACTGAAATGACTTTTGAGTCCTTAGTGAATAAAATATTTGAACATTCAGGGGCGCCTGGGTGGCGCAGTCGGTTAAGCGTCCGACTTCAGCCAGGTCACGATCTCACGGTCTGTGAGTTCGAGCCCCGCGTCGGGCTCTGGGCTGATGGCTCAGAGCCTGGAGCCTGTTTCCGATTCTGTGTCTCCCTCTCTCTCTGCCCCTCCCCCGTTCATGCTCTGTCTCTCTCTGTCCCAAAAATAAAATAAAACGTTGAAAAAAAAATATTTGAACATTCACTTCAATTTTTAAAAATTTTATGTCAAGACTTCCACAAAATTCTCACAAGAATATTCCAAAATTGTGGTATAAATAAAAAATAATTATCACTCAATCTCCTTTGCTTTCAGAAAAATGAGCCAGAGTGATGAGACCGTGAGCCATTTCTCTCACTGGGGTGCAAACGTGTTTAGGACGTGGCCTTCGTACATCATCACAGAGGGGAGTCAGGTCTCCCAAAGCATCCCTGAGTGAGGCGGTCCCCCAAAGCTCCCAAACTATTGTGCATATGGTTCTCCCTCCTCCCTCTACCTTTTCTTACCAGGCACCATATTTGGCTTGTCTACAACAACTAATTTTAACATGTTTCCCAATACATCTTAAGCTATAGATGAGGGACCCACCTGACTTTACAAAGTAATGGGCCTCTTTTTGCATAGATGTCACCCCTCTGTCTAGGAGAAAAACAATTGTTTTCTCTTTGCACCAGAGGCCACAGATCTGGAGACCTACAAATCGTACTCAGTCCTCCAATAAATTTCTTTTTGCCCTGATAATCCTTTAAATGCAATTCATTATTGCTAACATTTAAAAGAATCAGAAGATTCCACATGAAAATCTGCATTTCCATGTTCTGTTTTGTAATGACAGGGGCAGGCAATATAGGAACAATGATTTACTGGCTGGATTAGACAGAACAGATGGCCTCTTCCCCATGCTTCAACCAGTGCAAATCTCTCATTTGGGGCGTTTTCCACTGCTCAGTAGGTGCTTGAGTTTGTGACCTCTGTTTTACTTTAAATATGAATACTTTCCCCTTAATATCAAGTCTTAAGTTACATACTTATTTAGCTTAAACAAGTGCCTCCGTGCAAACAGTATTTCTTTATTAGCACCTGTGTGTTAACTCAGTTTGTTTGAACATTACTTAATATTCAATATAGTCATAAATGCTTGGATACTAGAACCCTTGGGATACTTGAGGTTGTGTTGAGAATAAATGCCATTAAATTTATACTGACTGTATGTCTTCTTATACTGACTTGTAAAATCCTTAGTTTTATTCAGTATGATCACTGGGTCTGCAGAATGGATGTGTCAATCTCACTGATGATAAGTTTTGCATTGGGACAGTCCATGCAATGTATATTCTGCTGTTTTGCTGGGTACAGAGATTGTGAAGATGCAGTTAGGTACACAGGATAAAATCACCTGCCTCTCTAACAGCTCTGAGCATGAGACCTTAGCGAGATGAGATCTTGCATGAAGAAGGAGAAGCTGTACAGGGCACTGTGTATATAGCCCGCTGAATGCATAAGAAGGCATCTCTACTAGTTTACTGGAAACATCAAACCTAGGCCAAATGGAGCATCTGACGTCCATTAAACAAGAGTTAAGCAGTTGGACGTGAGTCCTGCTTCTGCTATCTGCTGAACACATGATCGGAAGCAATTTGTTTAGCTTGGTTGAAAGTTACTGTTGAGACTCAGAGGAGGTACTTTGCAATTCGGTGCCCAGCACACAGTAGGGGTCCATGCACCCCGTCATCATTCTCACACTGTGTGAGGCACCTTCAGCTCAGCCTGCTCATTAATAGTTGATGTGGGTGAGCCTCCAACTGCATTTTATTCACGACTATTTACTGAGTGCCTACTATGTGCCAGGAATCGATCCTGGTACTGGGGCAGACAAAAAGCAAGCAAAAACTGAGAGAAGAAAAATCCCTGCATATAATGACCTATGTTCTGGGGCGGGGGGCAGGGGGCGGGGAGGGGATTTAGGCTGCATTTTGAAATATCATCTGGTCATGTCCATGCAGAGGAGGAACCCATGACATCTTTGGTTCACATCTCACCTAGTGAGCCCAGTTTTGAAATCGGATTGCCCTGAATGAATTTATATTAATATTCCATCTTTCCCATTAGGAGGGAGGAGAAAAAACTGAGTTTCTTTCCAGTTTCTTTCAAGAGAAACAGAAGGAATGAAGTGTCATTAGAAAGAATGTACATTGTCCCCAGACTAATACCTAGGAAAGGCACAACCAAAAAAATCTTATCCCAAGAAATAATTTTGGCGACTTATTCGTCACGATTTACGTGAGAAAGGTGCAAGTTTTCCTGGGGATGAAGTAACCATTCATAGCAGCATCCACTTAGTACTACAAGAAAGCAAAATACAACATTGCAACACATCCCATAAATTCAAACAGCCCACCCCTAAGCTGCCTCCCACAACTCACAATGTTTAATGTCTTTTTCTTACTGTAATAATAATATGACTTCTTTATAAATCTTCATTCTTTCATCGATTGATACATCTTCCACCTGTTGTCAAGTTAGTAACTTATTCTTTTTCTTGTACTTGTGCAACATATTGAGCATTTAATATATTGAAGGCATTGCTATGACCTCACAAATGCTAACATTAATATTTAACATCAGATAGCGGAAGAAATGCTAAGCACAGCATGATCACACACATATATATATATATATATAGCCATCAAATATATATGTATATATATATATATATCCATCAAATTTAAATCATGATCAAAATTATATATATATATATATATATATATATATATATATATTTATATGGGGAAGAGGAGCTAGTCTCTGCATGATGAAAAATAAGGCATATCAAAACAAACGCTTCTGTTTGCAAAGAATATTCAGGAACATAATTGTGTAGACCCTAGAAAAAAATAAACCAAACTGCCAGTAAATATTGTAGAAAGAAGAAAGGAAGAAATGAATTTGAAGAATATTACATCTAAAATTAAACTGCTAAGGGGCGCCTGAGTGGCTCAGTTGGTTAAGTATCCCCCTTTGGCTCAGGTCATGATCTCACAGTTTGTGGGTTCGAGCCCCTCATCGGGCTCTGTGCTGACAGTTCAGAGCCTGGAGCCTGCTTTGGATTCTGTGTCTCCCTCTCTCTCTGCCCCTCTCCCCCCTCTCAAAAATAAATAAACATTAAAATTTTTTTTAATTAAACGGCTAAAACATCTTTGGTATTCTTTGTCGTAATGTTAAGAGAATTTGCTTCCTGCAGTCTAATTCCTAATAGAACTTATAAGAAATTTGATAGGTAAGAATGATTTTAAAAACTAACTATGAAATGTAGGAATGATAGTAGTATGGTAACAGTGTAGACTAGTACAATCCCTCTGAAAAGGATTTTGGTACTCTGTATAAACAACTCAAGACTCATTTTATTAGATGAGCCAGAAAGTTTGCTTCTTAGCATAAGGCTATAATTCAAAAGGGGGCAAAAACTGATGTATAAAGATGGTCATTTTAGCATTAGCAAGATATTCAATATCAGCATTATCTGTGCAGGCTGAAATTTGCAAACAAGGCAGGTATCCATCCCCAAAACAGCAGATGGATAAAATGTGGGGGGTGCATGCCACGGAATATTATGTAACCACTAGGAACAACACAAGAGAAATACACCTGGCAATCATAATTGGCTCTCAGAAATATAGGGCTTCATGAAAAAGTTAGAAATAGATTGAGATGTAAATAAAAGGGCACTTACATAAATTAAAGGTCACAATAATATAAGAATAGATGGTAATACATGGCAATAGAAAGCCTACTCTACAAGAATGCATAAAACAGGGCACCTGGGTGGCTCAGTCCGCTGGCCCCTACTTCGAGTTCAAGCCCCGCGTCAGGCTTTGTCTGACAGCTCAGAGCCTGGAGCCTGCTTCAGATTCTCTGTGTGTGTGTCTCTCTCTGCCCCTCCCCCACTTGCACTCTCTATCTGTCTCTCAAAAATGAATAAACGTTACAAAAAATAAAACTGCATAAAACAAACAAAAACAACGTTTTACACAGATTAAGAATAAATGCCAGTGGGTTGGGGAAAGTCCTGGAAGTGGGAGGTGGGGAAATGAAATAACCAACCAGAAAACACAGCCCGGCATTGCCTGAACAATATAATGCACTGGAACTGGGGATTATGTTAACTCAAGTCTCTACTCTTGAGTAGAACATGTAGTTTTCTAAATGACTTGGGGAAAAGGCATAATACCAAATAGTTTACACACTGAGAGCAGCTATATGAAATGGCCAGTATCGAAAAAGGGCTCTGAACCGTGAACAGTGGTTGACAAAAAAAATCGCAATTAATCTTTATTTGCCTTCCATATTGACAAATACTCCTACCTATCAGCTCCAAAGAGCTCATTCACAGTGCTTATGATTTCAGCATCAGTTAAGATGGCTGTTTCGGTGGTAGCACAGTCATTGTGGCATGTGTTAACCAGGGCATCGGCAATGGCTTGGATGTCGTCCTGAGGGGTCAAACCTTAGCATGATTCTTTATCTCCAACTACATTCCACATCACCCATGAAGGGTGATAGCACCACAGAACTTGAATGAACCTAATTAGTTTAGGAATATAAGGAATCTAAGTACATCATTTTAAACCTGCAACCAATTTTGCTGGTCAATGGTAGCGCTCAATCTTGAGAGTATAAAATAGAAAAGTTACCAAACTCCATTGTCTCCTGGAAGCGTATTTCAGTCATTACAAAAAACAAAACAGGGGCGCCTGGGTGGCTCAGTCGGTTAAGCGTCCGACTTTGGCTCAGGTCATGATCTCGCAGTTCATGAGTTCAAGCCACACGTTGGACTCTGTGCTGACAGCTCGGAACCTGGAACCTGCTTCAGATCCTGTGTCTCCCTCTCTCTCTGCCCCTCCCCAATTGTGTGTGCGCTCTCTCTCTCTCTCTCTCTGTCTCAAAAATAAATAAAAACATTTAAAAAGTTTTTTAAAAGTACTACGTTTGGAAGCACACTTATAAAAATTAGAGGTTAACTTACTTCATAGAAATTGCTAGACAATGAATTATAATAAGAGATTTTCAAATCTATTTGTTGTGAGGAGTTAACTGTTATCACCATACAGAAAGACATGGGGCTGAAGCCTATTAGGGAATAAGAGAAAAATGTATGAACTTAAGAAATTCATTTACTTACTGTACCTGATCTAGAATTCCGGCTGGTACCTTGAAACAGATTGTTTTCTGGTTATTTCTTTTTTCTGTTTCTTCTTTTAACTGGAGGGGACTTTATTCTTCACACCTCTTCATTTACTCAATTATCTGCCTTTTTGTGTTTTTTTTTTTCCCCCTGATGCCCTCATCTTAGCAAATCGGGCCCTGAGAACTAGGATTCTTTCTAATACATACGTATTTTAAGAGATGTCTTACTCTTGTGTGGACCATCAGATTGGGCCAAAAAAGATTTCACTGGCTCATAAGAAAGATCCACTTCTGCCTGTATTACAATCTCAAAATTTGTTTGTATATAGTCAGGGAACTCAAGTAGGGTTTAAGAGTAAATTGAAAGTTTCCTGTTGAATAGTCTTTGTGACTATTTAAATCACCTTCTGAAATAATACGCTGATAGCTTTAAATCTGAGACCTCATAGTGTCAGATGTAAAATGGGAGAAACTAAATCATTACTTCATTTCTCCAAGGAACTCATCTCCATCGTTGGTCATCATTTATCAGCCAATTATAGATTCACAATTCAAGTCTCCGCCGTATACACCCAACTGGGAAAATTTTCTGAGTTCTCAAAGAATTCAGAGCTCTTCTTAGGGTCCCTACATGAGAACCAAGTAATACTCCCTTATGATCTCACTGACCAAACTTCAAATTTACTCCTAGTTTGGGTAAGGTTCACTTTAAAAAAATTATAGTGGAAGAACCAAGGAAGAATACATACAACTTTCTGGGTACTCAGTGTATCTCACCATTATCATTTACTTTTCACCAAAACCCTCATCCTGGCATGAATTTAAATCCTTACATTATCATATGTAATAAGACGATCATGTGGTACAATAGACTGATTCAGGGCCTGATAAACCTCCTGAGGTGCATTTATAATTCATAGTGGAAGGTAATGGAAACATGGTACAAAATCAGCAGGATTAACTTCACTGCAGATCTTGAGTAAGTGATCATTTTATCTATTCTAAGAAACTCCTCATCACTGCGGTCACGGAGAACATTGGCCCCCGCACATGTGATAACACTTCTGGGGGCAAAGCTGCCATTCTTGGAAGTCAACTCTGCAAAGACTTTTACCAGCTCAGAAACTTCTTGATGACCTGATCCTCGGGTAAGCAAAGACAGTGGAAGATTTTTTTTTTTTTCTGTTTTAGTAAAAGTTCAGAAAGCATTAGGGGCAACTTTCTAATAAAGCCTCCAACTCTCTCCATAATTGAAAATGAAAGACTCTGTCTTTCTGCCAGCAAAGAACATGCATGCATGTTGGGTTGGTCTGCAAAACACGGTCCATCCTTGAGGTAGTGCTTGCCTCACCATTTTCATCCCATTCGCTACCAGGACAGGCACCAGGCCAAGTTTGATGAGAAAGACATCTCCATATTTCTTTCTCATTTCCATGAATGTAAAGTAAGGATAGTTTCCATACTGCAGAAGATTCCCTATGATGGGAAAGGACCACGATCCAGGAGGAGACACCTGCTTTCTCCCCTTGCCCCCTGGCGCTCTTACAAAAACAAAACCATTGCCAAAGTTATGGTACAAGTAGCCACCTCCCGAGGAGTGATTGCCATGTCACTTGGATATCATTTTCACAAAGAAAGCACTAAAGAGTTAAGAGCATAAACCTAAGTTTTTCTATCCTAAGCAGAGACTAAGTAGTCTTTCTTTCTTGAAACATTTAAAGGAAGAGTACAGACTCTTTGTAGTTCATTGAAAGACATTCTTAACTGATGCACTAAGAGAGCAAAATCAAATTCTTGTAAAATGTGCTACGTCTTTGTCCCTCTTCTCACCACCAGCCTGAACCTTTCCATGTCAGTCACTGACATGCTAGAAAAAGAGGACGATTCAATGTACGAGGCAGTGCGGTCATTGGGAACGGGATGGAGACTATAGAAGCTGACTCATTGACTGGGGGCCCTTTGTCTTGTCACTTAACCTAAGGGTGTCTCAGTTTTCTCGTCTAAGTATCCCGCAGAATTAGTCATACTTTCTTTGAACAACCATTTTCTGAACCTCTCCCATTCCGGGTCAGGCGCTAAAAATATAAAACCAAATTTCATTAGATCAACAAAAATAAAATGATGGAGTGGAAAGTGATATCGAGAATTTCATACAGAGCAATCTGTCATCATTTGAGAACCAAATTAAATTATTATTATTATTTTTTTTTTTTTTAATTTTTTTTTTTTTCAACGTTTATTTATTTTTGGGACAGAGAGAGACAGAGCATGAACGGGGGAGGGGCAGAGAGAGAGGGAGACACAGAATCGGAAACAGGCTCCAGGCTCTGAGCCATCAGCCCAGAGCCCGACGCGGGGCTCGAACTCACGGACCGCGAGATCGTGACCTGGCTGAAGTCGGACGCTTAACCGACTGCGCCACCCAGGCGCCCCAAATTAAATTATTATTAAAATGTACTTGGTGAATTATAAGCCATGTAGTGAATATCTAATTGGTTGTTAGATAGCCCATCCTTGGACTTCCCAGCCTGCTTGTAAAGGTACTTTTCTGAAGCTATCTTTCTGCTCCGTGACCTGCCACATAGACAAGGGTGATTGGTCCAAGGATGGGCTACTGACCCAAGATGAACTTTCCTTAGGAATTTTGGAACTGAGACTGTGAATGATCACCCTCTCTTTGGGCAGCTAGATCTATAAACTTCAAGTCCAAAGATAAGATTTGGGGACCTTTCACCCACTGGGAGGCTTTGAGAAACTGGTGAAAGCAGGTCTGAAAAATTAAAAACACGAATGGCCTCATGACCTTGCATCCACTGCCTGCCTCTAGTACCTTCATAAGATCTTGTCCTTGGGTCCAATTCTTTCCTGCTTAAACAGCTAAGATTGATTTCTGTTATTTGCACCAAGAGAGTCCTAACAAAAGAAAAGTTTCATACACATGCAGAATATTGTTTTAATGTTTATTTATTTTTGAGAGAGAGACAGACAGAGGCGCAGAGTGTGAGGAGGGGAAGGGCAGAGAGAGAGGGAAACACAGAAGCTGAAGCAGGCTCCAGGCTCTGAGCTGTCAGCACAGCACCGGAAGCGGGGCTCGAACCCACAAACCACGAGATCATGCCCTGAGCCGAAGTTGGATGCTTAACCGACTGAGCCACTCAGGCGTCCCAACATGCAGAATATTTTTATTGGCTAATTAGCTATTGCATTTTATGGTAATTAGAGAATACAAACCCCCTTTCCCCGGAAAGAAAGCAGTGAAACTCTTCACACTTCTCAAATTACTGAGACAAGTAACACCGATGGGCAGTATACTCACTGACCAGTGTTTTAATATCCATTTCTCTTCGATTTTTGAATAAGCCAGCACTTGATTTCTTCTTTAAAAAAAAATTTTTTTTTTAACATTTATCCATTTTTTGATAGTGAGAGAGACAGAGCATGAGTGGGGGGAGGGGCAGAGAGAGAGGGAGACACAGAATCTGAACCAGGCTCCAGGCTCTGAGCTGTCAGCACAGAGTCCAACGCGGGGCTCAAACTCACGGATTGTGAGATCATGACCTGAGCTGAAGACAGACGCTCAACCGATTGAGCAACCCAGGAGCGCTTCAACTTATTTTTTTTTATTTTTTTAATAAGTTTTATGTATTTATTTTGAGAGAGAGAGAGAGAGCATGAGCAGGGCAGGGGCAGAGAAAGGGAGAGACAGACTCTCAAGCAGGCTCCATGCTGTCAGTGTGGAGCCCAGTGTGGGGCTCGAACTCACAAACTGTGAGATCGTGACCTGAGCTGAAATCAAGAATCCTATGCTTAACTGACTGAGCCATCCAGGCGTCACAAGATCAGCTTCTTTTTTAATGGGGGTGGAGGTGAGGGAACAAGAACCCAAATACGCGTTTAAACTAAGAAGAGAAAACTGAGTCCCTAATCAATGCAACAGCTACAATTTGCAAAACTCCCCTTTTGTCTCCATTGAGAAAGAATGCAGTGAGATCTTCATTGTGTTTCTGCTTTGCAATGGGCTGATTTTGCAAAACCTCTCCTGTTCCTACAACCATTTATTGTCCTTTTCCCTGTGACAGGTCCGGAACTAAGTACTAAATGCGCACTGTCTTTTCCAATTCGTACCTCTGGGAGGTAATGTATCATCCTGCTACAGAGAGGCTTGGAGAGGTAGAGTCACTTTTCCCATTTATTCCCCATTTTTTTTTAGTTTAACAGTGAATCACTGATTACCTCTAGCACTTGCTTTTTTTACGAATGCAATTTCTTACCTTGACAATTTTCAGCAGCGTTTCCAAAGTAGACTCCTAAATGGTGAGAAGTGGGTGTGCCTGGAAGAACGTTGGACCCTCAGAAAGATGACTGTTTCTTCACTGTTTCTTCCCTTATGGATCTGTGAATCTCATGTTAAATTATGATCTCTCTTGGCCTCAGTTTTCTCATCTGTAAAATGGTCCCTTCGGACTGGAAGGCTTCCAAGGCCAGCTCCAACCTTCAGCAATCAAAGCTAGAAGGGAAGAGGGAGCAGAAGTTCAGGTGTGATGCACGGGGTTAACCGCCCAGCAATGTTATGTTGCTGGTTTCCAGGGCAGTTAACAGTTCATTGAAAAATGTACGTAACTGTTCCGTGATCACCCTGAATTCTTTTTCAGCTTGGGCCCTTCTAGTTTCTTTTATCAAGTCCTCTTTAGCAGCTTACCAAGCCCAGACACATTGCCAACTTTCCCTGCAACTTTCTTGGAAAGCTCTGAAGGCACATTCTGTTCCTATTGTTTTGGGGTGAACTAGGGACGAGGACAGGGGATGTGAAGCCTCCTAAAGCTGGGCTACTGCACCATCAAACGTTCAAGGTGAACTCTACCTCCTTAGAGAAGAGCCCTCCCTCAGGAGCTGTTAAATCCTAGCAATGTCCACATCCCATGCATCTTGGGGTAGATGCATTCCAAAAAGCTCTTCAAGATGACTAAAGGACATTCTAGGTTGAGGACCTCTTTTAGGGGAAAACAACCCGCTAAGGAGATCAACAAATCCATTCAGCCAAATTACAGTGTAGTTTCGAAGGCTCACCTATGCCCGGAAATCTTGCCCATCAGTGTGAGGAATCTGGCAGAGGAATCAAAAGACAGAGAAGGTTTTGAGGAAAACCTGGTGTATCCTAGGAAACAGGAACACTCTGGTCACAGCAGCAACACCAGGCCTTGGGAAAGGCTGGGGGAGAACATTCCAGGAAGAGAGAGTGAGGGGTGGACCTGTGTGGCGAGGGGTCCAGAGCTGGATTAGAGCATTTGAGAGCTGGAGGGAGGGAGGGATGGGAAGGCCTCTGCAGGCGGACTTGGGCCTCGGAAGCCTGGAAAGTTCAGTGAGTGATGGGAGAGGGGCCACATCTGGAACAATGGGTTCTGGTAAGAGGGTAGGATAGAAATTAATCTTGGAAAAAAGCAGGGCAGGACAGGGAGAATGGAAAGACTAATAATCATTTTTAAGTTGCTGGTGACGAGCAGGGTAGGTTGAAAGACTTGTAGCAGAAACGCAAGGGGCAGGGAGGAAGAAAGAGCAGGGAACAGAAGCATTGCTTTGTTGTGAGGTTCTGGCAATCAGGAGAATGTGCCATCGTGAGGGTGGGAAGATGAATGAAATAAAAAATCCAGGAAATGTAGGTTCTCTTTCTCAGGTGGGTTGGGAAGGCTCTTGGAAGTCTTTACCAACCAGACAGATTTGTATTTCCACAACGAGAACAGTTAATTTATGAGTATGATATTCGTAACTTTGGTTGGAGAAAATATTCCTGTGTTAAGGCATTTTTCCTGAACCTGGATAAAGACCAGTTTTTCTACCTAAAGCCTGCTTTTTCTACTTGTGACAAGGTAAACAATCTGTGGTTTAGGGACATCTTTCTGCCAAAATGTCTGCAACTTAATACATAATAGAGTTTTTTTTTTTTTAAGCTTTGCAATTTTGGGCTAAGTAAATATTAGAATTTTCAAGGTCACTTATTTTTGAGGTCAGTTTTTTAATGTTTATTTATTTTTGAGAAAGAGAGAGAGAGAGAGAGAGAGAGAGTGAGTGGGGGAGAGGCAGAAAGAGAGAGGGAGACACAGAATCCGAAGCAGGCTCCAAGCTCTGAGCTGTCAGCACAGAGCTCGACGTGGGGCTCGATATCACAAATCATGAGATCACGACCTGAGGCGAAGTCAGACGCTCAACCAACTGAGCCACCTCAGGTGACCCTCAAGGTCATCTTTTAACAAAAAAGTCCAAGAATGATGATTGGTAGCCAGTACTTTCTCACATAGGGAAGAAAGCAAGCCCCCAACTTGAATGCTAAACCTGACATATTCCCTCAAGAGTGTCCTTCAGGCTCTGGGTTACATATTGACATTCACAAAATATTAGAGATTTCTAAATATCTAAACTCTAAAAGTCATATGCTAAATAACTGGACAAGGGCTAACAAACCATACGAATTTTCTGACCTTCTTGCAGAAGCTGTATTAATTGGATTTTAATCATCTCATACTTAGCTACTGAGAAAACAAAGCAAAATATTTTTGCTCCTAATGTTTCTCTGTGAAGTATCATCTTCTCTAATATAATTAACCCCACATTGGATTAATGTATAGATATTATGTAGTCGTATCAAATTCCTTGTGCAAGTACCCATATTATAGACAATTGAAAATAGTTGCTTGACAATGTGTTAATTGAAAGGTTTGCTAGGAGAAGATAATGACAATCACCTTATATTTCCATTAGTTGAGAGGAAAATCCATTCCAAAGCAATAATTGTGGCAGTTAATGTTCATTGTGAGCTTACAAAAAAAAATAGAAAAGACCTTTTTGTATTATTCCAGTTATTTCTTATAACCAAGATCAGACGGAACTGCTATTGTTTCTCTGTTTGACAGATGATGAATGCTGAGGCACAGAGAAGCTACAAACTTTGCTCAAGGTAACAGCGTGCAAGTGGTGGAAAAAGAGATTTGAACCCAACTAGTATAGCTCTAGCGTTTGTGCCCCTACCTCTGATTATACCACCTTATCCTGGAGAAATCTACAGCTGAAATCTGACGCTTCTACGGCTAACGACACCAACCTTTACCGATATGACTTCCTAATGCAAGAGGAAACCACTTAGGATACTAGGGCTACTCCTCCAAATTAGGCTGTAGGATATCAGATCCACCCTTGCCCTAAATGGCCATGGGTTGTGTGTTAGTTTCCTGGGAATGCTGTCACAAATTTCCACACATGTGATGGTGTACAGCAACAGAAATTTATTAACTCGTAGTCTGGAGGCCACGCGTCTGAAATCAATGTGTTAGTAGGACTTGGCTCCTCCTAAAGGCTGTAAGAGGGAATTTCACTTTGCCTCGTCCAGCTTCTGGTGGCTCCAGGTACTCCTTGGTTTATAGCTGCATCACTCCAATCTCTGCCTCTGTCTTTGCATGGCCCTGTTTTTCTCAGTTTCTCCTCTGTGTGTCTCTTACAAGGACACTTGTCATTGGATTTAGGGCTCAGGTGAATAACCAGAGTGATCTCAACTTGAGATCCTTAATGACATTTACAAAGATCATTTTTCCAAATGACGTCACATTCACAAGTTCTAGGGTATGGACATATCTCTGTGAAGGCCACTAGTCAACCCACCGCAGATGCGATATCACAATCATTACCGTTGCCCCACGATCAAAGAATTGTAATCAGGCCATTCAGATTCTATTTATTTTTATTATGTTCCCTATGAGAAGCAGCTTAGCAGAGTCTCTGAATCCGTATTTCTGGGGTTCAAATACAAGCTCTGTTATCTCATGGGTTCATAAATGTGAACACTTAAAAAATCTCCCTCTAACTCAGTAGCCCTTATCAGTAAAATGAGGACTTAAAACAGTACTTCCCTTAGAGGTTTGTCAAAAGAATAAAAAGTATTTAATAGCTGCAAAACACTTAATACTTGGGACGCAGTCATCATTCAGAAAACAGTAGCTTCTATTCACAGAAAAGGAATGTTATACCCTTAGGGATTACGAGGAGGGGGCGCTTCATGGAAATGGTGATATTTGACATAAATTTAAAGCATAAATGGGAAGAAATGCTAAGCAGAGAAAAACATTTGAAAAAGTAGAGATATTTAACACAACTTGGCATGGTTAAGAAATGAAGTGAGATATAAAATGGTGGAAGGTAAGCCTAGAACCTGGCTTCCTAAGCCAGAACCTCCAAATGATTCCTAAATCTTTAATCTCTCATACCCCACAACTAGTGGCCTGGCCTTACAAATTTGGCCACCTATATATTTCTCACTGTCCTGGCATCTTTATTCCCAATTGCCATTAACTAGATCTGGTCCCTTTTTAATCTTTTGTCAACTATTTTTTAATGTTTATTTATTTTTGAGAGACAGAGAGAGAGACAGAGAGAGAGAGCACGAGCCAGGGGAGGAGCAGCGAGAGAGGGAGACACAGAATCTGAAGCAGGCTCCAGGCTCCGAGTTGTCAGCATGGAGACCGATGCAGGGCTCGAACTCAGGAACTGTGAGGTCATGACCTGAGCCAAAGTCGGATGCTCAACCGATTGAGCCACCCAGGTGCCCCAATCCTTGTCAACTATTATGACAGCTTTCTATATTAGCCAAGACCGCAGTTAGCAGCCAGTACGAACAACAGGAACTTCAGAATGGCTTAAATAAAGAGGATTTATATTTCTGATATAACAAGTTGCCTAAAGGTAAGTGGCTGCTTCCACTGGTTCAACAGCTCCATGAGAGTTGGGGTGATATCTCTACCACTCTGGTCTTTTTCTTTTGGTTGCTATAAGGCTACTGCAGCTGTAGCTATCACATCCATATTCAAAATGACAAGGAGAACTACCATGTCAGCCACACCTGTACAATTCTAACATTTAAGAAACAGTAAGTTTCCCAGAAACCACAAGCAGACATCTGCTTAAGTCTCATTACTATAAGAGAAGCTGAGACGGTAAATATTTGGCTCTCCATAATTTCACTGCGCAGAAAAGAAGGCTCAGCTGTAAAAAAGGAGAGCAGGCTGGGAGTATAATTCACATGGTCTGCCAGTCCTCACGAGGAGTGGTCTTGTCTCCAGTCTCTCCCCAGCCAGGTCCCATTCCAATGGTCCAATCAGCTTCCAGATAGATGAATGTGATCGTATTATTTCCTTAACTTCCAGTCGGCCTGCAGAGTGAGTGCCCTTCAATACCACCTGTGACTTCATCTGTCTTTCCAGTGTCATCTTTTGCTGTTTACTCCTTTACGTTTCGTGTTATGTCTGCTTTCTCTTTGTCTGTTAGGATTTTGTCTAGAAGATAAGAGAGGCTCAACACCTGTGTGTGGTGTGAATGAGAGAATTCTTCACACATCCAAAGGTTTACCCCTGTCTCTCCAGTTTTTACCATTTCCTTGGCCTGGTACGTCCTTAAGCTCCACATTGTGGACCTGAAAAATGCCACTTTAATCTTCAGGGCTCACTTGATTCTATGAGACCTGCTCTGGCTTGCTCTCTTTTTTCTTTCTTGATTGTTGCAGTGGCTACCATATCACCCAGATCTGCTCTTCGGGGTCAACACACACATCTCAGCAGTCACTGGGGAATTTCTGTGGATGATAGCTCTCCAGACAATTTCGCCGTTGGTTTCAAGAAATCCCCTAACTCTGGGCTTCCCTCTCTTCCAGGAGGCTGCAGCTAGCGACTGACTGATGTCGAGAAACAGACACCCTACTGCTTTGACTCGCTCAGGACAACTGCAAAGTCTCATTCCTACTCCATCACTCCCAGGAGGATCCACTGAGACGTTGGTTCAGCTGCATATACATTATGATTCAAGTTCCTCTTCTGCCCGAATCTGTTTTTCCTCCCTTCCTTGCAAATGTATCTTCTGGCAGTTCTCCTCAGCAAGACTTCTATGTAGAAATTTCCATTCAGAATCTTTCCAGGGAAGCCAATCGAAAACCACTACATGGGAATTTGTGACAAATAGCATATCATCTTTTGGTCAGTCCTGGCCATGTAGGGATATTTAGCATTTTTATAAACTGACTGTTTCCTAAAGTCAACTCTCCTGGGCAGGTCTGGACTCCTACCATCCCAGGAGGATTACTCATCTCGCATTCAAAGTTTAAAACAGGAAGATATTTTCTAGAGAAAGTGACATTTAAAAACTTGCTTAAAAAACTAGAAACTTTATTTAAGGCTTCTTTTTTTGTCTTATCAAAATTACAATCATAAAAGCCACAATCCTACAGGCACAAATGTCTGTATCGATACAGAAGACTTACATTACTTTTTAACGTTGTCCTTCTATCTGATCACACCTTCGTGCACCCAAGCCTACCCCACGGCCACCATGCACGTAAATACCCTCCTACATACACACAAGCAGTGTTCTTGACAGTGAGTATGAGGTATCCAAGAAGTCTCAAATATAGGCCACCTACATTGGCACTTTCTCAGAAAAGTAGCTTAAATCTCTTTTCTAGGTGTGCATATAATATAGAATAAAATTGACTTGCTACCCATTTTGATAAATGCAATGGAATTTGGTGGATACACTAAAGGTAACCATCTGTGGATGAAATATAGCAGATGGTGTCTGCCTGAGTTTCTTTGCTCCTGCCACGATCAAACCGTTTCCTTGCTGGTAAGAAACAGAACAGGAAATGATGAAAAATTAACTTCATGATAACCATTTGAGGGCTACCAGATATAGGAAAAAGAAGCAGTAAAATATGAGCTCTACACTTCTATTTTGATACCCAGTCCAGACTCCTTGGAATGACACCTTCTTAGAGAGACGTACATGGGATATTACTAGTGCCAAAACCTGGTATTTCAATCTGAGTCCGCGATCAGAAGCTAAGGATTCCACAGATCATTTTATTAGCCAACAATCCCTCTTAGAGTCTGAGATGCCCTAGTTGAGCACGTATTTGCAGCCTGTTGGTAGATCACTGGACGCCTATCGGGGACCTCTGAGGCCAGTTGATGGCTGTGGCTCACAAAGGCAGTTGTAGTTGGTGCCTGTGTTAGACAACCGAGTGTCATCAGCAAAAAAGGACCGTGTAGCCTTAGGAGAGTCTCATTTTGTTCACTAAAACCCAATACCGATTCAATAAGATACCACAGGAAAATACAAAAGTGGGCTTATATATCACTTATTACAAGTATTTGAGTATAAAGTTTGGCAAAGCAGTCAAAGAAGCTAATAACGCATTTCTACTTTTCTAACCGAGTGGCTTCTGGTTGCATACTGCGACATCACGCTTCGATCCTTGGACCCAGACAGCCAACTTCTTTGGATTTGTCATAAAGAGATAATCAGCCAAGGACTTAAAATGTGTGCACAAAGATACTAATCACGACATGATGACAGGGAAAATTCTGAAATCACCCAAATTTCCTTCAGTATAACATTCCATATGAGGACTACTTTGCATCCCTAGAAGGTATAGTAGTAACTCAATATTTATAACCATGGAAGAGGTCTATGCCATATTGCTTAGTACAAAACTGGACACCACACCACATGCACTAGGAAGAAATTATCTCTATAAAATTATACATACACAACCAAGCACGCACACATATTCATAAAGACATGGTATCTGGAAGCATATTCTTACCTGTTCCTAAAGGAATTGGAGAAAATATTTACTTCTTCGTACTTCGCTGCATTGATCAAACTTGTTTACAGCGTGTGTATGTCATTCTGTTAATTTCAAAATGTCAAAATCTACTTTTGGTTTGTTAATAATGTTTTTACACGTCACCCTTTCTAATCTGTATGTCCATTTCTGTACTTACTCTACTTATTTACTTGTTTTTGCCTGTTATACTCCTATTTGCGTTATTCTGATTGCTAATGATACAATCCTCAACATTACTCGAAGATACCAAGTTGGTGGGTTGCAAACCTTCCCAGAAAACGGGGCTGATACACGTAGCATGAACCCTGACATGACCAGCTAGCTACTCTGACATGACCTCCCAGCAGCAGGGAGGAAAGTGGATCCCTTGTCTTTGAGGGCGTAAGGCCTGGCGGGGAACGCGTAAACGTAATCAAGGAGTTGTCCAGTTATGCACAGGTGGGAGACATGCTGACATCAAAAAGAAATAAAAGATTTCTAATGTCAAAGGCTAGAGAAGAGGGAATAGAGCATGGTCCTTGCTGAGTAACTCACCTGTCCTTTCTGAACCTACATTTCTTTTTATTTTAATTTTTTTAAACGTTTATTCATTATTGAGAGATAGAGAGAGATGGAGCATGAGCAGGGGAGGGGCAGAGAGAGGGGGAGACATAGAATCCAAAGCAGGCTCCAGGCTCCGAGCTGTCAGCACAGAGCCTGACGCGGGGCTCGAACTCCCAAACCGTGAGATCATGACCTGAGCCAAAGTCGGACGCTCAGCCAACTGAGCCACCCAGGTGCCCCTGAACCTACATTTCTTTTCTCATATACAGTTTGCTGTGGTTATTAGAAAAGTGTGTGTCACGTGCCTGGTTTATAGTAAGCTGCTGACTGATGATAGCTGTGATTGCTATTATGAGTATTACTGTGACTACTCTCACAGTGCTGCCATGAAGAAACGCAGTATTGAAAATCACATGCTGAGGGGCACCTGGGTGGCTCAGTCAGTTAAGTGTCAGACTCTTATTGGCTCAGTTCATGATCTCACGGTTCCTGGGTTTGAGCCCCGCATCAGGCTCTGTGCTGACAGCATGGAGCCTGCTTGGGATTCTCTCTCTCCCAATCTCTCTTCCCCTTCCCCACTCATAATCTCTCTCCCTCTCACTCTCTTTCTCTCTCTCTCTCTCACTCTCTCAAAATAAATAAATAACTTTTTAAAAAAGAAATAAAATCATGTGTTGAATTTTATCATGTATCCATTTAAAACGGATAATTTATAGAAAGGAGAAAGGAGGGTTCTTATCCCACAACACAAGAAACTTTTCTTTTCTTAAAAACATCAAGTATTAACCAAATTTCTACACTTCTTTACTCATAATGATTCACCCTGAAAGGAAGAACTTCTTCTTCTATATTTCACTAGAATGTAATAAAATATAAATTTTAATTTAACAGCACCTACTTCATTCCTAGAAAATCCAATTTTCTGTGCAGGAATTGAACAATTAATTTTGCCCTCAGATAGACAATGCTTGGTCTGTGGGATATTCTGCACCCACAGTGTGGGATAAACTTTTTCCTTGGTCTCAATTTCCACAAAGCACAAGCAGTTGCCTTCAAACACTGCAGAATATTTTTCATTCTGATACATTTCATATTACCAGGGTAAGAAATTACATATAAAAATTGCACACGTTGAAAATGAAGGCTGCCCTAATGAGTTTCTTTTTAATTTCTCATTTCAGACTTGACAAATAAATTGCAATCACACATATTGGCCTGTGATGTTGTTTATTAGCCTAATATATCCTATATCTAACATGTGGTACCATGGCAAAGAAATAAAATCAATCAGCTAGTAAGTTTTCATCATCACAGCAATATCCAATATGAAGCTGTTCACATCAGATAAACTTTAGAATCTGATATTCAAAACTCCAGAATACAGATATTAACATACAATGATCTCTCAGGTAGTTTAGAAATGTGACTTTCCGGTTAATTTAGTACTTTGATTAACTGTATGGGAGAAGCTAATTAACTATATGGGACTCACTAATGGGAGAAAATACTTGCAAATCACATGCCTGACAAGGAATTAATATCCAGAATATATTTAAAAAACGTCTACAACTCAACAAAAACAACAATCCAAGAGAAAAAGATGGACAAAGGACTTGGATAGACCTTCTCCAAAGAAGACACACAAATGGCCAAAAAGCACGAGAGACATCCTCAACAGCATTAATTGTCAGAGACATGAAAATCAAAATAACAATATGGTATCACTTCACACCCATTAGGGCTGCTGTTACAAGAGCAGAACAAAAAATCCCAGGAAATGACACGTGTGGTCAAGGTTGTGGGGAAATTGGAACTTCCTGTGCATCACTGGTGGGAACATGAAACAGCGCCAGCAGCTGTGGAGGACAGAATAGCAGTTCCTAAAGAAATTGAGCATATGATTGAAAGATGCTCCTTGACCAAACGATAATTAGTCTCCCCTGAACCTTCTCTCTCTTTTTACTATTAAATTGAAAACATTAATTCTGGTGTCGTTGACATACAATGTTATGTTCGTTTCAGCAATATAGTGATTCAACAAGTCTGTACATTACACAGCGCTCACAGTGATACCTGTGCTCTTGATCCCCTGCACCTGTTTCACCCATCCCCCCACACCCCCCTCTGGTAACTGTCAGCTTGTTCTCTGTATTAAGACTCTGTGTTCTGGTTTGTCTCCTTTTTCTTTTGTTCCTTTGTTTTGCTTCTCATGAAATTCGACTTTGAGTGAAATCATGGGATATTTGTCTCTGACTTACTTCGCTTAGCGTTACACCCTCTAGCTTTGCAACATGTTGTTGCAAAGGGTAAGATTTCATTCTTTTTGTGGATGAATAATATTCCACTGGGATATATACCACATCTTCTTTATCTAGTCATCCATCCATGGACACTTGGGTCGATTCCACAATTTGTCTGCGATAAATAGTACTGCAATGAAACATAGGGGTGCAGATATCATTCCGAATGATGTGTTTTCATACTCTTTGGGTAAATAAATCCCTCATAGTGGAATTACTGGTTCATATGATAGGTTTTTTTTTAGTTTTTGAAGAACCTCCACGCTGTTTTTGAAAGTAGCTGCACCAGTATGCATTTCCATAAACAGTGCACAAATGTTCTTCACATCTTCTCAGAACCTTCTATTTGACCGGGCCTTGTCCTCAGCCCTGTCTTCATTTAGCATGGTACACTTGTAGCAAGAATCCTGCTAACTCAGGTAAGACAGAATCTTTTACCCTTGATATCTGTTAAAGTTCTTCGTCCCACTCTGTTGGTAACTGGTCACCATGGTCAGTCTTCAACAAGAGTCCTAGGTCAATTTAGCATGAATTCCCCTACCCTTGATGTGTTTTTCCATTCACTGACCCTCTCAATCTGCTCAATGGCCATAAATCTCTATCTGTCCTTGATGTGTTCCGAGTTGAACCCTATCTCTCTCCCCTACTGTGACAGTCTTGACCCCCTTCTGCAATAATCCTGAATAAAGTCTTTCTTACCGGCCTAACAAGTGCCAGAATAATTTTATCTTTAACATGATCCAAAAATTCACTTCTGGGTTTATACCCAAATAACCAAAAGTGGGTATTTGTACGGATATCTGTAACTCATGTTCATAGCAGTATTATTCTCACTATACACCAAAACATGGAAGCAACTCAAGTTTCCACTGGTGGGCAAATGGGTAAACAAGATATGATATATACATGTCATGGAATATTACTCCACCTTAAAAAAGAAGAAAATTCTAATTTCTATGCCACAATATGAATGAATGTTGAAGACATTATACTAAGTGAAATAAGCCAGCCACAAAAAGACAAATAGTGCATAGTTTCACTTATACGAGGTGCCTGGAGATGTCAGATTTGTAGAGATGAAAAGTAGAATGATGGTTTCCAGGGGGCTGGGGGATGGGGAAAATGAGGAGTTATTATTTGCTGAATATGCATAGTTTACAAAAATTAGTTTCAGTTTGGCAAAATCAAAAAGTTCTGGAGAAGCGTGGTTGTGAAGATTGAACAACAATGTGGAATGTACTTAATACCACTGAAGTGTATGCTTAGAAATGGTTAAAGTGGTAAATTTTATGTTATATGTATTTTACCACAATAAAAAAAAGCACCGTGATTGACATTCTCAAGTGAAAAAAATAGTTCTCGACACACCGAGCTTCTTGTTCAGTTCATAGTATCATAATACAGTTTCCACTTATTTATTATGTGTTTCTCATTCAGCTTATACCACGGCATGATTTTAAAAAAAAAACCTTGTAAAAAACATAAACCAAAAAACCAAGAAAATCAGAAACAGGTGCATAAATACAGAAAACAAAATGGCGGTTGCCACAGGGAATGGGGGAGGGGGGATGGAGAAAATAGGTGAAGGGGATGAAAGGTACAAATTTCCAGTTAGAAAATAAATTAGGAATAAAAAGTGCAGCATAGGGAATATACTCAAGACTGTAACAAATGAAGAGTGACAGATGGTAGCTACATTGATCCTAGTGAGCATTTCGTAATACATAAAATTGTTGAATCACTATGTTGTATATCTGAAACTAATATAAGATTATACGTTATCTATACTTCAGTTAAGGAAAATGTGGTCTAGATTTTCTTCCAAGTATCCCCTCTTACTGATTAAAATTCTTTTTTTAGTTTAAGCCTTTATTTTTGTATTCTTGCTAAAACATTTCAGAACTAGTTAGCTGGCATTCTTTTTTTTACCCTTTATTTTAAAATTGCAGTGATTGAATACTTGAAATTTTCTTAAATAAATATAAAAGCTGCTCTTTCTTTGTAAAAATAATTTTATTTTTTTATAAATTTTTTTTTTCAACGTTTATTTATTTTTTTGGGACAGAGAGAGACAGAGCATGAACGAGGGAGGGGCAGAGACAGAGGGAGACACAGAATCGGAAACAGGCTCCAGGCTCTGAGCCATCAGCCCAGAGCCCGACGCGGGGCTCGAACTCACGGACCGCGAGATCGTGACCTGGCTGAAGTCGGACGCTTAACCGACTGCGCCACCCAGGCGCCCCTGTAAAAATAATTTTAAAGAGTACTTGACCCAGCAGAGTAATTAGTATGACTGTATTAATAGGTCTGGATTTGACCCGAGACCTGATTTGACTGGATTTACTTCAGGGAACAAACCCATTTAAAGGGTTGAAAACAAACTCAAGAAGATATCTCGTCCGTTTGTTCTAAGGAGGACTCACCCATTCGCAGAAGGTGGCTCTTTATTATTCTATATTCACTTTTCTAAGACTTTGATTCAAAAGAATCTATTCTACTTCTTAATAATACTATTCCTGGTTCAAATTGCCTGTGTTTAACAATAGACTCTTTATAAAATGTATTCCCTCTTTTTCTTCCTACTTAGGAAAGAATATAGTCTGTTTCTCTAATGCGTGTGTCTGAAGGAGAAATGTGCCCCTATCTGTCAGGGGAATCGTGCCAGTTTAAAGAGGAAGTCAGTTTATTCAATTTGTCATTTCCCCTGGTACATTAATGTCTTCAAGTAAGTGGGACAAAATGTCTCTCAAAGAGAGAAATTATCCCTAAGGGGGGAAAAAACTTATATCTTACAAGAGCCTTTCTTGGTGGCTGGTTGAGTGGCCATGCTTTCTACACAGTAAGCTATTTGGTGAACAGAGAAGAATTTCCAAAAAATATTTACTCTCATTGTTTAAAACTATACAGTGGCTTGCTTAAGACGTCTATGACCTAAATCAATTTCTTGAAAACATTTTGTTTAAACCCCTCTCTTTTAAAAATCGAGATTGTCTTCAGTTCACCTCCCTGGGGAGGAATCCTGAGCTGAAAGGACAAGGCTGCAAATGGTGGAATGACCAGTGAACATTTAATTGTGCGGACATCTTATTAGGATTTTAATTATTTTCATTTGTGCTCTGCTTACAAATATATTTTCGGTGATCTGTTTCTAACCCTGGTTTTTGAGTAATCCTGTAGTTATTTACTTTAGCTGTTAGAGTTCTTCCTTCCATTGGTGATGATTCTAATTCCTTTCCTACTTGATACAATTTGCCTAAACAAGATGTAGATTATCTGATTTACTCACCATTATATGCTGAGTTCCTACCCCATAGTGTGAGCTCTATAAGCATCTGTTAAATACATAAATGGATGAGTGCAGACCCACTAGCAAGAGTGATCCTACCTTCCACTGTACGATGACCTTCCCAAATCATCCCTCCCTACCAAATTATTTAATCTGATCCTCACGGGACCAAAAGCATCCTTGACTGAGACTGTAAGAGATAAAGGAAACAGAAGAACCTCTTTTTGGTTGAGATTATAGTAGACCTGGGTGCCAATTATATCTGGCTAGGAAAAGTGTTTTGTTTGGTCCACACATTTCAATCAATGTCCTATATTTAGGTATTAGAAATTCTCACATAAAAGCTCAGCTTGTCTTAAAAGATCATAAGATCTGGCAACACTAGGTTCAGCGTTGGCTGGACCTGGAGTGGCTGACTGATTTCAGTGGGTCGTGTGTGTGTCTTTTCTTCTTGCTGGTCTTCCCTACCAGGTTGTGAGTCCCCCAGAGTCATCCTAGCATGTTTTCTTTATAGCTGGGACTCAGCAGCCATGTGCAGAAGAATGCATAAATTATCAATGGGCCACAGACAGTCCTTAAGGTCAATTTCGAGGAGGGTTGAAATAGTTATAAGGCTTAGTCCTCTGCTCTCTTCCTCACTGCATCCAAGCCCATGGCTTATCCAAGCCTATGGCTTAACTACCATGTCTACCTTAAAGCTGGGTTGAAAAGCTTAGCCTGCCTCCTGGACCGTAACTGGAAATCTCTAACTGTCCCTTAGCAACTCGGACTATGTCAAGAGCTTAACACATTGTCTAGTCAGAGAGTACTTTCCAGTTGACCACCCAGTTTTCTGTAACTCTTACCATTAGCCTCCCATCCGCATAACCTTGACATCTCAGCAAGTGTAGGTTCCTCCTCTCCTGACAGGCACATTCCACGAGTTGCCAGGTCTTGTTCATTCCTCAAAATAGTGAATGTCTCTTTTCTCTTTCCTTCCTCTCTTGGAGGTCACGTTTTGTTATCTTGATAAACATTTAATTGCTCTTCTTGACTCAAGTCTCTTGACTTCCAATATAGATTTATTCATAATGCCAACAAATATTTGTCAAATGTTCACCACCCTCTTAGGAGTTAAGGGTTGAGCAGTGAGCAAAAGTGAGTCTCTACCCTCATGCAATGTGTAGCCAGCAAATGCACGAACACGTACATAATCATACAATGCCAAAGGGTAATAAATTATATAAAGAAAAGCAGAGTAAAAGAATCGGTAGTGATGCAACACAGAGGTACAACTTTTTAAAAAAAATAATTCTTTTTTTTTTTAATTTTTTTTTTTCAACGTTTATTTATTTTTGGGACAGAGAGAGACAGAGCATGAACGGGGGAGGGGCAGAGAGAGAGGGAGACACAGAATCGGAAACAGGCTCCAGGCTCTGAGCCATCAGCCCAGAGCCCGACGCGGGGCTCGAACTCACGGACCGCGAGATTGTGACCTGGCTGAAGTCGGACGCTTAACCGACTGCGCCACCCAGGCGCCCCAAAAAAATAATTCTTTTAATGTTTACATTCCTATGCAATTAAAGGGAACTTATCGCATATAGCTGCCAGATTAAACTGCGTTTTTCTCTTGGTGACGCTGAGTCTATACCTGAGACAGAATCATCACTTGAAGAGTCCGCTTGAATGTGCCTTTATGTTCGCCTGCAAAGCAGTATGTCACAGTAATCCAAGCCCATCCTGTAGCATTTTGTGTCTGGGATGAAATGCTTTGCTCCATCAGGAGGTAGCTTTCTACACCTACCACAAGGGGGAGCAAGTCTTCTCCGGGATTTAAGACCATAATTCCATTCCACACTTGCCGCCCAGATAGTTTAGCTCCTCCGTGCTTGGTTCCCATGAATTTTTCTATTCTTGGTTTTTTGTTTTTGTTTTTGTTTTCTTTTAATCTCCTGCATGTCTTTCCCACAACAAAAGGGAAATTCCTTCTTCACCTTATGTATAGCCCCTTAGAGTTTGCTTGACTCTATTCCTCTAGCCACTATTTCTACCAGATTCTTAATTCTCTGTTTTTAAAGATCTGGATATCTAAAATGGCACCAGAGCTTGTGGAGAATATTTATTGGTACAAATAACAATTCAAGGGGAAACCGGAAATGGCCTTTCAGTCAGCAGCTTACATGGACGGCAGGTAACATATTTTTGTCCCTCAGTTTACCTGAATTATCAAATGCAGTTAGGTATTGGATACTTGCCAAATAGGAAAAGTTCTTTACTAAAACTGGGGGTTCCAATACTGTACGTATATACAGGCTGGCAGGAAGATTAGAGACAATCTGAACTCAAAATTTCCAGTTGGCCAATAAAGGCGTTAAATCACAGAGTGTCAGATGATGTTGGTGGTTCAGGAACTCGTTTATGTGCATTGTTCTTCCCATGAGGCCATGCCACCTCTCTTGGGATCAAGAGGCAAAATCTGAACTAAACTAGTTTTCTCACAAGTCTTGCAATATTCTGCTGATAATCATTATAAAAATGTTGCTTTGAGTTCTGAATACTTCAACGCATCTTATACCCACACATAATACTATCTATGTTAATTGAAGTAGGTCTATCTGTGCTGATTTGAGATGCAGACTGAGTGAAGGAAGCAAGTCAAACAATAATAATGAAGACAATGGAAATAAGAGTCATACCCCATAAGGATGACTTCTGTTTATATAAAGAAAACTGTGTATGTCAACACACGGATAATATTCTGGAAGTATGTACAGTCAAAACTGCTCACCGTGATATTCTAGACAGGAAAGAAAAAGGAGGAGGTGAAATGCCTTCCAAGGAGGCTTTCAATTTACACTGTGCTTACTTCCATACTGTTTGAGGTTTTGCAACAAACATGCATGACTTCTGAATTTATGACCCTTTAGGGAGGCAAAAATCAAAATCATAAAAGGAAACACCACAGGAACATTATTAGGGGAAGAAAATGGTACTTTTATGAAAGGCCCTTGAACTTGAAAAAACAAAGACATCTTTATTTTCCCACTGAAAATACAGTCAGTGACTAACCAACACAATAATAAGAACTCAAGATACAGGCCTAGTGGTGACTTATAGTGAATCGAATTATGACTAACAAAGAATGGACTTTTTTTGCAGAGGGGTTAAAAAATTCTCACGAGCTACGTCTGTGTACGTCAACTACACGGATTCTACTATTCACCACAGTGGATATCCAAAAGAGATAAAGACATCTAGGCTTTTTTACTGCTCAAAGTTCAGGCACAGAGGTGTTTCACCCTCCAATACTTGGCCTAAAAGAATGGCCAAACCCTGGGAAGTTACTACTAGGAAGCTTTCTATAAACTTCTGACTAGTGTCTTCTTATGTCCACTAATCCCCTGTTAGCTTTGCTTATAAAAATGTAATTATATTAATGAGTGTCTTTTATCTAAATTGAGCTCTATAGTTTCTCCTTTCCTAAAATTAGAACATAAGAAATAATTTTGAACCCTTTATATATTTCATGTCCTTTATGTAATATTCATATGTTTTATTAAAGGAACATTTATCCCACTCCTCTCCTGACTCCTCACATTGCCATAAGGAAAATGGTATTCAGTCTCAACCTCCAACTTAGAAAGGTATTAAAATAATACTTCTTGCTTTTAAAGAATGTACTCTTTTTTAATTTTTTTTTTTATTTTGGAAGAGAGAGAGAGAGAATGCATGAAAACAGGAGAGGGGCAGAGAGAGAGGGAGAGAGAGAATCCCATGCAACCTCTGTGCTGTCAGTGGGCAGCCTGGTACGAGCCCAAGAACTATGAGATCATCACCTGAGCTGAAATCAAGAGTTGGACACTTAACCGACTGAGCCACCCAGGTGCTCCTAAAATAAACATTTCTAATCCCTTTCTCTCCCTGGCCATTTCTCCCTTGGCTGAAGGAATGGCTTATCTGATTGGTGAGTTCAGTGAGAATCTGGCCTTCTTCAGTGCCAGCTTTCTCCATTGGCTGAGATGTTTCGTGTTGAAGTTCTTGTCCATGAATGGCCTTGCACCTCGTCTATTGTTCTTTTTCTCTTGGATCGTTCTGTTCTTAAATGGAACATGCTTTCATTCTGCTGCTCTTCAGTGCCCACTTGTCTGCCATTCTCTACTTTCTCCACCTTAGATTGGTGGGGTCAAATCCTAATGAAAGGAAGACCCACAATGTACCCAAATCCAGTATTATCAGAATAATCCTGATTCTGGACTTTGATCCTCATTTATCTCCTTGGGTTATCTCTAAGTTGTTTATGACCCATAGGAAGAGATGTGCGTGTACTTGGTAAGCTCGAGAACTACATATCCAAGTGTCTAATATGTATTTTCTCTTGGGGCATCTCAAAATAACCTAAAAAAGTTGGCACACTCAAAGCTAACTCATAATTTTCTCCCTTGGATGAAAATAAATTAGCAAAATAGTAAGTCCCTTTTGGGTATCCTCTGTCATAGCAAATGACATTAGCTTATTTCTAGTTGTACAAGCCAGAAACCAGAAGTCTTCCCTAACCTCTTTCTTGTTTCACATATCCAATGCTTACACTTCTCTCCATCTCTGTCCCCTCCGCCTTATTCTAAAACACCCTCATCCTTCACCTGAATTACTGCCATTGCCTCATAATTGGTCTGCCCACATGTTCTCTGGTCTCTGTTCAATGAGCTCACCATGTTATGGCCAGCAGCATCTTTTCCATGCCATCGATGGCATTTTATTTCTCTTTTAATAGACAAAACTCCTGGCATAGAAAGCAGTAGGAGTGAGCAAACTTTTCCCTCTAAGGGGCTAGATAATAATGTTTTAAGTTTTCTGGGCTATAATTTCTTTGTAATAACTTTTCAACAGTTATGGTAATGATCAAACAACTATGGACAATATGCAAACAGATAGGTGGCTGTAGTCCAAAAAGAGTTTACATATAAATCCAAGTGATGGGCTGAGTTTGACTCATAGGCTATCGTTTGCCAACCCCTGCCCTAGAATATTCTGCATATCACAACCTTATTTACCTCTCTGCCACCACCAATGCCACTCCAATTCACTTCCTTCATGCTTTTATTTTATTATTTTTTTAAAATGTTTATTTAAGAGACAGAAAGAGAACGTGTGAACGCATGAGCAGGGGAGGGGCAGAGAGAAAGGGAGAGACAGAATCTCAAGCAGGGATTGGTAGCACAGAGCCAGATGCAAGGCTTGAATTCACGAACTGTGACATCACGACCTGAGCCGTGATCAAGAGTGTGATGCTTAACCAACTGAGCCACCCAGGAACCCCAGGAATAGTGTCTTTCTATTTTTTTATCATCGCATCCCCTGGCCCTAATGCCTACTACATAGTTGGCACCATCTAAATTCTTGTTGACTGACTGAACACATGAATGAATCATGGGTGAATTGTCCCCACTCCACCACTAGCAGCCTCCAACGTCCTGTTGTAACCTGTGCCTCTATTCTCTAGCCTTCTCTTCATAAAGTGTTTCTAGTGATGTTTCTCTCTTCCTCTTTCCATATCAATCTCCCTTTTTCTGCATCGTTGGAGGACTTTCTATTGCTGTGAATATACCTCCATGTCCTTCGCACACATCTGTCTTCTCTGGTGAGTGTTCTACCTTTGGCTCCCAGATACTCATGCCACAGATTGGTCGAATCTCTCCAGCCTCCTGGAACACATTTGTAGTAGAACATGGTTGCTTTTATTCATGTGTTGCAATGTGAGAGAACGTGCACAATGAAAAGCCATAGGAACATCTCAGTAGAAGAGTGGTAAAAAAGGATGTAGAAGATTGGGGGAAATGTTTGGTAATTTGAAGGTAGAGTTCAAGGAAGCAGGGCTTTTGCTCTGGATTGGTTGCTGCTAGCAAGAAGTGAGAATAATTCTTTGATTGGCGGGCTTCTTACTTATTTTCTAGGAGGTAGGGAAGAATGCGGCACAGCTAATGCTGAGATTGGTGAAAAGACAGTGGCAGTGATATTAGCCAGATCAGGTATCTTGGGTCTTTTTAATCATTTGGACAAATGTTTCTCTTTTTATGTACTCAAGACATGATTACAAAAGGTTCTTGTTTTTGCTTTGATCCAGGAAGTTTACAGAATAGCCTTGTTTTGTTTTGTTATTCTCTGAACTTGTTTATGTTCAATAGAATACCATGGCCTACTTGTGAGTGGCAGGCCTGATCCCCATAGCATGAAGGTCTTAGCATAGTGGCAGCTCCTGATTTTCAGGGTTGCTGTTCTTTTCCTCAGAATGGGTCCTCTCAGGGAAGAGTGGGTGCCCATGAAGGATGCCCAAACACACAAAGCTTCTCTGTGCTTAGTTCTGTGTCTGGTGGTCTGGATCCAGGCAGGCTAACCTTGGCCAACATGTAATAGAATTTCAAGGCTGAATACTTTTGTTTATCGTTTTTCATTTTGTCCTAGTTAAAAAGTCACATTAAGTTATGAAGTTAGATAGATAAAATTCCCCACTTCTTGAAAACCGCATGGCATTCTTTGGCCTGTGCTCACTAGTATCACACAGATAAGATAAATACAACAGCCCTCAATAATCTCCCCCAGTATATAATTAAAAAAAAAAAATCTCTTGGAGCGCCTGCGTGACTCAGTCAGTTGAGGGTCAGACTCTTGGTTTCAGCTCAGATCATGGTCCCAGGATCATGGGATCAAGCCCCGCATTGGCTCTGTGCTGAGTGTGGAGCCTGCTTAAGATTCTCTCTCTCTCTCTCTCTCTCTCTCTCTCTCTCTCTGTCTCTCTCTCATTCTTCCTCTGCCCCCTCCACACTCTCACTCTATATAAAAAAAAAAAATCTCTTGAGTAATTTTGCCAAGATCATCTGTACGTTATCGACTGAGAAGGCAAACAACTGAATTTTGGAAAAGTGCCAATCTGCTAGCACCGATTAATGGCTGTAGCCACTGCCCACAAGTATGGCATGTCCAAAGGATTTATGAGAGGTCACGTGTAAGGCAGAGCCTGAGGACTGTAGTAAGGAAGGGTCTGCATTCTGGAGGCAGAATCATATTACTATTAAATAGTCCATTGACGCAAGAGTTACATAAACTTGGGGCACCTGGGAGCTCAGTCAGTTGAGCATCGACTTTGGCTTGGGTCATGACCTCAGGGTTTGTGAGTTCAAGCCCACATCTGGTTCACTGCTGTCAGCCTGTGAGCTCAGAGACTGCTTCAGCTCCTCTGTCCCCCTGTCTTTGCCCCTCCCTTGTTCACGTTCTCCCAAACATAAATAAATATATTTGTAAAAAGTTACATAAACATGCATCGGGAGGTAGGAAGGAAAAGCACTTCATTTACCCAAATCCCCCTGGAATCAGTAAAGCATGAGTTCTGGAAGTCTCCGTTCAGTACGTATTTTTGAGAGGAGACTTGATCCTATTTGAGGCTATGCAAAGTAAGTGACTGGTCACCAGGACAATACTGAGGCCATTAGACTTCGCTTCTTGGCTGGAGGAGGTGGTGTTGAATGTGAAAAAAAAACTTTGTGAATTTCAAGTACCACACACATATAGTGAATGCATATTAACGTTATTATTATTTATCATTTAATTGCATAAAGTAACCTACAAGTGTGTAAATATTAGCATGTGCATGATTATCTGGAAGAGACAACATTGGAAATATGGTTCCTGGGGCACCTGGGTCTGGCTTCAACTCAAGTCGTGATCTCACGGCTCGTGAGTTTGAGCCCCACATGGAGCTCTCTGCTGTCAGCGCGGAACTCACTTCGGTTTCTGTCTCCCTCTCTCCCTGCCCCTCCCCAGCCCTTGCTTTCTGTCTCAAAAAAAAAAAAAAAAAAAAAAACATTAAAAAACTAAAAAACTACATGGGTCCTGAGAGAAAACTACTCAGAAATAAAAGGATTTAAAATGAGACCTCAGGAATATATGGCATCTCTAGCATTCACACTACTTTTAATTCTTTATCTGTCCTTAACAAGGTCCCTATCCCATCCCCCCCATATTTGCCACTTTTCTTGAGTTCTAATATTTTCTTTTTTTTAGCAAATGTGCTGACCCTGAATTTCACACACTAAAATCACCAGGGATGATTACTCAACTCACCTACAATAAACAGGTCTGCAACCAGAGATATACACCCTCTCTTGGTGAGGAGTCCCTTCTGTCCATGGTAAATGCTTCTACTGTGTTACAAATTCTTCATCTCCCCACCTCCTCAAGGGACCTTTTTCATAAATCCTCCCTCTCTCTCTCGCTGTCTCTCTCTCTCTCTCTCTCTCTCTCTGTCACACACACACACACACACACTTCACTGTTTCCTCCTCTCTATAAGCTGTTTTATTTCAACACACAATATGATCAAGTCTCTCTTATTACAAAAAAATGCCTTCCAAGAGCCATATTTTTAAGAGCCATATTTTTATTAGTTATTCTCCATTTGGGAAACAAGATGTAGAGATATCTTGTCTCCCTAACAAAAATAAAAAATATTTTCAACAGTTACCTAAACTCGTTGCCTCTCCCGTTTAAATACCCATTTACTCATCGACCCACTGGCATTTTTCTCCTGTACCAATTATTTCTTGGACACCATTTTGACCCAGATCACCATTTATGTGTAGGTTATAATTGCATAGAAAATTACTCCAAAACTCAGTGGTTTAAAACAAGAATAACTTATTATCTCCTTTGGTTTCCGTTTGTCAGGAAGTTGGTCAGGACTGAATGGTCACAGCCTATCTCTGCTCCACGATGTCTGGAACGCTCAAGGCTGAAGGTTGGAATCATTGGAAGCCTTGTTCATGCACATGTCTGGAGGTTGATGATGCCTGGGATTTTAGCTGGGACTCTTCACTGGAACCCTTACGTGTGGCCTTTCCCTTCTTCATAACATGGTGGCTGGGTTCCAAAAGGCAAGCACCCTGAGAGAGAGAGAGCCCAGCGGAAACTTTATGACCAGGCTTTGGAAGTCACATAGCAACACTTGGTCCATTGGACAGACAGCCACAGATTCCCTCTCAGACTCACTTGTATCACCCTGTTTCTCGCACGTATCTCTGTCTTAACACAACATGGGAATAGGAACTTCCATGAAATTGAGTTCAAGGGGAAATACAAACAAATTTGCAACTTAGCTAAAAAACAATGATAATCAAATGAAACTAAGAATTAAATTAAAAATGATAACCAAGACACCTCATCTATGAGATGCAGTTAAGACAGTGCTTAGATGAAAATTTCATTGACCTTAAAGAAAAGCTAATTCCAATGGTATTAAACTGTGTCAGACCTTAGAAAAGTAAGGAAAATTTTCAAGTTTGTTTTGTGAAACAAGAATAACAATGATTTTCAAAATTTTATCTTTAATGGGTAAAAGAAGCCTATTTATATGTTATTATAATTGATATATTTAGTCTGAGTTCTATCCTTTTATATTACGTAGCCTGTAGACCTATCTATATATGATCTGTATTCTTTGCTCAGTTTTCAAAGTTCTTTAGATATTTTCTTATATTTTCTCATTTTCTTATATTTTCTAGTCTTCAGGTCTCAATTCAAACGTCCCCTTCCCAGAAAGGACTTGTCCAACTTGGCTGAGACCTTCCATACCACCACTCTGTTTTCCACTCCTCTTTAAGTTTCTTCATATCATAATCAGTACTTGAAGTTAACTCACTGGTTTATTACCTTAATACTGGTAGTTAAAAAAATTTTATGCCTGAATGTTATTTGAAACTGTATGGTTTTTTTTTTTTTATTTTAACTTGTACTCTTTCTAGTAATGCCTCACTCATTTTAAGCATTTGGTAAGTTTGTTACCGCTGGATTGAACGAGTGAGGACTATACCCTTATGTAAAATGTGAAATATAAATGGTGATGCTGATGATGAGAGCTAATATTTGTGGAACATTTACTATAATGCCAGGCACTGTTCTAAGACTTGCATGTTTAACTCATTTATTCCTTACAATAATCCTCTGATAGGTACCATTGATACTCTCCCACTTTACAGATGAGAAAACTGAGGCACAGAGTGGGTATGTAACTTTGCCAAAGTCACAGAGTTCGTAAAGACTTGCTGAAGGTTAAGTAAGAAGTTACAAAGACTATAACTGTATTTCAGATGGGAACTATGTGTAAAATAATGTCATCCTAAAAGTGGAAGGATTGTACTCATAATATTTTATTTTGTCACTATTGTGCCCTATGTATAATTCTTATCCTTTTATTGCATTTTAAGTTTTGAAAGCAAGCACTTTAAAAGTACCCATAGATCATAGAAGGATGCTAAATTAATAGTGGCAAAAAAAGTAGCTTCTATTTACGCAGCACTTTCTATGTGCCAAGCGCTGTTCTTAGTGCTCTAAATATATTGCTTCTTTTCATTCTCACGATAGTAGCTGATGCTGTTATTTGCATTTTATACATGAGACATTGAAGCACAGAGAAACTTAGTGACTTTCCTAAAGCCACTGGGTTTGTAAATGGCAAAGCCAGAATTTGAACACGGTCAGTCTGGTTCACTGTCAGTGCTTACAGGTATTATGTTCTATTACTCAGTAAATGCTTATGGGTGATTAAAGGATCTCAGAAGATATATATTTCATTACAGGATAATATAATTTAAGGCATGATTTATTCATATACTTATCTATCCAAGTTCCAGGTTTATACTCTTGGATAAACCACGTGAGAACACAATCTAGGTTTTAGTGAATCATACTGGGTGAATTAAGAAGTACATTTAAGAAATACGTGATTCTCAGAGTCTATGATTTCTCTTGGGAACACAATGATCTTTAATTAAGGTAAATTTTTTGAGAATCACAGCCATGTTTTATACTTCTTCAATAATGTTCTTTAAATGGTCTCCTCAAGATGCAATATATATTGCATATTAGTAAAAAATACCCATGGATTTATAGAAGCATTCCGATATTTAAAGGAATAGTTGCCAAGACAAACTTTCCAAACCAGGAATGACTATTTTATCAAAAAACAGGTGATGATGCCTCTTCAGACATAACCTTCTTTAGAAAAATATAATTTATTTTATTTTCTACAGAGTATTAATTCCATATCTCAAAAGAAAAGAAAACAAGATGTGATTAAGTGCAAATTTCAAGACGAAACTTGGAAGCTTCCTCATATCCTTGACTACAACTTATCACGAAACAAAAGTAATATTTTCCAAAGGAAAATAAACAAGTGTTAACAATAGCAACTACGATATAAACCACTGTTGAACTGAGTATGTGCATGGAGGCTTAAGAGCTATCTTTAGATCCCGGTTTTTAGATGAATCCATTCACAACAAGATAAAATACATCACAGCCACCGGAATACATATTTCATTGTTTAAGACTTTCTGAATCATCAAGCGGACCTACTAATGAGGCATTGGTATAACATGAGGACACGAATTACTGCTTCTTTAAATTAAAAAAAAAAAAAGACTAGTTTTTTATCCAAAGAAATAAATTTGTACAGTATCTTATAGACATTTCTGGCATAGAAATATACAGTAATCACAGAATATAAAAGAAAGGAGATATCAAAAACTGCCACTACAGGGGGAAAAAGGACATTTTGTAAGGATAAAAAGGGTTAGAGAGAGTTAAAAACTGGAAGGAAATTAACCATTGAATGATAAGCATGCAGAAGGATTTTTCCCTCTTCTTACGTGTTCTTTGTGTTTCCGTATCTTCAAGAATCAGCTGCAATTACATTTAAATCTTTAAAGTGTTACAAACTTCTGCTACAAAAATAATAAAGGGAATAACGATTTATTTGAGAGGATTAGCAACTGAAAATAGTAAATACATCTCCTGTATGGCCTGACAACCGTAACTTTTATCATTTCAAGGTTAGTAGTTAGTTTAGCCTTAAATAGCAGTGATCAGCTCAGCACCTCAGGAACATTAATGATAAATTTATAGTGCCTTTATTGAAACATTTCTATAAAATTTAAAAAATATGTATCAACTCATATCTCCAATGGTACGCTAAAGAATCACCAGAGTGTGGCATCATCTATAATGTGACCTACCAATGAAAACTAACAGTAACAGGTCATAAAAACTCACCTCATCTATATAAGCAAGGTACATACCCCTGCTTATTATAACTATCCCAAATAACATAACTTATTCACGTTAACAGTTATAGATATTGTAACAAAAGAAAGATCATTAGCATCAGAGGGACCCACCTGCTCAAAGACTAAAGCCCCCATGTATTGTCCACTTTAACCGAACTTAGCTAAATATTTTTGGTGAGTGACAGAGCTTCTCTAGCTGGGTTTAAATCCAATCACAGATTTCTAGGCCAGCAATTATAGGTTCTGTCGTCTTCACGCAAGGACAGCTAGAAAATGTACATGCATCTCAGAAAAAAATATTATAAATCAATGCATATATGTAAATATCATTACCCATGCTGGGCTTCTCATTCTTGCCAGAGTTTTATGCCAGCGAAGAGAACTTTCTTCTAGGTCGTTTATCTTCACCAATCCTTCTTCTTAATCTCACAGGAAATCAAGGCTTACTTTTCTTTGGTCCTTAAATAAGCATAGCTCTTCATAGGTGAGGAAGAACCCCAACTAACAATTTTGAATCATTTCCTGAAAACTCTCGGAAGTTTCACTTGACCAAACTCACGCTATAGAAAATGACAAATCTTATCTTCAACAAGCTCCATTTCAAAGCAGTTTGAGGGAGAGGGGAGACAAACAAACAACCAAAAAAAAAAAAAAAAATTACAGGTGGAACCAATGGTGGGCAGGCAGCAAAAAAGATCATTTGAATTTAAATGGAGCACTTCCAAGAATTAGAGCACGGTCAAGCTTTTCCATGTTCTTCTTGTCCTTCAGTCTGATATGGAGATCCAGACGGGACTCCCACTTCCCAGTTAGTCAGCTGTAGTCATGCGCTTCTGTCCTCTGACTACGAGAATGGTTTCCCAGCCTCTGCATACAGAGGTGATCTGCTTTCATTGTGAAAACCTTCACAGGAGGCAAGAGAGTACATGTTAGATCCTTGATTGTATCTGATTTGGGGACCAGTGAATGGAGGCATAAATGTTTGCATTGCAAGAGAAAGACAGAACCGCCTGAAAACAATTTCATCCTCACTGGGGACTTCTTTTGGGGGCTTCCTACAAACTCCTCCGGAAATAGCTGACGCTGATTCACTTGCTTTGGGGACACACTTTATCATGGCCAAATTTTTTATGGCGCTTGATTGTGAGATCTAAGATAAGTGATGTTGCTTGGCAACACAACAGCCCCCACCTAGACCTTTTCATTTTGACTTACCTAAACTCAAATTTTAAACTTTCAGAAAGAGCACAGATGGTTTTAAGAGTTAGCATTTAATATTTGAAGGAGAAAAGTGTTCAATTCTAATTTATTCTCCTAGCACAAGAAATTCTAAGTTTTTGTGCTAAGCAATTCCATTTATATCCATGTGAGATGTCTTGCCATTTCCCTCAGTCTCCACCCCAGCTGTTCTCATCACTACCCACACTCAAAAAAATTTCTCTCTCTATGCGTTTGTGGTCTTAATTTCTTCTCTAGAAAGGAATGTGTGGTAATCCAAGTAATGCCTCAGCCTAACATCGTATCATGATTGGTAAAAAAGAAAGAGGGAGAGATGGAAGGAAAGAAGGAAGGAAGGGAGGGAGGGAGAGAGGAAGGAAGGAAGGGAGGAACGAAAGAAGGAAGGATGGATGGAAGGAAGGAAGTGAGTTTGCATTTGAACTGCCATTAAAGAAATTGCTTTACTACATGCGACAAATATGACTTTCTTTTTTTTTTAATACATTTTATTTTTAAGTAATCTGTACACCCAACATGGGGCTCGAACTCACAACCTTGAGACTAAGAGTTGCTCATGCCACCAACTGAGCCAGTCAGGCACCCTGAGACACATTACTTTCAAAGGGATTTATATACAGAGTAAATATTGTTAAGATTCAAACAAAATGTAAGAAGAGTGAGTGAATATTTCTCCAAAATTTAACAAGTCAACAAATGTTTGTAAAGAATTTAAAAGATATTTATCAAAATATAACTTGGGGCGCCTGGGTGGCTCAGTCGGTTAAGCGTCCGACTTCGGCTCAGGTCATGATCTTACAGTTGGTGAGTTCTAGCCCCGCGTCGGACTCTGTGCTGACAGCTCAGAGCCTGGAGCCCGCTTCGGATTCTGTGTCTCCCTCTCTGTCTGCCCCTCCCTCCCTCACGCTCTGTCTCTCTTTCTCTCAAAAAAAACATAAACATCAAAATATAACTTATTAAAACAAATTATTTATACATCCAGACATGAGCAAATGATTTATAATAGCATATACAATAGAGAGATATACTCAATATCCTATGTGGATAATAACATTAATGTTGTGGATTATTTATTTATTTAAAGTTTACCTATTTATTTTGAGAGACAGAGAGACAGTGTGAGCAGGAGAGGGGCAGAGAGAGGGGGAGAGAAGGAGAATCCCAAGCAGGTTCCACACTTGTCAGCACGGAGCCTGATGCAGGGCTCGAACCCACGAACCGGGAGATCATGTCCTGAGCTGAAATCAAGTTAGATGCTTAACCGACGGAGACACCCAAGCGCCCCAATGTTGTGGCTGTTTTAACGAGAAAGATGGCAACAGCGTATTGGATTATTAAGTTAAAAGTTGGTTTCAAAATTTGCATGTGGTACATGATCCTATTGTTTTGCAAATATAAAGATGTGTGTACATGTGTAATAAGGGGAGTACCCTATTTTCTTTTTAATTTTTTTTAACGTTTATTTATTTTTGAGACAGAGAGAGACAGAGCATGAATGGGGGAGGGTCAGAGAGAGGGAGACACAGAATCCGAAACAGGCTCCAGGCTCTGAGCTGTCAGCACAGAGCCCGACGTGGGGCTCGAACTCACGGACCGCGAGATCGTGACCTGAGCCGAAGTTGGCCGCTCAACCAACTGAGCCACCCAGGCGCCCCAAGGAGTCCCCTATTTTTAAAAATGGTATGATGATGGGTGATTTTTATGTTTCTCAATTTTTCTCCATAGACACCTAATACCTTTAAAAGGCACATAAGCCAACTCAAGTTGTTTATACGTGTTGTGCGGTGGACAAAGTTGATGATCAATTTCATACTGTGTCATTACTGTGCTGGCCGCAAAGCTAGGGTATGTCATCTCCAAACACACTCTTCTATGCGCTGCTTTGTGATGCTGAGGCTGTGAGGCTGTAAATAATCTTTCTCTTTTCCAGCAGGTTTCTTGTTATATTTGGCCATTAGGGGCACGTGACTGGAAGGCAAGAACGAGAGGAAGAGACATGTTTTCCATTTGCTTGTTTCTGTGGATGTCATCCCATTAACGACCTGTCACTGCAGCAGCAGCAACAATTTATGTCACTCCTCAGCCTCTTCCTGCACACCCAGAACATCCCTTTGGTAGAACCAGTGTAAAGTGGTCAGTGTCCTCTCCCAGTTCCTACCACCGTTTACCAAGTCACCTCTAAACACGTCATGTTTGAGTGGAGACCGGAGAAAGTTCTGCAGCCAGTTCAGACTTCAGGGCAAGCTGCTTCTCCGCTTGCAGACCCCCAGCTGCAGGTGCAAAGAGCCTAAGTGTGGACAGGGCTGCCCCTTGGGAGTCTCCGGCAAGCCCCGACAGGAGGATCACAGTGCAGAACTTTGGGGTGTGGGAGCAAGTCTAGGTTCCCCTTAACATACTCTTTGCTTCTTTTGAGAAACAGTCCTGGAGTGATTTTGGATTCTTGTGGAGACTGAACTCCTAACCACGGGACATCAAATCAACCACATGACCTGAACTGTCCCTCACAAACTGTGTATTATATGACCCATCACGTGGGAAGATTGGGCAAGTGATTAATCATCAAGTGGATGTGCTTTGAAGAGATGTACCACTACATCTACCCACACTCAAAAAAAATTCTCAAAAAATTTCTCAAAAACTGAGAAGGTGTTGCGATGCCTTCATTTGTCCTTCAGTGTCCTTCTCTGACACCTATTCCTGCTTCATTTCTCTTAACTTACCCATGGTCACAAGAGAAATAACTGTCAAATCTGGATTCGAACCCAGATCGAACTGACCCAAACGTCCATTAACCAATTACTTGATAAAGCGTGATACACCCATACAATGGAATATTAGTTGGCAATAAAAACGAATGAAGTATTCATACATGCTACAACATGGATGAACCTTGAAATCATTATGCGAAAGAAGCTAGACAAAAAAGGCAACATATGATCCCCTTTATATGAAATGCCTACAGTTAATAGGCATATCTGGACAGACAGAAGATGGATTCGTGGTGGCCAAGGGCTTGGTGGGGCAGGGAAGGGGGGCTGACCGCTAATGAGTATGGGGTTTCTTTTTGGACTCTTGGAAATCTTCCAGTATCAGAGGATAGCGATGCTGGAGCAAATGCAAATATGCTGAAAACCACTGAATCACATACCATAAAGGGATGGATTTTATAGTATGTAAATTTTATCCCAAGAACACGGTTCTGAAAACTGTAATTAAAACCAAATAATGAAACATGGAGATGAATAGCTTCATTAGTTTTTACCCTAGGAAAATGATGATTTTTATCTTTGTTCGCCAGCCTAAAATAAATTCAGAGAATGGTTTTCTGCATTTGGGGAGTAAACAGCTATTCTGTGTTATGTGTGTATACATTTTCCCCAAAAGGCTTTCAGGCAGAGAGCACTTCAATTTTCCAAGGTGTTGCTATATTGATCTTTGAGATCTTGCAAAGTATTTGTGATGCTGTGCTAAAAAATACAGCAGGAGGGCGAAAGTACGAATAGCTAATATAAAACAAATGCCCAGCTTCACTAAGAGTGAAGTTCATTCATAATGTAAATGAACTGAACACAAGGCCATCACCTCTCCCCCTCAGACTGGCCAACATTGGAGTGAGTGGTAACAAGTGAGGAAGAAAACTCTCCTGCATTACTGATGGAAGCATAGTCATAGCTTTGGAGGAGAACATTCTGACAGTATATACTAAAATTCATAATCCGTATATCTTTTCATGCAGTAATCCCACTCATTACATTCTAGCCCATTGAAATAAAAGTATCAGGGGGCACCTGAGTGGCTCAGTCAGTTGAGCGTCTGACTTCGGCTCAGGTCATGATCTCAGCTTGTGGGCTCGAGCCCTGCATTGGGCTCTGTGCTGACAGCTTGGAGCCTGGAGTCTGCTTCGGATTCTCTGTCTCCTTCTCTGTCTGTCCCTCCCCGGCTTACACTCAGTCTCTCTCTCTCTCTCTCTCTCTCTCTCTCTCTCTCTCAAAAATAAACAAACACTAAAAAATTTTTTAAAACAGAAATCAAAGTATCAGTGCATACGGGTATAATAACAAAGATGTATTTGACACCTTTGGAAACAAGTGAATGTCTACCATTTGGGGAGTTTAATATACTGTATGGTGATAACTTCATATAATATTTCTTAACCATCAAAAAGAATGAGCTAGATCTCTATATATTTCCCTGGAGACATATTCATGATGAAAGGGACAAGAGCGAGATGCAGAGAAATATGCACAACATTTCATTTGTATAAAACAAAGTAGCAAAATGTGTTTTATGTCTGCCCTGTGTACATGTATCTATATATGATTCTATGTGCATGGAAAAGAGTGTAGAAAGACATATACCAGATAGGATAATTTTTTGTTATCTGTTGCTGCTTTGGTGGGTGATACTCATGACTGAGACTCCAGCCTTACAGTGGTTTCTCAAGATCTGGGGAAGGGAGGAAGGATGGCTTTCTTTCAGAGTTACATGCAGCTGAGGCTGTGGGAGCTTTGCAGGTACCGCCTGGATACAAGAGAAATTTTTACCTGCTATCATTTCCTTACCTGAGTGCTGAACACTGTGTCTGTCCTTGAGAAGTAATGAATTGGATTTTCTGGGTATGTGTTCTATTAGTTGATCTGCCCCTAACAGTTAATAAGATTTTTCAACGTGCAAATAAAATGTAGATAACAAAAGGAGTGAAAATTTCCATTTTGTTATATAAATTACATTCCAAAACTTATTCTAAGTCAACTTAAACCACTTTTATTAAAGGTCTTCCAGCAAGATAAATTTAAAGATAAATATCCTATAAAGATAAAGTTCATTATGTATTTCAGATAGAGTGCTTTCTACTCTTCAATTTATTGTAGAATGTTCACATAAATACTCTCCTTTGCTACTTGCTAATTCTCATTGAGCGGAAAATATAACGTGATCAATTAAATATCCATGGCTGGCGATGAACCCAGGAGAAAATCCACCTTTTCATATCTTTTATACATACATCACTAGTTTCAATGCGTGAAAAAAGAGAGCTGTGTTGTATGTTAAAAAAAAAATTAATTGCCCCAATTCTAAAACTGTATTGTTAAAACAGTGTGATATGTGTGAGGTATTTTTTTCTATGCATTGAATATTTTAAATTAACAATGTATTTTGCCCCAAGTATTTTGCCAGCCACTGAAAATTCAAGGGTGAGCCAAGCATCTTTCCCATTTCCCTAGATCTTGGATTCAGTTGGAGCATTGCTCATATAAACAAAGAACAGTGGTAAAATGTGATGCAGTGGCCACAATAAAAGCAAATAAAAATGTTCACTTCATTTATAACTTTCCATTTTTCCACTGCCTCTTAACGTAATAAAGTGCAATGGTATGTATAAATGCTTTGATATGCTGATGTGTCTTTAACCACCAAATGTTACTATTGACCATTTTGAGAAAAGGGACTTTATAAAAATGGTGTGAGCTAAATGAATTGCCTGCTAATTCTAAATATTAGGGTTTTAAAGTGGAGAAAAACATACATGGAATCACAGGTATATATTAGATCTAATAAAATGATTAAAATTAGATATATTTCATAGTATGTTTAAGAATACATAAATGTTTTTCGATTAGAAAAGCTGTTTTAAAATACTCTGTCAGATTTTTCTCTCCTTTCCTCACTCCTCTTATTTCTCCATTTGCTCAGTGTCGGAATTAGAGTGTTAAAGCGTGTCAGGTGTTAAAATAAAATTTAAAAAAAGAAAAGGAAGGAAGAACAACAACAATAACAAAAAGGGAAAGCAAAGAAAAGTCAGAAACACAACGTTCACAAAATGCATATTTAACCAAATCTGGGAGATCAAGTCAGACCGCACTTGGTAAATACTCTTTGGAGACAGTAATACTCAAAGCTTGTGTTTGCTGTTGTGCTTGGAGTTTGCTTTGCGTGGGATCTAAGACACCAGATGACCAGTAATCTCACTTGCCCTTTCTTTTTCTCCTCTCTGCGGGCTCTGCACACACCTCATTTCCCCCGCAGCCTCGCCTGCCCCTGGCCATCTCCCAGCTCCCTTGCTCTCCTACAGATGTCTGAGATGGTTAGGATTCAGCTGGTCACACCTTAGCCTGTCAGGACCCGGCGCCTCCTATGCCAAGCATTGGTTCATCGCTTCATTTCCTCTCCAAAGGGCCCGGGGACAAGTCGGCCTTGTTAGAGGCCAGTCTCAGGGAGCCCAAGGCGGCGGCCGTTTCCCATTTGGTTACCTGTCATCTCCCCTTATGCTTTGGCAGTCTGAGACACCTACCTCGACCCCAGGGAGGGCCACGCCAGGGAGGGCCAGCCGTGGGCTACACCATTTCACGCAAGGCCTTTTGGATTTAACCTGCAAAGGTCAGCACCGATGGCCGCATACGGGTAGGCACAAAATCGTGGTAAATTATTCTTAAGTTTTAGTTTGGCTTAACTCAACTTCTGAGGGGAACTCCGAGGCGCCTGAGCTTTGAAAGTTTGACACACGTGACCGGTTTTCACAACAACCTTGGGAGACAGAGGGGTAAATAGGTCTTCCCGTTCCATGGCATTCCCTTCACTATCCATCCGTGTATTCACTCAACAAACTTCTTTGTCAAGACTCAGAGTACTCTGTATCTGGCACTGTTCTTGGAGTGGAGCTACAGAGAGTAATAAAGTACTGTTTTATGGGAGAGCCATATAAATTAGGCAGATACGGTGCAGAGTAAATGTAACAGATCGGCAAAGAAGAACAAAGGAGAGCGTATCCGATAAAGTAAGATAAGTGGCTGCACGCAAGGCCCACGTGTTCCAAGAAGGTGGTGCCCGAGTGAAGCATGAAGAAGAGTTTACCAGGAAAACAAAACACCCTGACGTATTCCGCCCCTATTCTGGCTACACTCCCCTAAAACCCTATGGGGTTCTCATTAATATTAATATTATTGCCTCTGCAGGGGTTTGAATCCAGGTTGAATGGCAGTGAGGAATGAGGCAACGTTGGTTAGCAAATGACTGGAAAAAAAGGGACAAGGCAAACTCATGCTGTCTGACTCATATTTAATGATTTTTTTTTTCATGAAACAATATTATTTCCTCAGGAGGGGCTACTTCTGATTTGAAGAAAGCACTGATAGTAGAGAAGAAGTGAATTATAAAATGGAGATAATTTAATGTCCTTAGAAGCCAGAGAACAAAAGTAAGTATGAGAATTTTTCTGAAATACTCCCAATATTCTAACTCCACCATGCAAAATAAGTGGACAAGAGTCCATTTATTTGTTAAACTAGGCTTATTATGCAGTAAATGTTTTGTAGTTTTTGCGAAGTATAGGCTACCGCTCAAACTTCACTAAACAAGAAGAGAGTTTAATTTCTAGTTAAATTCCATACTGAAGAACTTTCCTTTCTTTTTTTTGGGGGGGGGGGGATCATCAGAGACCTTAAAAACATACTCCTACCCAGCCAAAGAGGGTGTTTTAAAATCAACAATTAGGGGAAGTAAGTAAAAGAATACAAATGCATTCCTCTTGTAGACTTTCCTGGAATGAGAGCAGGAGCTACCTCACAAAAGATCACCAAGAAAAATTACCGAATGGAAAACCGGGAGACTAGAAATGTCTGCTCTGACAAAGTTTGTGGTGTAGTCCCAGACACTTTGAGTCATCAGGGTGAGGCCTTCTCTTTCCTTTTGTATAATGGAGAAAACAGTCATGATGGTGTTCCAATATATAAGGTTTTGGTAGACAAATAATACATGGGAAATAAATTGAAACATAAAATACTATGCATAAGGTACTAAAAAAGAATGCTTTTATTTTTTTTTACAAATCAAGTATTTTGTGTATATTAATAAAGAAGAATATTTATAAGAGCAGCTATTCCACTGAATGAGTTGATATAGATAAACACCTTAGGAAAACCCTAGGTCTTCTCATGGGCTGTTGTGTTGCCTGTAGTTTATTTTATTTTATTTTATTTTATTTAAAAAAATTTTTTAATGTTTATTTATTTTTGAGAGAGAGAGAGACAGAGACAGAGCACAAGAGGGAGAAGGAAGAAAGAAAGAGAGGCACAGAATCCGAAGCAGGCTCCAGGCTCTGAGCTGTCGGCACAGAACCCGACGTGGGGCTCGAACCCACAGACCGTGAGATCATGACCTGAACTGAAGTCGGATGCTTAACCGACAGAGACACCCAGGCACCCCACCTGTAGTTTATTTTAAATACTTCAACATAGATAGTATGAAAGATAGGTAGGCTAACTCAACTATAGTCTTCATACTAGAGTAGATTATTAGCACTTGAAGTATTCTAGTTAGGATAACTAGAAATCATTTCAAAGTTGCTAATCATGGTTGTATTGTTTCCAATAATAATGGCCTCTAATATCCCCATCTCCACCTGCAACAGGACAGAAGAGATGCCTGAAACACTTTTTTCCATGGTAAAAATGATATGAGAACCTGGTGAGCCAGGCCCGTCATGTTCTTCAAAGCAGTGGCCTAGTCCTAGGAGTCCTGTTCCTTCCCATGGCACGTGGGCACGACAGAAACCACACCTCATCCCCGCTAGATGACTAGCTGGTTCTCAAGACTTGCCAGTTGGGCCTCCCTCCAGAGAAGCATTCATGCAAGTCCTGGTGGACAACTGAGGACAACTGAGGATAATCCACATAGCCTGGGGGATAGGCTGTTGGAACGTTTTGTCCCTTGGTGGTGATAAATCTGTGGTGTGGACTTGTACCTGAGACTTGCTTCTGTAATAACATCCCACTTGGTACCTGGGAGAGGGAACCACAACTCATCACCACCTCAAGTGTGAGGAGACAGGGAGAGAAGGACAGGAACTAGAAGCCAACAAAAAGGAGCGGAACAATTGAGAATGGGCAAATTGGCTTAAGCCACTTTACCAAAACTCTCTTTTTAGTATTATTTGGAATATCAATCCAAACTTTTCTTACAAATGTAGCAAACACCTACCTACTATAAATAGCAGACTTATGGAAGAGACTATTACTTTGTATGTCACCATGTAAGTTCTTCTTTGAAAGTCTTCCAGGAATATATTTCTTGAAAATAGTGTTTCTTCTGAGAAACTAGTGTGACTCCATCGTTTTTTAATGTTTATTTAATTTTCAGAGAGAGACAGAGCGTGAGAGAGGGAGGGCCAGAGAGAGAGGGAGACACAGAATCCGAAGCAGGCTCCAGGCTCTGAACAGTCAGCACGGATCCCGATGCGGGGCTCAAACACACAAACCGTGAGATCATGACCTGACCTGAGCTGAAGTTGGACGCTTAACTGACTGAGCCACCCAGGTGCCCCTGATTCTATCTTTTTAAAATAATGATAGTCATATAGCCTATTTTATCTCCCTTTTTTCTCTAGTTTACTGAAAATTTTAAGTCTGATACTTCATTATATGTCCTTTGGGTTTAATTTTAGTCTTCCCCCTTGATATGGTTTTGCTTTTTTAAATTTGAGTCAAATTGTTCTGTATTTTATTATTACACTGGGGTGTTATTTTATTTTTTATCTTACATTCTTCCTATTGCATGGATTTGAATTACAAACATATACTTACAAGTGAACTTATCATATGATACGGATTTCAAACAACATGACTTATGTAGGAGAATCTTGCAGCATGAAAAAGATGACCTTTCTCTACAAGCCTATTTTCTCTCTCTCTCTCTCTCTCTTTTTTTTTTTTTAATTTTTTTTTTCAACGTTTATTTATTTTTGGGACAGAGACAGACAGAGCATGAACGGGGGAGGGGCAGAGAGAGAGGGAGACACAGAATCGGAAACAGGCTCCAGGCTCTGAACCATCAGCCCAGAGCCCGACGCGGGGCTCGAACTCACGGGCCGCGAGATCGTGACCTGGCTGAAGTCGGACGCTTAACCGACTGCGCCACCCAGGCGCCCCATCTCTCTTTCTCTTTTTAATTCCAGTTGGTCAAAATATAATATCATATTATTTTCAGGTGTGTAATATAGTCATTCAAGGATTCCGTACGTCACCCGGTGCTCATCACTCCTTAATCCCCATCACCTCTCCTCTGGTACCATCAGTTTGCTCTCTATAGCTAAGAGTCTGCTTCTTGGTTTCTCCCTCTCTCTCTCTCTCTATCTCTATCTCTATCTCTTTCTCTCTCCCTCTTTTTCCCCTTTGTTCATTTGTTTTGTTTTCTAAATTGCACATATGAATGAAATCAGATGGTATTTGTCTTTCTCTGACTTATTTCACTCAGCATAAAATTCTCTAGCTCCATCCATGTCATTGGAAATGGCAAGATTTCATTCTTTTTTATGGCTGAATAGTATTCCATTGTGGATATACACATCTTCTTTATCTGTTCATCTATAATTAGACATTGGGCTGCTCCATATCTTGACTATTGGAAGTAATGCTACTATAAACATAAGGGTTCATGTATCCCTTTGAATTAGTGTTTTCATATTCTTTGGGTAAACATCCAGTAATGTAATTGTGGGATCATAGGGTAGTTCTATTTTTTAGCTTTTTGAGAAAACCCCATACTGTTTTCCACAGTGGCCGTACCAGTTTGCATTCCCAACCACAGTGCAGGGGGGTTCCTTTTTCTCCACCTCCTTGCCAAAACCTGTTGGTCTTACGTTATTGATTTTAGCTAATGTTAATACGTGTGAGGTGATATCTTGTAGCTTAGATTTGTAAGTGATAATGAACATCTTTTCCTGTGTTGGTTAGTGATCTATTTGTCTTCCAACCCTATTTTTTCGGAGTAAATAATTGAGAATTCAGAGAAATTAATGAGCATTAGAAGCAACAGTATGAAAGTAAATTTTCAGAGTTGTAAACCATGAAAAAATAGAAAGTGTGTGCATTTTCAATAAGAAATTTCATCAATGGGTATCTATAATTAATAAGTGGTTTCCTCAAACAATATTAGAATAAATGTTCTCAGTATACGTCTTTTACAAATGTCTTTAATGTATGCTGTCATACCCAGTCTTTCTAATTTGAAAGTATGCTTAAGCAAGTTTTTAAATCAATAATATTTTTTTAAATCACTAGAGGGTTTTTCTATCGCCATCACTTCCACCCTTCCCACTCCCCAAGCTAATGAAAAATATGGAATCAAGTCCAAGAAGTGCAAAAGAAGGTTTAATGCCATTTTGAAATATGGGCTATTCTGCTTCAAGTGCTGAAATCTCTCCTTGCAGAAAGTCAGGAACTTGCATTCAAATGGGTTGAAGCCACTGCTCAGGTTAGCACTCACTTCTAACATCTTTGAAGTAGTTAGTGGCCCAATTTGTCCCCTTAACGTTTATTTCCTTTGTACCCAATGTCTTTGAGGTTTACCATTAGGATTAATTTCCTAATCTTCATGTTGTAGGAGTAATCTCTCTCATCAGTCTAATTTGAGTTAATTAGAATCTGTAGTTAGTTCTCAACCTGTGTTATAGTCGAACAACTGAAAAGACAGGCACAGACATAATTATTCTGTTTCATTGTCTGGAGTAGACAGAAAGCCAGTGGGGCTTCCTTATTAGGTTAATATCTACCTGACATCAAAATGTTTCAGTGATACAAATAGCAATGGAGACACTGGGCATTCCACACCCTGTCTCTTGTGGCCTTGCCCTACCCCTTACAATCCAATTAATGCAAAGGTGATGGGAGAAGAGAAATGTTGTACATGCCAAAATGACAATCATCATTACATGATTCACAGAATGATAGATGGTGATGGCTTTGGGTAAATTCATGCTTTTACTTTTAAAATAAATTATATTTTTGTCATGTTTTATCAACACCCCCCCCTTCAATTCATTATGAAAAAAAAAAAAAGTCTATGTTGGAATAATCTCTCTCGATGACCACAGTGACCTGATAGACATGGGAGTTAAACAAATATACAATGTTGTGGGTCCATCACCTCCAACTGGTAGTCAGTCTGGTGGTTGTGGTGTGGTTTGATACCCCAAAAGGGAACTTTGATTTCAAGCATAGGTTGCAAGGCCAACTTTTGCTGTAAAGGTTATATACATTGCATTCTTCAAAATCTGCGTGGTTTCATCCTAATCTGAATTTCAATGAAGGAATAGGCTATTAAAACATCAAAAGAGAGCATAATATTTGGTATTATTATATATACATAGCATTTGTTGTATTCAAGTGAACTCTAAGCCTCCAGTTCAATGGTTAAAAAATAGTAATTGTTAAGAATATAATCAGTCTGAATGGGTTATTAATGTTTACCAAACTGAGGTTTTTAAAAAAACCATAAGTTCCAACAACATTTGTTGTATATGTAGAAAGATCTAAAACCCACTCCTTAAGAAAATTCTAGTTGAAAATCACTGGGAGCCATTAGAACATGAATAAATGTAAAACAAATGAAAAACAGGTTTTAAGGTACCAAGATCAGGTGGTAGGGAAACAAAATAAATGTCAGCTACTTAAGAAATCTACATTGAATAAGAAACTACTTAATACTCTTTCAAAAGGGATATTAAGGAATTATCTTAAAGATATTCTCCTCAGAGTCCTGTAGATTCATAAAAGTATTAACTAACTTGTTTTGTTCTCATCTTTAAATAAAATATATAGCGTGAAAACAGTAGTTCCTATTAACTAAAAATAGATTTTAATTGACTGTAATGTAAACTTGTTTCTCAAAGGTAGCTGTTGTAGTCAGAATATTTTCAAGGGAGAACTTCTGTCGTGGGCTCACTTGGATAAATCGTACAAAACCAAAATTGTAGTAAGTAATGCAGTAAATAAATTGGATTTGCAGGGGGGGCCACAACATTGCCATTTACATTTTAATACAAGTTAAATGACAAAATATGATTAAATATTTTTATGAGAAATCAAAATTCTGATTGAATTTTGCAAACAAAATTATGGTTGAGTTGTGTCCTTTTATTACAATATGTTCTTAATCTATAAATGTTACATTCATTTTAGCTGCAACGTTTATATCTATGGGGCTGCCTCATGAGCTACAGAGGTTGCAATTTTATTTGCAAGGGGAAAATGAGGAAATTCCGTTCCATGTCTTTGTTGGGAAATGAGCACAATGCATACTTATCTTTATGTGTCTCCTTCAAGAATACTGATAAAATATGCGTGAAAGTTGGGAAAATAATATAACCTTTGGCAAATGTAAGGTGATAACAGAATTCTTACTGCATCTACCTAGATGATTTGAGCAGAAAACAATTCTCTGAGAATGCATTTTGTAATATTACACGTTGCATCTTGATGTAAATACAGAGTTAGCTTGCCCAGATGCTGTCTTTGTGCCATTTAGAAAAGAGCCCCGTTTTCCAGACAAATGCAGGTCATTGCTAGCGCCATTGCTTGATGGGTGATTGTGGGCTGGATCTTGTACTTAGGAGACCTTGTTTTGTGAACAACCTTTATGACTATACATGTGACTCAGCAGATGTGCTTTACTTTACAAATTCAAGTTTTCACTAAAAATATTAACCTTAGGGACACCTGACTGGCTGAGTTGCTAAAGCACTGGACTCTTGATCCTGGGGTCATGAGTTCAAGCCCCAAGTTGGGCATAGAGCCTACTTAAAAACAAAAACAAAAAAGCCTTACATAGGCTCTGAACACTTACTAACAGTTGAAATCATCTCACATGGAGAAACTCATGCCCCATGTGGTTAGATTCGTTGTAACTATATGAAATGCATATAATAAAAAATACATGCATAATAATTAGTGACAGGTTTATTGGATATGCCACAAATTCTGTAAACTGCAAAGATTGTTAAGTTTTAATTGCTAGTGACAATGTAGATCAGTGTTGTTCCATTGAAAATGTAATGTGAGCCATGTTTTACTTCAGAAATTTCTAGCAGCCACATAAAAATATTAAAACGGGTAAATTTAAAAAATTTCAGTAATGTATTTTATTTAATGCACTATATCCTAAATATTATTAATCTAACACGTGAACAATATAAAAAATTCCTGCTTTGTTTTTTTTCGTTTTTTTCCATGCTGTTTTTGAAACCCAGTGTATATTTTGCACTTAAATCACTTGAAAGGATTTGATTTTCATCAGAAATACTTCATCTGTACTTAGATTTCATAAAATTTATGGTTGACAAAGTTGTCCCAAGTATAGTTAACGTGTTTCTTTATTAGGAGAGAGAGAGCACGAGTGAGGGAGAGGGGCAGAGGGAGACAGAGAGAGAATCTTAAGCAGGCTCCACTCTTAGCTTAGAGCCTGGCAAGGGGCTGGGTCCCACGACCCTGAGACATGACCTGAACCGAAATCAAGAGTCAGATGCTCAACAAGTGAGCCACCCAGGTGCCCCAACATTTTTTAAAAGTAAAATTAAAAAGCCAATTCTTCAGTCAAACTACCCATATTTCAAGTGCTCAATAGCCACATGTGACCTGTGCATGGTTAGACTGTATAGCTACAATAAAAATGTTCAAGTATACGTTTCTCAATCAGCAGATACACTTTTGGATATGTTTCAAGTATGGCTCCTGAATATGTAACAACTTAAACAAAACAATATTCAAATAAAGACGTAAATCATTAATCAAATCCGAGAAATAGTATTTTAACAAAAGACATAGGCTTATAGAAAAGATTTTGTAGAGTAATAGATGTTTACTTTGTTCAAGTACTAGTTTCCTATATTTGCGTATTAATTTACTCTGCTGTCATCTTTTTCTTTCATAAAATGACTTAAATCCGTAATAAGCACATTCACAATTTCCTACTTTAAAAAAAAGTATCTTTTCCTACGTATCTTTTAACTTGGGACGTTGTACGTTTTTACTTTCAAGGAGTAAAGGAGAAAATTCAGTACATTTTCTTGTTCAGGACAGTGGCCCTTCCACAGATGAAGAATTTGGAGAAGACAGGTTTGATTTGTCACACTAACTTTTATTTCTTTTTAAGTTGCAAATTGGAAAATGAAATTATGAACACAATTCTGAATAGTCACACTCAACCATTCTCTTTCCTAGTCTCTAGAACAATGCAAAAATTGCAAAGATTTTCCAAGCATTAAAAAAAACAATGTTTACTGCAAGTTTTAGGGTGCTATTTTGCTCTACTTTTCTATCCTTCCCATATGTTCTGAAGAATGTTCACTTTTTAGTGATAAGATTTATTATTTTGATGGAAAAATTCTTGAGAATCTGTTCCATGACATTATTTTGTACTACCTTTGTCACCATTAACAGGATGAAAAACTTGAATATATGTTCTCTAGAGGAAAACAAAATCCAATATGATATAATAATCTTCCTTCTTCAAGAATATGGATACATATCATTCAGATTCCTGATTTTTCTTTTGCTTAATGGACCTTAAAAATGCATTAATGTCGGGGCGCCTGGGTGGCTCAGTCGGTTAAGCGTCCGACTTCAGCTCAGGTCACGATCCCACGGTCCCTGAGTTCGAGCCCCGCGTCGGGCTCTGGGCTGACGGCCCAGAGCCTGAAGCCTGCTTCCAATTCTGTGTCTCCCTCTCTCTCTGCTCCTCCGCCGTTCATGCTCTGTCTCTCTCTGTCTCAAAAATAAATAAATTAAAAAAATATATTTAAATGCATTAATATCATATGTAAAAACATATGCTAAATCTGTGCACCTAATAAATATTTTAGAAATTGAATATTTTCACTTTTCTTGATTTTATTCATTGAAAATACGTGTACCTGTTTTCCTTCAAAAAATCTGTAAATAACTTCCTTTTGTTTCACACTTCAATGGGATGAAAAAGATAAAATTTTTATAGTGGAAACTCATATAAATTATTTTCCTTATAAATTATTGTGATGTTTCAAAATTATATGCTGAAAAAAATAATACTACAAGCCTTCATTGTCTGAATGTTTTATATGAATTTTGCAACCCATGACCAGTCAGTGAGAGGATCCAAAACACAGGGAGCGAATTAATCGTTAAAGTTTCAGGTCTTACTTTCCTGAAACTTTTCAGTTTGCAAAATATATTCAGCGATATGGGCAGCTTTGTATCTGGACAGTTTTGTGTCTGGACTTGACTCGGTGTGAATTTGAATGACTTTTATGGTAAATGACACAGACTGGCCCTATGTTCACAGATTGTTCTTTCTCCCATTGAAAATTACAGAGTGCTTGTGTAATTCTCTTCAGAGAGAGCAGATGTCTCGTTATGTTCCTGTTCATGATGTCCTGTGATTACAGAAGCATTGTAATATTTATTCCAGCAATGTAATTCATGCCACCATAAATATGCCGAACTGTCTGGTAACTCCATGAAGAGGCAATGAATTGTAGCGACAAAGGCGTGTTCTAGGCAGAGAATGATGTGCAAATAAGAAAGCATGCCGGCTCATCTCTTTAAAAGAAAATAGCTTTTACAAGACAAATCTTATTGCAGGGAGTTTGTTAATACACCTGGCAATTTTTATACTGGCATTTTATTGTATGTAGTGCTGCATGTAATAAGGAGTACACCAGTTACAGTGTAGAAAAACATTCTTTTCACATATTTTTATTTTATGGCAATAGTTGCAATGGGATTTGAGCTCCAGAAAAGACAAAGGAAGCTCTATCTTGCTATTCATTGCAAGTTTATGTGCTAAATAAATCTTGTTTTGTATTTTGGTGTTCCTACTGGAAAACGTTTTTCATCAATGTGTCATGCCATATTTAGCCATACAAATGTATTTATCCATATGTTTCACAAAGAACATCTACTCATGTTTAAATTTAAAAATACTCTAGTTAAAGCATAATGATTTTTCATAGTCTTTATTTAAAAAAATATATCCAACCTTGTTCTTTTCTAATACAAAGCTGTTGAGAGTTGTCACTTTTTATGCAGAAAAAGAGTATATTCCTACCAGTAGGATAACTTCAGGTCAGCTTTGCCCCTTCACATTTCTGTATAATTTTGGATTTTTTTTTTTTTGAGAGAGAGAGAGAGCATGCAAGCAGGGAGAGAGAGAGAAAAAGAGACAGAGACAGAGAGAGAGAGAGAGAGAGAGAGAGAGAGAGAGAGAATCTCAAGCAGGCTCCATGCTCAGCACTGAGCCCGATGCGGGGCTTGATCCCACAACCCTGGGACCATGACCTGAGCTGAAATCAAGAGTCAGATGTTCAACTGACTGAGCCACCCAGGCGCCCCTAATTTTGGATTTGGGATTTTTGATGCCAAGGCTAGAGAGCTAGAGAGCTAGAGCTAGAGAATCCACTTGGGATTTTCTGGTACTCTCTTCCCCTAGAGTACTCTGGGTTTTTTTGCCTGCAAGTGCTAGGCTCATCTTCTTGTTAATGAAACTTAAAAAGATAAATAAATGTGTGCTTCTTCCTCCCTCCATTCCCATAAAAGCACACTCCTCCCACAGCATCATCTAAAGACCATAACGCGTTCTGCCAGGCTGACTTCCCTTGTCACCCCTCTGCTTCCCTCCTCGGTAAAGAGGAACAGAGTGAGAGATGTGTCCATTGGTGTGGTTCTCAAAACCTGTCCCATACCGGAAGCATTAGAAACACCTAGGGACTTGGTAGGAGATGCAGATTCTTGGGACCCACCCAACCTACTAAATTAGAGCACTAATTTGTGTTTTAACAAGTCCCCCTGGTGAGTCTGGGTTTGAGAGCTGTTGGCATACAAAAAGGCAGCACAGAATTGCCCCAAATCACATAGTCAGCCAGTAAAACCAGTAGAGAAATCATGTGCCCTGACTCCCAGCTTGCCCAAGACTCCACATAAGTGAACCTCATGTTCTTCTTGAGCTTTCTTGGGGTAATTTGGGAAACAGAACTTCTCCAGGACTTCACTTAAGTTGAAGAAATCTATGACGGCATTGATTGTCATATTTTAATAATGCAAACAACAAATGAGAGTATAATGAATAACGAACACTTCTTATTAAATATTTCTGGACTTTGAAGATCATATGAGAGATAATGGCTCCGATTAGACTCTGTTGTTTCTGTTTCTAGGAACATGCTCCTACCAACGGGAAAACCTAAAGATTTAAAAGCGCTCACTAAAATCTTTGTGAAGTCCACCGCAGTGTTTCTGAGAAGTAAGAAGTCTCTTGCAGGATCACACCGAGGTACTCAAATACCGTTCTTACTTTTCTTTATCTTGGTATCAGAGAATTCATTGAAAGCACATCGGGGAAATGGTCTTCAGTTCTCTTGGAACCTTCAGACGTTCCAATGCTTTAGTACTACGTCGTTTTATTGGCCTCAAACTTGTAAATGAACTATGGGCACCATCATAATTGTTTTACTGTTTGCAGCTAAGATTTACTCTGTATCTTTCTACTCATAAAATAGTTCTTTCTCAATTTGTTACTGGTGATATCTATGTATTTTCATTTTTTGTATATTTTTAAACGTTAACACGGTGGCCTGTCTTACCCCTTAAAGTATTTAGGGATCTGACACAGTCCATAATTTGGGAGGAAAAATGAGCCGCTTTGAAGTTAACGTTTCAAAAAATGATCCCCGGAGTATCCTACTATGGCACGAGCTTGACGTTTTCAAAGGGGGCCAGCCCCAGAGCCATTTTATCACAAAATAGTTTTAAACACCCTGTATGGCAATGCATTTCTCAAGTCACAAGTTGTGGAAAGAAGACAGGTTTTCAAGGGTGGTTACACTTAACAGGCTCGATTTCCCTTATACCTCAGGTATCTCCCCCCTGCCCCCCAACCCTGCCACTGTCTTAGGAACACTTTGTGTTAAATACAATGAAATTATCATCACCTGGGGGTTTGCTCTGACAGACATAATCCAGGTGAAACACATTTGTACGAGGCAGCCAAGTGTACGATGTGGTGTGCCAGTGATGGGATTCCTTTTGGTCTGTAAATTGATAGGCACAGCCAGAGGGATTATGTAAATAACAAGGGAATGAAATGCAGTACAGAGGACGTAACTCTATCCCAGTCTGCAAAGCAAGAGGCAGCATGTACCTGACACACGCTGGACCGGAGTGCCTAAAAATGGAAGCAGTTACTTTTTATAGTCGTGTTTCTCCAGGGGACCTATTCTACACAGTTCTGTTAGACAATCTCAGTCTTCCAGTGTTGCTGCGGGAAGGTCTAAATCATTCTGTAGTTGGCTGCTTGCAGCTCTCTTGGAACAAAGTTTCGGCTTTTGAAGTTAGTGTGCCCTGTTTTCGTATTTTAAAAAAGTCTGTGATGTGCCTCATGCTCGAAAGCAGTGGTTTCTTGCATCATCCCCTAGGATCATGGTAAATGCTTCTTCATCTCATTTATAGTTATTTATCGAGTTCACCTCTTTAAGACACAAGTGATCCTATTTTCTGAGAATATAATGCTAACAAAACCCAGTTCTGTAATAACCCAGTGGATGTGACAGATTCATAGACACCCGGGTGTGGTAAGAGCCCAGACAGTCTTAAAGGGTCTGAGAAGGTTTCCTAGATATAAGTCCTAGTAATGCTAAAACCTGAAGTCGTAAATCACCCAGTGAAGAGAAGAGGGAATGTGGGGAGTGGGGGGCAGTAAAAAAAAAAAAAAACAAAGAAAAGGAAAAAGAAATGGAGAGATTTACAGATAGAGAAAAATAGCATAATAGTATGTTCTGATCCTCAGAAGCAAGAAAGCTAATTCTGTTCAGAGAAATGACATCATATGATGAAGTTTAACATTTATGGGCAGGGAAGTGAACGGTTGGCTCGAAGGTAAGCAAGATGTGCAGCATGAAGCAAATTTAACACTCCTTGCTAAAAAGCTTGAATTTTAGCATCCAGATCACAATGGGAAGCCACTTACCAGGTTTTAGCAGGAAAGTGACAGGCAGATTTGGATTTCAGAAGGATTTGTCTGGCTCTGTGGAAAAAAGATTAGAAAGACCCAGGTACAGGCAAGATACATCAGAGTGACCAATCTTGAGGCAGTCCTGTCTGTCTGCATTTCTTGTTTTTTTCCAATAAGGAAATGTTTCGAGTGCTCATTCAACCATTTTTACCTGCAATGGGGACTTTTCTTCAAATAATTATCATAGAAACACAACTTGGAAAACTATCTCATAATTATATGGAAACAAATAGCTAAGGTCATTAGGTCTAATCCCTGCCTTCAGTACAAACCAAAGTCTTAAAAGTCAAGAACATTTACCTAACCATTATTTCTCTGATATGTTGCAATTGCCCCGATGGGCTATTCTGGTATTTTCTTGCCCTTATAAACAACTCTACAGCATAGTGCCTGGAAAACTATAGAAGCTCATAAATATCTGATGAAGTATTATTTAAAATAGTCTCTTCTGTGATCATATAGTCTAGTTTGGGTATAGAAAAATATTTGGATCTTTTTTCTACCAAATTTCTGCATATATCTCTTCCTTAAGGAAAAGCTTTCCTTAACATAGCCAGATCAATAATATCCTTTCTCTGAGCATTCAGTCTAGGTGTGTGTGTGGGGGGGGGGGGAGTGCTTGATGGAGGGGGTCTTTTAAAGAATAAACTTTTAACTGTGAACTTCGACATCGAACTAATTTAACTCGAATCATTCTATAGTGGCAAAACACTTTGGACATGGCCTTTCCCAATGCAATGGAGGAGAAAATGTTTCACCTCTAAGCAGTCATTCCTATTGTCATATATCACTACATCTATGGTTCTCCTTTCTACCTGCTTCAAAATGAAGGCCATTAAATGTGATGCTTAATTGCAAAAATATTTATCTACAGATTTACTGCCCACATATCAGGCATGTAAAAATCAAAAGGCTGCCTTAATCTTGGCTTTGAAACCAAGATTGCTCCAGGGAAAGTTGAAAGCTGCTTAACCCCAAATGCTTTTCAGTACGAGCTGATTGCTTAAGGACTATCTGCAATCTGGTGTGGGATGGGGATCTATTAGTCTACTCATATCATATTTGATGCAGAAAAATTTATCAGCCATCCTTTAAACATTTGCGTGGAAGTAATTTTTTCTTTTTTTTTTAAGTAGGAAAAACTCATGTTAATGTTTAATTTGCCCTCTTTAGATATGTCATTTGAGTCAGATTGTTATCATCCATGGCAAATAAGTATCTTAATGAGCAACTTGGGAGTATAAAGTTCACATGGAATCACGCATGACAAAGATTGAAAGGCAGGTCCATCTAGTCCAAAGCATCGTTTCTCAGCTGGGGACACAGACGACTTGAAACCCCAAATGCCTCCACCTGTCAGGTTCACACTGCTGATTTTTGGACGGATGGAGCTGGAGCCCTAGACTCCTAACATAAATCTGGGCTCTCTTCAGTCGATCCTGAGTCTCAGTTGTTATGTTGGGATTTTCAAATTGGAGCTATTAGTAGACTGTGAACTACTGAAAACAAAAACAAAAACAAAAACAAAAACAAAAACACACCAGTCATTTGTAAGGAATAGTTTTATATTTTGATCACCAATTATAGTCATTGACCTTTCTGGAGGATATTTTAGTTTACTGACCTGTTTTTTACTTCCCACTGCCAATAATTACCTAAAATTTCACAAACGCATGCAAATTATATATATAATATAATATATATTATGTGTTATATTACGTAACACATTATATATTGTATAGTATATTAGATATAATATTCCATATTATATATATTATATAATATATATACAATTTTGTGTTTCCTATTAGCTACATATATCCAAATTAACCCTTTTGGGGAAAGATTTTGAGGATAATTCTTAACATAATCATTGACTGGCTTTCACAGATTGTTTGACTAATTGGTAACTTCTATGGTATATTAACCCGTGTTATCTATTCACTGATTCCCTAAGCCACGGAAGTTATCTAAATAAGAAACCAATTATTTTTTCTCTCAAAGCCTTGTTCTTTTAATAGGATGACTTGGTTCAGAACAGGCACAGACAGTATAACTTAGGCACAGTCTCCTAAAAGACAGAGCAAACGGTACTCTAACAAGTCTTCTAACATCATTCAGGATCCTGGGGAAAGGTATATAGAGATGCACTATGACATGCAGAGGGGTTAAAGAATTGCAAGAGCTTGTGATTTGGAACCTAACACTTCTTAGGAAATTGTAGTTTTAATGACAATTCTGTTCAGGAAGCACTCTCAACATCAGACCTTTGAACCCAATGACTCATTGTCCAACCATGGCCACCATGACAGCCGGATTCAGAGAGATACCCGAAAAGAGCACCTAGCTGATAACAGAGCCCTGACATTTCTCTTTAAAAGTTTGTTCCTTGAGTTGCACCGCTTCTCTTTCACAAATCTACTATCAGGGTACCTATCCCCAACACAGTTATTTCTCGGGGATTATTACTTTCATCAGCTTTTATTTATTTTCCAGGAAATACTAACACATGATGTGATATGGACTATTTCATATGTTATATTTAATATTGTCTATAATATGATCTCATATATAAGCATAACTGAAAAAAATTCTTGAGCTAACACTACGTCTAGTTCACTCTAATCTATTCGATTTTAGTCTATTGCATTTAATTTTAAAAAAAATTTTTTTTTCAACGTTTATTTATTTTTGGGACAGAGAGAGACAGAGCATGAACGGGGGAGGGGCAGAGAGAGAGGGAGACACAGAATCGGAAACAGGCTCCAGGCTCTGAGCCGTCAGCCCAGAGCCTGACGCGGGGCTCGAACTCACGGACCGCGAGATCCTGACCTGGCTGAAGTCGGACGCTTAACCGACTGCGCCACCCAGGCACCCCGCATTTAATTTTTTTAAATGCTGATCTCAACCCACTAAATTCATACCATTTCATTTTCAGTTTGAAAATTAATTTGACTGATTATTTGATTTGTCATTTGAAAATAAGGTTTTAACCAAATTAAATTTTTTTAAAGACATGGTAAAAATAATTTGTAAACCTTGGTAATGATTTTCGGTTTTACCTTATAGGTCACAAGAAGCTGTTGAAGAATTTTAAGCAAAAAAAAAAAAAATGGGGTGGTCCTGTTGGTATTTTATTTTGTACCCAATTAATATTTTAATTAGGGGTAACAGGGAACGCCTGAGTGGCTCAGTCAGCTAAGCATCTGACTTCTGCTCAGGTCATGATCTCATGCTTCGTGGGTTCAAGCCCCGCATCGAGCTCTGTGCTGACAGTTCAGAGCCTGGAATCTGCTTCAGATTCTGGGCCTGCCTCTCTCTCTGTCCCTCTCCGACTCGCCCTCGATCTCTCTCTGTCTCTTAAAAATAAATAAACATTAAAAAAATTTTTTTTAAAGGGTAACAGAAACTAATGAAACATGACATTTCAATTATTTTTCCCAACTATAAATAAACTAATAGAAATTATTATTAAGTCTGATTTAAATATTTCTTTGCAGGGTGCCTGGGTGGCTCAGTCGGTTAAGCGTCCGACTTCAGCTCAGGTCACTATCTCGTGGTCCGTGAGTTCGAGCCCCGCGTCGGGCTCTGGGCTGATGGCTCAGAGCCTGGTGTTTGCTTCCGATTCTGTGTCTCCCTCTCTCTCTGCCCCTCCCCCGTTCATGCTCTGTCTCTCTCTGTCTCAAAAATAAAAATAAACGTTAAAAAAAATATTGAATATTTCTTTGCAAAAACAGTGACCTCAAATTACCTGTGATCAAAAACATTCCCTGGGGCTCCTGGGTGACTCAGTTGGTTAAGCTTCTGACTTCGGCTCAGGTCATGATCTCATGGCTTGTGAGTTCAAGCCCTGCGTCTGGCCCTGTGCTGACAGCTTGGAGCCCAGAGCCTGCTTCATACTCCATGTCTCCATCTTTCTCTGTCTCTCCCCTCCCCACACTGTCTTGCTCTCTCTCAAAAATAAATAAAAACATTAAAAAAAATTTTTAAAAAACCATTCCCCACTTTTTTCCCGGTTTTATGAAATATAGCTGACATATAACATTTTGTAAGTTTAAGGTATACAACATATTGATTTTTTGCACATAGATGTCACAAAATGGTGACCACCATAGATTTAGCCAACACCTCCATTACATCACATAATTACCATTTCTCTTATGTGGTAAGAACATTTAAGATCTGCTCGCTTAGCAAATTTTAAGTTTATAGTACAGCATCATGAACTCTAGTCACTATACTGTACAATAAATCCCAGAACTTACTTCCAGACTTATAACTGGAAGTCTGTACCCTTCCTCCCAACCCCCAGCTCCTGGTAACCACCATCTTAGTCTCTGTTTCTCTTTTTAGTATTTTAAGTGTTTATATATGTATTTATTTGGAGAGAGTGAGAGAGAGCACGCACGGGCGCGCACACACAAGTGGGGCAGGGGCAGAGAGAGAGGGAGAGCAAGAATCCCAAGCAGGCCCCAATGCTGTCAGCATAGAGAGCCTGACTTGGGGCTCGAACTCACAAACAGTGAGATCCTGACCTGAGCTGAAACCAAGAGTCAGACGCTTAACCGACTAAGCCACCCAGGGGCCCCTCTCCTTTTGGTATTTTATTTTTTTAAAAAAAATTTTTTTTCAACGTTTATTTATTTTTGGGACAGAGAGAGACAGAGCATGAACGGGGGAGGGGCAGAGAGAGAGGGAGACACAGAATCGGAAACAGGCTCCAGGCTCTGAGCCATCAGCCCAGAGCCTGACGCGGGGCTCGAACTCATGGACCGCGAGATCGTGACCTGGCTGAAGTCGGACGCTTAACCGACTGCGCCACCCAGGCGCCCCTCCTTTTGGTATTTTAAAACACAATTCTGGCTGTGCCATGGAGCGTGCCTTGGGCGAGACGGAGACATCTGTACAAGAACCTGGAGCTTCACTGAGCAACAGAGGGGGATGTGCTTCTTATCACACCTTAGCCCCCTGTGTCCAGGAAGCAATTGGAAGGCCAGGGTTTTAAGGTGGTGATTTTTCACGTGGCAACAGTCAGATCAAGGAAACAAAGAAAGCACTGCAAGGCAGTTATGAAATTAGTCTAGTCTTTTGGAGCTGAAGTTTAGAAACTTCAAACTATAGAGCCCACTGGCGTGTTAGCCCTGTGTATTTTATTATCCAAAGTGTTTAGGTATTTTAATCGCTCAAGTATTCATTCATTCAAATGTATCGAACAATTACCACACGCCAAGACTGTGCTAAGTGTCAGGGTTTTAGAGGAATAAGGCAAATCCCTGGCCCTGAAAATGATTCACGCATCTTCACATGAACGAAAACAAATCTCGTGTTTTCAGTGTTTATTTCCCTTTTGCACTTCCTATGTACTTACTAAAACTCAGAAACTCTAGCCTGGCTTTGCTTTCCTGACAGGCACCTCTAGTATCAGGGAAAAAAAAAACAAAAAACAAAAAACAGCACCATGGGAAAAAGCGAAACTTGAGAGAACGTATCCAGAGCCACTTGGTTCCAAATGGACCTTCTGAAGGAGATTGTCTACAGTGAAAACATCTTTTGAGGATCTGTATTTTGGTTTAAGAGTTAGCGTGCCCTTAGTCCCACAACGTAATCTTAGTGTATGTCTTTTTAAAACACATTGGGTTAACTATTAAGAAAACCTGTGGTTCATCACCAAGAACTGAAGGATGAATGAAAGACACTCTCCATTATTCATAGACACATCTCTAGGAATGTATTTAAGCCATCAGCAAGTAATGTTGGCAACAGCTGAAACAGGTTTACGAAATACTAAAGGACATATGATAAAGATCTGAGCAGTAACACAGAACCGAAATAAGGGTTATTCAAAGCACACGTTCCCCCCAAACTCTAGCCCACAATAACTCCCTCTGTGAGTAGCAGGCTTCGGGGGAAGATCAAAGAACTAACACTTGAGACTATATCAAGAAATCTGGTCGTTAAAGAGCCAAAAATGTAGATCTGAATCTTCTTTCAGATTAACTCAGGATATGAAGCAGAAGAAAATGGGCAAAAGAACTTTCCAGCGAAGTGAAGAAGAAAACAAAAGTAAAAGAGAAGAAAGCCTTAATCTATATAGCTCACAGCGGACCCTTAAAATATGGGCACTCAAATATTGTACCTGTTACCTGTAGCCTGTCACATCCCCCACTAAATCGCTGATTATTTGTCCTACATTCCTGAAAATTATAAAACCACTATAGAAAGTTTAAAATGCTAACTGACAAACAAGGAAGTTCTGGAAACTGTTCAACACTCCTGGTGGTAATCACTGCAGGGGGGCTGCATTAAATGGCAAGCCATTCTTGGGTATTCACTATTTCTATCTGCAGTTTGTCATACCTAATGAATATTTCTTTATTAATTCTTAAACTTGCAAAATAAAACAGTGAAACTAAATGATCTCTAAGGCACTTTAACCTTAAGATCTTATATATTCAACACTTTTGGAAGGATATACCAGTTGGTTAGATTATATATGACATAATACACACACACACACACACACACACACACACACGGACACACACCTGAAGTGTAACATTTCTGATAAAGGCATCATGAGATGGGTCTCGTGGAGCTCTGAATGCTACCACCAACTTGATCGATAATTAATATGTTAAATAAAAGTGCCAGGGTGCCTGGGTGGCTCAGTCGGTTAAGCGTCAGACCCTTGATTTGGCTCAGGTCATGATCTCATGGTTTGGGAGTTCAAGCCCTATATCAGCCTCTATGCTGACAGCACAGAACTTGCTTGGAATTCTGTCTCCCTCTCTCTCTGTCCCTCCCCCGCTTGCTCTCTCCCTCTCTCTGTCTCAAAATAAAAAAAAAATAGACTTTAAAAAGAAAGAAACATTTTTCAACAATAAAGAAAGTTCCAAATGGGCATTTGACTTCATACAGCATCTGTTGACAAAGACTATGTCTTTATCCCGAGGAAAATGCAGTTTTCCCTGGATTTAATCTGGATATTAGGATTTAACCTTTAATTTCTTGCACAGTGAGTCAGCATTCTTTGGTGCTGGTAAAGCAATAAACTAATCTGCACACTAGCTGTTATATAACCCATAAAAATAAAATCTACACCCTTCTCTTTTCCCATGGCGCTCTCATAACCTTGTACCTCCTTACAACCCCCAAAGACCATTATGTATGGTCTTTCGCAATCATGCGTGCACCTTGTGTATACACCTGAGGTCTTGTTTACATTTGGTTGCTGCGGTGGTACCCACAAGAGCATTTTTGTGGTAGGTGTTGCTGTTTGCACCAAAACTCTAATTCAGACTCGACTTGTAGACGCCAGAACTTAGGAGACACAAGTGAACTCCATGTGGCTACATTGTTCTGTATGTCAATACTGCTTCCCATAATTCTGTGACTTCTGTCTTCTGGTCTTAGTAGAGATAATTACCTCTTTGGTAGAGACTTGAGGAGACCAGTGAAGGCCTTGCTCTGAGAAAGAGGCTACGTGGCAAAAAAATGTTGAATGTGCTTGATCCTAATAGTTCAAGTCTTGCTAAAATGGTTGCCTTTTGTTATCCAGCAGTCATTTTGTGGGGGTTCATGGGAGAGAAACATCACAGAAGAGATTAGAACATTATCTCAAACATATTAATTCATGAACATATAATACTTTAGTTTATCTAAAATGTGTGAGTCTTAGGGGTGCCTGGGTGGTTCAGTCAGTTAAATGTCGACTTCGGCTCAAGGCATGATCTCACGGTTCGTGGGTTGGAGCTCCGTGTCAGGCTCTGTGCTGACAGCTCAGAGCCTGGAACCTGCTTCAGATTCTGTGTCTCCCTCTCTCTGTGCCCCTCCCCCACTCGTGCTCTCTCTCCCCCCCCTTTCTCAAAAAAATAAACATTGAAAAATTTTTTTTAAAAAATGTGAGTCTTAAAGCACCTGTTCACCTCTCAGTAAGTAGAAACATAGACTATTGGATGGTAGCCAGTAGATCCCAGTCCCAGAAGGAAATACTTTTAATGAACTCCATTACTCAGGCCTATAATCTCTTGGATTGTTATATAACATTTCACTTCACTATTTGAAAATGCTTGCAAACCACAGAATGTCTTTAGCATCACAAATAAGTTACTGTGCCAACATGCCTCTGCCGTCCTGCTGAGCCGCATTATTCGATGCGTTCTCTTAGCACAAAGTATTTTCTGAGGGACTAGATTCACTTGGTTGGAAATATCATACTTTCGATAACTTTTTCACACAAAAATCGGGGGTCCTATTTCATGCATGCAGTCAATCAGCACGTGTCTGTTCAGGTATTTGTCGGGAGCTATAGTGTAGAGAAGAAAGCGAAGAGAATTGAGAGATGGTTCACGTCTTCTAGCTGCTCAAAGGCAAGCGAAGGAAACAGGCACATCACCCTAATTATGAAACAGCATGATTAAGATTATAAGCAAGATCAGTGCAAAGTGCCATAACAATAGAGAGGTTAGCAACTGACGGAACAGGTAGAACTAAAGCTGGGAAAGTAACACTTGAGCTGTTTGGAGAAGAGGAACGAAGGTCTGTATGACGGAGGGCACAACCTCATAAATTACAGGAACTTAAAAGGTTATATTAGGAACATTAAGATGATGGTGATTTATATGGTAGTGACGTTTTCCAACCTGAAGTATGGTAGGGAGTACACAGTAGATGACAGGGAACGTAGAATGAGTCTGGTGTACCTATGTGCCAGGCAAGAGGACTGTTCTTACCCCATGCGAAACTGAAAGGCTTTGAAGGATTTTTGAGCAGGAAACTGGAGATACACTGCAACTTTATTTTAAAGTGATAATTCTGGGGGAGGACCGGGGCGGCTCAGTTAATTAAGCATCCGACTCTCGATTTCGGCTCAGGTCATGATCTCACGGTTCGTCAGATGGAGCCCTGTGTTGGGCTCCGCGCTGTCAGAATTCTCTGGAATTCTCTGGAATTCTCTCTCTCTCTCTCTGACTCTCCCTGCCCCTCCCCCACTCATGCATTTGTAGGCACACTCTTTCTCTTTCTCTGTCAACAGAAAATAAACTTTAAAAAGTAAATAAGTAAATTTAAAAATAAAGTGAGAATTCGGGTGCTCTTATTTAGTCAACATCTGTTAATTTTCAGCCGTACCCCCACCCCCAGCCTTTGTTTTGCATATCGTCCCTTCTTCCCTGTGCTCTTTGTGATTCTGGTGGGGCTGTCTTACCACAATTAGTTCAGGCACGTGGTACAAGCTTGCTAATCAGCGTGGTCCAGGAGTGCACCCTGACCCTAGAGAGCTTAATACGGGCCTTTGGAGGTAGGGAGGGCAGATAGCATCCATGCAATGGGGCATCATGCTGTTTTCGCTGGAATGTCTACCTACGAGGCTCATGTAAGCCTATGCTCCTTGACCATCTTCATCACTATGTGGCCAGAACCTGCCCTAAGGAGGCTGATTTCGAAGAGAGGTGAGCTGCGGGATGGAAAGAGAGAATTCTGATGCCATCTTTTGAACGCTCGTATCTAGCTAAGTTAAAATCAACTCTACTCTTCAATAAATTATTTTTGTTGTTGTTGTTTATTTCATAAGCATAGTTTGATCTCGGTATCTGTGTCTGTAGTTGAAAATGTTCTCACTAATGTAGAGTGAAAGTCAGATAAGGGTGAAAGCAGACAGACGTACTGAGAGGAATTAAAGTCATCTAGATGAGTGAAGATAAGGGCCTGAACTAAGACAATGGAGCTAAAGAAGAGAGTATACCTCCAAATGTATGAACCCTGAATGAGCAAGAGATTTGGTGAGTTATTAGATGTGAGAGAGAATGAGGAGTGACAGATGTTATCTATAAAACACTCTCCACCATAACACTGAGGCAAGTGAAAGGGTGCATTCTTAACTAAAATGAATGAATGAAAAAGCGGGCTATGATTTAGTTCTCCTTGGGGCTCCATCCAAGGAAATCCATATGGTTTACTGAACCCTGGTGAAGAGCCAAGATGAAGAAACAGAGGCTGTGTGTCCAGTTTTTCCCTGGTGCTACGGGAGTCAGGTTCCAAGCCCAGTGTAATCAGTTAGCATGGCACTTGATGTTCCTTCATCTAAAAGCTGGGCACTGTCAGATGTGACATGCCAGCTAAGCCGGGTGCCCACAAAAGGATGATGCTGGCTCACGGTGCTCTGCTTCTATGTTTGCCACTGCTTTGAATGGGATAGAAACTTAAACCCTCATCTTTGAAGCTGATCTTTGTGGGTAACTCCAAGCAGAGCAGCAATTCGATCTCCAGTTCCCAGAGGTATTAGTGATAGTGATTTCAGAGCGATGATGCCACATCTGTGCCAAAATGCAGCTGGAAAAGAAGTCCTTTGCCTCTATTCAAGAGCTCAAGATTAATCTTGTGTGATTTGTCCAATATGATGGAACGAAAAAAAAGCAGACTGAACAGGGGCTTAAAATAGATGTTAGCTGTTGAGAAAAAAAAAAAAAAAGTCAAGTTATGCAGTAGGTGGTATAAATCTGTAACCTCTAAAGAGCCCATTCAAATTTTCATGTAAAGCACCAAACTTCAACATAAAGAGAGTGACCAGGAGACCCACTGGTGAAGGGCCGTGGACAATAATGCCTCAAGGTACCCTGTTTAGCGTCATGGACAATCAAATAAGTGCTTATTAAAAACCAAGCCAAAGCAAATGATAATGTTTAAGTGAAATCATCATTTTTGAATTAAGTATGATGATATTCAATTTATGGTATTTAATGCCATGAAATATCATTACTCTTAGTCAATATACCTATTCCTGAGACTATGTACTCAGGATATTATTCAGCATACGAAAAAGGTATATGGGGGTGCCTCGGTGGCTCAGTCAGTTGGGTGCCTGACTTGATTTTTGACTCGGGTCATGGTCTCACAGTTTGTGAGTTCGAGCCCCGCATCAGGCTCTGCGCTGACAGTGTGGAGCCTGCTTGGGATTCTCTGTGTCCCTCTCTCTCTGCCCCTCCCCTGCTCTCTCTGTCTCCAAAATAAGTAAATAAACATTATAAAAGAAAAAGGTATATGCATAAAATGTCCATTATTGCACTCTCTATAATATAAAAAAAATAGAAAAAGTTTGACAAAGAACAGGGAACGAATAGACAAAAATGCTCCAAAAATGTCATAGTTATAAATATCATAGTTATAAAATCAGTTGGAAATACGGAAAGTGAGATGATTTTTGAAATAGAGAAACAGTATACAAAATCATATATATATTATGTGGACAAAAAGTATACATTTAGACAAAGACTAAGTTGACCCAAATAAAGAAAACAGAAACAAATAATACATGTATTAAAACTTAATTTACGACTGAAATGAAATGAAAGACAAACTATTCAATAAATAATGCTGGATAACACAAAGGCAAAATCAATTCCAGGTAGATTAAAAAAACTTTAATGTGAATCGTAAAACTGAAAACTTTTAGAAGGTAACGGAGAAGAAAATTTTTCTGGCTTCAGGGCAAGGAATAACTCATCAAACCATATAGTAAAAGCATTTACCATGGAAGAAAATTAATACCCAATTAACTTCATGAAAATAAGAAACCTATGTCTATCCAAAGACACCCTGCAAAGGGTAAAAATACACAAATTGAGAGGAGATATTTGTAACATATGATTGACAAAGGTCCGGTATGCAGACTGTAGCAAGAATTGAAAACTGGGTGACAGGCACGAATGTATACTTCATAAACGAAGAAATGTAAGTAGCCATTAAACACGTGAAAATTAAAAAAATAAATAAATAGAGAAACAAGTGAAAAGATTCTCAAGCCCATTAATAATCAAAGGTTAGAAGTTCAAACCACACTGAGATATGTTTCATACCAAGGTTGCTCTACACAATTGCATGGATCGCGCACTGCTCAACTCCTGGGAGCATCATCCTTAGCCACTCGAATATGATACCATCTCCTCCCCCTTAAACTGTGGAATGCATTGGCCCTGTTTTACAACCACCAAACTGGCAGAAATTCAAAAGTCTGCACTATGGGCAAGGATGTGAAGCAGTAAGAACCTCGGCCACTGCTTACTGAAGTGTAAATGAGCTCAACCACTTTGAAGAACAGTTTGTCTCCATTCAGGATGATTAATGGAAGGTTTAGAAGAGGAGTGGGAAAGAGTATTGAGTAGTGATGAACACAAAAATAAGCAGATATTCAAAATAAAATGTGAAATAGCACTGAAAGGCGTAAAAGTTTCCAGATGTACTTAGAAGCTTGGCAACAAAAGTGAGGAAAGTAGATCAAGATGAGATAAAAAAAAATCTGTCAGGATATATTACATTTTTTTTTAATGTTTATGTTTTGGAGAGAGAGACACAGCACAAGTAGGGGAGGGGCACAGAGAGAGGGGAACAGAGGATCCGAAGCCGGCTCCGCAGTGACAGCAGAGAGCCCGACACAGGCTTTGAAGTTTTGAACAGAGAGATCATGACCTGAGCCACGCAGGCTCCCCTACACTGGATGTTAACTAACTGGAATTTGGATAAGACCTTTAAAAAACAAATTTAAAAAAAAGGATTTAAAAAAAAAAAAAAAAAAAACCTGCCAGGATGGATGGCGTTAAAGTTCCGAAGACATCAGTAGAAGTGAAGTTGAAATAATTTTCCAAGCTATTTGTGTTCGTATACAGACAAGACATGGGCCAGCAAACTATGACCAGTGGATCAAATCCAATGTATTTATGTTTTATATCCTATTTATGTAGACCTTGGACCAAATCCAGCCACTACCCATTTTTGTAAATTACTGGAATAGAGTCACATCCATTCATTTACGTAGACTCCATGATTTCTTTAGGTCTGTAACAGTGAAAATTCATTGTTGTGACAGAGATCATAGGGCCTGCTAAGGCTAAAATATTTATGATCTCACACATAGAGAGAGTTTGCTAACCCTTAGACCAGACCATTAGGTAAACAAACAAACAAAAAAAAATTAGCATGCTTGGTGCAATTAGAAATATTGCAATCATATCAATATGAAATGATGAGACGATTCTTGATCACTATTCTGCAGAGGAATTACAGAGTTCACATAATACTAAGTTGAAGACAAACTGGACGATAACAAGGGCCAGAGCATGTTCATGCCAAATTGATATCAAGTTGTGACTAAATATAACAGACTTTGTGATATCTAGTAAGCATAGTGGAAAATCTTGGACAGATTGCCAAATATTTCCTATGAATTGGAAAAGTCTTCTGTCATGTGCAAGATAGATATAACTGACCCAACTTAAAACATCAAAAAAATAAATGGTGAGAGGTTCAGTTTTGCCACTAGATTTTCTGGATATTCTGTTGGCTTTTTGACTCTTCTAGTTACAGTGATACAAGAGCAGATTATTTGTCAGAGTGAGACTAAACCACCTTAACTGATTTCCAAAAATCCAGTGATCTAAGAATAAAAGCTGTCCATGTCTCTCTCCCATAAATGTGCCTATGAGTTCGCTCTAGGTTTTCAGAGATCCCTACTACTTGAGGTCATTCATAGATCAGATTCCTTCTGTCATTGCAATGCCATCCCTGAGAACTGAATCCTCACCTCATCTAACTTCTTGCTGGTGGAAAAGGGAAAGAGAAGACGGAGAGGGTAGCCTCCATGTTTGAAGTCCTGGACCAAGAAATGGACACATAACTTCTGGAACTGTGCTGTGTAGGCATGTATCAGTCTCAATTCTATTGATTTGGAAGATGAGGATAATGGATTCTGGTGGACAAGTAGCAGTCTCTTTCTTACAAGAGGTAATAGTCTTCTATCTAGAAGAATTCATGCTAAACAGAGATTAAAGAATATGATTCAAAATGTGAAGATCATAAGGTAATTTATAAATGGTGTTTGCTTGAAAGGAAAGCCCAGAAAAATTCTCCAGGGTTTTCTACTCTTTTTTTTTTTAAGTTTATTCACTTATTTTGAGAGAGAGAGAGAGAGAGAGAGAGCACAAGCAGAGGGAGAACAGAGAGGGAGGGAGACAGAATCCTAAGCAGGCTCCACGTTATCAGCACAGAGCCTGATGCGGGGCTCGAACTCATGATCCGTGAGACCATGACCTGAGCCGAAATCAAGAGTCAGATGCCCAACCGACTGAGCAACCCAGGCTCCCCAGGGTTTTCTACTTTTAAACTGAATTATGAGAAACATGCAGAGATCTTCTCACCCTTCCACTAGGGGATGAGAGGAGGAAATGTAATATCTTTCCAGTTACTGAAGCTTCGATATATTTAGCTTTTTGGATTATGAGAAGAAAGTTGGCAGAATGACAATGTGGTCACAGAACAAATTAACCTCAACCTAAGATAACAAAACCTGGCAGTTCAAAGCTGCCACAAAGAAGAATTCTGGCCAAGTGACATGCTCATGGTCTCCTTGCCTCTCAAGGCAAATAAACATAAAGTTTTGTGAGAAATATCCTTGTATGTTAACCAATGAGGAACACCACGTATCTTGTTTTACTAACCAGATTAATCACAGTTTTGTGGATGGAAAACTGTGGTGCTAACAACTTTCCAAGAATGCTTTGGACCAGGTATGCTGGTTGGGGATCCTGGCTCTTAACCGTAATAGGAGTATTTCTATCTATGGCCAATCAAGTTGAACCATCACGAGGAAATGTGGAACAATAAACCATTAGTTATTCAGAAGATAGACACTGGGTGGTCTATACCCAAGTCTAAGTACTTTTCTAACATCAATGCCAGTAACTTACAAAACTTAAAAATAATTATGTTAGATCCTGTTAATATGCAAGGCACTTCCCTCTGTACTGCATTTGGTACAAGGCTGAGTGAGGTGGGCCATTCCCTCAATTTCTAAGCCTCTGCAAGAATGACCCAGGGTATGTATGGGTGCTAGATTTAAAAATATAGCAAGATAGAGTTAATGCATTTTTATAAAATGTAGCAAGGCAAAGAAGGTAGGGAGTAAACTGATTTGGAATGGTCGGTCAGGAAGGGTCAGGAAGACATGAAACTGAGGCTATAACTGACCTCACCAAACTCAGTTTTCTTACCTGCACAAATGGGAAGAATATTTGCACTTTTCATCTGTATCTTTATAAAAACAGAGAGCAGAATGGGTTCATAATAATGCTAAAAACCCGTCAGTTGTCATCATAGCTATTTTTGTTGTGGTTAATATCATTCTTTGAAACTTTGATTTTGAATAATGAACAGGATTCCAGTAGCTACAGTTTTTGGAGTGTATAAAGTCAGGCAGATGGAATGGAAGCATCAGCTGCTGGATACTTCATTGGTATGAACCCAGAATGCAATAGGATTTAGTATGGATTTACTAAGCAAAATGCCTTTCTAATCCAGATGCCTAAAAGGGACTCTGAAGCCCCGTGGTTTTTCTGTCCTTGGTTCTATATTTACAAAGAGTGATTTTATTTGCTCAATTTTATGAATGTCCTGTTTTACACTCTTCAGGGAGAATACCACCAGCCTCTTTCTATAAGTTCCCCAGGGTAAAAGAATTTGTCCATGCACACACAGCGCTAGCCCAGATTTAGAAGCACATAAAAGTTTTTTGCTATGGGGACAGCCCCCACTCTAATGGTAGTTGAGATAAGAATAGGTATACAAGGTCAATTTCAATACCCTGGAAAGGTCTACTTGGGTAAGGCATGAGTGACTCACAATTTCATGAAACAGACTCGAATCTCTATACACAGGTGCTTCCTAAAATCCAAAGAAGCCATTTTTTTTGGCATTAGCTGTGTATTTCTTGACATTTCACAGCTTGGGAATTGAATTGGAAGCCTAAATTTGCACTGGGGGACAAAATTCTCATGGAAAATCAACTAGTTAATGCACAATGAACTTTCCAGAGCTCTTCCAGGACTCTGTACTGTTGAAGTTCATTTTCTTGAGGAACAGTTTGGATAGCCTACAGATAGTGTTAGATTATATGTGTTTATGGAGTTCATGATCCACTTATTTAAGAAATCATTCTTTATATAGGAACTTAAGGGAGATAAATGTGCCATTGCTCTTTGGTCTCGGAAAGTTCTATCCTGGGAGAGCCACCTCCCAATGGTTTAGAGGGAGGCTTTGAAATGTGGGCCCAGGACAATCATGATGCTATCGCCTGAGGGAAGCCATTTCCTATGTTCACACACCATTTGTTTTCAAAATGTTTAAACTCCACATTCTAAATTGCTGTTCCGTGCTTTAAAGCTATACTCGCCTGGCTTCAGACAGAAATAAATTCCCAATTCTCAGGATGTTGTACAAACCCTTTCCAAAACTAATCAGGATGACTTACGAAAAATTTTGGATTAGTACCTAGTTTTGTTGTATTCTTTGAGGGAGGGGGAGATGTGAGAGAAACCATCCTTTATCCTCTAGAAAATGATCAGAAACAACAAGAAAAGTATACAAAAGTTACCCTTTTGGAATATTCTTGAAGTGTTACCCGATACATGCTAATCATTATTTATGTTGTCACAATATCTAAGGATTGAGAATGAAACAATAGGACATGGGAGCAAAATATTTTTAAACGGCATGAAACTCATATTTCCCCAGGGCAACCATTCCTGGATCAGTTTGAAAGGAATAAAAACTGTTTCTCAGGGTTTTCATATCCATGTTGTTGTAAGGTCCAGAGCCCCATGGAAGAATCACCCATTATTTGGGGTGTTTCTTGGGTTGTCATCTGTGGTCAAGAACAAGCTTCTATTTTCTTCCCTTTTATATGTTTCAAGTAATTCATTGAGGTGAAATTTTCATACCATAAAATTAACCATTTGAAAATCAACAGTTCAGTGGTGTTTAATCCATTCACAGTATGGTTCAACTACAACCCCTCTCTGGTTCCAAAATATTTCTGTCACTCCAAAGTAAAACTCCTTACCCATTCATCAGTTTCTCGCCAGGCCCTGGCTACCACCAGTCAGCATTATGGCTCATCTGCTTCCCCTTTTGTGACCCATTCCTTTGAGTGAGGGCTCTTTCCAGTCTTTTATTGTCCACAGAATCACCTGAGAGCACCTTGTTGCTGCCATTTACAGCCGAATAAAGCTGATTCTAGAGCCAAAGGTACAACCTGTCTCTTGGTGGTCACTAAGCTTCCAGTACCTATCCTAGCTGCCGGAATACTATCCTATCTCCCTGGCTACCTTATCTTTCGGGCATTGCTCTGGGTCCTACATCTTTGCTGCCACAGTTGATATAGTAGAGTCTCCAAAAATGCCAGTGAAAATGTATTTTCTGGGTTTGTTAATGCCTCTAAGCCAACATCTAAGGAATATATCTGTCTCTTCCCTTTTACATGTCTCTTTATCATGTAGGTAATAGAGATAAATTGAATACCCCTGGGATTAGTTCATGTATATGTAAGATTGACTTTGCGTTAGTCAATGACTTTTCGTTGATTAATTTCAGCCTATTCTTTCCCTATCGTTATGATGTGAGACCACGTTTAAGAAAGGGAGTGCCGAATCAGGAGTAAATCTCCCCAGAAAATAACAAGTTGTGATCAGTTTCAACCCTCATCTCTGATAACCAAAGCATTATATAAACCGAGATTTATTTGTCCAATGCTATCTTCACTTAGACAATTATTCCCAGGAACATCGTAGCCCCTCCTTTAAGAATACTTCTAATGAGGGGCGCCTGGGTGGCGCAGTCGGTTAAGCGTCCGACTTCAGCCAGGTCACGATCTCGCGGTCTGTGAGTTCGAGCCCCGCGTCAGGCTCTGGGCTGATGGCTCAGAGCCTGGAGCCTGTTTCTGATTCTGTGTCTCCCTCTCTCTCTGCCCCTCCCCCGTTCATGCTCTGTCTCTCTCTGTCCCAAAAATAAATAAACATTGAAAAAAAAAAAAAAAAAGAATACTTCTAATGAATTAATATGGTCAGTTCTCAAGACAAATCCAAAAATATCTGAATACTAGTGAACTTTGAGGTTAGACTCCATCTAGAACTCTAAGTACAAATTTAACTTAGTCTTGGAGCAGTAATAACCTGGTATGACTTTGTGACTTATTAGCATAAATCAGCCAAGAGTTTCTATAAAGGGACAAAAGCTGAAATTTCTGGAACAGCTCCAAATCAAGGAAGCTGTTCTAAACAGATACACCTTGATGCATATAAGTAATAATGAAGCAAAAAAAAAAAAAAAACAAAAAAAAACTATAACAGACTAAGAACATTTTCTGATATTGATTGCCATTTATAAGAAAAAGCTTCCCCAAAGTATGTGCAAACTAAAAATAAAGTTTTATATTTTATATAAATAAATATTTATTTATATTCTAGTTGGCCTAGAAGTTTAATAAGCCAACTAGGTTTACTTTAAGAAAAAAAATTTTTTTTTTTTATTATATGAAATTTATCGTCAAATTGGTTTCCATACAACACCCAGTGCTTATCCCAAAAGGTGCCCTCCTCAATACCCATCACCCACCCTCACCTCCCTCCCACCCCCCATCAACCCTCAGTTTGTTCTCAGTTTTTAACAGTCTCTTATGCTTTGGCTCTCTCCCACTCTAACCTCTTTTTTTTTTTTTTTTTTTCTTTTTTCCTCCCCCTCCCCCATGGGTTCCTGTTAAGTTTCTCAGGATCCACATAAGAGTGAAACCATATGGTATCTGTCTTTCTCTGTATGGCTTATTTCACTTAGCATCACACTCTCCAGTTCCATCCACGTTGCTACAAAAGGCCATATTTCATTTTTTCTCATTGCCATGTAGTATTCCATTGTGTATATAAACCACAATTTCTTTATCCATTCATCAGTTGATGGACATTTAGGCTCTTTCCATAATTTGGCTATTGTTGAGAGTGCTGCTATGAACATTGGGGTACAAGTGCCCCTATGCATCAGTACTCCTGTATCCCTTGGATAAATTCTTAGCAGTGCTATTGCTGGGTCATAGGGTAGGTCTATTTTTAATTTTCTGAGGAACCTCCACACTGCTTTCCAGAGCGGCTGCACCAATTTGCATTCCCACCAACAGTGCAAGAGGGTTCCCGTTTCTCCACATCCTCTCCAGCATCTATAGTCTCCTGATTTGTTCATTTTGGCCACTCTGACTGGCGTGAGGTGATACCTGAGTGTGGTTTTGATTTGTATTTCCCTGATAAGGAGCGACGCTGAACATCTTTTCATGTGCCTGTTGGCCATCCGGATGTCTTCTTTAGAAGAAAAAAAATTTTTTTAACATTTATTCATTTCTGAAAGGCAGAGAGACAGATTACAAGAGGGGAAAGGGCAGAGAGGGAGACAGAGATCAGAAGCAGGCTCCAGGCTCTGAGCTGTCAGCTCAGAGCCAGCCACGGCCTCGAACCCACAAACTGTGAGATCATGACCTGAGCTGAGGTCGGACGCTTAACTGACTGAGCCACCCAGGTGCCCCAAGTTTACTTTTTGTTAGTGACTGTGTTCTTTTGGAAAAGTAATTTCTATTTCACTCACTTTAGCAGACTAGATCATGTGGAAATTCTCCTTAAAGAACACAACTAAAAATGCAAGATAAAAATATAACAAATAGCTATCAAAAGAATATTTGGCCCAAAAAGAAAGCAAGAGAAATCCCCAGTAGACAAAAGAAGAGAGGAAACTAAAAATTGGGACAAAGAAACTATTCTTGCCCTTGAGAATGTGTTGTCTTGATAGCCAAGTAAGGAGAGCAGTCAAGGTTGCACGAAGAGGAGATAGAAACCAAGAAACTCGACTTCCTGGAATGGTTGACGCTCATTAAAGAAAGTAATAGAAAAATATGCCCTCTGAATCACCGGGTGACTAGGCAACGGCATGGCCAGAGCTCCTTAGCCTAGGCTGTGGGTGTAAAAAAATTCTTTCTTCTTTGAGATTTCATAAACAAAGGCTTATACTCCCTGTCTGTGTCCTATCACTTAGCCTTGAAGCTATGGTCCCTCCCAAATGCTAATGAAAGAAGTATCAGAAGGCTAACAATCCAATGTTCCTTCTTCCCCCTTCCAGTACAGAGTAGCAGAAATAATTTCAAATCTTAAATGTAGTTCTGATAAAGTGGTGAATTAAGAACACTCACTGAAACGTCTCAGTGTGATTCTCCTTTCTGCTATGGAGATTTGTATAAAAATGAATAACCCTGCTCTATTTCATAACACATTCTTGGAAGTGTTATTTCTCCACATGAGCCTTCAATGACATTGAGACTTTGGAGATTGGTGCTGTGTTTTGTGAAATATAACCTCAGTGGACTGTTATGTGTTTTACCCAAGTAATTTTATTTGCACTGACAAATATTCTGAGGTTTCACTATTAGCCCAGAAGTACATTAGGTTTTTGTTTTGTTACCATTTCTGTGTAAAGATATAATACATCTGTGATTCTGTTGAATTCTTCAGTTAAATGATGATTTCAGACTCTTCATCTTATTTAAATCAACACAAGACAACACCAAAAAGAATACGATGATTTTTAAAATAATCAAATGAAATTCCAGAAAGAAAAAAAACAAAACAAAACATAGTCACTGAAATGAAAAGCTTAATGGATGCCCTAAATAGCAGATTAAAAACAGCTGAATAGAGATTAAGTAAACTCGAGTATAGATTTGAGGAAAAGGTTTAATACACCACACAGAGAAAGCAAGATGTGGGAAACAGAAAACAGATATTCAATAATACAGAAGTTACAATCAGAAGATACAACATACGTGTAACAGGAAGAAAGACTGAGAAATCGCCAAAACTAACGAAGGCCATAAAACTCAGATTTAGGTATCAAAATAAGCCCTAAAAAGGATAAAAATAAAACATACATTAGACATATCATAGTAAAAATGAGAATACCATGAAAAAAACAGTACTGATAAACAACTGACAGAAAAACAAAGCTGCCAACCTAGAATTATCATTTAACCTAACTTTCATTTTAAAAATTGAGAAAATTTTCTCAATAACTGACTCTGATAACGGCAGAACAAATAATTTGGACTGAACCCTCCACTGAAGAGCAATGAGAATCTCTGGACAAAATACTTATTTAAACAAGTGTCTTGTAACAAAAATTGCTAACCAGATAGTGAAATGCTCTCAGGCCAGAGTCCAGGGCAGGATGGAAGTCCTGAAAAGGAAGCCCACTGTTTGGACAATCTTCACATTGGGGGCATTTCCTCATTGCGGATATATAACATCTGAGTAAGGCTGTGCTGCCCATTTGACAATCTGGTGGCACTTAGCCCAGAGCATGCAGAGACAGGAAGGGTAGCCTTGATGAAACCCTTCTACTTTGATTCTAGAATACTAAGGCCCAGAGTTGTTTGGAGAGACCTAGAGATACCAGGAATCTAGCAGTAGCAAATACACACATTCTTTGGGAGAACATAACATCATTGTAGTTCTCTGATTATTTCTAGAAACAAATTTTTTAATCGAATGCTTCATGCCAAAGAGCGAGCAGAGCCAGAAGAGGGGAAGACGACATGAAAAAAAGCCATAAAGAACAAAGGACAAGATGTATTTCTCGGTGCAGAGGCTTAGGATATTGGGATTATCAGACATAGACTTCAAAAGATCTGGATTTAAAGGACAAAATTGAAAATTTCATGAGACCTGGAAACTAAAAAAAAAAAAAAAACGATAATAAAGGAAGATGTCTTGAACTAAAAATGGCCATTATCAAAAGCTGCCTGGGTGAATTATTTAATAAAAATTGGATGCAGATTGGGGCACCTGGGCGGCTCAGTTGGTTAAATGTCTGACTCTTGATTTTGGCTCAAGGCATGGTCTCGTGGTTCATGAGATTGAGCCCTGCATCGGGCTCTGCCCTGAAAGCATGGAGCCTGCTTGGGATTCTCTGTCTCTGCCCCTCCTCTGCTCGTGTTCTACCCTCTTCTCTCTCAAAATAAATGAATGAACATTAAAAAATATTGGATATAGATAAAGGAAGAATTAGTAAATCCATTTGGATAGAAGAGATTTTCCATAATGAAGCCTGGACAGACAAAATAAGGAAAAATGGAGAAGAGAAGGTACATGAGTAAAGGATATGGTGATATGATCTATAAAATGTGGCTGGAGTCCCAGAAGAAGGAGAAGTTTCAATGGAATCCCAATTGAAATCCCAGAAGCCTTTTAGGGAAATTGACAGACTGATTGTAAGATTTATGAAGAAATAAATAGGATCAAAAAAAAAACACAAACAACTTTGCAAAAGAACAATGTTGGAGGGACAACACTGCCCGATTTTAAGACTCATGATAAAGTGATAGTTATTACAACAGTGTGGTACTGGTCTAAAGACAGAGAAAGAGATTAATGGAACGCAACAGAGAATCCATAAATAAACCTACATATAGGTGGACAGTTGATTTTCTACGGAGGTACAAAGGTAACCTCATGGAAAAGAAATAGTTTTTTCAATAAATGGTGCAGGAACAATTGCCTAATTCATATGCAGTTGTTGATACTATTTTCCTTTTTTTTAAAAAAATCATTATTGGGGCGCCTGGGTGGCGCAGTCGGTTAAGCGTCCGACTTCAGCCAGGTCACGATCTCGCGGTCCGTGAGTTCGAGCCCCGCGTCAGGCTCTGGGCTGATGGCTCGGAGCCTGGAGCCTGTTTCTGAATCTGTGTCTCCCTCTCTCTCTGCCCCTCCCCCGTTCATGCTCTGTCTCTCTCTGTCCCAAAAATAAAAAAAAAAAAAAAAAATCATTATTTTATCTGCAAGCATGTCCCATTTTAATCAAAATATTTTTGTACCTTTTTTCTCTTCTATTGGTCAGTCTTGCAAAGGATTCCATCTTATTATTTTGTCCAAAATGTCAACCCTTTGGCTTTGTTGACTTTCTCTATTTTCTCTCTCTTTTTTTTCCCCCCATTTAATTAATACCTGTCTTTACTTTTATTATCTCCTTCTTTCTACTTCCTTTAGGTACATACTGCTATGGATTTCTTAGCTATTTAAAATGAATATTCAATTTGAAAAATTCTTCTTTAACCTAAGTTTTCAGGAACAAAAATTTCCTTTGAAGTGTTTCTCTTTTTTGCTGGGCCTCGCAGATTTTAATACATGGCAATTTTATTATTGTACATTTCTAGATATACTGATATTTTCATTCCAGTGTAAGTCATCAAATGTAAATCCAATTTAGCTTTATCTCCTGCATGCAGGGATTTTTTAATATTAGCAAAATCCATAAATGTAACTGACAACATACAGAATTTAAAAAGAAAAAAGAAACATGAAAAGCTAAGGTGATATGAAAGAAAATAAGTTTACAACATTCAACATATTCATAATAAAACAAAAGCTGTGACTAAAGTAAAAATAAAACAGAACCTTCTTTAAACTAACAGTGAGTTTTTACATATAAACAAACAAAACCCATTATAAAAATCTATCCAAATGAGAAAACACTAGCAAATGCCGGAGAATATAGATCCCCAGGGTCCTTTTTCCATTGAAGGCGGAAGCCTAAATTGATAGAGATGCTTTGGCGTTATATCCCAAAGGGTAACACTCATGTTCCTTAAGAACCAGAAAATTTGATTTCAGATATATACAGTCAAGAGAAATATACACAAAAATTTTTTTTATAGAAGCACTATTCACAGTAGCAATCCCCAAAAACCCATTATCAAAAGCCTGGATGAATAAACTATTATCAGAAAGGTATAATATCCAGCAGTCAAAATAAAGAGCCTCCAGTGATACTCAATAATATGGATGACTTTTATTGGAATAATATGGATGACTTTTATTGGTATAATATTTAAGGAAAAAATAAGTTCATTTTTATAAAGTTAGAAATAACTTTGTGGAGCACCTCGAAACACAATGGAAGTCAGTCAAGAGAATAATGAATACAGGTTTCATAATTCTCCCATTTTGGGTGAGAATGAGGGGACAGAGCAATCGGATGAAGGACCACAAGTATACGTGTAGGTTATCTTCCCAGTATTTTGTTTTGCATAATGGCTTGTTGGTACTTATTGTTATTATACATAACTAATTATAGAACCTTCCTCCCACCCAACCCCACCCTCAAAAAAAGAGGCCTCTGAAGTTCTAAAAATCCTTTCAGGGTCACTGCAAAAAAACAGAAGGCACACCTGGCTGGAGTTTTGAAGATGATTTAATGAAGGGACTCTTTACAGAACGTGGGCAGTCCACGAAGGGTACTCAAGACCTCAGAACCCGAAGATATAGACGTGGAAATGGTTCTCAGAGCCCAGTAAATAAGGGATTTGTAGAAGCCAACGCTCCACAGGGAGGGACACTCAGCAGGGCCTCGGTCTTGGGAGGAAGATGCCGCCCTGCCAGAACATGCCAGAACATGCCAGAATGTGCCAGAAAGCACCAGAGTGTCGCTCAGACAAAAAAGAAGCAAGGGAGGAAGCACTCGGGCTTTCCTCTCCTCCTACACGTCATTCTCCCATCAGCACCTCCTCCCCCACCTCCACCCCCACCCCACATTTCTACTGGTTAAACTAAATCAGAAACCAAGGGGCAAGAGAGGTAAGATTTGAGGCAGTGATGAAATGGAAGTGGAGTGGAAAAAAGTAAGATTGCCATGCACACAAACATGTAAATAAACATCTATCAGCAATCACATGGATATTGGGAGGGATGTAAATTAAGTGTTTCAAGTATTTGGACGAACCGAAGAAAAAAGTAAAAGCACCAATTAATTTTAGACTTTGATAAGTGACAAAATACCCTTAGGATCTCAAAGAGCCATTAAAATAACAATAAAGACAATAGGTAATCCCTAAGCTGATAGAGCGAATGAGGAATTAATTTTTAAATTAATTAAAATGAATGTACACTAAATGTAAAATTAAAATTAGTTTGGTTTAATTTTTAAAAATTTCAATGTTTATTTTTGAGAGAGAGAGAGAGACAGAGTGTGAGCAGGTGAGATGCAGAGAGAGAGGGAGACACAGAGTCCGAAGCAGGCTCCAGGCTCCGAGCTGTCAGCACAGAGCCTGACGCGGGGCTCGAACTCCAGAACTGTGAGATCATGACCTGAGCCAAAGTCCGACACTCAACCCACTGAGCCACCCTGGCGCCCCTAATTTTAAGACTAACATCTTAAGTTAATTTAAAATAATTTTTAGAAAAAAAGGTAAGAAAAGAGAGAAAAAGAACACAGAGTAAGTAAGACCAAAGTATTTCATAAGATGGTAGAATTTTTAAACATAAATTTGTCTGTATATTGTATTACATATCAATAAAGGAAATGATCCAATTAAAAAAGAATGTTTATAAAATTGCATAGGTAAATAAAACCCAACTATGGGCCATTTAAAGAACCATATGCAAGACATAAAGATACAGACTTTTTTTTTTTTTTTTTTGCTTTATTTATTTATTTATTTATTTTTAATTTTGTTTAAATCCAAGTTAGTTCACATGCAGTGTAATAATGGTTTCAGGAGTAGGATCCAGCAATTCATCACCTACACACAAAACCCACTGCTCATCCCAACAAGTGCCCTCCACAAAGCCCATCACCCACTCACCCCATCCCCCCACCCCACACCCCTCCAGCAACCCTCAGTTTGTTCTCTGTATGTACAAGTCTCATATGGCTTGCCTCCCTCTCTGTATCTTATTTTTCCTTCTCTTCCCCTAGGTTCCTCTGTTTTGTGTCTTAAAGTCCACATATGCATGAAATCATATGGTCTTTGTCTTTCTCTGACTTATTTTGCTTAGCATGGTACACTCCAGTTCCATCCACGTTGTTGCAAATGGCAAGATTTCATTCTTTTTGATTGCCGAGTAATACTCCATTGCATATATAAACCACATCTTCTTTATCCATTTGTCAGTCGATGGACACTTGGGCTCTTGCCTTAATTTGGCTGCTGTTGGTAATGCTGCTATGAACACTGGGAATATGCAGAGATTAAGTAAGGAGATGGAAGAGGACATATTATGCAAACCCTAACTGAAGGAAAAGCTACTACAGGGATAATCTCTCCAAGGAAACTCTAGGGCAAAATCATAAAGAGGAGCAGAGAGAGCTTATAATGATAAAAAAGTTCAATTTCCTAGGAAGACGTAGAGATGCTAACTTTATAAGCAGATAAAAATATAGCCCTACTAATGTGAACTGCAATGATCGAGGGGTTGTTTATTGCCAGCCAACAGAGAAACGAAGAAATGCACTTCCAAATAAATCATGAGTCAGGGAAGAAATCACAATGGAAATTTGAAAGTATCTTTAATTGAGCAAAAATGAAAATACTATATTCAACTTGTAGATGTCACTAAAGACACTCATAGAGGGAAATATAGAACTTTAGAGGGAAGAAGGATGAAAATAAAATGATGTAAGTGTCGAGAAGTTAGAAAAAAGGGACACCTGGGTGGCTCAGTCAGTTAAACGTCTGACTTCCGTTCAGGTTAAGGTCTCACAGTTCATGAGTTCGAGCCCCAAATGGGGCTCTGTGCCTATAACTCAGAGCCTGGAGCCTGCTTCAGATTCTGGGTCTCCCTCTCTCTCTGCCCCTCCCCTGCTCATGCTCTCTCTCTCAAAAATAAAACATTAAACATTAAAAAAAGGAGAAGAAGTTAGAAAAGGGACAGCAAAAACAAATGTTGAGAGAAGAGAATGAAAGAAAGTGAGGTTATGAACAGAAATTAGTCAAACAAGTGAACATACAGTAGAGAAAACCAACAGAGCCAAAAGTTCTTTGAAATACTACCAACATTGACAATCTCCTGACAAGAAGACAAGAATGTGAGCCTCTATGAGACTCTCAAAGAAGAAAACTATAGCAGAAGAAAGGGCTAAGGTAAAAGAATGAGCAATGGCCGAAGAAATTTTTATATAATTAAGTAAAGTAAAATAGGAATTGATTGAATAGGGCAATAATTATATAATTATGATTCCTTTGGGGCAGGGGAACAAAAATTTGTAACAGGCATATAACATGTAGAACAGGAATAGAGAATCAAGAGATAAAATTTTCAGAGTCCTTAAATTTTGTGTGAGATGGTGATTAAATGTATACATATGCTTCTAAGTGTGTTAAAATTTTTAGGTTAACCAATAAAAATAGATGCCTAAAGTTTGGTGGTACCGTTTTTGCATGATCAGAAACAGGAAATTCAAGAAAGAGATTCGATTTTGGGAAATGATACCAGGTTCAGTTAGGGTTCTTAAAATATAAACGAAAGGACTAGGTTAACTTAATTGAGTGCAACATCCTGTTTATAACAGAGATAGGTCGGGTCTATGTCGGAGCGCAGCGGTTCTCAAACCTAAGCTTGACTCAGAATCACCTGAAGAGCTCATTAAAGTACAGACTGCTGGGCTCTGTGTCCAAAGATTCTGATTCAGTAGGTCTGAGATGAGGTCTGAGACTTTGCATTTTGTAGAAGTCTTCCGTGAGAAGTGGATGTGGCTGCAACTTTGGACCTTGACAAAGCGGAGCCAGAACTGCGTCAGTGGTTCTGACAGCTGACTACGCTTCAGAACTACCACAGGGCCTTTGCATGCATACTGATACCTGGGCTCAAACCACTCCCAGGGAATCGGAATCTCTGCCTTGTTTTGTTTTGCCTTGTTTTATGTTGTTTTGAATTCCCTGGGTGATTTCAGTGGGCCAGCAGGCTAACACCACTCCTTGGGTCTTCTCCTTTAGGAAGTTAAAATCTAGGTCTTAATTTTTTAAACTAAAAGAAGAAACATTTCACATGTTTCTAGTTTTCTTGTTGTTATACACTGCATGGGTTCACATGAAACAAATATGTAGGCTCTTGAGTTTGGAAACCCAGGTATATGACTATGTGACATGCAGCTCAGGTGCCCAACAGGCAGCTGACATGTAAAGGCAGGAAAGTTCAGGAAAAAAGAAAAAAAGAATGCATGGCATTATAAGTTAGGCTATTGGTGATATCCTAATGTAGGGTGAGAGAAAAGGGGATAAAGATGGGAGGATATACAAGGTGGGCTTTGAGGTACTGATATTGCTCTGTTCCCTGACTTAAATGGTGATTTTGTTTTGTTCATTTTATGAGTATTTATTGAAACTTACGCTTATGATTTTTACAGTTTTCTATATATGTATGGTATGTTTGAGTTTAAATGTTTTTTTTAAAGTGTTGAAAAAGCTGGGGCGCTTGGATGGCTCAGTTGGTTAAGCATCTGGCTCTTGATTTCGGCTCAGGTCATGATCTCATGGTTTGTGAGTTCAAGCCCCTCATTCGGCTCTACCTTGACAGTGTGGAGCCTTGCTTGGGATTCTGTCTCTCTCTCCCTCTCTCTGCCCCTCCCCAGCTCACGGGCATGCGTGTGCATGTATGTGCATGCTCTCTCTCTCTCTCTCTCTCTGTGTCTCAAAATAAATAAGCTTTTCTAATATATGTTGAAAAAGTAAAAAGCAAAACCACAGCATTGACACTCATGTTTGTATTCACCCAGTTTAAGGCACAGTTTCCTCTGCTTACCAATGGTCACATCTCTGCTCCAAAACCTGATCATTCACATGAGCCCTAGTGTTTCAATTGCATGATTGAATAAATGTAATTTAAATTGGAGATTTATCTGGAGGAAAAGGAGTGTTGCATTTATGAAAACTATGTGTAAAACTGAGTGTTATACAAACACCTAACCTTGTCAAGTTGTTCAGCATGTGCCTGTGTAATCTACGCACAAGACCATGGTAAAACAATATGGGAAATGTCATGAAAATCTCAAAGTAGCCTACATTCACATTGCCTCAAAAATGCCGTGAGTGTCTTTAATTTCTCTCTCCACTTGGAGGAAACAAGTGCACTGTGAAGGCCATGCAAGATTATTTCAAACTCTGGCAGCTGACCCAGTTCTAAGAAATGTCTTTGGCCCGTAAAATTTAGCAAACACCTAGATAAGCTAAACTCAGGATCTGAGGGAGGCTTTAGCCTACTGTTTGTTTCAGTGACTTTACTAGTTGATCAGTGTCCTGATTGTGTCAGATAAGAGGGGCATCTGCCAAAACAAAGAGAGAACAATGGAAGGGTGTGTGAAGGGCAGGAGAAATCAGAGGTGAGGAGACATTGCTAATTGGAGAAGAATGGCGGAGGAACAGAAGTTAGCCCTCGAATACGTCCGCTCCTGTACTCCAATGCTGCCTTCCACCTCCATTTTTAACACCAGCACGCCAACCAAGCACAGATCCTGTCGCCACATATAAGACCCACTTTTTCCAAATTATTAAAGCCCCAATAGGCATAAGAACAATGTCGTGTCTGCAGAAATTGCAGCGATCCAAAGCAGAGGGATATATCCATTTCTGGATTAACCAACCGGCAGACTCATCCAGCCATGCTTAGGGCAGCACTGAGGAGCCAGGGAGGGAGATGTCACCCAGCATAAAAATTTAGCTCCAACAAATCGACCCTGGATTTTGAGAGCAGAAAATGTAAAAAGAAGCTATTTTTTATTTGACCAAATAATTATGTTTGTTTCACAAATTTGAGTGGTTTCTATTTCAACTACTCATGTGGGTGGGAGAAGGTAAGGTTCCATTATCTTTCCAGCGACTAAGTCTTGAATGGAGCTCTGGAGGGATTCCTTATAAAATAAGACAGTAGTTTCAGCAGTAGCTGGAGTCATAGTTTGTATGTTTCTTGGTATAATGACAGCTTTCACAAAGGGCTGGAAGAAGTTATTAGATTCAAGAAAAGAATAAATTATGTTTCTCTTTCTGTCCCATCCCTCTGCCCCATCTGTGTGTGTGTGTGTGTGTGTGTGTGTGTGTGTGTGTGTGTGTGTAATTTAGCTTGTCCATACGAAGGTAAGGAAGATTAAACATCTTTTGTTTATTACTCCCAACTTCAAGTCCCATACATATAAAAATGCAACAGGGGTGCCTGGATGGCTCAGTCGGTTGAGCGTTCAACTTTGACTCAGGTCATGATCTCACAGTTCCTGAGTTCGAGCCCCACATCGGGCTCTGTGCTGACAGCCTGGAAGCTGTTTCGGATTCTGTCAACCTCTCTCTGTCCCTCCCCTGCTTGCGCTCTGTCTGTCTCTCTGAGAAATAAATGTTTAAAAAAGCAATAAAAATAAAATAAAAATGCACACCCCTGAGTTCAGTCTTAAAGTGGGTCTCCCCTGTGCTCTCACCAAAGCCGTGTGCGGTGTGTGAAGGAGGGAAGTGGTCTGATAAAGCCTTCCATCCGTGCAACCATTCCCAGGAATACACTATTCCACAAGGCAAGCTCTCGGGACAGGACGATGCTTCCTTCAAAAGTAGAGATCGCAGGCCCTGTGGTTTCTGGGCAGAAAAACAAAATTTGCCCTTCAAGTAAGATTAAAGTTGGAGAGTTCCTGATACTATAATCACGGTGCTTCACCCATGAAAAGATACTTGGTAAATATTTGTTGAAATTAAATGGGCAGGTGTGGTAACCTGTTTCCAAAGCTGTTCTTTTTACCTACCTTCAGTAATGTCTGCTGTGAAGGGAAATCTTCTTATGTAATTATTCAGTGAAATAAAATCAAGGATGAGCATGCAGCTAGCGAGCTGACACGACCCGTGTGTTGGACAGCAAGTGAACCAGTGTTTGCATCCACAGACCACTGCAAAGCTGGAAACAGAAAGACAGCAGCAAAACACAGCTGTCTGGGTATGGCCGGAGCACCGCTCTGCAAGTTATGTAATAGCTGTTGTATAATTGTGCATTTAACTCAAAACACATTTTTAAAAGACAAAACAATTAGATTTTCCAAAAAGAGAGCAAGAGAAAGAGGCAGGGACAGAGACAAAGAGAAAAATAGTGAAACAACACAGAAGTTTCTATCTGGCCTTCAAGCACGTGGTGCGACAGGCATGGTCCTCGGAGACGGTGGTTTTAGAAATTGAGGGCTGGCCCATGAGCCCGATCTGGCCTGCCTCCTGTTTTTGTAAATAAAATTTTATTGGAAAACACCTATACCCATTAATGTATCTATTGTCTATAGTTTCTTGCATGTAGAGTCGAGTAAGTTACAACAGAAACCATCTGGCCCAGAGAAGCAGAAAACATTTTCTGTCTCTTTAAGAGAAAATGTTTGCTGACCCTGTCTTAGATGAGTAAAAGGGCTAATAACTGTAAGTGTGCATGAGGGTGACTATTCACTTAGGGAACCCAACTGGGAAATGAAATTCTGGTCTTGCATTTGTTGGATCTGTGATCTTAAGCAAGCTATTTGCTCTCTCCCTATCTGTAAAATGGGGAACCAAGCAAGAATGGAAAGAGAAAGAAAGTAAGGCTCCTGTGCCTGATTTGGAGCAACTATTTAATAAGCCTACGTTTCCCTACCTAAATCCCATATTTGGGAGAGCTGGCAATTTTTCCTGGAAAAAGAAATTGTCATCCTCAACTCTCAATAATCAGAATTAAGAGTATCCGTGGTTTTCCATCGTGTTCCTATTGTAACTTTTGCTTGAGCTTCAATACAATAAAGTCTTGTGTTTAAAATGGGACGAGTGCAGTTAATTTTTTTTTTTTAATGTTCCCAGACTGAAACATTCATTCTAAGAAATTGAACGACTTAGGGTCCTGTTTGAGTCCACTTTTTTGTACAACTGCCTGTATCAATCACTGATAAACACAGCCAACTTCCAAAACCAAGGGTTACTTTCATTTTAGATGGTTGTAACAGATGCTATTGCCATCTTGCTATACGGGTGACTGTGTGTGACAGTGTACTCGGAGATCTGTAAAAATCCTGCTGACCTTTCTGTTCTCCTATATAACAGAGATAACTCGGAGCTCCTGCAATCACAGTAGGTCTGCTTACCCAGCACCAAGAATACACTCGATTGGTAGGATCTTTTAAACGTGACTCGAGGTAGGGTCTGTATGGAGGGATTTTCATCCCACTCTGCTTTTCTGGAGCATGGACTGATTGGCTGACAGCATTGTCCTGAGGCCACCTGGCCAGGGACCTCCCCTCACCAGCTTCTTCTGAGACTCTTTTTCAATCCTCAAATTCTCTGATTCCAAGTCTGTCAGAGAACGGAAAGTTTCACGGTAGCATAAAAAAGCATGAAAAGCCAAAAAAATAATAACTGGCCTCAGTGGCCAGAGCAGCTGCACCGCATAGCCTTATCACAGGTTTCGGCTTTGTCAATTAATTCGTCTGCAAATAGTGCCCTGTCTCCAGATGTAGTTTCAATGCTGGAGCACTGGTTTCTTAAGGATTTAAGTTTAAAGTCAAGGGCTTCCTGCCCTAGGTGTTACAAATAAGTAGTGTCGTTTTCTTTTTGCTCCGAGTTTGTTCATCCAATCATATTCCAGTATGCAAATAAACCTTAGCCCGTGCAGATAAAAAGGAACAAATAAAGCCAAGGGCTCTATCAGAACCAAATCGCTGAGCCTGTCACCTGTGTTCCAGCAGCCGAACCAGAAATGTCGTCTTCAGGCACGCCAGACTTACCTGTCCCACTCACCAATTTGACATATAAATATACTAAGGTTAGTACAATTTATATTTGCTGCTTTGCTTCAGGTTGCTAAAAACTACATGTGTGGAAAGCATAAAAGGTCAATGTAAGTAAACCTTGTGTAAAGAGCCCTTTGCAAATACAAAAATAAAAGGCTTGCAAAATGCAGGTTTGGGTTTGGTATCTTGATCAAATAGTGACTTCTAGATCGTACCAGGCAACTTTTCCTAAATTTATTTCTTAAAATATTTCTAAGTGAAAGGAATTCTCTTCTGTGTGAAAGGTTCTTGCACCAGGGTTCAGTAGACTTTACTAAGCAGTTCTATTAACTTCAGTGTAACCCAGCATGCATGATAAGAGAGGCCAATACTTACTAGAGAAACTTACTGGAAAGAGCCAAACAAATAGGAAATGATCTTTTTTTTTTTTTAGGAAATGATCCTTTTTTTTTTTTTTAAAGGAGAAACCACACGCTGAAGTAAATGGTTTTTCTATATGTTTAATGAGTGCCAAAATCAAAGGACCCACGTCTGATAATTGGAGGAAAGCTCCTGTTTCGAAAACTCCAAATAGACTTGCATTATTTAGCATATCTAGGGAAAGAAAACATTCTTATTTCTTTCTTCGGCCAAGTTTGTTGCCATTGGAGCAGATGCATAATTGTTAACTGATAAATATTTAGAGAAACCAGAGCAGGAGCCAGACCTGGACTTAAAAATCCACAGCTAGGAAGAACGAGGAAATGGATCCTGTTTTGAGTTGTTCAAAAGTATCTCTGAACTTTGCCTGTTACACCCTGTTATATGCCTGCTTTCCTGTGAGAGTCTAGAACTCCCAAGCGAACAGATAAAACGGGCAAACAAACCAATCTGAACAAAATCACTTAAAATTGGCTTTGTGGTACACTACGGGCAGCAAGCGAAGAGAGGCACTGTTCCAACTTAGGGAGAGCCATTTTGCTTTCTGAATTAGCCAATGAAAAATCAAGAGCAATGTAACTTAATGATAAGGCAAAAGCCCCACTATTATTTATTTCTTCCCTTACTTGTAACCAGGGATGGTTTTGAAATCCTAAGGTCGGTTACATTTTCATTTTCATAAGCACAACAAATGAGGAAGTTGCTCAGCTGACTGATTCTTTTCCTTAGGAAAGTATCTGCCGAGATCAGATTGTGCCTTTAACATGGTGATCAGCAGCTAGAAAATGTGTTGAGGTGTCATTTTTTATGATGTTTTATTCAAAAGGAAAACATGTTTTGAATTTAATTTTATTCCAAATGCGAACATGGAAAAAGGGGGTGAGTCCATACCCTCCAACAATTTGCACTTGGGAAAGGTGTGCCCCAATGATGACAAGACTTCAGTCTTCCGAGCTTCCTTACTCCAAATTGGTCATTCACAAAACATCCAATCTAAAGCAGGCACATTAAGAAATGCATTTCATAAATGTCAAAATCATTGGCAATGACTAAAAATTATCTTACTACTATTATTACAGGGTCTTTTTTCCCCCTATGATATACTTGGGAAGATATTTTTGTAGTTCCAGAATGTCACATTTTAAAAAAATGGTGGAGCGCCTGGGTGGCTTAGTCGGTTGGGCATCCAACTTCAGCTCAGGTCATGATCTCACAGTCTGTGAGTTTGAGCCCCACATCAGGCTCTGTGCTGGCAGCTGGGAGCCTGGAGCCTGCTTCAGATTCTGTGTCTCCTTCTCTCTCTGCCCCTCCCCCTGCTCGTGCTCTGTCTCTCTCTCTCTCAAAAAGAAATAAACATTTAAAAAAAATTAAAAAACTGCTTTGCAGAAGTTTGTGATCTTCTTTGTTATGTGTATCTTGAGGAAGCTCTAAAGTGAAATATTCTTTCTACTGCATTAAGCTTCATTTAGTAGCTGTGAACTGAGCATGTAAAAAACAGTAGTGGATAAATGAAATGGACCTTAAAAATCTAGCATGCAAACACAGATCTGGCGATCCTTTAACACAGAGAGATGTTTTTTAAGATTGGAATCTCCTGTTCACTTCAAAGCCGGTAGAGGAGAACACCCCTCCAAGGAAAATGAGAGCCCTGAGTGTTCAAAAGAAGGTACAATTCAAAGAGCAGCCGTTTGCTCTTGTTTTTAAGAACTTTTCTGGGTAGAAATACCCAATGCAAGGGAGTGAATTTTGATTGCTCACACGTCTTCTCTATAAATCTGTTCTGCTCAGATAGCATTTTATTGTCTGATTTATTAGTTACAGCGTTTTTACACTTGGGAGGACACCAGTTATGTATGTAATTAAATCTAAATGGGTGAGCTTTTCAAATGCCTTTGCATTCGCTTTTTACTGTGCCCCACTGAAGAATCGTATTGAATTTGCACTTGCAGGAGGAGTTGGAAAAATGATGGTCATTCACTAAGTTGCCTGATTGCAAGCCATGGAAGGAGACATTTTATAGTGTGTGTGGAATTACCTTCAATGGCCAGCCCTTAAACTCTGTTATCTGTCTCTTACTATGTTAATGTCTTTCTCTATTGTCACCAGAAATATCTCGATCACTGGGGCAAGGTGGAGAAGAGGGACAGAGGAGCAGGGTTGAGTAACAAAAAAGTGATTGCAGCTCCCCATTCTCAAGTTTGAGACTGCTTTTCACCCAAACCAAAGAAGTCAGTGTTGCATATCTTTTATGACTTATTCTCTGTTACAGTCTGATTATGTTTTTATTGTTGTTGGGGTGGGTAAAACAGAGGTCAGCATTAAGAAGTTGTTTTAAAAAGATACAAACATTTTTAGAATTTAAAACCTTAATAACATCATTATGAATCCACATAAACTCAGATCCCATTCTTAACCTGATTTTTCCCCTTTGCAATTGTAAATGAATCCCATATCTACCAGCTCATCCGTTTTACTGAGGCTTTAAATGAAGATCTTCTTCGACACTTATGTGATTGTTGGGCAAACTACATTGCCTCCCTCTGCCTCGGTTTCCTTCTGTGTAAAATGGTAATAATAAAGGTCCCAATTTCCTAAGAGGGATAAAAGCATTAAATGAGTTGAAAGCATATAAAGCGTTTGAAATAGTGCCTGGCACATGGGAAGTGATTGATTAACATTGGCTATCCCAGTCCTATTTATTTTTCTGCATTCTTTCCAATTTTCCAGAATCTTCTTTTACTCAGCCTTTCCAAGACCTCAGCCTTTCCAAGCCTTTCCAAGGCCTGTCACATTGGTGCGAAGTTCCCAGGGTTTATCCACTATTTCAGGGATCAAAACTTTTCTCTTACAGGATTCAGTACCTTTGTTTTCCATTCTCACTTTGCAACATTGTTGTTTTACCTTAAAAAAAAAGAGAGAGAGGGAGAGAGAGACAGAGGAGAGACAGAGAGAAATAGAAAATTCAAGAAGATAAGCCTTCTCGGATGGGATTCAAACCCCAAAATGTTTACCTTAACTCACTGAACAATAAGATGTTCATACCAGAAAAGATGTTCATCTGCTAATGACATTTCATACACTTACAGACACAGGCACTTACACGCAGGAAATAGTTGTAGCTAAAATTCATTGTGTTTACTCTGTACTAATGACTGACTAAGTTAGTTGCATTGATTCTATTTACTTCTTAGGATAACCCTAGGAGGAGGTTCTTTTTCTTGTTTTTTAGATGAGGAGACTGAGGACCAGAGTGGCCAAGAAACTTGCCTTAAATCAAACAGCTAGAGGGGCACCTGGGTGGGTCGGTCAGTTAAGCGTCCAACTCTTGATTTTCGCTCAGGTCATGATCTCATGGTCCTGCGATGGAGCCTCATGTCGGGCTCTGCTGACAGAGAGGAGCCTGCTTGGGATTCTCTCTCTCTGTCTTTCTCTGCCCCTCCCCCGCTCATTCTCTCTCTCTCTCTCTCTCTCTTTCTTTCACAAAATAAATAAACATTAAAAAAAAAAACATACAGCTGGAAAGTGACACAGCTAGACTTTGAATGGGACAAGCCCTCACACCAAGTGTCTTGTCTAAGATCCAGACCATTACTTGGGAACATGGAGTTGCTGGATTATTCTGTCCTTTATTCTGACTCTCATTTGTCCATCCCTGATTACTGGAGGGGACTTGACCATGAGCCTTTCCAGCTGCTGCTCAGCTGTTCCCAGGCCAACAGGAGGAAGTTGACGGCCAACTGAGGAAAAAAAAAAAAAGGAGAACAATAGGGAAGCTTGGAAGCAAACAGACATTCTGCTTTGATTGAAAAGGTGGGGTTTGGGCTGGGAGAGGCTGTGATGCAGAGGATTTAGAAATAGGCCTGCAATGCCCATGGGAACTATGTGTCTTCAACTCCTATGGAATCACTTTTGTTTGGAGTAAGAGATGACCTTCCTAGATTTCTGGTATCGTCGCATAACACATCGGAGTTAAAGATACTTTTTTGGTAGAGAAGAGTTATGAATCACTGCACACTAGGGGCCACGGGCCAGTATCTCCTCTTTAAATTCTTACAGCAAACAAATTCAGGCTGCGTGCATTTCCAGCTACCCCATTCTCCTCCCTCCTCCCATTTTCCCTTCCGTTTATTTAACGAGTCACTGAATTACCACTCTGTGCTTGGTCGGATGTATAAGGAGGCTAATAGGGTTCTTGCCTTAGGGAGCTTGTGTTCTTGGAGGGTGTGGGGAAGAAAACAAGCAAGTCAGTGAATAGTTTCATCATAAATTTTGATAAATGCTAAAGAGGACAACTGACGGGAAGAGCTTGCTTTTGATGAGCTGTTCGGGAAGGTCTCTTTAAGAAAGGGACATTTAAGGTGAGCCTGATTGATGCAGAGCATAAAGTGTCCTTGGAGACCTGGGGGTGGGGGTGGGGGTAGGGGTTTGGGGGGAGAACAAGGAACCGGAGGTGAGGGCAGGTGAAAAGTCCTTTACAGGGAAGAGCCTGCTGTGTTCAAAGATCTATCAAAAAGCTAACAGGGCTGTAGTAAAGGGAGGCAGAGAATAGAGCAGGTGAGGCTGGAGGAGGAGGCTGTGGCCAGACGGCCTGACGGATTTTGTAGGAGGGAGACCACGGAGGGCTGCTTCAAACAGAACGGGACTCAAGTTCAAGACAAAGCTGATTGTGCGGAGGCACTGCTTTCACTTGGGAAATGTTGCTAACTCCCTTCTGATTGAGGCGATATTCTGTTTGCTTTTGGCTTGCAAGCAGTTGAACAAATAGCTGGGTGGCTGCAAGGGACGGTGGCTTAACAAGATAAACGCGGCTTCGATTTCCAGCTCTTCTACTTATTTCATGCTATGACCTTGGCCAGGCTTCTAATCTCCTTGAGTTTCAGTTACCCTGTCTGTAAATTGGGAATAATAACAACTACCTTGGAAAGTGGCCGTGAGAATTAAGTGAGGGAATTTGTGGAAAACGCCTGGCACTTATTAGCTGCTTGGTTCAGGCTCTCTTTAACCCTCTCCTTCCCAAGATGACTCCTGCAATTCTCTAGGGATTCTATTCCTGATGGACATGGAATGAATTCTTGCAACGCCTGCCAGAGTTGAAAAATGCTTACATCTACTGCTCTCATTTGAGGCTCCTAAGTAACCCGTGGGAGGGAGTTAGAACATGTTACTAGTGTCCCATTTTAAAGCTGAGGGAACCGGAGTGCAGACATCTTCAGTGATTTGCTCAAGGTCACACGGCCCTCAGGAGGCACGGACGGAATGAATTGGATTTCAAAGCTTCTCATTTCAGATCTGATACTTTTCCACACGATACCATTTCCCCCTACGTGCTAGCCGCGGTCCCACTCGCATCCTCCTGGATGGTCTCTAACAAGTGCTTTCAGACCCATTGCTTCATTTGTATTGTGCCTTCCTCACTCTGATTGAGAGAGTGGACATTTGGATGATGAAAGACGAGGTATGATTTGGGCACTAGATCCCCAGACAGGTGGACCAACAAGAGAGAAGGCACTCTAGGGTAGTGCTTCTCGAATTTGACTATGCAGGTGATTCAGGGAGGATTCTTGCTGAAATGTAACTTCTTTTTTTTTAATTTTTTTTTTTCAACGTTTATTTATTTTTGGGACAGAGAGAGACAGAGCATGAATGGGGGAGGTGCAGAGAGAGAGGGAGACACAGAATCGGAAACAGGCTCCAGGCTCCGAGCCATCAGCCCAGAGCCCGACGCGGGGCTCGAACTCACGGACCGCGAGATCGTGACCTGGCTGAAGTCGGACGCTTAACCGACTGCGCCACCCAGGCGCCCCTGAAATGTAACTTCTGATTCTGCAGTGAGGTCTGAGATTCTGCATTTCTTTTTTTTTTTTTTTTAATTTATTTTTGAGAAAAAGAGAGACAGCACGAGTGGGGGAGGGTCTGAGACAGAGGCAGACACAGAATCCGAAGCAGGCTCCAGGCTCCACACTATCAAAATGGAGCCCGATGCGGGACTCAAACTCACAAACCGTGAGATGGTGACCTGAGCCAAAGTCAGATGCTTAACCAACCGAGCCCCCCAGACGCCCTTCAGATTCTGCATGTCTAACAGACTTCCACGTTTTGCTGATGTCACTCAAAGTGTGGCCACTTGACCAACAGTAATAGCCTAATAGTTTTGGGTCAACCTCATAATTTTACCTGTAATGACCATCACCTAGTTGCTTAGGGACCTGACTTTCTCTTTCTCTCAGACACTTACATGCAGGAGCCAGGTGGTGGCCACGAGCCCATGGTGGAACCAACATTGATTTTGCTCCCGGGAGGTAACCATTCAGTACAAATGCAATGTTTTAGCTCATCTCTGAGGACTACTGTCTTGGCAAATCATTCCATTCTCTGGCACCTGCCTGCCTCAAGAAACCTAATCAGCAGCAATCCTAAAGTGAATAACGCATGCTCTAAGGGATAGTTTGAGCCCAATTTCACGAGGAGTCTCACTACTTCAAGTGTTCACGTGATTTCTTTAAACTGGACTTCACCTACTGGGTTCGTCAATACCTTCTTGCCAGAATGAGAGGGCTGTGACTCTTAGGGATTATGGGAAAAAGCTCCTTTGCAGAGGAACCCAAAGTTAAGGTCATGCCTCCGATGTGGCATGAGTAATCTGTGGGCTGATGTAATACAGATGCATAGCTGAAACCTCATGGGAAAACAGGCATTGATAAAATGGTGATACCTTTCTCTCAAAGCAGCAGTCACCTGGCTTGTGGTGGTGTTACTGATGGTGGCAGTTTGGGTTTTCATGATGCTGGTATAATTATGGCCAAATCCCTCACCCATTTACCAGGTTTAAGTAGCAACATAGAGCCATGTTCAAAAGAACACGGGCAATGGTTGCTTCATAACTCAAGCCACTGCTAAAATATCAGAGAGCAGATATTTGTGTGAACCCTGATGCCATAAACCGATATATTTTGAGCACGTCTGTGTATCAAAATCTCCCCCACACAGACACTGTTTGCAAGGGATGTAAATTGTTGCTAATATTTGGTTTTCTGATCACATGCTGTAATATCTCTACCTGATGACTGTATTGTAATGCTGAAATCGTTAACGAAAATTTGTTTCCTGGGAATCTGTCTGCACAAATATCACAGATGTCAAAACTTTGCCTGACAACTACCAACCTCCCCCTCCATCCAGGTCCTATCATGGGACTATTTCCACTGCTCTCCTGATCCTTACTACGAAATTGAAACAAGGCAAACAACACATAACTGAACTGCGCTCTGTATCTGGCACTCTCTTTGGAAGGGAGAAGGCTCCCATGCAAGCAATTGTATTGTTGAACCTTAATATCGTGAAATATACAGAGAAAAAAAGGACGAACTTTCTGGTGCTTCTGCATCTTACCTCTTTGATACGGTGTATGCGTGATGTGCAGAGGTCATTGATGAGTACTTTTGTCACCTGTGGGACGTAGGGAAATTGTGGTTCGAAACAGACATGACTTCTCATCTTTTCCTTTCCTGAGTTGAAAAAGCTGAAGGGCTTTTTCAAACAAGAGTAAAAGAGTATACATTCGTGTTACTGAAGTCAGACTATAATATAAAGCAGAAACGAAAGGAAAATTTTCTTTCTCCTACAATTGTTTTGGTCACTCCCATTGTTTCCATTCCTCTGACTACAGTTAAATATTTTCCTCCCTTCTGTTATTTCCTCCTTAATTTCCTTTTAGATTTTTTTTTCTTTTTCTTTTTTTTTTTTTTTTTTTTTTTTTTTACTTTCAGTCTCAACATTTTGCTTTGCTGCCTCAGGGTTTGGGGTGAAAGTAGTTGCCAGAGATGTAGCTTTGATTCTTTTAAATGTTTAACACCTCCGCCTGACTTTTGTTCAGCCTCTCCTATTATTCATGCCCCATCTTAATATCCCCCCTCCCCCTCCAAAGTCTTTGGTACTTTTGTAGGTGCCTAATGCTGAGAAGAGTTTGCACATTTACAGCATATGCCCCTTCCTGTACATTTACCCATCACTCCACATGCTATGACTCAGGTTCTCAGTTTTGGAAATGCACACAGGGGACGTAAGATGGGGAATTCCGTTACCCTCCCTCACCCTTGGTGTATCGCAAAAGAAATTCTCTGTGCATTGAAAATGTGAGCTATTAACATCCCTCTGCCACTGAGAAGGCGCTGGCTTCCCTTAGAGGATCTAAAGCCACTGCTGTAGCCCCAAAGAGGTGATGTGACCTTAGGGCACCTTGGATATCTATTGGAGGGAGTCAGGGCCTCTCTCCCCTTTAAGCCAACAGGTTCCAAAGTGTTCTATCAACAGGAAAGGCTAATAGGTTTTATTTGCCTATTAGTCAAATTCGGCTTGATCCAAGCCAGAAATATTTTGAGGAAAGGGCTTATTTATTTAGAATTGTAACTTTATGCCAAACATATTAAGACATAATTTTTACCCTGGAAAGCCCTTTTTTTTTTTTTTTCTCAAAATTATGATGTATTCTTGGGCACTAAACTGCATTCAGGAAACGGCCACTTCTTTTTAAAATCAAAGGTCATGAGGCATCCCTTAAAGGCTGACATATCTAAAATTTAAAAAGTAAAAATCAATTTTTAAGTTTCCTCCACATTCCCATTGATTGTTTCCCCAAATGAGAAGCACTTGATGTCTAACAGCATGCATAGGAGTCTCTAATTCCCAATCGATATTGTGAACTTTAAGCTGAGGTCTAGTTACATATATTATTCACAAGTATCCTGCGTCCCAAACTCATAATTAGCATGTAGTTAATACAACAGTTAAATAGGGCCCAAGATTTTTTTTTTCTTTTATACGATGATCCCTTTCCCCCCAAAACTTGCTGAAGGCAAACAGCAAATGGAAAATGAGGTGGTCACCATGATAGATCATTTCCACGGGCCTGAAATAGGTTTCATGATTATTATACCAAACATCCGTTAGCCTACACGGCTTCACATAACCATTTTATACAACAGAAAAGAAGATTATTCACAAACATTTGGCCACGCAGTTAGCTGGAAGGCAGACGTCAAATGTAAAACCCACAAAAGTAAAGCAGAAAGAAAAAGGTCATTAAGGTAGTCCTTGCCCAAAAACTTCTCCACGGCAGAGGAGAAGAAAAGGAAGGGAGGGTCCCTGGCCTTTACAGCCACCTTGGTCATCTCATTATGTATGCTGGGCTCTGTTTGTTTGCCGAAAGGCCCCTGTTTGGGGGAGAACGCATGCTATCTCGTAATCCGAAGACTGTATTGCTATCTCAGTATACTCTCCAGCCTTATGGACGCAGGCCTGGAATGTTAAAAATTGTCTCCCAGCTAATCTCCTGGGACTCTGGCTGCTCTGCTTCAAATCCATGTTGGGTACGTTAACATCAGCATTCCTAAAACACCCATTTGATCCTGTCATGCCCTTATTACATCCGGAACAGAGTCCAACCTTCTCACTCTACAGACCAGATCAAGATTCACTACAATCTGGCGTCCTTTTCCTCATCGAAATTTATCTGTGACTCGTTTCCACAAATTCTCTGCCTGTGTCCCGTGACCTCTTCCCTGTATTACACGTGTCCAGAGGCTGGTCCCTTCCTTTGCTCTTGTTCCCCTTCTTTCCACCAATCGGATCCTATCCTTCAGGGAGGCATTCTTCTGGCCCATTTCCTACCCTTTCGTGAGTTCCACTCTGCAATTTACTGACTAAAGCACTGCTCTGGTCTTTACCCTACAACCTCCCATTTTTTACTGGCTGATCCTGATGTGAATACATGCTCTTCTTTGATTGCAAGCCCCTTGAAGGCAGGGGCTCACTCTCTCATGCTTTCCCATGGTACCTTGCAGGTGCCTCAGGTATTTACTCACTATTTGGAAGAACGTAAGTAATTTCATAGCAGGATATGAAAGGCCAGTTGAGGAAAGAGGGGAAAAGAATGTGAAGTCCAATTGGACCAACTAGTGAAATCATCACGAGGAGATGATACTTTAAGTGAGACTTGAAGTATGAGTAGAAGAAAACAGTGAAACTCCAGCCTGAGGAACAGCATGAGTAAATAAATAAATAAACAGCATAAATAAATCAGTGAGGCTTGAAGTATGAGTAGAAGAAAACAGTGAAACTTCAGCCTGAGGAACAGCATGAATAAATAAAGGAACAGCATGCAGCAGAAGGGCATGGTGTTTGAGACAGTAGAATGAAACTAAAATACAGGGTAAACTGAGGAAAAAATAAAAAGTTGGAAAAGCATATTGGGGCTATTTATGGTTAGGAGAAGCATATCTGGAAAACCTAGAAGAACCACCTAAGTGTCCCAAGGAGTGGCCAAAATGTGAATTGGGTTGGTTTAGGAAGATTATGATAAGGGTGGGGGGGGGGGAGATTATATTTTAATGAGGCAGAGGTGGGGGGCAGGAAGAACAAGTCATCTTTTTATGATAGTATAAGACAAAGTGATACCAAAGGATGACTAGGAATTGTGTGTGTCATTAACAGGAGAGGGAAAATGTGTGTGTGTGTGTGTATGTGTGTGCGCGCGCCTGTGAGAGAGAGAGAGAAGGAGAGAGAGAGAGAGAGAGAATCTGTAAGCAGCATAAAGCTAGGGATGACAGTGAGACGAATTTGGGACATATTGTTTAAGATGTTTCCCAGCCATCCCTTGGGAAGAAAAATACAAGAAAGTAAGGACTAGGGATGCATAAAGGAAAATACTCTTTAAAAGTAATTACAAGATTCTCTAAAATGTGTTCATGAGGGCTAGAATGCTGATGCACTCGTTGGGCAAGTCAGTAACTTTTTAATTCTTTTTTTAAATGTTTATTTATATTTGAGAGAGAGATAGCATGTGTGTGTGAGCAGGGGAGGGGCAGAGAGGGAGAGGGGACAGAGGATCCCAGGGGGGTTCTGGGCTGACAACAGAGAACCAGATGCAGGGCTTGAACTCACGAGGGGCTCAAACTCACAAACCGGGAGATCATGACTTGAGACAAAGTCAGAGGCTTAACTGATTGAGCCACCCAGGTGCCCTAGGGCAAGTCAGTATTGAATTTATCCTTCTTCGAGGTGAACTCAGATGACATCATGTTTTTCATGAAGGACATTATCTGTGTGCCATTACCCTTTCCCATACCTCCATGGCTGTGTCCTTGAACCTCTAGTCTCATCAGAACTGCTATGCACCCCCTCCCCCTTTATTTATTCATGCACATTTTTTCCCCTGTCAATTCTAGGCTAGCACTACAGTTTTTCGAGCTCCTCTAAACACATGGGCTGATGCTGTTTTGACATACAAATAATTGTGTTGGTGTGAATAGGCAGATAAGAAAGATCATCCTTCCCTTTGTTGTTTTTTTTTCCAGCAAATCACAAATATCATAGTGTGCTCATGTGCAGAATATTATTGGTCTTACCCATGTGTAGCTACTGGATTGTTGGTCTTTTGATTCAATTTTAAGTTATTTATTCAAGAATCTTTGATGGACCTTAAAAATCACCTGAAGGCTGAGATTGTATTGGACTGTGTGGATAAACCAGAAAACCAGACCAACATAGTTCTCGACCTTATCTTACAAAGCTTACAGCCTAGGAGAGAGGGGAGACATTTAAAAATGACTTTTCAGAAAAGTGACAAGTTTTACGATGGAAGTTTAGGAGACCAGGGAAACAGTTTTGAGATCAGGCTGTCTAAGTAATCTTGTCAATTACAGAATATAGAATTAATTGTACTTAAGCATTTAGGGATACATGATAATATACAATTTACTAATTTGACAGAATATTAAGCTATGGTATAGACATGACTTCATAGAATAGCTAAGTTAGTGTAAATTCACAGGTTATTTGAAATATATACAATATGAGTAACTAAACTGAAAATGTATAATCTTGATAGCTACCACTGGGGAATTTTTAATAGCCAACTAATTTGTATTTAGTATAGCAACAAATTTAAACCTCGGTTTGGGGGAGGGGGGCAGTGTTTCAATACTTTCTTCCTCTGGGTTGCACTGTTAATAACTTATCTTTAAATATCAAGTAAGGGGCGGTGTCTGAATTAAGATATATGTTAAAAATATAGTGCGTATGTCACCCTTCATTTAAAACTGCATGTATCACAGTGATTCTGTGATTCACAATTAGATACAATAATTCACGTTGTAATAATAAATCTAATGGAAGGTTGTAATACATAATGTTCAATAGCATGCTTTTGGTGACTTTTATGTTTCAAAACTAAATAAGAAAAAGGAGAATAAACAAGAAATAATGAAATGAGAGAAGGGACAAGAAATTCTAGCTTTTTCCAGAAACAAAACATAACTTTATTTACCACAAAAGGAGGACTTCTTAATTAGGCTTTGCAAAATATTTTTACTCTGTAAAATGACACATCAAGACCCTATTAGGCTCCATAATGAAGCAAAGGTTGAAACTCATACTTTTTAAATGACGTACTAACATTTTTAAATATTACTATTCTTTCGTACGCAGAACAAAATCCCATGTTTTCTAGACCCTTCTGTCTATTTAGATGCAAGTCTCTTAGATATCACTAAGAAATCTAGTGCCTGATTTTATCTGAGGGCAAATAAATGATTAGATAATCTCTTTAAAAGAATACAACACTTATGCCTTGAAAAAGTCAGTGAAAACATGTCACTCACCAATTTTTTTTTTCTACGCAAAGTTCTTTTAAAACCTACCTTTAAAACAGTAAAATAAAGGATCAGAAAATAGTCACTTATGATACCAAATCTCCAGCAGCCCAACGTGAGAAACTTCAGAATCTGAAGTGAAGAATGGAGATGATTAATCGAAATTAAAGCCACCAAAGCCTCTGCCCATACCTCAAACTCAGATACAAGCACTATTTCTAGATTTTTTTCTCTGGTCTGTATTTTCTAGGGTTCAAACGACCTCATACCTCAGTGTAATTTCAAAGTATTGCTTTGTTTTAATAAGCGTGTGTACACACGCATGCACACGTGTGTGTGTCCGTGTGTATAAATGTCTTGAACGGCCCAAAATGCCTTGTAGGGTGGGGCAGGTGAGGTAGGTGAAGGAGGCAAGGTTTTAACATTGGCCTCACTTAGGCCTATTGAAATGCTGTAAGTCTGTAAATAACTTCTGAAATTTGCTGCATATTTAAACGCTCCTTTCTTTTCCTCTCTATAGATTTTCATAAACAATGAGTGGCATACTTCGGTGAGTGGCAAGAAATTTCCTGTCTTTAATCCTGCAACCGAAGAGAAACTCTGTGAAGTAGAAGAAGGAGATAAGGTGGGTTTCGCAGCACATAGGCCGGGTTTCTTTGTTGGTCAACATCCTGAGCTCCCAAACAGGCCACAACTTGTAACATGTCATGAAAATACCATTTCTGGGGCCCTGTGGGAAAATTTTCTTGGTACATAAAGGGCACCCAGTAGCCTTGTGATAATGATGAGCCTAGGTTTCTGGGTGTTGTGCTGGGTTTTTTTTACACTATTTCTCCTTGCTCGCTCTTCAATTTAAATAATACTGGGGTTTATTGTACAAACAGACTATATGTAAAGTGATCGGTCATAGACGGATAGAGTAGAGAAATCCCTTATTCTTATAAAATTGTTTTTTTTTTTTTTTTTTTTTTTTTTTTTGGAGCGCCTGGGTGCCTCAGTCGATTAAGCGTCCGACTCTTGATTTCGGCTGAGGTCACGACCTCATGGTTTGTGGGTTCAAGCCCTGCATCGGGCTCTGCGCTGACAACACGAAGCCTGTTTGGGATTCTGTCTACTTCTCTCTCTGCCCCTCCCTCACTTGCTCTCTATCTCTCTCTCAAAATAAATACAAATAAACTTAAAAAAAAAAAAGATTTAAAATTGTTCTTTTTTAAGTTGCAAAATGAAACTAAGCAAACAATGTAGGACGTTTGAAATGGTATATTGCCAAGTTAGTTGATTAAAAATCATTGAAAGAACATTGATTAGTACCTTTAAAAATTGAACTTTTAAATCCTGAAACTGAACCATTAAAGGTATTGTTGCTTTCTAGCTAATCACGCTAACAACAACAAAATCCAACTTTTATCATTCTTAAAAAAATTCTAAATATTAATTTAATCCTCAAGCATCCCAGTGGGAAACCTATCATCTGCGACCACTTTCACAAATGATAATGAAATAGCAGAACGGACAAGTTGGCTAATTTACTTTAGGTGATGTTGCTAATAAATAACAAAATCAGTGTTCAAATGCTGTCCTTCAGACCCCAGAGCCTGAGACTGGCAGGGCAACCTTAATTTCTGATTATTATAAAAGTAAGATAGGGTAGTATTAAATAGCCTGGGGCATGAGGAGAGTAAAAGCCTTCAAAATTTTTATATGAATATATACCTTAAAATGTATATGTGTTTCTCAGTCTTTTTTTAAATTTTAATTTAATAATTTAATTTAATTTAATTTTATAGAAAGAGAGAAAGAGTGTGAGCGGAGGAGAGGCAGAGAAAGGGAGAGAGAATCCCAAAAAGGCTTTGCACTCAGCATGCAGACTGTTACGGGGCTCTATCCCAAGACCCTGGTGTCATGACCTGAGCTGAAATGAAGAGTCAGATGCTCAACTGAATGAGCCACCCAGGCGCCCCTGTTTCTCAGTCTTCAGTAGTCCAAATGTTATCAAGCTTTAAATCTCTGTCTCGTAAGGTGTCAAAAGGTAAATTATTTCGCTACGTAAAAAGACCACTGAAAGATGAAGTCAGGATAACAATCCAAAGTGCATACCATTTGTGGCACAATGTTCGGTTCGCTGGGTCAGTGCCATGTTCCTACCCAGCTCCCACTCTTTCATTACCTTCTACCCACTTGGTGAGATCACCGAGGTGAGATTAAGCCTTGCAGATCTATTTTAAGATAGCCATAGACCTGAGAGGCTCGTTTGGGTTTAGAGAAGCGCCTGGATTCAGGTGGCAGTGTTACCAGAAGACATAAGATCCGTGCCTCAAGGGGCAAGAATGCAGAGTTTAGCCAGAAGGGTCTACAGCTTGAGAAGTAGAAGCCTAATAGAAGGAAGACAAATGTCACCTGCTTTCAGATTTCACTTTGTGTATACACCAGAGTTTATCTGTACATAAATTCTTCACGGGCTTCTTACCAGCTCTGGGGAAACAAACAAACAAACAAACCACAACTCTCTTGGTTTTGGCTTTTTCTCAGGCCTCCCCCAAAATGTAGGAGTCCCACCTTCACCACGCCCAGAATCAGCCTCCATGACTGCCAAGGTCACGGTGCAGCCCTTGGAACCCAGTTCAGATCATTATCTTCAGCGAGACCACAGCTGCTCCATACTTTATTTACCCTCTTTGAGTTTCTGTTGCTTTTTGGGTAAAATGAAGAGATAGGGAAAACTTGGGGGAGGTTAAATAAGAAAAGATGTAAAATGTTTTAACAGTGCCAGGCACATAAAAAAGCCTCAGTCTTTTTAAAAAAAAAAAAATTTTAATGTCTTTTTTTTTTTTTTTGGTTTGAGAAAGAGAGAGACAGAGTGCGATGGGGGAGGGGCAGAGAAAGAGGGAGACACAGAATCGGAAGCAGGCTCCAGGCTCTGAGCTGTTAGAACAGAGCCCGACATGGGGCTCGAACCCATGAACTCTGAGATCATGACCTGAGCAGACGTCGGACGCTTAACGGACTGAGCCACCCAGGCACCCCCAAAAACCTCAGTCTTTATAGGGTTTTACACTTCTTTAAAACACCCCAAACTTCCCAGGTAGCATTGCCCTCTTCCTGTGTCATTAGAGGACATCATATGCACCTATAGTATCACCCTTGTGTTGTATAGGTTTGGGTCAATTTGTCTGAGACGGCATGCTTCTTGTAGAGACCAACACTGCATCTCACCTTTATATTTTCAGGGTCTAACACTCTACAGGTAACAGATGAATGAGCTAATCTCCTCCGTCAAGCTCTGAGCTTCCATATACTCCACACACCTCATCTTAAAAATCTAGTACTAAATTAACTGTTGACTAAGGCAGTGGCTCTCACAATTTTGCGTGCAACAGAATTCCCTGGAAGGCTTGTTGAAACACAGATTGCTGGGCCCCACCCACCCCTAGAGTTTGTTTCCATAATTCTAGGGTGGGGGCTGAGAATTTGCATTTCTGACAGATTCTCAGGTGACACTGATGTTGCCGGTTGGGGTGGAAGTGGGGGAATATACTTGGAGAACCACTGAACTAGGTATTAATAAGTTGTATCCCCTCTGTTAGCATTTAATGGAGGGCATGGACTTGATAAGTAAAATGTTAGAGTTGGAACCTGCGCTGTGATGATCACTGCACCTCTATGAAATGTGACAAGACCAAACTTGAGCAGAGACATACTGATGGTCCCTGGTCACATGCTCCAGGAGACCCAGAAGTCTGTGTCCTTTGGGCTATTCCTAGAAATAAGAGGAAAATGTGTTCTTCACATTCAACAAAGAGGAATGACGTTTTATCAGAGACTTCCAGAGATCTACGCAGCACTGCATTAAAGCACCATATTACATCAAGTGTCCTTCTTGTTGCTTGAGTAGCTCTGGAGACTCTGGGGTGGTGGGGAAAACAATAAAGGGCAAGGTAAGGTACATTTGAGCCCCCTGACAGCTCTTTCTCTCCAGAGGTATAAATGCTACTCAGGAGTAAGACTGCAGAACTGGTTGCAGTTTGCAATTAACAACAGAACAAGTATTCCGGATGCTTTGGCTCTGGTGCCTTGGACATCTCTCTTTGCCACGGGCTTCCAACTTTAGTTTCATCAGTGAAACAAATCTGTGCCAGGAGTTCCAGCTGAATCTCCTCAGGCAGTCTGAGGACTTTTCTTGGCATCGTGGTGGCATTTACCTTCTTCCTAAACCGTAGTGAGGGAGAGCTGATGATCAAACCTGAAGCTTTAGAAACGTTGGTCATTTGTTTGCTGTGTGCTTTTTGGCAGTTTTACTCCTGCTCATAGCAGAGCAGCATTGTCTGTGCAAATGTAGATCAGGGACACTCATTAACATCCAGCAAAGCTTCAAATCAGGTCACAATGCTAATCGAGTTGCTGGATACTTGATCATTTGAGTTCAGTTGTTTATGATGTAAACTGTTCGGCGTAAGCAACAGTTTGCTTAATATTTAGCACTCTTGTCATCGTGTTCTCTTTCAGGGGTAATCTACTAACGTTTCTTTCTAAGTAATTATTGCTGGTCTCACAGTTTTGCCGACAAATGTGTACTAACTTCTAATGTTGCTTAGTGAAAGGTACAAATCTAGTAAATTACACAGTCACCGTAAACCTAATATTCTGGAACTGACTCTTTAGATAATGAGCCAAGAGGTTTTGGGGATTTAATTTATGAGCAGAATGGAGCTAACAATGGGCTATATACCGCCTTTCAATGGTGTTATAAAGAAAGGAGGAGGGGCAAGAACAAATGGAACTTACAAAGCAAAGCACTGATGTGGGTGGGAACTGTTTTCTTTTCACTTCACTGGCTCTTTTAGGCTATATTGACTAATCCTGAAAACTGCTTTTAATACTAAGCATGACCTAACAAATAATTGGTGGGGATAAAAGTAAATGTCCATTAAAGTAAGTGCTTATGACAAGTGTAAAAGTAAAACTGGTCTGAGAACTATTTTCTCCAAATTGGAATGGATTTAATATGGAAATGCACATCCTGGGAGTGATAGAAAAGTTTGTCTTTCCTTAACCATGTTTAAGAGGACTTTCATATTTTATCCTCATTCAATCCGCTTTCATACATTCAGCTTTAGTCCCTTACTTCAAAAAAAGGAACATTTTAAACACTCTAAGGCAAAAGCGTTGTTGATGGTGGCAAATCTGAATGTACCAAATTGTTTACTGGTTGATTAAAAAGCTAATGTCCTTGCAGATGCTATAGTCCCGGAATAAAAAGCCAAGAGATACTAGTCGTAAAACTTTTATTATGTTTGTAACAACAAGCTTCATGCCTAATACGGTTAATGTAAAGGCTCTGTTACATAATGGAATTGATTAAAGTATGATTTACGATGTGAATGTCAATATCAGCAAATTATTTATATCAGGAGCACTCTTCTATAAAATCAATGTAATATGATGAGTTTAAAAGATAGGTCATTAAATTATTAAATATTTATTAACTGCCTATAGTAGGCCCAGAATAGTAAGGAATAGCACAGCTTTTAATACAGATAGCAATAAATATTCATTGCAAAGATCACTATCAGGATATTCTTGCAAAGCTATGAAATTGGATTTTGGAGCCAGATGTGAGATCTCATTTTGGTTGCTAGGTTTCCTGCTGGATTTCATGTCCTGTAAAACAAGGTGCGTGGTGCTTAACCGTGGTAGAAACTGCGCGGTTATAGGGGCGCCTGGGTGGCGCAGTCGGTTAAGCGTCCGACTTCAGCCAGGTCACGATCTCGCGGTCCGTGAGTTCGAGCCCCGCGTCGGGCTCTGGGCTGATGGCTCAGAGCCTGGAGCCTGTTTCCGATTCTGTGTCTCCCTCTCTCTCTCTGCCCCTCCCCCGTTCATGCTCTGTCTCTCTCTGTCCCCAAAATAAATAAACGTTGAAAAAAAAAAAAAAGAAAGAAACTGCGCGGTTATGGAGGGTGTCATTTAGTGCGTAGAGCTTGGTAAACTCTTAGCTAGTAGCTACTATCAAGCTGGATTAGCCTGGCAAGAGTTTAGGTAGATTCTGATCTTTGACCTGGGTCTTTTTTTTTTTTTTAATGTTTATTTTTGAGAAAGAGAGAAACAGAGTGTGAGTGGGAGAAGGGCAGAGAGAGAGAGAGAGGAAGACCCAGAATTGGAAGCAGGCTCCAGGCTCTGAGCTGTCAGCACAGAGCCCGATGTGAGCCTCAAACTCATGAACCGGGAGATCATGACCTGAGCCGAAGTTGGGTCAGGCGCTCAACCGACTGAGACACCCAGCTGCCCCTGAGCTGGGTCTTAAAGAACATGTAGAATTTTCAAAGTAAAGGAGTGTGCTGGTAGAACATTCTAGGGAAGGAGAATGGCAGGAGCAAAGATGAGAAGCAGTTGGGCTAGACAGAGGAGAAAAAAATGTAAACACAAGTTTGGGTAGGTGAGGTGGTGCCCCGTAACGTTGGGTCTTGAAAATCAGGAAGAGGAGTCTGGCCTTAGGACCGTAGGGCAAGGGGAGATATTGCAAATATTTGAAAGGGAAAGGGATCATGTAAAATTGTTTGAGGAAGATTAGCCTGATAGCAGTAGAAAAGACAGTTTGGTGTGAGAGGATAATGGACATGGGAAGATTAGCAGCAGTATGAGATAATAAAGCCCTAAAATGATACAGGGTAGTGAAAACTGAAAGGAAAAAATTAAAATATACTAGAACTGAGAGTTGTTTTAAGGTTGTTTTGCCGCAAATATGATAGCACTTGCTACCACTTAGTGAACACTCAATGTAATGCCTGTCACATAGAAAATGTGTTTCCAGTGTTACCTTATTTAATTTTCAAAAGGACAGTCTCCCATCTTCGCTATTTTATCGTTAGCAACCTGACGCTGAGACTTACAGAATAGTGTTTGACATATTTTTGGATGGATGGAAGGATGGATATCCCAAAACTCACAGAGATAATAGATGAGGAAACAGAATTCAAACTTGAGTTGTTTTCTTCCAAAGCTATGTATTAACCACCATTACTCTATTTCTATGCCTGCAAGATAAAATAGAAGATAGGAGAAAAGGAGGATTATAACCCAAAGGACACAACCACAAAAAGGTCTTTATTTCAGGAATGTATTTTCCATATGACAGAGTTAATTGTCTTGAAGTCATTTTTTCCCATATCCCTTTGAGAGGCCAGGGATACACCATATTTGGTTAAGGCCAATAGCAGAACACTGACAGAAGAATCCAAGAGAAAGCTGGGGCACACAGGTCTGTTTAAACACAGAGCAGCATATATTTTATAAGCTGTGGTATCCACAGATCCTGCTGGCAATTTCAGACTCTTGTGTTTTTGTTTTTTTTTTCCCAAACACTGCTGTCTGAAAATAACTTGGAAGAGGTTAGAGCCCATGGCCTAAAACAACGTCCAAATATAAACGATCAATGTGATTAGCTGAATACCCAAAATATGACTATATACCTATTTAACCTCAAAGGCTAGGCAGTGAGATAAACAAGTGTGTGATGTATTACAGTGAAAGGATGTTTACTTGTGCTCGGTGAATATTATCACTGCATCACACCAGATTACACTTCTTTTAATTTTGAAAAAAAAATTTATGTATTTTTAGAGAGAGAGAGAGCACAAGCAGGGGAGAGGGGAAGGGGGAGAGACAGAAAGAATCCCAAGCAGGCTCCAAGCCGCCAGCACAGAGCCCGACGCGGGGCTCGAACTCACGAATCATGAGATCATGACCTGAGCTGAAACCAGATGTAGACAGATCCTTCTCTATACCAGTTTCACTCTGCTATGCTTTTTTCTCTCTACATAAGAGGAATGAACACACGATTATGATTTTTACCCTTCAACAGCAAAACCCAGTTCCTATACACCTGCAGTAGGTTCCAGATGAAAGTGTATAGGCTATAGGGTCACCGGCCATCCAAGAAGATACACACCATTTTAGTAGATCTTGAGCTTTCCCTGGAACTCTTGGTAACACAGTCACCAAAGCAGTATCACGTAGTGGTGAAGAGCAGTCTCTACAGTCAGAGGCGCTCCGTTTAAAATTCCCTTCTGCCACTTCCTGCCACTGACCTTGGGCAAACTTCCTCTCTCTCTTTGCTTCACTTTCTTCATCAGTAAAATGGGGAACGTATTTGTCTCACAAAATTCTTAAGAATCAAATGAATTGCGGCACCTAGGGGGCTCAGTCCCTTAAGTAACCCACTTCGGCTCAGGTCATAGTCTCACGATTTTGGAGTTTGAGCCCAGCGTTGAGGCTCTTGTGCCGTCAGCCCTCTTCAGATCCTCTGTCCCCTTCTCCCGCTGCCCCTCCTCTGCTTGTGCTTTCTCTCTCTCTCTCTCTCTCTCTCAGAAATAAATACACACTTAAGAAAAGAATCAAATAAATTAATGTGTGTAAAGTAATTAGAACATGATTTGATATATGTATGGGAAGCCTTTCAGTGATAGCAATACTTAAGTATTATAATATTTCTCTTCTAGGAAATCAAGCCTGAGTTCTGTGTGTGGAATTCATCATTCCAAAGATTAGGCAGCAGGTATATAATTCCAGTATACGATACTTGAGTTTGTACAATGTGCTAGACGTTGGGCTAATGAGGACACAGCATCTACTTATGAGGACCTTTAGTCTGTTCTATAGGGTTCCTGCCATTGGATTCGCTAACGCGTTTAGGCTACTGAATTGAATTCCCTTTGACTTACAGGAGGATATTGACAAAGCAGTGAAGGCCGCAAGACAGGCTTTTCAGATCGGCTCTCCATGGCGCACCATGAATGCTTCAGAGAGAGGGCAGCTAATATACAAGTTGGCTGACTTAATTGAAAGAGATCGTCTTCTCCTGGCAGTGAGTATTAATCAAACTGGGCAGGTAGCTAGATCTCTAGAAAGTACTCGTTGTTTGGATTGGCACGTCGGTTATGTTTTAGTCATCACTGCGTGCTCACTACAAACAAAACGAAAAGACCTCGACCAGCTCCAGTACAGAAAATCTTATCAGTGAGCTTATTCTCGAGTAGTAATCTGCACTCTAGTTCCAGACGATGTTAATTTCTACTCGTGTAGATTCTACAGTCTAAACCTTGGCAATCCAAGTTAAACCAACCTACACGAATTTCTTTTCTTTATTCTAGAATTCCTTAGAGCCTTCAACGAGGTCACATGCAGTGAATAGCCTAGAATAGTACACTGGGTTTCTCCAACTTACTTGAACACGGGACTCTTTTTATGGAAAATCTCATACAATTTGTCAAAGGTGCCCAGAATATTTCTCTAAAATAAACCTATTTCTCTTTAATCTAGCCCACCAAGACACTTAATAAATAAATGGCTGCTTTTTCCCTTCCCGAAATGTATGCATCCACAATGGTCTCGATTAAATGATATTCTCTTTACAGTTGAAAAAGGTGAAGAAGAAGGAAAGAAATCCAATCGTGCATGGCTTATAATAATTATGTTTTAATGTATACTGATAAAAAAAACATTTTGGCAGTTAGATGAGTCAGTAAGTAAAATGGGCAGGGTGTTTCCTTATTTTCTTCTTAGGTATTATAGTGAAGCCAATTGAACCCAAACCAATACCAACCAAGATCAAGTTTCAGAGCAAATTTTTATTACCTTTAGAATCTTTTACTGGCAGTGACAAAGAAGCCTCTATACTTATTTTTAAATCAACAGGAGCAATTATAGTTAATCAAAGAACTATTTATTATTTAAAGGTTCAGCGTAATTCAAAGTATGCAAAAGTGTGGACTTAGGAGTTACACACAATAATATTACAATAACCAAAATGTCCTGGAGGAAGAAAGCAGAATTTGCCAAAACTTGACTTTTCTTATTTAGCTGCTCTGTGGATTGTAGAGGGCTTGCTCCCTCTGTCTGATAAGATCCTAAGGGGGAAAGAAAATCAGGACACGAAAATCACGTTTGATCTAAGTTTTGAGATGGCTCACAACATAATGCAGAGACAGAAGATTGTCTGATAAACGAGGAGATGTTTTAACAGTTTGTCACCTGGACATTCCTGCCCTGGCCGGACATGAGGTCCCAAAGAGCTCTTAAGAGTTCCTGCTTAAGGAAAGGAGGAAAGGAAGACAGGTCATCTGATACCAATAGACGGTTAGAGCACTAGACCAGAAAATGCTGCACTTTACAGCCTGACCACTCAAACAAGAATTATGATAATAGTGGCAAAACTGGGAGTTTCACAATTAAAACTTCTACTGAAGAAAACTCATGAACTAAAAGATACAGGGGTCACTGAAGTTTGTGTAACTTGATTGGTTATATCCAAATGGCATGCAAAAATTAAAAATCATTGAGGCACTATTTTTTTTTAATTTTTTTAATGTTTTTTTTTTTTTATTTTTGAGAGAGAGAGAGTGAGTAAGGGAGGGGCAGAGAGAGAGAGAGGGAGACACAGAATCTGAAGCAGGCTCCAGGCTCCAAGCTGTCAACACAGAGCCCGACCCAGGACTCGAACCCACAAACGGCGAGATCATGACCCGAGCCGAAGTCGGACGCTCAACTGACTGAGCCACCCAGGCGCCCCAATCATTGAGGCACTATTAATAGTCCCCTACATTTAACTGTCCCACAGTTGTATTTATGCACTAAGTGAAATTTTGTTGGAGCTCTGATCTAACATAACTAGGTGCACTCACTCTCACCAACTTCGTGTCTATCAAATTGGAACAGATTCCTAGAAAGCTGGTCAGCTGGAGGACAGTCAGAATGAGATAGAAGAAAGAAACACTAGGGGTTAGTAACCAGAATCTCACTGCCCTTTCTATCTGGATCTTGGTATGTGACCTTCAGCAAGTCTAAGTAAGTCATTTTAGCCCTTTTCTGTTTTACCCCCTTTGTTAGAAAGGGAAGGTGACATAAGATGGCTTACAGGATTTCTTTCTGTTTCCGAAATTCTCTAACACATGATCATTCAAAATAATAACGCTGTATTTTTTACTCTAAAATGTTTGTGGAAGTTTATGTTTGCGGTTTGATTTCTTTTTCAGACAATGGAGTCAATGAATGGTGGAAAACTATTCTCCAACGCATATCAGATGGATTTAGGGGGCTGCATAACGACATTACGCTACTGTGCAGGGTGGGCTGACAAGATCCAGGGTCGCACGATACCCATCGGTAAGGAGCTTTGAGAAACCACCAGGGATGGGGGGTAGGTGCGAGAAGATAACTGTAGAGCTGAATTATTCCAAACCCTTCTTTTTAAAGATGTCACCCAAAAAGGCAGTCTTATTTTCACCTTGACTTTGAGACGATGCAGCTCTGAACTTCTGCTAAGATTTATCACATAGCTTTTTAACATCGTTTCTGCATAGTCACACAGAAAGTACCGCTACAGATGTGTTAGACAATTTTAAAGCAAGAGCAGTCTTGTGCCCACAATCACTGAATTAGGGCAGTTGTCTCTCTCACGGCACAAACTTTTCAAAGCTGGCCTCAAATTATTTATTGTGTATTCCAGTAGTGGCATTTATACCCCTCCTATAATGTAATTATTTAAGTGTCTTTGCATGTTCCAGAGTGAGTCAGTTATGGTCATCTGTGCCTGGTCTAACTCAGTAGTTATAGCAGATTAATTAAACAAACCAATTCACATTGATTTATTTCAAGTAGCTTCAAAGCAAGATGAGACTGTGTTTACAGCCCAATTTAAGAATTTGTGTGAGTAGATGTGTATGTACGTGTTTTATTATTTCAGTAGAGAATGCACATAATGAGATATGAATATAAACAAGCATCAGTTTGGAAAACATGATGGGTAGAATTTAATTCCTATAAATGCACTTACTGGTTGTAGAAGTACAACACCCTCTGGGCTGGCCCTCCTGGGTATTTTCAATCTCATGACAGCCTCCAGCAGGTTAAAAGTGATAGCCAGGAATTAAAAGGTGGGGAGTGAGACCATGGTAAAAAACAAGAAATGTGGCTATGTTAGAAATTCTTGCTTTACCCTTTGACGAGGGAGAAACCATTGTAAGTACAAATAGATTTGATAAGGAGCTTTCTTGCTATGATAGCCAGGAAGTTTTTGTGAGAACAGAATAGAACAGAACAAAATGTGCCATGTAACCTCAGAATGACCACATCAAACTTTGAGGTATATCAATCAATGAAATCCAGATTGCAAAGCAATGTCTTTTACTTCTGACACTTTTTTTAGCAATGTCTTTTACTTCTGGCATTTTTTTTTTCATGGATTAATAGAGTCTGCTTTTATTTTTTGGTAGGAAAAAAAAGCCTTTAGAATAAGCAGTGGGCTTGTAGGGAGATATATATTTTTTTAATTCTACTCTCTTCTAATTTTATTAGTTTTACTTCAAAAAAATTCTGCCATTACTGATAGAAGTTAGAACTGTCAGAAATAGCACTCTAACAGGTATTTTCTTAGTCATACACCTTTTACCTTTTTTCTTTTTCTTTTTTTTTTAAGTTTATCTATTTTGAGAAAGAGAAAAAGAGAGAGAGAGCGCACATGTGCATGTGCGTGTGCACGTGCATGAGTGGGGTTGGGGCAGAGAAAGAGGGAGAGAAACAGAGAATCCCAAGGAGGCTCCGCACTGTCTGCACAGAGCCCAGCACAGGGCTGGAACTCACAAACCATGATCATGACCTGAGCTGAAACCAAGAGTCTGATGCTCAACTGACAGGGGCACCTAGGTGCCCCCCTTTTACCTTTTTTCTTAAGAAAGAAAGTAAACTTTGAGAACAAGGATAATTTAGCATAAATAGCCCTTCTACATGGGTGAGAGATAGAACTAAATATCTTTCAGATATTTTCTGGTTTCACATCTTTTCCTTGACCTATATCAATTTTATGGTTCCTCTCATTTCAAATTACTATTTCAGATCACAATTTTTCATTTTGTAAGTGGTTGGAGATATGTTTTCTTGGTTTCCTAAATTTTTGGTTTTGTTTTTATTATTATTTTTTTCAATGTTTGTTTATTTGGAGAGAGATAGAGATGGAGTGTGAGTTGGGGAGAGGCAGAGAGAGAAGGAGACACAGAATCCAAAGCAGGCTCCAGGCTCTGAATTGTCAGCACAGAGCCAGACGTGGGGCTCGAACTCATGAGCCATGAGATCATGACCTGAGCTGAAGTCAGATGCTTAACTGACTGACCCACCCAGGCACCCTTGTTTTTGTTTTTAGTTATTGTGTATACCTTTCTGTAAGTATCAACCCAAACCACCATCCCATGTATGTCAAATATACTTGTCCATAAATGATTGTGTTTTATTTTCCAGATGGAAACTTTTTTACTTATACAAGACATGAGCCTATTGGTGTATGTGGCCAAATCATTCCTGTAAGTTGGTTTTCTATATCATTTTCCATTTTAAAAAAGAAAAAAAAAGATTCTATTTCATTTGGTAAAGAAGCTTTATCCAACATAAATACGTTCTCAGAGATTTGCTAAATGTGGACCAAATGTAGTAACTGATGAGCTTAGGTCTCCCTGTGACTGAACGCTTTAGGTACAAATGAGTTAGTCCAGAATCGTGTCTATATTGTGGTGTATCTCTTGAGTGTTTCAGTACTTGAGTGTGTTTCAGCATTGACATTGACATTTATTGTATGGTTTGTTTTTAAAATGCTGTGTTATATACTCTTTTTAAGACCCGTGTTTCACATGTAACCAAAGTGGTCATCACCAACTTCTCTGCTTCTATTCTTCACTTTTTATCTCCTCATTGAGACTTATCATGGAGAATAGTAGCAACCAGTGTTCATGTCCTAAATGCCTGTTTTCAATTAAAATGGAAGGAACTGTTGGAATGGAAGGAACTGTATGGAATGTATCCTACATTTAGTAGTATTTTTAAGCAGAATCATGAAGATTTTCTTTTAAACCCCCAAAAGAGGAGGCTACCTAACTGATTTCGCCAACATATTCAAAGAGGCCAAATAAAAAGTTGGCAGAGTATTCTGAAGTTTTTGATTATTTTTTAAAAATGTTTATTTATTTTGAGAGAGAGAAAGACAGCAGGTGCGAGTAGGGAATGAGCAGAGAGAGAGGAAGAGAGAGAATCCCAAGCTGGTTCCAGGTTGTCAGCAAAGAGCCCAATACGAGTCTCCATCTCTGAATCATGAGATCATGACCTGAGCTGAAATCAGGGGTTGGTTGCTTAACTGATGGAACCACACAGCCACCCGTGAAGTTTTTAAATGAGGAAGTCACAATGAATTAGCTTCTGCTCCAATGAGACTGAAATGCATACATGCAATTTTTTGAATGAAATCGCTCATTACTTCACAAATCTCAATAAAATTAATAAAAACTATGAAATCCTGGGCACTAATAATGGCTAATATTTATTGCATGACTATGATGAATCAGTCTGTTAAGTCTTTGGTCTACTTTCTTGAAGAATCCTCAGGATGACCTTCCAAAGTAGAGAGGATTTTTATCAGTACTTACAGATGAAGAAATCATCCAAGGAGAGCATGTAACTTGTCTGAGTTCACTGGGCTAGTCAGTGACTGAGCTGAGATTTGAACCAAGTTCTTAGCCACCAGATGCTAAACTTTAATGTCTTTAGCGAGATATTTGTCTTAGAAATAAACACATACCCACATACCCCCATACCCACACACACACTCACATACATATAATTTTTATTATTGAAGTATAGCTGGCATACAGTGTTATATTAGTTTCAGGTCACTGTTAAGTCTTACTATTGGGTGTGTAGTTACAATAAATGATCTATAAGGAGGGAGGAATAATCACACTTTTCAAACACGTACAGATAACTTCTAGTGTGTTTAATAGCAAGGTTTGATTTTTAAACCATGCAGTGATTTTTTTTCCCCTCCAGTAGATGAAGAACTCATAATAACAGCCCTTGATAAAATTGTATGGCTCTCTTCCACTCCCGTCCCACATCTAGCTTATTTGGAGCTTTTTAGCATTTATGAGTTTGCTTTTAGCAATTAACTGAATTCGAATACACCAGTTGACCGCACAAAACTACCACAATTATTATTTCACATCGATGGGTAGTGGATAATGTAGAAGTTAGATTGGCAAAGGTAGCTTTCAGTGATACAAAGAATCTATTGTTATATATTGCTTTCTAGTGGAATTTCCCGTTGGTCATGCTCATTTGGAAGATAGGGCCTGCCCTTAGCTGTGGAAATACAGTGGTTGTCAAACCTGCAGAACAAACTCCTCTCACTGCTCTTCACGTGGCATCTTTAATACAAGAGGTGAGTTTCCCCCATCAAAATATGCACAAGAACTCAGGAGCCTTCATTTACAATAAGAAGACCTCACTTCGTGCTCCCCTAAACTACCTCCCAATGGCTCCTGGCCAGTGATAAAGACAAATTTAATATGGCTGCCAGTTGAGATTTTTTGCAATCATCCCAAATGAACCTCTGCCCAAATGGAGATAAGATGCCAGATTCAAAGGCTTCATGTCAAACAGTCACCTTATGATCACTTTTGTTTGTTTCTTTTTAAAAATTTTTTAATGTTTATTCATTTTTGGGAGACTGCGCCCCTTGTTTATTTGTTTCTTTGGCCTAACTCTCATGAATGTGACTTCATGTTGAAACTGAAGTATCCTTCTTTCGAATATTGAAATGAAAATTGGTTTATAACCGGTACCGATGGCCTGGAGGTTCTGCTATTTAAAATTTAAAAAAAACTAGTCCATTAGAAGGTTGGAGGCCTCTCTGCTCACTTGTAATATTGTGCCACATAATTTTTGAACACATCTACCCACAAGGGGACATGTTTATGTTCTGTTTTCTATTCTAGTTTCCTCTGCATTTGCCTTCTTGCTTAACAAGTGGCAAAAAAAATTTGCACGTGAAATTTATTTCCATCCGCTGTCTGGATTGTGTTAATATCTTTTTTCTTGCAAACAGTTTATTGCCCATTGTCCTTCATGTCTTTCCAGAACTTAGAAAACAAACTTTAGTTACTAGACACTTAAATTTTAAAAACCTGAGTGTGAATCTTAAAACTATTCTTCACTTTAAAAAAAAGGCAAAGATATATCAAAATGGGGCACGTTGGTGCCTACAACATGAAAGGTGACGGTGCCCATCTCAGGTACACACTGTTTTCTACCTCATCATTTTTTTAACCAGGAATGAAATCAGTCTGTGCCACTTAATCATGCACGGGATGACAATTCTTATCTAATGTTTTACTGATTAAATATTGCCAGTAGGCTTTTGCCACCCAGTTGGTATGCCCTGCACAATCAATAGCTAGAAACTAAAAATGTAAGATCCTTTTAGATTTGCCGATAGGTTAATAAACGCATTGCTCTCCTTCTATGTGAGTAATTTACCAAGTTCTTTTACCCATACTATCTTTCTGAGTTACCGTTAGGAAACTTGAGACAGCCATCACTGGGGCAATGACCCATAAAAGTCAAACATGGTCTTACCCCGAGGAGAAATACTTCCCCAGCAATGCAACTCTTGACGTTATTTTAAGTGGGCTGAGAAATGAAATAATAATAATAAAACCACATAAACGAATCTTTCCTGGTAGAGAAACTCATAAGCTCGGCATAAAGAGGCAACTTTGATCCCATACACTCCTCTTTTTTGTCGTAGAATGAGATTCTCAGTTCTGTTGCAAATATTTTACTTTGTATCTTCAGGCAGGTTTCCCTCCAGGAGTAGTGAACATTGTGCCTGGTTATGGACCTACCGCAGGGGCGGCCATTTCTTCCCACATGGACATAGACAAAGTGGCCTTCACAGGATCTACAGAGGTAATCAGTTACTCGGGCCAGTAGTGAGGAATGTCTGTATCTCCAGGTGTCAGCAGCGTGTGTTTTATGTAACTGTTTTTAAGCCGACGTTTCTTTAAAACAAAAGTTCTTTTTAATGATTTGTTCCTTATTCAAGCCTTCAGACGTGTTTATAGAACATAAGCAGATGTAGTTGAGATGAAACGGAATACCTGTGACAAACTCGGACTACAGTGAACTGCTTTTAGAATGTTCATTCCTTTCCCTGATGAAAACTATAGCCGATTGGATCCTGTCATGTGATTAGTATGGTTTATGACAGAAATTCTAAACAGAGCCACAGTGATTTGTATGAATGAATGTAATTTTACCCTGTAGATTACGAAAATTAAATTGCAGAACATCACCCTTAGCTCCTTATTTGGGGTTCTCTGTTTCTTGATCGTTCTGAAAGGGAGCCAGCAACTCAGCTTCCTGAATGTTACTGCTGGTTTAGCCTAACTTTTATGCCTTTTTGGCTCCAGTGCGACCTTCTGGAAGGCTAAAGAACAGGGTCTCAGCCATGGGCACTGCAAGAAGAGGCAGGAAGGAGAGAGAGAGAGAGAGCGCGCTTCCTGGAAAATGGAGTTTGGGAGAACGGATTCCCACCTATTGAGATGATTTCCTATTACAAGCAAAAGACAGTGGTAAAATCATACTGTACCAAGTAAAACACAATTTGAGTCCTCTTATTGGATTATGTGACATTGTTAGAAGATGAGTGCAAACCTTTTACTGGTATTCAGTAGAAAGTTTGAAGAATGAGAATGCTTTCCTATAAAGTGGCTGTTACAAATAAGATACACAGCAAGACGTGATAAGATGCTATGATGTGTGTCGACTGCTCTGAGGGCATTCACAGGAAGGAATAAGGAATGGTGAAGTCTACGTAGGTGTTAGGACTTGCTCTGAATTTTGAAGAGGGGCTACTTTTTTAACTCCCTTGGAGATTGAGAAGCAAGAAGAACATTCTAGGTAATGAGGAGAAGCTAATTGGATTATTTTATACTCCTACTTAGCCACTCCAGTATAAAGAAACATCTACATAAAGAATTAAAATGGTGGAGGGGCGCCTGGGGGGGCTCAGTCGGTTAAGCGTCTGACTTCGACTCAGGTCACGGTCTCACGGTCTATGGGTTTGAGCCCCGCGTCGGGCTCTGCGCTGACAGCTCGGAGCCTGGAGCCTGCTTCAGCTATTCTCTCTCTCTGCCCCTGCCCTGCTCACACTCTGTCTCTCTCTTTCTCAAAAATAAGTAAAACATTAAAAATTTTTTTAAATGGTGGAAAATCAAAAGTTACTCTTCTTGATTTTTTTAAAAAATTAAATACTTATGTACTTTTTCTTACATTTCATAGACATAGAATAGAAAAAGTTTACATTCTGCAAACCCCTAGTTGATGTGAGGGAAAGCAAATCCTGCATTCGGTGGGACAAAATAATTGGAAATGAGACATGGCAATAAGTTAGAAAGTGGTAAAGTCACAGATCAGAATCATAGCAGAGGAGATAAGGGCAGGAAGGTACAAACTCCTCAGCTGAGCATTCTAGACCTTCCCCCAAAGGACTCCATGCATATTTCCTCCTCTAGATCCCATGCCCACTCATTTTCTAGTTCATCTGGGCTGTTGCCTGACTGCCTCTCTGGAACCACTGCCTATTTGTCTTGGCCCATCCCCAGGCCCCTGCAGCATTTTGGGGGACTTTACCTGCCAAAAATAGAAAAACTTTGAGGTTAACAGCCTAGGCAACATCTGGGCTCAAATTCTGACTCTATCCCTTTACGCAGTGTGTCTTCCAAAAGTTAGGTATCATTGCTAAACTTGCATTTCTGATTTGTGAATGGGAATAATAATGTCTACCTTAGTGTACAGAATAAAATTGACAGAGCTAATGAGTAGTAAACACCTTACTAGCAAGCACCCTACAGAGGACTCAGATGTATCGTTTCCTTCCTCCAGGCTTGTGCCCACTGGTGGCCACACCTACTATGATAAGGCTGCTGCCACGTGTTACCTCTATGGCTCTCTCTGCAGTTCCGGGGGCATGCTGAATTTTTAAAATGCTTATTTATTTGTTATTGAGAGAGAGAGAGACGGGGAGAGGCTGAGAGAGAGGGAGAGAGAGAATCCCAAGCAGGCTCTGTGCTGTCAGTGCAGAGCCTGACACGAGGCTCCATCCCACAAACTGTGCGCTCATGACCCAAGCCGAAATCAGGAGTCAGATGTTTAACCGACTGAATCACCCAGGTGCCCCCATCCTGAATTTGAACCTCCCCTCCTGTGTCCCCATTAACCATGGTACATGATTATAATAGCTCGTGCTCTTTGCTTGGTCGTGGATCTCTCTCCTTTGCTGACCATCCTCAAAGACTATTTTATGCATTGTTATCTGCAGAAACCAGTACAGTAACTACTTCTGAATAAGCATTAATCAAGTGTAACCAAGATGATTTTAGAGGCCACGCAGAAAACTCAGTCTTTCTGGGCTCTCTTTTAGCTTCAGGTTTGTGTTTAGCAGATAGCGAGAAACTTGCCAAGGGCCGTGAAAGAGGCGAACAGGGGATTCCATCTTGCGTGGTCCTTATAGCAATGACACTCTTTCTAAAAATCCTTCTTGTAAGAGAAGAATGTTCATGCCTCATTCGATTCATTTAAAACAGAATCCAACATACACTGTGCACAGTGAGATAAGCTCGGCTATTTTCACGAGCATCTGCTGTTTCTGCCCCACATGGCAGTGCCACGTTATCATGCCGCATATTGTTGACCATGGTCTTGAAGGTTCTTATCCTTCTCATTGCAGAGCTTTTTTAAGAAAAATGATAATCCTTTACTTTTTTCCAAGTAAAGAAACAAAATCACAAGGCAAAAATTGATGTTTCCTTCTTTTAGCGTTAGCTAGACCTTTGAGAAAACTCAAACAAACCTTTTGTTTGCCATCTAAACTTGTCCTAAGCAGATGTGTAACCTTCCTCTCTTACTCATACTTCTAGCCATTCTTCATTCTCATTCTTCTGACATATGTGGCTTTAAGAAAAATATCTCTAATCTTATTCCCTTCCCCAAGGCAAAACTTACCTACTTGAATCAAGTTTCCCCAGTAAATGTTTCTAAGTTAAAAAATTAAGAAAAAAAAAAAGATGCAGAAAGAATTAAATTCAAAGGAGGAAAAGAAAAGCATATTATGTAGGAAATACAGAATTCTTAATCATCTTAAATGAAAATTGAATAAGAAGTATATTACAGAAAGAAAATGGTATATAAGAAAAATTTCAGTCAGGATTTCCCCACTGCAAGCATGTTAGTTTCTCTTTATTCACCCATATTAAAGGGTTTGTGCACAACATCTTGAAATAAGATAAAAACATTGACAGATTAATTAATGCTTTACTCTGTAATGCACAGTAGCATTCGGCTCAGTAACCACGTACAAATCAAACACACACTCAGCAAGCATCTACTTATCTTTTGTTCCATTGGGATAGAAACTTTTTATTTAACTCTGATGTGTCAAATAGGAAAAGAAACCCAAAAGCAAGATAAAATGAATCATCTCTCAAAAAAGAAAAGCAAAGATCATTTAAGTACATTCGGACTTCAATAAAACTAATGGAGAGGAAATAGTTGTAAAGCAGGCCAGGTTTTAGAGATGGAAAAATAAAACAACTACAGAAAATAATCTTGATGGGATGTGATCCACAAAGAAAAAAAATGAAAACAATGTCTTTCTCTGAAGAGAGGCAGCAAGCATTAAAGAAGAAACCAGAACAGTAGGATTCCAGCTAGCTGAAGTAGCAGCAGAGAGCACAGATCCAATTTCTTTTTTCTAGCTCTACTGTTCAAAGGTGTGGAGGGAGAGGGGAAGGGAAGAATGCAGGGGGGAGACAGAGAGAGGAAGAGAGAGAGAGAGAGAGAGAGAGAGAGAGATACCTGTCAGTCAGTTCATAAACAAACCCCCACCGCAACAGATAGTGCTAACAAGAAATACGCAATGATAGGACTTTATCACTGCTACCAAGGAGGTGATACCTGTCTGGGAAATTGATATGGACACAAATAATACAATCCGAGGTAGACACTGAAGCAATCCTCATGAGCGTTGTATGGGGCAAAAGAGGAAGAAAAGGTCATGTCTACCCAGAGTCAACAGAGCAGGCTTCAAAGAAGTGTTCAGATATCAGCTGGACCCCAAGGAAGGGCAGGACTGGAGTCAACCCAGGTCACAAGGAGCACATGATGAGAAACAGAGATGAGATTTGGGGGTTAGTGAATATGACCGTTTGGACAGAGTTCTCTGGATTGCAGTAGAGGGATAAAATTAAAGTAGGTAAGTTTTGGCTGGACCGTGACATCTCAAGTCCATCAGTAGAAAGGGGAAGTTCTGATTAAAATGAAAACTACCTCCTGTCCAGTGGTGTTCATCAAGGTCAGCGGTGGATCTTTTCTCATGAGCGTTTTTCAGATTCATCACATGTGTGCTCGGTTGGAGGAGCCTTTGATATCTGAAGGTGCCAGTCTCGAAAAATGCCACTAATGTCTCTCCCTAATGAAACTTAACTATGGCACAAACATTGTCTAAATTTAGAATGCCAAATAAACCCACCTTCACGGGAGCAGACTAAGCCTCCTCCTTTGTAATGCTCCATTACAGGTTGGCAAAATGATCAAAGAAGCTGCCGGGAAAAGCAATCTGAAGAGGGTGACGCTGGAGCTTGGTGGAAAGAGCCCTTGCATTGTGTTTGCCGACACCGACTGTGAGTGAAAGCCACTCTTAACTTTTCACCCCTCACCTTGGTGTCCCGTAATGCCGTACGGAGAACCTGAAGTTTATAAAAGGGTTTGCCCCTAACGTCAAAATGTAAGGCATTAATGAGAATCTAGAATTACTCGTGAAAGTCTCTCAAACTGTCCTAAAGTACAACACCTAGATAAGTCTAACACAGACACTCTTTCCTCGTGATTTGGAATAGTTTGCTATTTCCTCAGCTGAACTCCAGGCAAACTAACTGTTTTGCACTTAGGAGCCATGGTGTATTCTTAATTAAGTCTATGCCTTTAAATATTAGCATTGGGTTAGGCATGGTGAAATTGTGCTGGGACCAACTAGGGAGACAGTAAATTTCACATTTGTCCTTTCCCTTCGCTCTGGGTCATACACACATTAAATGAAATGGCCGGGGGAAAATGACGCCTATTATTCAAGGAATTTCTCCCTCTCTTTCTCTTCCTAGCAAGTGTAGTCAAATTTACATATATTCAATCTCCAATCATGATCTGACTCCACTAGACAATATCCCAGGTTCATTCTCAGTATATTACCGAGTAAAATCCCATAGTTATTTTCTAAATGGATGTCAATTAGCAGAAATAGGTTGTCAAGCATTCATCTAGCTCTTTCTTTAGCAGTTGAGGTATGTGGCAATGAACAAAAATGGCTGAATGTGGTCATAACTGAAGCTTTTCAGACCACACTACCTTATTATATAGTCTACAAACGAGATTCCTGATTTTTACCAAACCCTTCTGTGAACTGTTTCCACTACAACGTAAGTAGGTGTGGTTAGTTCACAAAAGAAATACAACAGCACTCGACTGACATATGTTCAATTAAGTTTTCAGCATTTAAAAAATTAAAATGCAGAGAAAACTTTCTTCAGGTTGTTTAGGACTTAATGACGCAACCTTTTCCTCCCTTTCAAGACCCATTCTACCATCTCAAATACATAGGGAAGAAGAGCTTATAGGCATATATGAAATAATACAGTACATTTTAAATAAAGTTGGAGAATGTTTTTTCTGGACCAGGGTTGTAAAGCTTGGTGAATGATTCTGAATATTAATTTTTTTTTCAGAAATAACACTTTTCCTATTGATCAGGGTGTCTAAAAATAGTTTTAAGTTATTTAATGCAATTGATAGTTCATATTTTCTTTGTCATGTAGTTAAAACTTGGAGCCTGAAATATTCATAGTCACCTAACTAAGTATAAATGGAGATATTTATAAAAATTGTTTGCAGGGGGATTGGATCTTGTGACACTTTCTATATTCTTGGTAATACCTATATCAAAATTGTAATAATAACCACAATTTTTTTTAGATTCTATATTTTTTGCTATCATTTCCATATCACAGAGAAGATTAGAAAGGGTACTTTGTCACCTGGATGATAAGAGGTGGGATGTATTGAATTTATGTCTGAGTCTGCAACCCATAAGTTTTCTACACCACCATATTGCCTCTGACGGATATGTATAAAAATATGTAACCTTTAGAAAATAACTCTTCTTCAATGTGATTGTCTTCTTTGCAGTGGATAATGCCATTGAATTTTCCCACCATGGATTATTCTACCACCAAGGCCAGTGTTGCATAGCTGCATCCAGACTCTTTGTGGAAGAATCAATTTATGATGAGTTTGTTCGAAGGAGTGTTGAACGGGCTAAAAAATACGTTCTTGGAAATCCTCTGACCCCAGGAGTCAGTCAAGGCCCTCAAGTGAGTATAAAATGGAAGGAATAGCTTTCACAGAGGACAAGAATAAAGTGCCCTCTTTAGGCTTACTTATTACTGAATAAGATTATTTCCTTGCCACAGATCTTCCTAGGTGACAATACTGTATCAGTTTGGTCTTTAACAAAAATAAATAAATAAATACATACATACAACGCCCGATTTAAAGAAAGCATCCTTTCTTGTGTGCTGCCCACTCTTCATGTCTTGAAACAGTTTAGAAGCATGTTGGAAATGAAAGATGTGAGGAGAAACAACAAATGCTGTAGGTTTCTTGTTTTTCTCCACCTGCACACCTCTTGATTCCTGTATGTGGTCTCCGTCCACTTTGGAAGTTTGTATACAGTCCTATCATTTATATCTTCCTCTGAGTCAGTCCTTTTTCTCAGTTTACATCTCACAGATGTGGGCAGGAAGCATACCTCTAACCTCTCTTCAGTCTTCAGTTACTCTGATTGGCCTTCTAATGGTGGCCTGGGTGTCCTAGAAGGTCCTGAGTTCCTGGCTCTGTGACAAACTTCTCATTTTAGGTGGAGAACCCTAGTTCTCCAACAACCCTAGGCTTCCCAGTTTTTTCTGTCTTCTTAGACCCATTATCAACATGAGAGTCTTGTTCTTGCCCCAAAGCTATCTTTGCCCTTTCCTTCCTTCCTGTTCATTGTCTGTTATGCAAGCTCCTGGATCTTTGGTTCTAAATTTACTCCAACCCTCTGGGATCTTGATGTAGAGCAGTGGTTCTCAGTTGGGAAAGGGGGTGTTTCTACTGGTATCTAGTAGAGGGTAGAGGCCAGAGATGTTATAAAACATCTTACAACGCAACAGGCGAGCCCCACAACTAAGAGTTATCTGCCATAAAATGCCAATAAGGCTGCTGTTTAGAAATCCTTCTCTAGAGTGTAGACATTAAGCTTAGAGTCTCTATTCTTTCACACTAAAAATTATACACTGTTCCATGCTGTTGATTTTAAGCAAACACTAATCTTAACTTACTAAACCAAAAATAAATGTGGTTTACCAAAATGCTGAATTTACTGGGATAAGTACCTGGCAAAGCCAAAAGGAACAAGGAGGATATGATACCTGACCTCATGGAGTTTACAGTCTGGAAAGGTTAAAAGGATGTTTTGGGTTCTTCTGCTCATGCAAGATAGCCAAGTAGGAAAATCTTAGGATTTAGACAATGCCAGATATTGAAACCTAAAAGCCCTAAAATAACTCAGCTGGCAAATGAAGTAATACGTTGATTTATCTCAGTCACATGTGTTTTGTTTTTATCTTTGAGTTAATGAGTACATAGAAGTCATTGATGATTTTGCTCATATTAGGTAGGTTTTCAAATGGATGCCAAGACATATAATAAATTTGATTTTGATTTGGTCTCCAATTCTAAAAGAAGGACGGGATTCTAAGTTTTCAGTTTGATTATTTCTCTCTATAGAGAGATGACTACCTATCTATGTAGAAGTAAAGCCTTTTTCCCATTTGATGTATTGATAGATAGATGATAGATAGATAGATCTAAAGAGGAACAGGGAAGGAAAGAAAGGGGAAATGAAGAGAATAGAATATGTAAGATACTTAATATTACACATTGTTGGGCAATACACTCTCCCATTGGGGGGATCCGTGCAATTCAACCAGAGGCTCAAAAATTGATCTAGAATACCTCATTCTTCCTAAGAGAAGGGAGTTAAAATAGACTTTAAGAAAACTCCTATTCATAGAATCTTTTTTTTTTTAACATTTATTTATTATTGAGAGACAGAGACAGACAGAGCATGAGCATGGGAGGGGCAGAGAGACAGGGAGACACAGAACCCAAGGCAGGCTCCAGGCTGCAGGCTCCGAGCTGTCAGCACAGAGCCCGACGCGGGGCTTGAACTCGCAGACCGCGAGATCATGACCTGAGCGGAAGTTGGACGCTTTACTGACTGAGCCACCCAGGCGCCCCTAGAATCTTAAGTAAACAGTGATCTAACTGCTTAATATGAGGCCTTAATCTCTATAAGCAAATAGATTTTCATCGCAAGTTTTACTGAGTAAGTAGGATAAGCAGATTTTTGAGAAGACTGAAAAGGCCTTGAAACTTCTTCACCCTTAAAAATATCTGTTGTTATAAGACGAAACTTACAGAAAGAGACATTTGTGCACTAAGTACATTTATAGATACAAGTATATGTAAATACATATTACATATATACACACACATATATACATATGTGTACATATATATGTGTGTGTATTATATATACATATATATAAATTTCTTAATGGGTAAAGTGATTTTCCAGTTTGATTTCACAGACCAAAATGTGCCTTTTTCAACACCTGGACATATCTATATTTTCATTTGAAAAAGAAGTAATGATACCAATATTAAATGTTGTAACATTATCAGCGCAGTTGCATTTGTCTTAATGCGGAGAGATGGGCTTTGGAAATAGAGGTTGGATTTAAAATCTAACCTCCCTGAGGCTCTGTTTTCTCATCTGTAAAATGGAAGTAGTAACACCAATCTTGTGGGGTCATTGTGCAGTGAAATGCAATAATCTATATAAAGCATCTATCTAAGTGCCTGGTTCACATACATGCTCAAATGTCTGTTAAATAAATGAGAATTGCAGGCTCCCATTTACAACTGTGGTGACAATTATTATCACAGATCAATAACTCCATATATCTGCTCTCATTGCTTTTGTTGATCTGTGATTTCCAAATAAGTTGAAGGATGTGTCCATGTCATTTCCCCCTTTTTCTTCTTTCTCAGCCCACGAACCCTAAGGAATGAAAGAATTTGCGCATTCAAACACATCAAAATGTATACTCTGAGGCTATTACAACGCCATGCCCTATTACATTTCAGACTAGCCCATGAGCTAACGGCCCATCGCACAGTAGAGAGCCCCTGCTACATCCTAGCATCATTGAGAAGTTCCTGAGGGCCAAAAGGAGAGCCAAATTCAGATATGGCCAGTCTGAAACCTTCTGAGGGAGATTAGTATGTATGGTGAATCAAAATCAGCGGGACTCAACTGAGTACGTCCCTAAGTATAACTGAAAACTTCCCTCACTAGGCCTGGCTCTAATGCAACATGCCCAATCTTTCCTGTGCATTTGAATCACCAGAGGATCTGGTTGAAAAGGCCAATTCTGACGTAGTAGGTCTTGGGTGAGGCCTGAGAAATGCATTTTCGCCACCAAGTAATGCTAAAGTTGCTGGTTAGAGAACCACATTGTCGGTTGCCAGACAGTAAAAGATGAATTCCTATATTTTTAGAGGTTATTGACCATCGGAGTCTTCCAATAGTCAAATCCTTTCAGCCTTTACCTCCCAGTGCATAAGCCAGACTAGCACGGTCACCAAGTATCCACTCTGGTCATAGGCAGGGAAAGGTTATGGCTTAGGGCCATAACAATCACGATTGTTTTGAGGCCACAGTCAAGTGAATATTTTGGAATAGGCCAGGGAAGCTTTGCACGGAGACACAAGGATGCTTGGTTATTCGCTGACAAACCAGAATATTTTCACCAGGCAGAACTAACAGCACCACTTAGTCTGGCTGTAGAAGGTATTATGCAGCAATTTAAATATCAAACCAACATTTCTTAAACCAACCCTACGACTTCCTTAATTTGCTGGAAATGAAGGAACATTTTCTTTGGAGACTATTCAATTAAATATCGTGCACTACGGAAGATTGAGCAACGTCGTACCGAATATTGTGCCAGATTTTAGAAAACCGTTTCTGGTTTCAGATAGCACGTAATCTAATTGGATATGGGAGCTGGTTTGTGTGGTCAGAGGTCTTTGAAACCTTTTTCTGGGATTTAGAAGATGGGGGAGATTGCAGGGTAAAAGATGATAAAGAGCAACACTTTTTAAGTAGTGAGAAAAGACAAGTTGAGTTAGCAAGAGGGTCCCCCCCCGCAACTTGACTCCTGGATCTTCAATCGTTTTCCTTTAAAAATTTTTAATAATGTTTGTTTATTTTTGAGAGAGAGAGAAGGGGAGGGGCAGAGAGAGAGGAAGACACAGAATCCGAAGCAGGCTCCAGGCTCCGAGCTGTCAGCACAGATACGCGGGGCTCTAACTCACGAACCGTGAGATCATGACCTGAGCCGAAGTCATGACCTGAGCTGAAGTCGTGACCTGAGCTGAAATCGGATGCTTAACCGACTGAGTCAGGAAGGCGCCCTTAATCTTTTTCCTTTAAAACTAAACCTTAACCTGCTGAGAGGGACCTGAACTGAAGAGGATGACCAGACTGTGGTCAGCATGGATCTGGCCAGAGGAGATAGGAATGAGGAGAACCAAAGAGAGGTCTAGGGATCGGCAAAGTCCCAAAACATCTGCTTGCCAATTGCCATATTTAATTAAACCCATTCCCAAAGTTCTCTTTTCCTTTCACTCTTTATTTCACTTTGGACTACAGTAGTCAAGTATGTTTGACTATCAACAGGCATTTTTCCAGGATAAATACGTAAATAATGTAAATAAATAACACTTGATGGCAGTGATCATGTGCTTTTCTTATGTAACTATAAAACAGATACTAAATACAAATATTTATCTTTAAGTGTGCTTTCCAGAAAAGTCAGGAGAATAAACACAGAATTAATCTGAGCCTCTGTCAGGTATTTTGATAGGATATTTGACTTCATAACAATATTCGAGCATTTTGAAGCCCTCATTAACAGGCTGGGTGATGTATTACTTCCATAAACTTGCTTTCTTAATTCATTCACTTATTTTCCGCTCTGTATGATATTTTTCAAATAGATTGACAAGGAACAATATGAAAAAATACTTGACCTCATTGAGAGTGGGAAGAAAGAAGGGGCCAAATTGGAATGCGGTGGAGGCCCCTGGGGGAATAAAGGCTACTTCATCCAGCCCACAGTTTTCTCTAATGTTACAGACGAGATGCGCATCGCCAAAGAGGAGGTAAATGCTTTCATCCTCCTCTGTTCCCTTTGTTGCCGTGTTTTCTCTACGTGTGTGGGTACAAAGCGTCCCTTTAAAATTCTCGGTTCTTTGAACATCGTTATTGGTTTGCATGTAACTTTCCATTTCTGGTACCGATAAACGTTTATTTATGATCAAGACTCAAAATAGTAAGGGAGTCATGAGGCCTGCCAAGAGTTTCCAGCCAAGGACAGATCGGGATGCTTAATAACTTCTAGGTGATTCTTCCACAGCCTGAGAGATGAAGAAAACTTCATCTTCATTGTTACTTTTTCTCCTCTGGAAATAATATATTTGAAGATTATTGGATTGATTATTAATGATTATTATTACATGATATGAAGGATTTTTAAAATTTTTTTAAGTTTATTTATTTATTTAGAGAGAGAAAGAGTGAGAGAGTTTGGAGGGGCAGAAAGAGAGAATCTCAAGCAGGCTTTGCACTGCCACCACAGACCCAGACACGGGGTTCGAACTCACGAACCATGAGATCATGACCTGCGTCAAAAGTTGGACACTTAGCCGACTGAGCCCCCCAGGTGCCCCAGATAGGCAGGATTTTTTTTTTTTAATGAAGGCACTTAATTGTGATATGCACTGGGTGTTATAGGTAAGTGATGAATCATTAACTTCTACTCCTGAAACTAATATACACTATACTTTAGCTAGAATTTAAAAAAAAGAAAATACTTGAAACAGAATTAAGCCTCTTATTTTGAGGTAATTGTAGATTCAACTGCTGTTATGAGAAATGACGCAGACGGGTCCCATGTGCTTTTTACCCTGTCCCCTTCAAATGGGAACATCTTGCACAACTATAGCATAACATTACAGCAGGTACGTTGACGTTGAAACAGGCAAAACACCGAATGTCTCCTCACCGCATAAATCCTTCATGTTTCCTTTCGAGTCAAATCTGTGTGCCTCCTGCACCACACTATCCTTCACCCTAGGCGTTCCCTTAACCACTTATCTGTTCTCATTTCCATTACTTTGTTGTTTCAAGAATTTTACATAAATAGATTCATTCTCCATGCAACCTTTCAGGATTGGCTTTTTTGGTTTTTTTTTCTCACTCCACTTAACTTTCTACAGATTCAACTACGTCATTGCGTGTAAGGACAGTTTGTTCTTTTTTACTGCAGAGTAGTACTCTGTTGTATGGATGTACCACCATTTAACCATTCACCTACAGAAGAACGTGTGGATTGTTTTCCATTTGGGGCTACTATGAATAACGCTGCTATAAACATGGGTGTGCATGTTTTTGTAAGAACCTGAGTCTTCCTTTCTCTGGGATGAATGCCCAGGAGTACAATTACTGGGCCGTATGGTAGACGGAAGTTTTAAAGAAACTGGCAAACTGGTTTCCAGAGTGGCTGAACACTTTCACGTTCCCATTAGCAATGTATGAGCAACCCAGTTTCCCTGCACCTTCGCTCACATTAATGTTGCGATTGTTTTTGATTTTAGCTGTTTAGCACTATGTTGAATAAGAGTAGCAAGAGCGGACACCTTTGCTTTGTTCTCTATCAAGGGGGAAAAGCATTCAGTCTTTGCCATTGAATGTGATGTTAGCTGTGAGATTTTCGTAAATGCCCTTAATCAGGTTTGGGAAGCACCTTTCTTTTAATTTGTTGAGAGCAAAAGGAGAATGGTTTTGTCAAATGCTTTTTCTGTGTTAACTGAGATGATTATGCAGTATTTTTTTCCTCCATTCTACCAATGTGGTGTATTATATTAATTGATTTCTGAATAATGAACCAGCCGTACATCTCTGGAATGAATCTCACTTGGTAATGGTGTGTAATTCTTTGTATGTATTGCTGAATACTATTTGTTAATACTTTTTAAGAACCTTTGCTGTGGTTGGTATTTGTCTTTAGTCTGAGGGATATTGGTCTATAGTTTTGTTTGTTTTAATAATAAGAACCATTTAGTGATTACTTATTATATGCCAGATATAGTGCTAGGTGACTTATCAGGACCAATATAAAACATAAATCTGGGGGCGCCTGGGTGGCGCAGTCGGTTAAGCATCCGACTTCAGCCAGGTCACGATCTCACGGTCCGTGAGTTCGAGCCCCGCGTCAGGCTCTGGGCTGATGGCTCAGAGCCTGGAGCCTGTTTCTGATTCTGTGTCTCCCTCTCTCTCTGCCCCTCCCCTGTTCATGCTCTGTCTCTCTCTGTCCCAAAAATAAAAATAAAAATGTTGAAAAAAAAAATTAAAAAAAAAAAAACAAAAAAAAAACAAAAAAAAAACATAAATCTGTTCCTATGAAATATATTAAATATAAATATTTTATTTATATCATCAATACATATTTATATTTATGACATTTGTATTCATTTTTTATAAAGTATAGTGTATATAAATATATTTTTATAAATAAATATAAAATATTTACTATAATATAAAATATTCTCATTTCATTCTCACATCAACCTCTTAAGAGGAGTATTATTATATTCTTTTCTTTAGTCTTTTCTTCCCAGAAACAAATGCTCTCTTCTATTATTTTCACCTATTTAGAGTGGTAGTATTTTTCTAATAAAAACCTCAGGGCATTTATAAGGTGTAAATTCCTATGTTACATTTTTATGACTGGTTATTAAATAAAATTAAACATAATGTTTCAGTCCAAGAATTTTCCTAAGTAATGACATGGTAGTTGTTTTCAGCGTCTACACATTATACATATTTTATTACCCCTATGAATATAACATGTCAAACTTTTTTGAGCCTTTTTGTATTGTTATGTGTTCTGGGTCTTGAGTTCGCCTTTGATCCACAGACTCAACTATGATTTGGGATTCTTAATAGTCCTAAATAGTAAATGAAAAACCTAAGTTCTGGAGCAGAAAGGGGTAGGTCACATGGCTAGCTAAAGGCAGCTTAGGAGTACAGCCGATTCTCATGACCCCCGTTCCCCGCTCTTTCTACTGTGACCTACTTTTGCTCATACCGACTTCGTTATCCATCCAATTCCACTTAACCGGACATTGTAGAACCCCATGGAGCATGTGGGAAACTTTCTGCTAAAAGGTGATAGAATGTTAATGTTACAAGGAACATTATGAATGATTTAAGCCAAAAGTCAAATTTATAAATGAGGTAATTAAGATGCAAAGAGCTTAGGTGACTTCTTACTGTTACAGAATTGTAGATAGCTTCATCAAACTAGAAGGATCTCTTAAGCCCACCTCTCCAATCTCCACTGTGTCCATCCGTTTGCTTCTGACTAATGGCTAGCCAGTGTCTCTTTAAATAAATCCATCAATGGGTAACTCATTATTTCTTAGGCTTTTCCATGTTTAGACAATGCTAAGCATTAGAAAGTTCTGCTTCTGGCGGCCTACGAATCCCTCCTCTTATGTTCTATCTATTGGCCTCATATCTGCACTCTGCCCTTTTCCACATAAAAGCCATCCGTATAATCGAAAACAATGTTCGTCCCCTACATTACTCCTTACCTTCCCTATGTTCTTGGCCCTGTTTTCAGCTCTTACACTTCGTAATTTTCCTAGACAAATATATTTCAGCTAAATATTTTGTGAGCACAAACCAATTGACATCAAGAAGATATTATCCAGGGGCGCCTGGGTGGCGCAGTCGGTTGAGCGTCCGACTTCAGCCAGGTCACGATCTCGCGGTCCGTGAGTTCGAGCCCCGCGTCAGGCTCTGGGCTGATGGCTCAGAGCCTGGAGCCTGTTTCCGATTCTGTGTCTCCCTCTCTCTCTCTGCCCCTCCCCCGTTCATGCTCTGTCTCTCTCTGTCCCAAAAATAAATAAACGTTGAAAAAAAAAATTAAAAAAAAAAAAGAAGATATTATCCAGAGATATGATATGTAACTAGGAAAGGCTAATTTGCACTTGGGAATTATGAATAATCTACCTCACGGAGAGAGGGGTTTTAGCAGATCCAGAGATAGATTCATTGACCTTGGGCTACGAAGGTGTTACACAATATGCACTACAGCAGCAAGGCCCTGCCAACTCAAACATACTGAATCAGAATCTTTTCATTCAACGAACTTGTATTTCATGTTTGTGATACAATAGAGAATCTGGGAGAGTCATTTTCTCTATCCCCCAAAATGCTATCAAGGAAGAGGGGAAGTGCAGAATCAGATCTGCAAACGGTAAATAAATAGGAAAAATAAACCATAACAAAACAGATGCATACGGATAACCAAACAGTTTCTCCACATCAATTCAGCCCTCCACTGATTTTTTGCATTTATTTGCATATAATTTTTGCATGTGTTGACAAATATTTGTCTTATTAGAGCTGCTGTTCTTGCATACCATGGGAAAGAACAAAGAAAAACACCATTCAATCCAGGACGCATTTATTGTGTCCCTATAATATACATAGTAGAGTAGCTTTGCTTGTTTCAAAGAAGACTTGAGCCACGTGCTGTACTCAATTAAAATTATGTAAGATATTAACATACTTATTACGGTCGCTGCTATATGTCTGGTTCCCAGGTTACGGTATTATAATTAGATTCACAGCCTTAGGATTTGCACTCAGCCTCTGTGGAATGGTAGCCCCCAACTCCCAATACTTAGGTCAGTGATGAACACTGATTTTTGCCTCCCCTGATTTCCATTTCCCAGAAAATTCTCATAACACTCCGGAGGACCCCTCTTCCTTTAGTTTTAATATATGCTTTATAGAAACGTAATACAGGAGCTTAAGTTTTAAGAGAAAACTCAGTCGCTTTTCTCCCATCTGGGGAGGAGACAAAGAATAAGTCGACTTCGGGCTGAGCTAACTAGAGAATCCAGCAAAAGTGAAAGAGTAGTTTAAGCTTGAATGAGCAAACTGTGATTTTTGTTTCCTATCCTGTGATTACAGTCATCGTTAATGAAACCATGTTTTGGTTAGTGGTTGAAGGTTTAAGCTCTTTCAGTAATAGACCATTTGGTTTGGTATATGTGAGTTGCATACGATTTGGCCGAAGAGTAGGAGCTGAACAAAAATTCATGTTGTTTCACCTAATTTGACTGATTGTGAAAAGATCTAAGTCCAATAGATTTCAGTTGACGGTACACTGATAGCTAAAACAAATAATTATAATTATCATCCATTGTTGCTTTACTCATTTATCCAGTAGAACAAGTATTGGTTTCTTGGGTTTACTGTTTAGGTAGTGATTTGGATGATGAAGAAAACGAGAGAGAGAATATAACACATTCCTAAAGGTAAAAGAAACTCAAAGTTAATAACTTTCTACACAATGGTAAGTCTTGGAAGTCTAATTCAAACACCAAGAAAATAAATATTGCCTTATTTATCTGTGCTCCATTTTGTTCCAAAGGGAATTTAACCCATGGCCATTGCCTGTCCTAACCCGCCATCCCAGGACCTACCATTTTGATTCCTAAATTTTAAAATACAAAATAAAATCTTGATCTGGGATAGTTTGTAGGGGAATAAAACTACAATACCATGTAAAACATTTAGTTTTAACCTGCTACTCTGATTTATTTCATTCATTTTCTTTTTACGGTATAGATATTTGGACCAGTGCAGCAAATCATGAAATTTAGATCTTTAGATGAAGTGATCAAGAGAGCAAACAATACCCTTTATGGCTTATCAGCAGGGATCTTTACCAAAGATGTGGATAAAGCCATAACAGTCTCCTCTGCTCTGCAGGCTGGGACAGTGTGGTAAGTCAAATGCACATCATCTTGCCTTTTCACTGTTAAGTGCGTTAACATGTTACTTTGAACGTTTTTATTTCTTTATTTACTTATTTATTTTTGAGGTATTCACATTATATTAGTTTCAGGCATATGACACAATAATTTGATATTTGTATCCACTGCAAAGTGATCACCACAATAACCTAGTTATCATCAGTCACTATACAAAATTAATTTTTTTTTTTTGTGGTGAGAACTTTTAAGATTTACTCTCTTGGCAACTTTATCAAATATACAATACAAAGTTATGAACTAGAGTTGCCATGTTGTATATCATATCCCCATGAATTATTTATTTTATGCCTGGAAGTTTGTACATCTTGACCCCCTTTCACATATATCTTCCACGCCCCAAACCCCTGCCCTTCTGGCAACCACCAGCATCTATAAGTCTTCTTTTGTTTGGATTTTTTAAAATTCCAAATGTAAGTGAAATCTTACAGTATTTGTTTTTTCTCAGATTTATTTTACTTAGTATAATACCTTCAAAGTCCATCCGTGTTGTCACCAATGGCACGATCCCCTTTTTTATGGCTAAGTAGTACTCCGTTTTATATACGTATACATCTTTATCCAGTCACCTGTTGATGGGGATTTAGGTTGTTTCTATATCTTAGCTATTGCAAATAATGTTGCAGTGAACATAGGGGCATATACATCTTTTCAAACTAGTGTTTTTATTTTCTTTAGATAAATACCCGGAAGTAGAGTTGCTGGATCATATGGTAGTTCTATTTTCAATCTTTTGAGGAATCTCTATGCTGTTTTCCATAGTGGCTCCACCAATTCACATCCCCACCAAAAGCGCAAGAGAGTTCCCTTTTCTTCACATCCTCACCAATACTGTTATTTCTTATCATTTTTGAAACTAGTCATTCTAACAGGTGTGAGACAATATCTCCAGTGGTTTTGATTTGCATTTCCCTGATAATTAGTGACGTTGAGCCTCTTTTCATGTGTCTGTTGTCCATCTACATACCTTCTTTGGAAAAATGTCTATTTAGATCATCTCCCCATTTTTTTTACTGGACTGTTTGGTTTTTGATTGTTTGTTGTATGAGTTCTTTATGTGTTTTGGATGTCAATCTCTTATTAGATAGATGATTGCAAAATACTTTCTCCCATTCAGTGGCCTGTCTTTCATTTTGTTTCCTTTCATTTGGTTTCCTTTGCGACGCTTGAGTCTTTTATGTTGCTGTAGTCCCCACTTGTTTACTTTCACTTTTGTTGACTTTGCTTGTAGAGTCAGATTCAAAAATTTATTGCCAAGACTGAAGTAGCTTACTGCTTATGTTTTTTTCTAATATTTTATGGTTTCAAGTCTTAATTTAAGTCTTTAATTTATTTTGAGTTATTTTTTGTGTATGGTGCCCAACAGTGGCCTAGAGCCAGTATTTTGCATGTATTTCTCAACAACACTGATTGAAGAGACTGTCCTTTTCCCATTGTCCGTTCTTGCCTCATTTGCGATAAATCAATTCAGTATACATGCATGGGCTTATTTGGGGGTTTTCTATCCTGTTCCATTGATCTGTGTGTCTGTTTTTATGCCAATACCATACTGTTTTAATTATTATTGCTTTGTAGTATAGTTTGAAATTGAGGAGACTAATGTCTCCAGATTTGTTTTTCTTTTTCAAGATTGCTTTGGCTTTTAAGGATCTTTTGTGGTTCCACACAAATTTTAGAATTGTTTGTTCTGTATCTGTGAAAAATGTCATGGACATGTTGACAAGAATTGTATTAAATCTGTAGATCGCTTATGGGAGTATGGACATTTTAACAATAGTAATTCTTACAATTCATGAGCACAAAATATCTTTCCATTTATTTATGTCTTCTATTTCTTTCATCCGGGTTTTATAGTTTTCAGTACACAGGTCTTTTACTTCCTTAGTTAAATTTCTTCCTAGGTATTTTTCTTTATCATACAATTATAAATGGTATTTTTTCTTAATTTCTCTTTTTTGATACTTCATTTTTAATGTATAGAAACACAACTGATTTTTGTAGAGTCTTTTCATGAAGTCTATAAGGTTTTCGATGTATGAAATCATGTCATCTGCAAGTAGTGACAGTTTTACTTCTTCCTTTCCTATTTGGATAGCTTTTCTTTCCTTTTCTTCCTAATCACTCTGGTAAGGGCTTCCAATATTATGTTGAAGAAAAGTGATAAGAGTGGATATCCTTGTCTTGTTCTTGATCTTAAAGGAAAAACTTTCAGCTTTTCACCATTGAGTATGATGTTAGCTGTGGGTTTGTCATATATGGCTTTTATCACATTGAGCTATATTCCCTCTATCCTCACTTTCTGAGAGTTTTTATCATTAATGGATGTTGAATTTTGTCAAAATTTTTATGCATCTATTGAGCTTATCATATGATTTTTCCCCTTCATTTTGTTAATGTGGTGTATCATGATGATTGATTGGCAGATATTGAACCATCCTTGCATCCCTGGAATAAATCCCACTTGATCATGGTGTATGATTCTTTTAATGCTAATGCAAATGTTGAATTTGGTTTGCTAATATTTTGTTGGAGATTTTGCATCTATGTTCATCAGGGATATTTGGCCTATAATTTTCTATTTGTTTTTTTTTTTTTTTTTTTTTTTGGTGGTGTCCTTGTCTGGTTTTGGTGTCAGGGTAGTGGTGGCCAAATAAAATAGTTTGTCTTTAAGTTTTTGAAAGAGTTTGAGAATGATAGATATTAAATCTTTGAAAGTATTGTAGAAGTCACCAGTAAAGTCGTCTGGTCCTGAAATACATTTATTGGGAATTTTTTAAAAACTGATTTAATTTCCTCATTAATAATTGGTCTATTCAGATTTTCTATTCTTCATGATTCAATCCTGAAAAACTCTGATTTATATTTTTTGGAATTTATGTATTTCTTTTTTTTAAATTTTTTTTTTCAACGTTTATTTATTTTTGGGACAGAGAGAGACAGAGCATGAACAGGGGAAGGGCAGAGAGAGAGGGAGACACAGAATCGGAAACAGGCTCCAGGCTCTGAGCCATCAGCCCAGAGCCTGACGCGGGGCTCGAACTCACGGACCGCGAGATCGTGACCTGGCTGAAGTCGGACGCTTAACCGACTGCGCCACCCAGGCGCCCCTGGAATTTATGTATTTCTTCTAAGTAGTCCAATTTATTGGTGTATAATTCATGGTATTTTCTTACGATCTTTTTTATTTCTGTGGTACTGGATGTAACTTTTCTTCTTTCATTTCTGATTTTATTTTTTAAATCTCTCTCTTTTGCTCTTGGTGAGTCTAGGTAAAATTTATCAATTGGTTTATCTTTTTAAAGAACATGCTCTTGGGGCACCTGCATGGCTCAGTCGGTTAAGCATCTGACTCTTAATTTTGGCTCAGGTCAAGATCTCACAGTCCTGATTTCAAGCCCAACTTGGGGCTCTGCACTAAGGGTGGGATTCCGCACCCCATCCTCCCTCGTCCCCTTCCCCACTCTCACACACAGGCTCTCTCTCTCTCACAAAATAAATAAATAAACATTTTTTAAAAAATAACATGCTCTTAATTTTATAGATCTTTTCTACCATTTTTCCAGTCTCTATTTCATTTATTTCCACTATGATCTTTATTATTTCCTTCCTTCTACCAACTTTAGGCTTCATTTTTCCTTTTTTTTTTTTTTTTTGGTTTCTTTAAGTGTAAAGTTAGGTTATTTATGTATGCACCCATGGAAAAAGGTAAGTTCAGGATGCTCTTATACTACTGTTTTGAGTTGCCCCTCACTTGAATTTTTTCAGACTTTGATTTTTTTTCCTAGACTCACCTTTCCTATTAGACAAGCAGTTGCTGCCTTAAAAACCAAACCACCCCAAAAACAAACAAAACAATACAAAACAAAATAATAACAAAAATCAAATTTGTTTTAAAATTTTTAAAAAAAATTTTAAAAACCTGCTATATTGGAAGAAATTTGGAAGGGTATTTTCTGTCTGGCCTCCTAAATAGCTCCCCTAAAATATTTCATTGTCTGGCTAATATAGTATAAGTGTTACTAATTTCTAGGTAGTTGGCACTATGCTATACACAAAGCAGATGAAAGTTCTGCTTTCATCAAGTTAATTAAATGCTAGGACAATATTTATTCAATGTCCCTATGTCAGAAAACATTTAATTCTTATTTCAGTTTCTTTTTCTAAGATTATTAGAAATGTCTGAAGGTCTTAATTTGGGAAAACATAGTGAGTTTTGAGGAACGTGTCTATTCCTTTTTAACTGATTTATACCCATTTTGAGAGAAAAAGAGAGAGAGAGCTGCACAAGCGGGAGAGGGGCAGAGAGAGAGGGAGAGAGAGAGAGGGGGAAACACAGAATCCAAAGCAGGCTCCAGGCTCTGAGCTGTCAGCACAGAGCCAGACGCAGGGCTCAAACCCATGGACCGTGAGATCATGACCTGAGCTGAAGTCGGATGCTTACCCAACTAAGCCACCCAGGCGCCCTGTGATTTATATTATATCTTTATTTATATCTCCGAATTTTATACTTTAAGCCTATGCCTCACAAACTGTTACACTTCTGTCCAGCCCCCAATCTCTGGACGGCTTTGTTGGTAATTCCCCCCTCCCCAAACCTCACTTTGTTCCCTCAGTCTTGTCAACATTCAAAGTTTATTTTCTTTCTTGATGATAAGTCACATCTACTCAGGTTAAAAATCCACTGGACATTGAAAGGTATTTATCTTTAAGAGACAGCCAAGCAGTCCTTGCCTCTCTCCGTAGCTCTGAAATCTTTTTTTCCTAATCAAAGAGAGTCACCATTAATGAATACACTCTATGCAAGGCATTATTCTGCATTCCTTATGTTCATTATCTCGTTTCACCTTACAACAACTGTGTAATTGTTAATCTGTGTAATTTGTGTGATTTGTCAATGAAAAAACTGAAGTTTAGTGAAGTTCAGTCATTGATCAAAGCTAACACAATAAATGGCAGCCGAGTTGCAGACCTATTTCAAGACTCTAAAGTAGTGATTCTCAACCCAGCTGTACATTAGTCATCTGGGGAGCTTTAAAAATAATAAACTGATTCGGCATAGGGTGGTGCGCATAAAATCCATCAGTTATATCAATCTCTGTGATTCAATATGGATTTTTATTTAAAGAGTATTTTTCAAAGCTCCCATGTGATTCTAGGACTGGGACTAGGACTGAGAAATTGCTCAAAAAGCCTGATTCTTTTTATAATGGGATGTTTTCTTTCAGAGGCTTAAAGTCAAGCAATAATCAGTCAGGATAGTGATTACAGTGGGATTTTCCTACGATAAAATTATTTGTAGGATTCAGCATTCCTAATGCATGTATGTATATTATCTCCAGTCACTAAAAACTTACTCAGTACCAACCATTCCAAGAAGCACATTTGATGCATCATCTTACTTATACCTTGAAATAACCCAATTAAATATTGTCACTTCCATTGTACAGAGAGAAAGCATATATTTAGAGAAGCCAGACACCTTTCCCAGGGCCAGCTAGGTACTAAGGGGCAAAGCCAGGATTTGTGGGCTTGGAACCTCCCTTCTTTATAACAAGAAAGGACTGTGGAAGGAGAACCAATTGGCCAGGCTGATTGTTTTGAACTTGCAGTTTTCTCCAACTGGATATTTCTTAGTTCTCCATTTACTTAAACTAAAATAGTTTCATTTCCAGTATAGGGTCAAAAGACTAAACTCATTTTCGGCACCTTTCAACAAAGACGAGTTTCAGGTTTTTGACTTCGGAATGCTATCTGCCTGCTGGATCAAGAAGCTTAGGACATCATTCTGCCCAGTGGCGTGGAAATCCCCAGTCAGGAATTCCTCTGCTATTAAAACAGAGGCATATTCTTACTGCTACTTCTTCTAGAGCATAATTCTAGTTCTGGCATTGTCCCAGACATAGTTTCCACATGGTGTATTCAAGACAACTACTGAATCCCAGGGTTGCTGGGATTTTACCCATAATTTCAGAGTAGGGATCTTACTTTTGCAGTTTAAAGGGCAATTAAACAAAACTGAGACAAGTTGTCTTTTGAAAGCATACATTTTTTTAAGGAACTATGCTCCAGAAGGAGAGACTTGGATAAGAATCTGTAGTCCAGTGAGAATATGGAGCTCTGGGAATCGGGATTGTAAATGCTTTACTGAGGAAATTTGTGGATATTATTTCAGGATCAAATTAATAACCAAACTTCATGCGTAATACAATGTATTTAGAAGTCACATTGTTGTTTGCCTATTATAATAACATCAAAGGAGAGGAAATACTTTAAAAATATTGTTTCTCCTTTAAATAATATATTTTTCCTCTTATATATAATGAGAATCATATAGGTAATTAAATTTTGCTGTTGACTTTGGCCACCAGGAAATTTAAACAAATTGTTCATGTCCTGCGAGACTACATTCTAACCTTTCCTCCTTGTCTTGACTTTCTACTGTAACTTTTTTTTTAATTCTAATTATTCATGTTTTTGTAACTATATTTGTTCATACAAGCATCTTTAAACATTTTATGAAATATGGCAAGGAAACAACAAATTAGTAGTGAAATCCAACTCCTGCCAAGGCCTGTTGTATGAAAGCAATGAATGAAAAAAGGAAACTGAGGAATGTGATACATGTTACAATTGCAAAAGATAACTGATTCTAGCCTGTTAAGTACACGGTCCTCCAGAGAATTATAAAGCTTATGAATATAGGCAGTAAAGAATATCCACCCACCAAACTCCATTCTCTGGCAAACCATATCCTTTCTCCTATGCTGTGTTGGCTATCCTATTGTCATTCAAAATGGCTCTCTACACACAGAGCTGTACCATTCTATTTCTTTCTAGGCAGTACTTATCCATATACTGATACTTCTGCATTCTGATTTATAGTGCTGTTTTTTTGGTTAAATAACAACGAGTATGTAACATGGAAATTAACAAGGTTGTTAAAGAGCTTTCTGAATTTCTAAAATTCCAAATTTAGGAGTTATTTCATGGGTTATGTATGATCTACATATAATTCTTTTCTTCCTCAGGGTGAATTGCTATAGCGTGGTATCTGCCCAGTGCCCCTTTGGTGGTTTCAAGATGTCTGGAAATGGAAGAGAACTGTAAGAACCACTTTCTATTAAGACAAATGTTTACCTTGATAAAAATGGTTGTCACTCAATGGAATTAATCCATAGTTGCTATTTGAATTAAAACCTACCTCTGTTCTTCCCTGGAAATTCCTACTGTCAAATAGCTTTTAAAAGCTGGATTTAGCCCATGAGTGCAAAAAAGTGATGGCATAGGGGAAATATAACATATTAAGCTCCTACTATTCATAAGGGACCATGCTAAGCACTTTACCTTAGTTATTGAAATAATGCCAACTTTTACGATTTCTTCCTGGATATAAGAATGTAATCCATCTGGGAAACATTTCCACAAAGGAGGCAGAAACTACAAATTGGTGACTGTAAGAAGTGTGAATATATAAGAACACTCCAGTCATTTAAATATGCCTCTTAAACAAGTAAATCATGTGACTTTATCTCAAAAAGCTTTTCAGCGTAAGAAGAGTGATTCTCACGTGTTGAAATATTTTTGATGTGGAATCTAAAATTTAAAAAATTTTTTTTTTCAACGTTTATTTATTTTTGGGACAGAGAGAGACAGAGCACGAACGGGGGAGGGGCAGAGAGAGAGGGAGACACAGAATCGGAAACAGGCTCCAGGCTCTGAGCCATCAGCCCAGAGCCCGACGCGGGGCTCGAACTCACGGACCGCGAGATCGTGACCTGGCTGAAGTCGGACGCTTAACCGACTGCGCCACCCAGGCGCCCCGTGGAATCTAAAATTTTAAATTACCTCAATTAATTATCTTTTTGTACTAAAATATAAGCTGAAAGGGAAATTTAACTAAGGAAAACATGTTTTATAGTCATGACTATGCTCAGAATATATATACAAAATCATTTACAAGCCTTTAGTTTTTAGAAACCTGGGTGTATAGACTTTTTATAATGTGCATATACACGTGTATACACAGAACGGGGTGACAAATGTTTGGTTGATTTTATTCAAACAATTCTAACCATTTTATTTCTTAAACATTTCTTGTATTTATCAACACATTTTAAAAGTCATGCGGCAAAAAGACACATCATATACAAACCCTATGGAATCAAACATAGTTAAAGCTGTTCATTCTGTAAATAGCAAGAGCAAATGAGTCTCGGTTTCTAAAGGTCATGAATGCATTAGGTAGCCATCTACTTTGTCATTTGAATAAATCAGTGAAATTGAAATGACGCAATCTCCTTGGAGAACCAATAAAAAAGAAGGATGATAAAATGATCCATCCTTCTCCTCAATACACATTTGTTAAGTACTTGCCCAGGAGCCCCAGAAACATGATACCACATCCCATCCTCCACATAATTGTGGTGGCAGGAGGAATATGTCAAAAGATAAGTAGTGCAAAATAACCTATACACAACATGAAGTAGTCATAAACTGTGAGTTCATAAGTCATGAGGTAGAAAAGTAGATAAAATGCAGAGCACACAGCACTGAAGGACAGAAAACCTGGGCACCACCAGAATATAACATCCGTGGCATGGCTCTATCTGCCACAATTTTCATCCATCAGGTAAAATCAGCAATAGTGGGTGGGGATAGGAGTGGGAGAATGATGTAGAAGGTCTACGAGCTCCTTTCCATACTTAAGATTCTATAGTGTTAACCCCTGTGATAACTCAGTGGATAAGAACTTACTGGCAGTTGACCCTACAGAAAATACAGGACTCGATCTAGGGCAGGAAACAAATGTAGGATGTCAGTAAGCAGAGAAGAGGGCATTCTTGAACACAACGTTACATGTGACACGTGGAGGGGTTTGTGAATTTGGATGGCTGGCGAGGACTTGTGGAGTTGGGGAGTATGATACCAGAGTTAAGTAGGATACAGATTAAGAAGTCTTGGCTTACATTTCATTAGTAGAGCAGTGAAAAGCCATGGCTATCTGTAGAATGGTGTTGGGGAGGTGGAATGACAAAGGATCAACATATAAAGGGAGCATGGCCCGGTAGAGGAAGCTTAATTGGACACTAAGCGACCTGCACTTGTATCCCAACTCCACCTTTTGCTGGCCATGCAGCCTGTTTCACGTTGTCCAACTTTGGAGCCTCCATTTCCTCTTATTCAAAATGGCGATGTTAGCAAGCCTCTTGAGATAGTCTTTTGAGAGTGAAATGACACACCCTGTGCCTGTTCGCCAGCATTCTGTCACAAGGTGAGGACTCGGCAAATGGTTCCTTCCTTCCCTGGTTTCTTTTCTTTACAGTATTCATTATTAGAGAGTCCCTTGGCAGAACTACTTTGTACAAAAAGCTGTAACAAAGGTTAGATTATTTTGAAGGGCGGAGTTCGTGGCTGGCCCAGCTACCTAAGACATTTCCCTAGGAATATTGAAGATAAAACGATCAAAGGGGACAAAATAACTAAGAAGGACCAAATAGGTCAATTTTGTTGATTATAGTTTGGTCCAACTTTATGGTTGAGGCATACAGAAATCAAATAAGGGAGGGCATGGAATGTCAGAATTAAACTTCAGTAATTTCTTAAAATTCTGGGAAATGAATACAGATAATTCCTTTTTACATCTGTATAAATATAAAGAAAAGAGTCAGTCTGTAATTTTTTCCTTCAAAAATTCCAGTTGAGGATGCTGTTAATTTCTACTTGAAACCAAATTTGGTGAACTTAATAAACAAGTCATTTGCTACAAGATGTTTAAAGAGAATTACTGAAGCAATAACCTCGCACGACTCCTAAGGGCTCAGTTACAATTTATCCTCAAAGATAGGAAGGTATAATTGATCAGTTGGGAACAAATTCCTTAGAGAGCCAAAAATAGTGGTACACGGACCTCAGTGTGGTGGCAATACAAAGCGCCCAAACCAGGGTTTGGGTCTCAGATCATGGTGCTGGCCCTGCAATGAGTCAAATGGTAGAAATTCCTTCCTGTGTGTAATTGTACTAATTTTCACTTCAGTTAACATAAGTCACTTGAGACTTCACTAGTATATCATTGCAAACTCCATTGGTTCTCAACACCTCACAAGCTCTTTCTTTCCTCCTGTCCCTTGGAGAAAAGGGGAGCATGAAATTGTTGTGAACTACTGGACTGATAAACCAAGCTCGCAGGAATATTTTTTGTTTGATTATGTTCACCAAGTCAGTCTAACATTACCTCTGTGCTTACTTAAATAGTGCCAGGCTCAGTTCTTGGTACAGAGTGAAAAAAAAAAAAAACAAAAAACAAAACAGATGTAGCTTATTTACTAGTACTTTATTACTACAGTGTGGACCTTGGGTGAGAAGCAAGGTTATCATGTGTAAGTTTGTTGGAAATACTACTACTGAAACAGAATCAGCATTTTAAAAAATTTATTTTTTTCAACGTTTATTTATTTTTGGGACAGAGAGAGACAGAGCATGAATGGGGGAGGGGCAGAGAGAGAGGGAGACACAGAATCAGAAACAGACTCCAGGCTCTGAGCCATCAGCCCAGAGCCTGACGCGGGGCTCGAACTCACGGACCGTGAGATCGTGACCTGGCTGAAGTCGGACGCTTAACCAACTGCGCCACCCAGGCGCCCCCAGAATCAGCATTTTAATAAGGTCCCAGGTGATTGGTACATTGAGGAATTTAGCACAAAACTAGTAGCTCATAGACTGGCAAGATAATGAGAAATGCAAACAGATGTTTTTGTGTTATATTATAGACAGGAATGTCTACGCATTGGAATACTCCGGAGTGGGACTTAGTTCAACTTGCGTATGACAATAATGACACTTAGTACTCTCCTGAGAGTTTCAAGTGTCCCTGTAACAAAATACAATGGAAAGCCTATTGGCAGAAATCATGGGTTAATTTATCTAACTTTGTGAGATAAAATACTTACTAAAATATTATCCCTTAATGGGTTTCAGACAACTGAGGCTAAGCCCTTTAATTACTTTGAAGAACATGTTCATTGAAGCTTTTAGAAGGTATTTTCAGAAGCTTAATTGCCCAGGAAAATAATCAGTGTAAGAAGATTAGGTTACCCAAGAGAAAAAGATGTCTTCTACATACCTGTCTACCTCACCAGAAGGGAGGGGTAGAAAAGGATCAAGATCATTTTCTTCTGCAAGCCTGCATGTGCCTGAGTGTTGTAATTGTAAGAGTGTTCCTGTGTACATGCGATGTAGTCCTATCATCAAAATAATCCAGAGAATAAGGAAGCTCAGTGCTTTTCGTTATTTCTTCAGCAGAGGGTAAATCACAGGTTCCAAAATGGGTAGGAACTCTCAATGAACCCAATAATAGGATACCAGGATCCTAATTGATTAACTCAGGTTAATTCTTGGTCATTTGGTTTGGATTTAAGAGTTATAGAAGCAAATGGCAGTGGTTGTCTGAATAGAAAAACCCCAAACCCACAAGCAGCCCAAAGGTCTGAAATTGGGCCAATGAACCCTGTCTTCTCTCCTTTCAAAACAAAACAGAAAGAAAGAAAGAAAGAAAGAAAGAAAGAAAGAAAGAAGGGAGGGAGAGAGGGAGGAAGGGAGGGAGGGAGGGAGGGAGGAAGGAAGGAAGGAAGGGAGGGAGGGAGGAAGAAAACCTGTAACAATAAAAGTCAGGATTTGTTTTGTTTTCCCAAAGTCAAGAGATACTGTTAATACTACTGCTAGAAAATATTTTGTGTCAAACCGTATCAGGGCACTTTAGAATGAAAATAGAAGTCTGGCCATTTTTTGGCCCCTCATCACTTCCAGGCCAATCACACACAGTAAAAACACTAAGCTAAGCTGTACTTGAATTTACAGTTTTACTCCACTACTCAAGTGATTGTATATTACTACTTCTCCTCTTGTACTAATATGTCTTGTTTATTTGAACCTAAACTAGAAATGATACAATTCTTCTTGGACTGAACCGTCTTTTTTCGTGTGGTGACTATTTGTTTACAGTCAAATAGAACAATGTCAAAACTGGACAATTTCTGTGCAAATCAACAGAATGTACATGGTCATTTAAAACGCAAAAAAAAAAATTATTGAAAATTTGCCCCACAAGGGGATTTATGTGAGACCAGATATCTTATGGGTGGCTGGCTGGCTACTATTTGAAATGTTTCTGTACACAGAAAATATTTTGCATTGTCCCTAACCAGATAGGCAAGAACAAATTTGTACCAAATCATGGACTAGTACAATTGTACTGCTGTGCTAAATTCTGTGGGTTTTCCCCCTGTCTAGGGGAGAATATGGTCTCCACGAATACACAGAGGTCAAGACGGTCACAATGAAAATTTCTCAGAAGAACTCATAAAGAAACTACAAGAGTGGAGCAAAGAACCCTCAGTGGATAAGCATCTCCTCCAGTCGCTAATATATCGTAGTGGGTTTTAAATACAAAACTGTTCTTTTCTTGATTTTGTTTTAAAACGTAAGCTAATCATATTAGCATTAAGATTATACGTAGAACACTTGACGTGTAGCTTATTCTGAAAGAATCCTTTTTCTTCTGATATGTGACCCCTAAGTCACATGGGGATGGATTTGAGGCAAGATCTCTTTAAGCTCTGTGATAGTTACGTGCTTCTCTTTGTAGCTACTTGTCCGGAATAATCATGTTACAGAAGAGGACCAGTTGCCATATAGCTTCTTTCTCTAATGACTCCTTAAAGTCCTCAACACACCCTTGAACTGCAGAGCAGATGTGTTCTGTTCCCAATAGTTTTGACGTCACTGGAGTTTGTTGAAATGTTTCCTAGAATGTCATGTCTGCTTGTCAAATGAAGTCCTGCTTGAAATACTTAGCTGTAATCTAAACGTAAAGCTTAATAAAAACAACCTTGCATGATTTTTGTCAAGTTTGGATTTTTTAAGTAGAAGTTTTGGTTATGGGGATTTACTACTCTCCCTGTCATTCGAAAGCAATGTTAAATTGGGCACAAATATGTATTTAAGAAGAAAAGTCAAAAACACTCATTCTCAAATAGGTAAAGAAAGAGATTTTCTTTTCCAGAGGAATTCTTGAAATCAATAGTAAACATTTAAAGTAAGTGGCTTCAGTCTTTCAGCAAGTATTTATTGAGTTTGTAGATAGTTCTGTGCACTACATTAGGTATTATTAAAAAAAAAAACAGGTGAATAGTGGATGTTCCATTACCTCAAAATGCTTTGATTTAATGGGGAACAAAAACGCCATACACCAAGAAAATTTTTTTAGTGATGGGGCATAGAAAGGGAATGAGAATTGAAGAAAACTGAAGAGCGTGATAATAATGTACCAATGGGGTAGAGATGACCTTTAACTGAGGGAATTGGGAAGAACCTCATGGAAGAAATTTAACAGGATATGAACCTGAATAATGAGCAGATTTGCAGTGAATAAGGAGGAAAGAGGCTCCATATCATACTTTCTCTCAGGGCATATTCCATTGGAAAAAATGGAAAAATTCTATATCATATTTTCCTCTCCTGGAGTTTCAAATTGCACATTGCTGTTTTCTAGGTTCTGAGAAGTTCTAGCACCTGCTTAGTTTTGTTTAATACATATTTTCTTCTAAATTTATTTAACCGTAGACCTTCCCTTTCTCCTGTCAGTTAAAACTGATTAACATTAAGGAATCCACATTGCTGGACACTGTTCTACACAACAAATTAGCACTGAGTGCTCTGAGGAGAGCTAGAGATCAAGGCGGGGCAGCTGGAAGAATGAATGTCCTCAGTGTAAATTAACATATTTGTGCCCTCATACAAAGAACTTCTGCCTGGGTTCCCATGTAGAAAGTAAAAACAAGTGGGTATTTTGTGTGCACATATATTCTAAAAGGCTCTTCGTTCAGTAACCTAAAATGTTTAGATTAACATTTTTTTCAGATTCAGATTTTATAAAAATAATTATTTATCATCTTACATCAGCAGATACCTCTGTAACACTGTTGTTAGGACATGTAACAGCTGCCACAATGTATGAACAAACGCAATTCTTTGGCTTCTCAGACCCGAAATAACCCGAACTCCAACTGCAAGAATTTCTTGGGATTCTGTGGGCCTATAAGATTTGCAATCTGGACTACCTTGTAGTATTTGGGACCTCATTACTTTGAAATCTGGAGAAGTCAAAGGCATAGGGAGAACTGAAAGATCTTTGGGCGTTGAGAAGAAAAATATCCAAATACAGAGGAGAATCGCATTTCCCCAAAACCAGACAATGTCTACATTTTTAAAAGATGTGTTTAAAACTATGCACAAATAAATTAATAGGCGGACAAGTTAATATTGTAATGGCAACCCACCAGAACATTTTAAAATGTAAAACAAAGAGGGCTGATCCCAGAGCAAGATAAAAGCCAGAAGCAAGTTTAAATATTTGAAAATTAAATCTTCATTGTATAAATAAGACATTACAGGATTAAACAGAAAATATCTGTTTTATATTGGCTTGCCCTGAGCCTCTAGACACTATTTGTATTTCTTTTCTTCCGATTTATAAAGCTATGCTGGCAATAATTCTTAAAACCTTGAAAAGTTAGAGGGTATTTTATTAGCCTATGCGCTACACAAAATATAAGGAATTTTATCTTGAAGAATTCAGTTCTGCAATCATTAATGTGCTATCATTGTCCCCAGTATCCACGTGGTAGAAAGTGTTTTCTGTTCCAGGAATGCCAAATGATGTCACAGACGTTGGAACCACTGTTCAGGTAGAGACAGTGTCAGGGATACGATACAAACGTCCGAATGTCTGCCCACCTCCTTTCCTCCCCGCACCCCGCCCCTGCCCATTTTCTATGATCCATGCTTCTGGATTCCAGTGTAATAGCCAAGGGGAAATAGGGGGAAAGTATTTTTTCTTAAATTTTTTTGTGGCCAATTGAAAATAGAACTAACTCAAAGTAGGGAATTTTAGCCTCACATACTTGGAGGCAGTGATGAACTTAGAAGACCCCTTTCCCTGGGTAATGCAGGATTTTTTTGAGTCACATTTCACTTGGACCTTTAGAAGTGTACATATACCATCTACTGAAAGCTTTTTCTTCCTGTTTATTTTCTTGTCTTCTTTCTTTCTTTCTTTCTTTCTTTCTTGCTCTCTTTCTTGCTTGCTTTCTTTCTAGTATATCAAATAACCAGGTTATATTTTGACATGACGCGGAAGTTCCCAATTGGAATTTCACTCGTTGATTTATCTTGGGATTTTTAAAAAAAATTTTATTTTATATATTCTCTGGAGATGCATCTGAGCCTTAGCATTTTGATGGTAAAAGAATATACTGGAACGAATTGGAGATGGTGGCCGTTCTCCCTCGATATCAAAATGCAGTGACTGCCAGAAGGGCAGGGAAGCTTATTCTTACAGCATGCGGGGACTGTGGTATTCTGGAAGATGCTATCCTGAGTCAAGACACAAATGAGAGAGAAACAGCTCAATTATCACTCTGACATTCTGTGGAAGGGTAAAGACGGCCACAAACTTCTTAGTTGGGCTTAAGATTGCAACACAGAATGGGGTGCCTGGATGGCTCAGTTGGTTAAGAGTCTGAATCTTGATCTCGGCTCAGGCCATGATCTCACAGTTCCCGAGTTCGAGCTCTGCACTGATAGTGCGGAGCCTTCTTGGTTTTGTCTCTCCTCCTTCTCCTTCTCTCTCTCTCTCTCTCTCTGCCCCTCCCCCACTTACTCTCTCTGGCAAAATAAATACAGTTAAAAATTAAAAAAAAGATTGCCCTACATTATGTCTCTAAATGGGCCCTTGGATTCTGAGCAGTGGGTTTATCCCAGGGAAAAATAGTCACATCTGTCAACACTTATTTTGGCATTATCCTAATTCCAAAATCCCTAGAAAGTTAACTTTCTTTCCAAATGAAATATCTACGGCAAAGGTATAGCAATGCTTTTCACCTGTTTATTTTAGTGCCATGTGCTCCCTAGCCTTTTGTTTTATTTAGAAAAATGGACATCTCTGGGGGGCGCCTGGGCAGTGCAGTTGGTTAAGAGTTGGAGTCTTGATCTCGACTCAGGCCCTGATCTCACCGTTCAGGAGTCGGAGCCCCCCATCGGGCTCTGCGCTGATGGCACAGGGCCCACCTGGGTTTCTGTCTCTCCTTCTCTCTGCCCCTCTGCCGCTTGTGCTCTCTCCCTTTCAAAATAAATGAATAAAATGCTTTAAAAAAGATAGAAAATGGACATCTCTGAGTTTTATAGAAATGTTCACAGGAGGCTGACATAGTGTTTTCCGGGAGTGGATTTCACCGGATTTTAAAAGTTTAGTTTGTTTTTTGTCAAGTCACTTATTTAAAGATTCATCAAGCCTAGGGGTGCCTGGGTGGCTCAGTCAGTTAAGCTCCCGACTCTTGGTTTCAACTCAGGTCATGATCTCATGGCTCATGGGTTCAAGTCCCATATCGGGTTTCATGCTGGCAGTGCGGAGCCTGCTTGGAATTCTATCTCGCTCTCCTTCTCTCTGCCCCTCCCCTACTTGCTCATCTCGCAAAATAAATAAATAAGACTTTAAAAAATAATAAATATTCATCATGCCCAGAAAAATATTACCAAATATAAGAACACAAAATGGTTTCCTTCAACTTTTTATTTTAAAATAACCTCACTTTTGGAAGTGTTGCTATAGCAGTTCAAAGAACTCTCATATATCTTTTATTCGCTGATTTCTAATATTTTCCCTCATTCACTTTATCATTCCAATTCTCTGGATAGATTCACTTTTTTCTTGAGGGAAGCTCTGGAGAATAACTCTTGGATATCAGGTCCTTTTGCCCCCAAATGCTTCAATATCTTTTTCTAGGAACAAGCTCATTCACAAAAGCCACAGAGTAATGACCTAATTCAGGACATTTAACATTGACAAAATATTAGTATCCAACATACAATCCACATACTATTTTCTCAAGTTGCCCCTATTGTCCTTGATGGCATTTTTTTCTGCCTGTGGTCCGAAACTTGATCCAGGATCACGAGTTGCATTTGGTTTTCATGCTTTTCTTTCGTCTTACTCTTCCTTACTAATGGCGGTGTAACATGTAAACACATCTAATATTCTGCCAGGTTGGTTAATGTCTTGGCCTGGAGAGAAACCTAGGAAACACACAAAACTCACAGAGTTAGCTACATTAAGAGAAGCCAGAAAAGAGCATTAAATAGTTTTAAAGAATAAATACTTCCTTTCTAGATTGATTATTAATTGCCATCCTTCATGATAAAACTGAGAAGGATTCTATACATACAGGCTGACAAACAGGCTGACAATTCTGAAGAAAAGTTGTGTTCCCTTGAGGATGCTAGTCCCCACTTCTTACATGCATTATTGCAATACTGCCCATTTTCATTTCATTCCCTAGATTATTTGAATATTTTCCCATAATAACAGGTTGTCTGCGTTCTGATGACATCTAGGGAGGCACCATAATTGTACTTGGTTACAAATCCCTTGGTGACTTGGAAACATCTGAAATGACTTTACTCTCAAAGTACAGTTGTGGTAGGAAGATCTTGATCTTTGGAGTCAAAGAGACGCTAAATTCTGGTTCTACCACTCACGAGTGGTATTAGCTTAGGTCAATTATTAAGCCCTTCCCATGTAGCCATCATTCAACAGGTAATGGTGGCTGTTGATATTTAGGAAGCAATATAATATTGTACATAAGCCCATGGGCTCCTGGAGTCCAGCAATCTGGTTTCCGATGCCTGTTCAGCACCCACTGGCCTTGGGATTTGGAAAAAAATAACCAACCTTTCTAAATTTCAGGTTTTTGTTTTTGCTTTTTAATCTGTAAGGAGGAATTAATACTGTACTTATCTAACTGAGTTATTCTATTAAAAGAAATAATGTTTGTAAAATGCTTAGTAAGCTTCGTAGCATATAACAAATAATACATGTTACTGATCTACTGATGAAGATTCTGGAATTAATAATAACAATATCGGGGCACCTTGGTGGCTCAGTCGGTTGGGCATCCGGCTTCGGCTGAGGTCATGATCTCACGACCAGGGAGATCGAGTCCTGCGTCGGGCTCTGTGCTGACAGCTCGGAGCCTGGAACCTGCTTCAGATTCTGTGTCTCCCTCTTGCTCTGCCCTTCTCCTGCTCATGCTCTGTATCTATTTCTCAAGAATAAACATTTTAAAAATTTAAAAAAATTAATAACAATATCAACAAAGATAATAAAGTTTCTTTAGACACTATAGGAAGTATCTTTCTCTTGACCTTGACTTTGTATCTTCTGTAAGTTCTTTCTCTGGTTTCCTGTGTCCTAGCTATTAGGCTACCTTCAGTTAGGGCCATATAATTATGATTTGCCCATCCCTCCCCACCATCTTTTGTAAAAAATATCATTCCTTTAGACACAGGTGAAAATTCATTATCAAAGAAAGAGCAGAGTGGAGGACAATGTGAGCAAAAAACTTGGCTTAGAATCGAAGTTAGAAACTTAAATACATTTAGTACCAAAGTGGGGCTAGTTCTAATTAAATGAACCCAACTGCCTTTCACCCCTGAGTTGCCAGTCATAATGATTAATCCGTAAGCTAATAGTCAGGGACAGCGGGACTAAGAGAACAACAAACTGAAGAGGCTGGTTTCAAATGCAGCACAGGAGCCTACAATGACATTGGTCATCCGGTGATTGATTCAGAGACTCGGCCCACATGCATTCAGTGAGGATTAGTGGACTTAAAAGCACATGGCTTAGCATTTGTGTTCAATGTTCAGTCACCTTGCATTCATGCGACCACAAAATGTCAGAGCTAGAAAAGAACTTAGCGTCCTTCTAACCCAATAGCTTCATTTCACAGAGGCATGCAGAAATCAAGTGATGCTTGAAGCATCACTAAATTGCCAGTGGCAGGGTTTAGCTAATAACCCCTATATTCTAACTCCTAGTTCTATGCCACTGCCTGTGTCCCATGCGGTATCGTAGATGCTTACATTGATTCTTGATTAAATATGTAACATGCAGTGCTGTATTTTATTTATTATTTTTATTCCTTTTGTCTAAAAAAAGTAAGGCTGCATTTTGTTTGCATGTATTTTATTTATTGGAATTTACTCCTTTTGTCTAAAAAGGGAAAAACCTCCAAGTGATAGGTTTTTTTTTTAATCAGTCTTCAACCACTTGCAAAGCAGAGTGTCTTGATAGAGTTACAAAGATTAAAATCCATTAAATGTGCTAACTTCTTAACTTATCAGAAGTCTACTGTGTACAAAATATTGTGTATTGCAAAAGAGAGGATGAATATTAAGTCCTTGTCCTGTGCAAACACAATTTTAGGTGCCTTAAACAGGTTATTTGTTTCATATAAAAATGAAAAATCCTGCTCGTACAGTGCTTCCATCTAGTAGAGGAGATGAGAAATATACACGAAATCATGAAAACAAAAGATCAAATGTATGAAGTACCGTAAGATGGATAGCAACAAAATCTGCAATTGTTTGTGGGAAGGAAAATGGTCAGTTTCTGGAGTGACTTTCATGAAGTAGGCAGCACGTGGCCCAACCCGACACAGAGCAGCAGACCCTGAACACGAGCAAATAAAGCAAGGAGCATGTTCTATCCTGGAAATGAAAAGTAATAGTGGAAAAGCCCCCCTTTATATGGTGAACGGTGAACTTACATGGCCCTGGTGGGTGGAGAAGTAAAGCTGGACAGGCAGTTTGGGGCAAGATCATGGAAAACTTGAATTCCAAGTTAAGCCATAAAAATTTAACAAGGAGAACTCTTAAAATCAACAGCAAATACATTGTTGTGGGATTTTTCTTTTTTTTTTTTTAAGTGGATTTTTTTCAATTAAGCTCTTAATTTTTTAATCATTATAGATTCACATGTAGTTGTAAGAAATAATAAAGAGATTCGGAGGTGCCTGGGTGGCTTAGTCAGTTGAGCATCCGACTTCATGATCTCACAGTTTGTGGGTTCGAGCCCCACATCGGGTTCACTGTTGTCAGGGCAGAGCCTGCTTCAGATCTTCTGTTCCCTTCTCTCTTTGCCCCTCCCCTGCTTATGCTCGCCCTCTCTGAAAAATAAATAAACATTTAAAAAAATGGAGATCCTATGTGCCCTTTATCCAGTTTCCCCCAATGGTAACATCTTGCAAAACTGTAGTACAATATCACAACAGAACATTGATGTCATCGCAGACAAGATACGGAACCTTTCCATCATCACATGGATTCCTCAAGTTGCTCTTTAATTGTCATACCCTGTCTCTGCCACTTTCTCCTTCTTTAACACCTGGCCATCTGTCCTCCATTTTTATAATTTTGTCATTTCATGAATCACACAGTATGTAACCTTTTTTCTCAGTATAATTCTATGGAGATTCATCCAAGTTGTTGTGTGTGGTAAATTATAATATATGGCTACATTTTTACCACTTGGTTTTTTTTTTTTAAGTTTATTTATTTATTTTGAGAGAGGGTGAGGGGCAGAGAGACAGAGAAAGAGAGAATCCCTAGCAGGCTCCACACCCCTACTCAATCTCACAGCAGTGAGATCATGACCTGAGCCAAAACCAAGAGTTGGAGGCTCAACTGACTGAGCCACGCAGGTGCCCCTGCATTTTACTACTTGTAATGGGAAGTGTCTTGCCAGATCCTAAGATAGATACCTCGAGAGAGACATTCACTATTTTTTTCTTTAATAACTTCTCAATTGAGTGGAATTGTCTTATCATATTCCAACCAAGTATGAGTGTAGGATAACAATGAAAGGGTAGGTAAGTAGGAGGAGGATCTGTTGGCAGAAACAGAGAATGTTCCATTTCCTCACTTCCGAAAAGTGTAACCGAATCTCCTCTGAAGTTCTGAGTTAGATTCGAGAAAATAGAAGAAACAATTCTTTCAGCATCCGTGTTAGATGCTCAACAAAGGCTTGAGGGTACGGTGCAGGGCACCATGGGAGAAAGGGTGCTTCATAGTCTTAGACAACCAGGTCAGTAGATTTTCTACACTATGTGTCTTCTTTATTCATTTCCATTCGTGAGTACTCCCCAGAAAGCTCGAGGTAGAAAGCATGTAATTTCTCCCTCAGGAGCTTTTGACATACTGCCAAACAGACTGGTTTTCTCCCGCTTCTCCCCCCCTCCAGAAGTTAGATTGTCTCCACATGAACCTGGATTGTTCTCTACTCTTCCAACTGCTAAATCCGGCTATGACTATGGTGACACTCAGAAGTACTCGTGACCCTCCCTGCAGAGTGGAAGGTGCAGCCGCCCCAGAATACCACGAAATACCATGAGATATCACCCAACACCAGAGAACAGCACACAGACCAGCAGCACCCCTCTCTGACCACTTAGTTCACTCCAGCCACTATTGTAGGCGCACTCAATGAGTCATCTCATCACCTCTTCTCAACAACTACATTAGACCAGAACTACTTTCCTGAACTTGCGGGCGAAGAAACTGAGGCGCAGAAAATTCAGATTGCATGTCGAGTAAGTAGCAGCATGAGAATTCAAAGCCAGGCAGTCTAACTACATAGCCCTCCTCATTCTTAACCAATAAACTGTAATAACTGGGCATCAAAGCACAGTCAGGCAATCCCAAACTATAGAGTATAATTAGCAAAACTTAATTTTTTTTCCTTTTGCCTTAAATGTTGCATGAAAAGTCATTGAGACTTTTCAGATTTCAAGTATATTTTATTTTTCCTCCTCTTTTTGACCTTTAAGTCCAGATGTCCCAGACCTCTCTGTTAGATTCTTCTTGACTTCTGCTGTCAAAAAGATCCATAGGCCGGGAGGTCTTGGTGGCAGTTAACCCCCAAAGACACAGCTGCTGGAGAAGTCCCTCCATGTCTCTTTCATGCTCATTTTCACGAAGGAGCACACAAGGGAAGCCGTCATCTCATGCATTAAAATGTTCCCCAGCTCCATGATGCTCAAAACACTGGCATCCACAACTCCAGTGCCCAAGGTCTTCTTCAGCCAAGGGAATTGATTGTCATACTTCTGTAACATCTCAAGACTTTTAAGCTGCTCTCAGCCCATGTTCAAAGATAAAAGGATTTTATTAGGGCTCATCCCCTCCAGTAACCAAGGGAGTGCTAGTTTTCGGTCAATCAAGTCTGAAGGAAAAGGATGGAGGAAGATGTATTTACTCTTAAGAATTTTTAAAGAGCGAAGTGATGGTTCAGGGGAAAATCAGGGTAAGATTTGTAGAAGTAAGGAATGAAAGCACAAGGGGATTGGAGTCACAGGTGCTGAAGGGGAAAGAAGAACTGTATTTTCTTATAGCATTGACTTTGGTGATGCTTTTTCATGGCTTCAGTCAATGGTCACCTTAACCCAGAAGCCTCCCTACTGCACGCTTGTCTCCCACTCGTCTAGTTATTTGGCTGTCCTATGTACTCCCCAAGATGCTCGGTCGATCTCTCACCTGGAAGTTATTGGTCCAAACTGTCACCCTCTGCTTACCTGTTTGCTTTACTCATCGGATGGAAAAGTTGCAACCTGAGATTGGATGCTTTGTTTTTATTTTACATTTTGAGATCCAGTATCGTGCTTTACCACGTATTAGAAGTTCAAATAAAAGTAACAGAGTGAATTTGCGCTCCAATACCCTGGTCCTTTGCAAGCTCTGTTTACACTTCCAAAAAATGGTCTCATATGTAAATCATATATGTTGGATTTGCCACGACCCTGGTTTTGGCCATTGGCTCTTCCCACTCCTCTATGTCTGGGAATGATGGAAAGGGTATGGAACCCAGTGATGGAGAAAAAGAGACTAAGAGAGAGCCAGAGCTGCCCGTCATTGCATGGGCTGCAGGTAGAGAAGAAAAAGCTAAGAAGATCAGAAATCTGCCCTTCTTCACCCAGGCAGGCACAGCGATCCTTACAAGAAATACTATAGAGATCTTGCACAAGAGAGGTAACTCGAACATCACACAGACTTGCTTCAAAAGAGCCAGCTCCCGACTCTGATGTGAGTAACTGAGCCCCTCTGGGTGGAATAACCGTTCTAGGTTTTACTCTCTTCATCATCTCAGTGAAACGGGGACATAACAGTGAAAACTCTGGAGGGTTGGAAGAATCCACATAAGTAACGAACTTAGCCTGATTCTCGGCTCACAGCCCCTGGTTCGTAAAGGTTAGCTGGGAAATCATTGACTATGAAATTATTCACGACAGCTAACATTTTTACTGCATTTTATATGGTAATTGCCCACACTTTATTGTATTTGATCCTTGCGATGTCTCGTGAAGTGATCTGGGAAGGTACGGTTATCCCACTGGATATATAAGAAATCCCAGCTTCTAAGAGATTTACCGACTTGCTCGGGTTCACACAGGTAAGGCATAATGGCACAAAGATTATGCTGAAATCTTCTGATTTCATTACTTCAGGCTCCTCGACAGTGCCCTTACGTCAATAATTGTTCTTTCTCTCACCATACTTTTAAACTCAGAGCCTGCTGAAGAAGCAGCTGTGGCAAAGGACAGTAGCTCAGTACTGGGGAAAGAGTCAAAGGGAGGAAGGAAGGTGGCGCATGGAGGCAGTGTGGCATTTCTCCTTCACTTTGCCAATGAACGTCAAAGGAGAGCTGCATGTGGTTAGCTCTGCATAGGGAAGGGATGCACGTATGGGATAGAGCGCCCAGTGTTCCTGGGATGACGATGCCGTAACATGACTTCCTCGGGGATGCTCTGTTTCCTTTCAAAACTCTGACCTCCTAACTCTTACTTGTTTCCTTACCATTTCTAAATAGTAAGTAGAGCATAGGGCAGGGTGGGTGGGGACAGTGTAAGAATAGAGGCTGTCTGTACCTCCATCCAGAAGAGATCCCTCTCTATTTGGAGCTTGAGAATTTGATCGCAAATCCCTTCATATCTAAAAGACGGACAAAAGCTTCAAAAGAAGGTCTGAATGGTGATGGAGGTGGAGCAATATGGAAATTTCTGGATCTGTCATCCAAGTAAATATTAGAAGCAAAATGGCCATTATTAAAGAGCCAAAAAACCTCCCCCAAACAGGATTTGCAACATCAGGCATTCTAAAAGGTAAAAGCCCTGAACCTTGCCAATCCTGGACCTTTGCATAACTGAAACTGAGAAGTCTGTCACAGCCTCTCCTCGGGCAGAAAGGGTTGAGGGTAGATGAAAATGTTTAGCTACAACCTGCCCTTGGGATAATTGCACGTCCCAAACGACATCAAACAAAAAGGCAGTCTCGACTTTATTGGCATGAAGTGCTATTAGGTTGTCAAGAATCCTGTGATCTCAAACTGAAAGAATAGGCAGAAAATGACTATGCAGAGGATATTAAAGGATTGCAGGATATTCTCTCCACTGTTGCATTATCATTTTTTTTCTCTCCAATCATTTTGAGTTACTTTCTGGAGAGGAAAAACCAGGTAGGATTTTCCCATAAGGCAGACGATGCAATTTGAAGAAAAAGAATGGCTTTGCTAAGCTTATAAATATCCCATCTGATCTTCTCCTGGTTTATAAGCTTTTTTAGAATCAAGGAAATGTGGGCAGCTCTGACATGATTATACCCAGCAGGTAAAAGAGAAGCACTGAAATTCCATTTCTGTAAGTCATCCACATTGCAATGAATTTTCCAGGGTTCTTCTGGCTGTGACAGATTGTTCGCTGTAGATTTGAGGAGGAAGTCAGCATCGAGTGACTGCAAAGTCAAAATCAGCCTTCTAGAAACAGACAAAATCATTCTATACCTGCCACGGGGCTATAAGGGAGAAGGAATCACGTATACATTTAGCCCAGACCTATCATTATATAGATGAAGATACTGAGGGTCCTAGAGGTAAAGCGAGATGGTCGCTATCACACAGCTACTTAGTGGCAGCTTTACAACTAGAGTCTAGGATTGCTGATTTGTCGCCTGGGATCTTTCCCAGCAGCTCGCAACTTAAAATTTTCTAAACAAAAAATGTTTGCTATTTCCACCTTGAGTTGGGAAGTGACTTCAGAGTTGCTGCCATACATATTGGTGGTGGTTGTTTTGTTGTACCAACTTAGTATGTGTTTGGGAAGTCAGCTTTACTCCATTCTCACTTCATATGGTTTGGGAAAGTTGGAACCCGTGCATGTTCTCTAACTGCTGGGATGGGCATTAATTCCCATCCGGCTGACTCTGAGTGAATTCTGATCTTCCTGGGTTTGTAGTCCCATACCAGTGACCTGCTTAATTTGCATCCTATTGAGGGTGACAGCCTACCATATGTGAAACGGTCTTGCTCTTTTAGTATAATAGCCCTTGCAGTTCAGTTTTGATAAGAGGTTATCATTCTGGGGCTCAACAGGACGGAGGTTTGTTTTAAAGTGACAGCCTGCTTCTCGCGCATTCGTTCTGGTTTGTGCAAACTGTGCCACGTGGCCTGCTTGATGGAACGGGGCAGAGGTGTTTTGCAGCAAGGCAAAGGGTGAATGGCCAGCTTTGGGGAGCTCTGCCTGCTCCTTCCAGCTCTGACCAGAACATCTCCTGTATTAGTTACATACTCTGCTTCAACAACAGATTTTTAGTTGAAAATGGGATACAGACGGTCACCTGTGTGGCTCAGTCAGTTGAGTGTCTGACTCTTGATTTCCACTCTGGTCATGATCCCGTGGGGGATCGCAGGGTGAGCCCCGTGTCAGGACCTGGTCATCCCAGGGTCCTTGAGGCACATTGAACATGTTGGACTCTGAAAAGCTATCAGGGTCACTAAAGGCAACTTGTGGCATTATTTAGTGACTGTAACGCCAAGCCGGTGTTTCTCACATCCACCAATAGATTATGATGTTTTACAATTTCCCATTTCTTGCAAAAAAATAAACAAAAAAAGGATAGGTCCCGTAAGAAAGGTACCAAATGGTTTCATACCACTGCAAAATTAGAAGGGAGAAAGAAAGAAAGAAAGGAAGGAAGAACGAAAGAAAGAAGATTAAGAAAGAAAGAATCCAGAGGAGAGGTACCTGTAATCAATAATGCCTAACCCCCTGGGCCCCTGATGAATTCCAATCTCCCGCTGGGAGGAAAACAATATTCCATCCTCTTCCTTGAGATGTACCCAAGTATGACATAAAATTCCCAAATGGAGTCCATCCTAAGGCACGGGCCAGTGAGCCAATAAAGTTTCCTTTTAACTTGTATCTTTGCCCTTGAAAACAAGACAAAACCTGCCTAATTCTCATTCTGTCTCTTTTTCTTTCCCTGTCTCTTCCCCCATCCCCCCCGCTCATACTCATAACCAAATAAGAGATATTCCCATATTCTATACCTACTATTTCCTCTCTCTTGAGCTGCCACCATACTTTTGATAGCAACCATTTTTCAATGTTTGGGCAGCTTCAACTCTGCATTAGAAAAGACACGGGGCAGAAGGTGACAGCAATCAACACAATTTATTTTTTGTTGTTGCATGTCCTAGAAAAGAAACTCATCATTCTGGGATAATTCAATACTTTGAAGAACAGCCCGGAAACACAAGTAAAAGGCCTCAGTGCTCTTCTAGGCAATGTAGCTACAAAAACTAAGGGGTCCAACTCTACTTTGGAAGAGAGCTCTAAATGCATCTCACTATTTTGGAATATGTGCAAAGGATCTTAAAATGTCTCTTCCTGGATTCCATGTTCTGTTCTGTTTTGTTTCCTTCCTGTTGTTCTCGGGGAGTATGGATATGGGAGACGGCATCAGCAAAAAGGACAAGGCAGAGAATTATTTCTTTTCTTGAGTTTTCTTTTTGCCACTGAAATAAAAATATAATAACCATGATAGTTATTGCGTATTAAATTCTGCTATGCACATCATGGTTTCATTTAAGCCTTGAAGTTCATGCCAAGAAATAGTTGTCTCTATTGTATTGATGAAGGCTGTAGCTGGGGAGGTAGGGATGAGAATTTGCCCAAAGTCATAGGATGTCCTCGTTGCTAAGAACCTGTGTCCTGAACAAAGCATTTCGCACGGACTATTTTGTGAAATCTTCACAGGACCCCTGGAATAAATGCACGATTATCAACAGTTTTGTAACTTGTCAAAGTAACAGGCTAAGTGGTAAGTTCAGAGCAAAATTAAAACCTGGATCTTTCTAACTCTAAAACAAATGTGCTCTGACTATACCATAAACATTCTCATACCTCGTCAAAACACATGGCCTGAGTTTTAGTTATACATGGTTATACATGGTGACCATGCATAGCCAACGATAATAGATTTAGCTTTTTATGGACTTCCTGAAAAGCATTTTTTCCAACATCCTTCAGCAAGCATTTGTTGAGGCCTCTGGGCCTGGCGTTGGGCTGGACAATGGAAGCATGGCCATGATAGACTTGCCCCAACACTTGCCCCCAAGGAGTTCGGAGTCTAAGAGAGTGGGGAGTGAGGATGGGGGAAGAAGAAGAAGAGAGTGAATTAGAGCACACAACACAAAGTCACACCCTTATACAACACAAACTCAGTGAAACGGAGACCCAGTAAACTCTAAAGTAGAGTTTTCAGCCATGCCACCATTGCCATTTGGGGCTGGATAGGTCTTTTCTGTAGGGAGTGCCCTGTGCATTGTGGGATGTTTAGCGGCACCTCTGAATTCTACCCACTAAATGCCAGTAACACTTTCCTTCCTCAGATTTGACAACCAAAAATGCCTCCTGGGGATGGGAGGTAGGGTAGCCCCCAGTTCAGAGTCATGGACCTGGAGGTACACCATGGCAGAGATAAGCAATGAAACAAAATTGCAGGTTGTTAATAATGCTGTCTGATTTTTTTTAATTTTTCTTAATTTTTTTAAGCATTTTATTTTTTGAGAGACAGACAGAGAGAAAGAGAGAGAGAGAGCACGAGCAGGGGAGGGGCAAAGAGAGAGGGAGACACAGAATCTAAAGCAGGCTCCAGGCTCTGAGTGGTCAGCACAGAGCCCTATGCGGGGCTTGAACCCACGATCATGAGATCATGACCTGAGCCGGACCCTCAACCAACTGAGCCACCCAGGTGGCTCTGTCTGATTTTTAAGTAAGGGCTCGTTACGTGCCAAGTACTTTAGAAACCTGCTATCATCCCACCCTGACAATAACCTTTTGATGTGTATAAATCATATTGATGACCCTTTTATAGGACTAAGGCACCAAGAACTCAAGTAACTGACCCTATCAGCTATGCAGTAGTTTCAGGTAGAGCTAAGATTTGAATCCTGGCCTGTCATCTTAATCCATGCACTGACATATGAACAACATTTTTAAGTCTTGCTGGTTCTCTCATGTTCTTTACATGTCCACAGACTAAACATAAAACTGTCAACATAAGAGAAAGCATATTTATAGGTTTACCCACTTCTTTTGTGGGTATTCTATCTTGTCCACCTCGGACCTAATTAATCTAGTTAATTCTAGATGATTCAGTTATGAGAATGATGCCCATAGGCCATATATCTAGGAAAAATATGGGCTTTAATTCTGAAGAGTGGAATAAGTTTCATATCTTGGTTTATCTTTTGGCCATCCAACCACTAACTGTGGAAATAATCAAATACTATTGGCTGAGGCTAAATGTTTCTAGATATTTTTATTGGAATGAGTTAACAGAAGGCAAAAAAAAAAAAAAAAAGACTGGATACCTTCTCTCCCTTAAATAAATACCTACAAAGGATCTCCTGGATTACTAGAAAGTTTTCATTTAAATTTCCAATTCTATCATTCCAGCAATACAAGTAAATTTGCATTAGTTATGTTTTCTAGGTATTTCTCGGAAAATTCTAAGTGGAATATTTCCTTTATGGACAGAGTTTTCTTTTTTTTTTTTTTTTTTAATGTTTATTTATTTTTGAGAGAGAAACAGAGTGTGACCAGGGGAGGGGCAGAGAGAGAGGGAGACACAGAACCTGAAGCAGGCTCCAGGCTCTGAGCTGTCAGCACAGAGCCCGACCCGGGGCTCGAACCCACACAACGTGAGATCATGACCTGAGCTGAAGTTGGTCACCCAACGGACTGAGCCACCCAGGCGCCCCTAGAGTTTTCAAATAGTCCTTTTGCTAGGCTTGCGTAGCTAAGCGAGAATAGTGATCATTTTATACTCATTCATTTACTCCAGTAGACTTTTAGGATCTGCTTCCTGTTCTTCAATTTTTTGTGTGTGCATCTGTGGTCTATTAATATGTATCCCAAATCCAGTAACTATAAGAACATCAACACAGGCATCAGAATTGTTACTGGAGCTTTATTAAATCAGTGCACTAATTGTGGACTGTTATCTGTGAAATCAGGACCTGGGGACAATAAGGCCACCGGTAACATTGTGACCCAGGGTGGCTAAAGCGCTGATTCACAATTAGCCTGCTGCACTGTGGCTAAGGATTAGGGAGAATTAGGACTGTATGTCAGATCTCTGACACTCAAGTCTACACCCTGGACACAGTGGCACCAGATGCGTGTCAGGCGGTGTGTGGGGACGTTCGACGACTTGATTTAAAAGAAAAATCATCTGTAGATAGGACGTTGTTTATTTGCCCGGCTCAGATTTGACTTTGTGCCGTTTTGGTGGAAAGAAAGAGAACCAGATCTGCTAGTGTATGTAATAAATCTCCCCCAAGAGGCAGGGAGTTTGGCCAACTGAAAATGTGAAGCGAGTTATTTGCATACACTTTAAGATTACTTTAGGAACAAGCTTTGGAAAACCTTGTGTCCATCACAAATTGATAATTTCTACCTTCAGGTGCTACATAAAACAAGTATAAAATAAAAAAAAAACAGTCTGAGTGGAAGAGCACTGTGTATATTTCAAAGGTTTTCACAACAAAGGTTTTTCACTAATTTTGATAAGATTTCCACCACTCACCACAAATATGTATGCCTCTTATTAAAATAATAAGGTACTTAAGTAATAAGACTTCTGCCTATGTATATACATAGGAAATAATTGGATTCTCATTCACACACTTTGTAACTGAGCAAATTTGCTTCTTCACTCTAATTGGGCCGTGAGTCGTCTTTTTAAGTCCATACTTAAATGCCGCTTAAAGAATTTTTTCCCGTAACCTCATAACTGTAATTAAGTCCCCATGTTACACTGTCTCTTAAAAGCCACACATTTTATGCGGAGCATTTATAGTGATTTACAATTTTATATGCATGTTTGTCTAATATCTCTCTTCCCTATTAATGTCTTATCTACCCCTGTATCTCAAGTCCCCAGCACCATAGCAGAAACTTTGCATATTCATGAATGAATAATGAATAAATGAGAAGCAGACATAAGAGTGAGTATGTGTTCCCTTAAAGAAGCAAAGAGCAGCCCCCAGTAAGCCTCTGCTGTATTTTGTTTCTCTTCTAGAAATGTCTGTGATATTTCTTCTTGTATATTTATAATAAAATTCTCTTTTCTTGAGCCAGCTGGAATGAGTCTCCATTCCTTGGAACGGAAGAGTCCTAAGTCATAGCTAGAGAATGGGGCACATTGACAGAATTGTCAAAGTGAATATGATAATAACAAGGTAACGTTCTAGCAGGAAACATCACAGGAAAGCAAGAGTCCCCTTGGTATTGTTTATCCTTGCTTGGTCCAATCTGAAACTGAAACTCCCAACCAATTTGCTGCTTCTTAAATTTAACCCTTTAAAACTGGCCTCTGACTCCACCTGGTGGAGATTCAGAAACCTGTGGAAATAAACCAATCCAAATGAGGATAAAAAGGCACCAGACTGATTTCATTTCTCAAAGAAGAAAAGACACATACTGAAAAAGTAAAATAGATGACCTTCTGGAACGTTTTCACCCACTCAGAGTCCCTGACAACAAGTAGGCTTGCTGTTCTCGGCTCAGTTCAGAGGGTCCAGGGATCTGCATGTTCCATTTTCACAGATTCTTGCCCCAAGCTTCTGGGATCCTCTCTACCAATGGGAAGTACAGGCAGGAGTCTTGCAGGCTGGAGTGGGGAGACGGGATTTGCTTCCTGTTCTGGATTCTGTTGGCACTTTCCAGCAGCAAGAGAGCAGCCAACACTCCATCATCATCTGATGGCACTTCTGGCATCCGCAGCAACGGTAGGTACCATCGCATGCTGGCCAGTAGCCCCTCAGCTGCCTCAGTACGGGTTTGGGTGGTGCTTTATTTCTGGTTTCAGCACTGGCCCAGACAGACCCCTTCTCCAGGATTCTGGACTCTGATGGCCCATAGCCTCCAAATATTCCTTCAGGTAGAGGGTTTGTTGCTGGTCCCACAGAGCTATCTGAGTATGACCAATTCCCTGTATTTGATTCCTCTGTTTGAAAACCTAGAGTGGATTTTGACCCACTTCTGCCTCGAGGCCTGAATATCCTGATTCAGATCAATTTCACAAAATGAATTAAAAATTAAAAGTTGGGGCACCTGGGTGGCTCAGTGGTTTAGTGTCTGACTTCGGCTCAGGTCATGATCTCACAGTTCATGGATTCGAGCCCTGTGTGCGGCTCTGTGCTGAGAGCTCAGAGCCTAGATCCTGCTTCAGATTCTGTGTCTCCCTCTCTCTCTGGCCCTCCCCTGCTCATGCTCTGTCTCTCTCTCCCAAAAGTGAATGGACATTTTAAAAAATCATGTAATTAGACAAGAAAAATAAATAAAAGACATCCAAATTGGAAAGGAAGAAGTGAAATTATCTCTGTTCACAGACAAGTTGATCTTATATGACTCATAAAACTTTATACAGCTTTAGTTCATAGTAAAGAACTGATGATTCCATAGACACACACACACACACACACACACACACACACACACACATATACCTGTTAGAAGTAATAAATGAATCGAGCAAAGTAGCAGTATACAAAATCAACACACAAAAATGAGTTGAACTTCTATACATTAACAATGAACAATCTCCATAGAAAATTAAGAAAGCAAATCCATTTACAGTAGCATCAAGAAGGATAAACTCCTTCAGGAGGTTAATTTAATGTGCTTTTCTACTCCCACCACTGAGCTGTATCCAACATCTAACTTTTGGTCTTTAATACTCTGGTGGATTGAAGGGACACAGGATCCTTTGGAGGAGAGCTCTATCCAAGCCCTAGAAAAAAAAAAGACAAAAGTCTATGTGGTTCTGGATTATACTGTTTTTGCCAAACAACTACTCCTTATAATAAATCTACTCCTTACAAAAAATTTAAATTTTCTCCTGTTAAAAAACGTGTTTCTCACCATTTCTACACTTGAAATTTGGTTCCTTCCACACTCCCTCATTAATTTCATTCCAGAAGTTTACACCCCTGATGATTCTCCCAGTAATCATCACACCCTCATAAAAATATATGTAAATTTCCAGTGATGCCAAAAAACCCTCAAAAATGAGAGGACTATCAATCAGTATTTGTCCATTTTCAAGCATACATTATTCTTGGAAAAGTATCAAGTTTCAAAAACAGATAATTTCATAAAATATATGGTCTCAAGGTCTCATGATCTAACAAGGGAGATTGATCATTAGAAAGGACTTATCCTAAGCATTGCATCACTTTGAACGCAACTTTGGGTCCTGCAACTCAACGAAGAATCAACTGCTCTAGTATGTAAACCCTGGACCTTGGCAAGTCAGAGAGAGTATTCATTTGCTTTAGGGTTTGAAAATATTATCACCACCTTCCGGTAAAATTACTGCAATTTTGGAAAAGTAAACACATAAGAGCAAAAATAAGAATGTAAATATGTAATGAAACCATTAATTAATGCAGATAAATGCTTTCATCGTTTTCTTTACAGCTCCAGTTGACCTTTGAACAAAGGCAGAGGTTAGAGGCTCCAATCCTCCCCTCCACCCTTATAGCACAGTAAAAAATTCTGGTATAACTTTGAGTCCTGAAAACTTAACTACTCCTATCCTGTTGACTGGAAGGCTTACTGATAACATCCGGCCAAGTAACTCATATTTTGTATGTTGTATGTATTATATACTGTATTCCTATAATAAAGTCAGCTACAGGAAAGAAAATCATAAGGAAGAGAAAAATACATTTATACTATAAAAAATCCACGTATAAATGGACCTGCACAGTTCAAACGCATGTTATTCAAGGGTCAGCTATATTTGAATTTTACTCTAGTATTTGTAATTGGTGTGCTATTATGTCCACGTTTTAACTGCTCCTTAAGTTGCTAAAGGCATTTAAGAGACTTTCATGTCTTATGTTTTGATTTTAATTAAACATTTAGAAGAGTAAAGTGAAATAGGTTCCTAATTGTTTAAATATTTGAGATATTCTAACTTTAACTTTAAAAGTTTTGATGGATTTGCTTTATAAGTAGTACAGAAATATTTAGAAAGTTTGTGGTCACTCAATGTTTAAGTGAGTGTTAATAACAGAGAGGTTTTGAGTTTAGTGAATTAAGCATTAAACAAAGTAAAAAAGTATGTGTTTTCCGTCGTGGAATTAAAGGATCTATCAATGTATTTGACATTCTGTGTAAATTGCCACACACTGATAGAGGTATGTATTATTCGTTGGGGTCGGGGGAGGGATCTGTCAACTCACTGGTCTCTTCCTCCTCCAACGCCACAGATACCAGAACCGGAAGCCCAGCAGGCCATACCTTCAGCTTTATTTGGCTTTTAATATAGCCATGCCTTTTAAATTGTATACTTTTTGTCCTTTACCCATCACTGGCATGTATTTGAAGCAGACTGCAGTCATGATGATCTAGGGCCATCTTAACTGAAAATCTCTCCTAATGAGTTTTTAAAATTGAACTGGAAATACATTTTTCAGATATCTGTATCTCCTATTTAGTTACAAACTTCTTTAGGCTTTATTCTTCTTTGTATCTGTAGACACATAGAAAAGCATTCAATAAATATATTTGAAGAAATTACGAAAACAGTAATATTTTGTGAATACTAGAAATGCTGGAGAGGACAGATAATATCGCTCATATATTATTGATGGGCAAGTAAATCAGTCCACCTCTCTGGAACTGGTGTCTGCAATGTCTTATAAACATGTTCATAAGTTTTGACTACACTTATAGGAATCTGGCCTTAGGTAATAATGAAAAGGAGGCAAAACAATACAAAAAATAATTGGAAACAAAGTGTATATCCACCCATAAGGACTTGGTTAAATGAATTACAGTTCACTCACTGGATGGAAAATTAACCCTCCCTTAAAAATATGTGTTGAGTATCATATAGTAATATGAAAGATTATTTGTGGCATAAGCTTATTTTAAAGGCAGCATTTAAAGCAATTATGACAACATTATGAAACATATGGATTAAAAACTGGACGAAAATAACATCAAAATTGTAACAGTGTTAATTCCATCTCTCTTCCATTTCTCAAATTATGTAAAACGTGGTTTTGTAAATTGCCTTGCCTTCTGTCCTTAAATTTGCATCAGAATTAGATGCAGTTTTAAAATTGTTACTTCCTCCAACTATATATTTAGTTGCAAGAATCAAACAGAATATGCATTTTGGAAAATGTGATGTTTCATCCAGGAACAAATTCTACTTTCAACTTTTAGCTTAGAGTAAGCATGAATTTAATTTCAGGGTCCCTATTACTTTTAATATATCATATCTCTACAAGTTTTGCGTACCCGGTTAATGTAAGTAAATGTTGCAACAGCTTTTGGAAAAATGAGGAGGAAGGGAAAAGAAACATGGAGTTGAGATTACAACAAAATAAGGCTCAGACAGACTTAAAAATGACAGTAAACATCCCAGTCTATGACCGCCACCCACACGAGAGTGAGGCCATCTTGAACCTTCCACCCCACTTAGCTTCCGATCTTTCAGATCATCACTACATTTGAAATCATGCAGGAGTTTCTCTCTGGAGGAGAGTACTTGTCGTATGCCATAGTGTTGAATGTTCTTTTATGATCTTGATAATGGAGATCATCTGGCACAGAGTCAACAGTCCTGGCAGCTCTGAGATTCTTCCCAATGAGCTCAGCAATCCAGGAAGCTTCATACCCCCTGGAGCTCCACGCCTTCTTCGGTTGGAGGTGGTGGGGAACACATCTCCAGAGACTTAATTTCCTCCAGGATTCCTGTTGGTTTAAATAGACAGGGCAATTGAATGTTATCGTGCATAAATACACCAAGAGAGTCTGTTAAAAATGTAGAGTTCAGGGTCCACTCAGCAGGGACGAAGATTGAAAAGATAAAAAAGATAGAGATTAGAAATTTGTATATTTAACGAGCATTTAATGACCACTCCCATCCTTACCAGTGAATCCATTGAAGATGGCATGTATGTCCTGTTTATTGGTAAATAGTGTCTTACACATTTCTCAGAGTAGTCTCATGCTATACACTGGTTATGAAACTGTTTCCAATTCAGAGGCCTTCCCTAAACTCATCCAGAGATGGTCAGACTGGGTTGGCTTCCCTCAGCCTTCCCTGACCTTCAGCAGCTTCCAAATCCACGTAAGCCACATCCTATTGACTTGGTCACGAAAGCTTTGGGAATTTGTGCTGGGCTCTCTCGTGGTCTGTGTGAAAAAATTTAGTTCCTCTTTTTGAGAAATATATGATAACGCATCTGTTGACCAATATACCAAACATCTCTTCAAATTCACACTAGTGTAGTGATGAGTCATGGGTCAGGATCCACTTGACATCTCAACTTAAGAGTGGGTTCATTTGAATCTCGGGCTTCATGTCTAAGCGGAGGCCCTGTTGCCTTGGAAGAAGAAAAGATGGCAGCTCAAGATATGACACCACTGTTTACGCTTCCTTTCCTTTTTTTTTTTTTTAACCTTTATATCCCCTGAGTGCTAAATCAATGCTCACTCACCTGAAATAAATCTGGCTACTGGTAACCGGTACTGGTATCCTGGTACTGTTGTTTCAGATTCCCAGAAGTTCTCCTCACCACCTACTTTTCTGGCTCATAATCACCCCTATCACTGGATTATCCCTGAAAAAAAAAAACAAACTCACCACATGTCATCATCAGCCTCACCGTCGTCGTCGTCGTGGTCATCGTTGCCATCAACATCAAATGTTTATTAAACACATACTAAGTGACAGGTATTTTTCTGAGCACTGTAGCTTTCGTTGAGTTACATTTCAGTTTCCCATTTTTTTTTTTTTAAATTTTTTTTTTCAACGTTTATTTATTTTTGGGACAGAGAGAGACAGAGCATGAACGGGGGAGGGGCAGAGAGAGAGGGAGACACAGAATCGGAAACAGGCTCCAGGCTCTGAGCCGTCAGCCCGGAGCCTGACGCGGGGCTCGAACTCACGGACCGCGAGATCGTGACCTGGCTGAAGTCGGACGCTTAACCGACTGCGCCACCCAGGCGCCCCTCAGTTTCCCATTCTTATGAGGTCTGTATATTACCCCTAATCTGTAGGTAAGGAAATTCCATAGTGGCTTTTTCCCTTTCATTCCTACTTCTACAATCTACAGTGAAAACCCCCTCAAAGGAAACCCATATAGTTGCAGCCTGGGGCCTTTTGGTTAGTTCTTTTTCTGAAATAGAGTCAATCTTCTGCTTGTTCATGTCACACATACTTGAAAAATGTGTAAGACTGTTGAGTGCATATGTTGTAAGGAAGATTCTCCTCTCCAAAAAATAAAATATGCTAAAAGTATTCAGTCAAGATACACACACACACACACACACACACACACACACACAGTATTTTTCCCCTCAGTGGGTTTCCAATGGGTGGCATGTCTTTGTGCATCACGCAATGTGAGAGTCAAAGAAAGTTTCTGACTGGCTGAGCCTAAGTCACATGCCGGCTCTGTGGCTGCATCAGAATAGAGACAGATGTGGCCCCTTTGGCTTCCACAGGGGAGACACTACTCCAAACAGAAGTTAACCTCCCCAGCGCCACTGCAATGGTTCATTTTATGTGTCAACCTGACTGGATATTCTGGGTATATCTATGAGGAATTTTGGGGTGAGGTTGTGTTTAAATTTTAGACCGAGGAAAGCAGATTTCCCTCCTTGAGGTGGGTGGGACTCATCCAATCAATTGAAGGCTTGAATAGAACAAGCCTTCTATTTGAACGTACTATTTGAACGTAATGGGAACTAATGACTGCCTTGAGCTGGAATGTTGGTAACTCTGGCTCTGCCTGGATTCCTAGCCTACCAGCTTCTGGACAGGATCTATACCAACAGATCTTCTGGTGCTCAAGCCCGACTCAGATTGTAAAGGCATCATGGCCTTTCCTGGGTCCCCAGCTTCTTGATAGCAGATCCTGGGGCTTATCAGCCTCCATCATCATGTGAGCCAATTCACACACACACACACACACACACACACACAGACACACACACACGCACACAACTTATCGGTCCTTTTCTGTTTCCCTGGAGAACCTGATTAATACAGGAAGTCAGCCAAAAAGTGTCAAATCTTCACTACAACAGAGTCTTCCACCATTTTGAACATGTTCTTAAATCTATTCTTTTCTTTCTCATCTACACACCTCATTGAAGTGTTAGACGTAGATCGGGGTTTATCATTTAAGTATCTTTTAGAGAAGTCCGTTTTTATTTCCGTGGTGTTGTTACTTGTTCCTCTTTAATTTTCCCATTTGTCACTTTTTAGTAAAATAAGATTTTAAAATGTCATCGTTTTTATCCAATTGTCTGATACCAGCATTGCCTGAGTTAAACTAAAATGCTGGGTTGCAGACGGCGCTACAAATTGATGGCTTGTGGTGCTCATTTTTCAACCGTATGAAATTTCACTGGGAACATGCTAGTCAAGGACTTCTGGTGCCCCGTGTCCCTTCCCATGAGGGATTTAATTCATTCCTCCTTCCCCCGCTATGAAGCAAGACTGATGGAAATGCTTTGGTGGGGGAGGGTCTTGGAGGGAGACTTTTCTCATTCTCACTCATTCTGCTCCTTTACCTGTAAAGTGTTCGCTATACAAATTAAAGCAGAATAACAAAGAAATGGGCATCCTAGAAAGCATTAGGATTGAAGCCACATTGACCATTCTAACACTCACATGGTCCTGGGGAGGGCAGCTGTGAGCAGTGAACAGATTTGAAGCCAGATTTGCTCATGACGTGAAAGTTGTCTCTAATCACTCAGCCAGTCATTTCAACGGCATGGTATAACGAAATATGGCATTTAGTCAGAAAGTACTGATTAATCTATCAAAGCAGTTATTGCAATGAGAACGGTTAGTTTTAATAAAGATTAAAAAAATAGAATCAAACCACTGCTCCTCAAATTACTTAGTGCCCAGGCACAGGTTATAGGAACAGCTCAATATAGCACCATTTTTCCCACATCTCCTTCATTTCCAATACCACATTTACAAAGAGCATCTACTTATCTCTTTACTGAAGGAGTCAGTTTAGAAATGGCATTGCTAAACTGTCATTTCAAGACATTGTAATGGTTGCACTCTTTCTCACATCAAACCCACAGAGATGACAGAAAACACATTTTAAAGGATATTCAGCCACGCTGAAAAATAAAAAGAAGACATCTCTTATAATAGATAAGAAATTGTGAGAAATTCTGGAAATACAAGAGCCCAACAGGTTGGATTTATAAGGAAACTCATAGCACAAGGAAAGTGTGAGAAATTTCCCGCGGAAAAGGCGGGAACAGCACCCAGAGTATCTTGTACTGCAGTGTCAGTGTGGACATTCTTGCCCAGGATGTCATCAGAAGTCATGTTTTTCAGAATCTCAAGAAAGCTCAGTTGAGGAATTAAGGTGGGGTGGGGGGACTCTAATTCTTCTGCAAGCTAATAATCAACGTGGAGGAATTACTGGTTGTAAGGAATTCACTGGTATCTAGTAGAAAGCAAGACATCTGAAGGACTGAAGTTTGGGGCTAAACTTTCCAGAAACCTGAGCGGGAATACGGAGGAGAGAAGCAGGAATGATTTAATCCAGTATTGCCGTAGCTCTTGTATAAACGAGTGTTCATGGTCCAGTCTGCTAACAGTTATTCTTGTCAATGAAATAGATACCGATAAGTTTATCTCCTGGCATATTTTAAACAAATCCAATGAGTGGTGTGTCAAAAAATAAAAAGTTTGGAAAACAGAAGATGTCCTTAAATTAGCAACTTCAATTAGTGATTCTGAACAATCCTGTGAACTTCCTAGGAGATCTTACTGTTATTCATTCATATACTGCCCAATAATATTTTCTGGCATTTTGAGGGTCTGAATAGTTGCTCTAGGCTACAGTTCTTTGTGAATGCCTTAAGAGAGGAAATGCAAGGAAAAGAAGATGTAAATATTATTGAAGGATTCTCCCTTGGGAAATGAGAAATTGATCTAATATCTGAATGAGCAAAAGCATATTGATTTCAACAAAAACTCGACATTGTTTAAAAAGGAAATAAACTTATATGAAGCAATGTGTATCCTAATACCCAACTTAAAGATGGCTATGGGGTACTTGGGTGGCTTAGTTGGCTGAACATCCAGCTCTTGATTTCAGCCCAGGTCATATTCTCATGGTTTGTGGGATCGAGCCCCACATCAGGCTCGTGCTGACAGTATGGAGACTGCAGGGGACTCTCTGTCTCCCAATTTCTCTGTCCCTCCCCCACTCATGTTTGCTCTCTGTCTCTCTCAAAATAAATAAACTTTAAAAGGAAAAAAAAAATTCTTTTGGATGAGTGAACAAACACCAATGCAGAATAAAAGCGATCTTCGTTGCAAAACAGATCACGGTTATCAACGTGTTTTTTTTTTTAATTCAAGGATGTTAACTTTTAAACATTAAATACATGTAGTATGTGGTAATCTTTACATTTTAAATAATTTTTATTTGACACTTGTTTCGGTTTCATGTTCCAGTCTCCCAATGCTAGTCATTAATTCGTAAACTTTCTTCATGCTAAAGATCATGGAAAGTAAAATATTAGCAATCTAGCTAGAATTTTCTTTCAAAAAGCTTAAAAAACTGCCTTGAAAGCTGTGAGCTATGTCACAGTTTGAATTCCAGGAATGTCAACTCAGCAAGGTTCATCCACATCAAATGTCTGCTGCAACTCCTAGCCCGTCTGAAGTTCCATGTGCCAGACCCTGCATGGAGTGCTTCGTGGACTTTAATTCAACTTCTCGCAAAGCCTCATGGGGGAAGTGTTGTTATTCTCCAGGCTTTACAGGGAAGGACAATAAGGCTAACGGACAGTATGTCTTTCCCCAGGTCGCTCACCTGGTTAACAAGGGGCAGATGCCACCCGAACGTTGGACCCTGGAGCTCACGCTCTTCACCAAGGCTCCATGGCCCCCCTCCTCCACGTGGCATGGGCACCCTCGAGCTGGGACAGTGACAAGACTTGGCCTCTAGCCTTCAAAAGCCAGACTCTAATGGGGTAAATAGATGCATAAATAAGTAGCTGTAATGATGAGGAGGAGGAGGAAGAGGAGGAAGGAAGGGAAAGGAAAGGGAAAGAGAAGGAGGAGAAGAAGGAGAAAAGGAAGTTATAGATGCTAAGATGAAGCCATGAAACCTGTGCTGTACCAACCTGTCTAACCTAGCAGGGGGAGACTCGCCCGGTTCCAATGCCATTAACCCTGCTGGCACAGCCTCTTCCTCTCCACTGCCTCAACTGCACGACGAGGAGAACTTTCACACAACCTCCCGGTCTAGTGTGAGGCCTGCACGAGTGAACCCCTGTGTGGTGCTCAGAGCCTGTGTTAGAACTTCTTACTCTCAGGGAAGACGAGGTTAGTAAAACGGACCAAGAAGGTCTGGAGAGACTTCTCAGAGAGCTTTCAATTCCAGCTAAGCCTGGAAACAAGAGGTATTTGCAAAAACAAAAACACAAAATGGCCGCGGTCTAGGTGGGCCAACAAAGCACCTTCCGGACAGCAGGAACAACCAGGAGACAAAACCACACACAGGCTACATCTCAGCTCAGGGTGTGGTGTGCGAATGGACGTGTCAGGAGAGCGAGCTTGACAGAGATGCCGAGAAGCCTGAAGGGACTTGTTATGTCCGAAGTTTTGAAACCTCCCACAAAAGACCACCAGAGTCATAAGTCAAAGCCAAGCGGCAAGGGTCGTTTATTGCAGGTTCGAACTTGGACCTCTGCTCACTCATTGCCGGTGACGCTAAGAGGCAAGGCCGACCGATCGGGACCAACATTCTTGAAAAGAGTGTGGCCGACCGATCGGGACCAACACTCCTAACAAGAGTGTGGCCCTGAACAGCCGGGGTACGGAGCTTTTAAAGCCGATCACATCGTTTTATCATTATCTGGGAACAGAACAGAGAAACAGTTTCTAGATGAGTTAGAAATAGTTGCCAGATGAGTCAGAAACAGTTATCAAATGAGGTGATTATTTTAGACTTTCTGCCGCTAAGTTGCAACCAGTGGGTCTCCTTGACCTTGTCTCTGATGCTCTTTTTTGAGCTTTTGTTTTCTTCATTGGTAAAGCCTGATTTACAAGAGTATGAAGTATGATTTACAAGAGTAAAGGCAAGGTTGTTATCTTTTTACCTTCAGTGTCAGAACAAAGTTATTTTTCAAGCTAAGCGTTAGCCCTACAGTACAATTTAACCCTGACAGGACTGAAGCCGGAAACCTAGGAAACAGCTAGATTCTAAGCTGGAGAAGTATCTTTATGTACCTCAGCCTAGAGGGACTAAATGTAAGTTTTCATTTGCCTAAATGAAAACCTATTTCTGGTCTCTCAGAGAATCCTGGGTTGTTGTTTGTTTTTATTTATTTATTTATTTATTTTTAATTTTTTTTTCAACGTTTATTTATTTTTGGGACAGAGAGAGACAGAGCATGAACAGGGGAGGGGCAGAGAGAGAGGGAGACACAGAATCGGAAACAGGCTCCAGGCTCTGAGCCATCAGCCCAGAGCCCGACGCGGGGCTCGAACTCACGGACCGCGAGATCGTGACCTGGCTGAAGTCGGACGCTTAACCGACTGCGCCACCCAGGCGCCCCTGTTTGTTTGTTTTTAATTTAAAATTTGAATTATGAGCCGATAGGCCCCCAAAGCTCTGTACTCTTCCTGCTCCTTTACCTCTGCCTGGACCACACAGCGTCGCTCAAAAAGAAAACAACAACAACAACAACAACCCTGAATTAATTTGGAAAACAAAAACTATACAGCGTAAAATAAAAATAAAAATAAAAATAGATCGATAACGCAGTCAGGCTGGCTCTTAGCGGAGTTTGTTTGCTGTCTGTTTTTACAGTTAATGAAACAATTCTTAACAAAACCAAGCCGCATAAACAATCTCAGCAGGAAGAGGTAGCCGGAGAGGTCACAGGATGAGAATTTCTGCTACTGCATTAATTAGCGTTACCTTCCAGTGAAACTTTAAAAAAAAAAAAAAAAGTTTGAGCTCCCCCTTGTGGTGGTACATTTTGAGAGCTGAACCCAAATCCTGGGGGTTTTTTGACCCTGAGGGCCCTTGGACAGCATCCTGCTGACAGATGGAGTGTGCCTGTGTGCGTGTGTGTATTGTTTTGTGCTAATTGCTAACATTTAAACTATTTTGGTTCTCTCTCTCTCTCACCAGAACCCTTTCAAGAGGGCCATCTCCCGTGCTCCCCAAGCTGTCAGTTGATGGCAGAACCACAGTGGTGTCATGCTCCATTCATAGGGGCGCAGAATGTCTCTCTTCCCTTCTCTGTGTTAGATTTTATTCCCTGGCCACAAGTAAGCATCACATGTAGCCCACTGTCCAGAGTCCCCCTCCACCAAGTTACTCCATCAGGCTCTGTGTCCAGTGGACTCTAATCCATTCCTGTTTCCCTTCCCCACTTCCTCAAAGGCAGCATCCCCCACCCCCAGTGCAAATCAGCTGCTGGAATTAGATGGGCGGGAACCACCCGCCCTAACAGTTTATCGTCAATTTCCTAGCACATCTGAAACCCAGCTCTGCGAACCATGCACTTGAAACCTTCACAAAGTCTTATTTCATAAATACAGTTTGGAGAGCAGCGCTCAACTGTCCAACAGAAAGGGAAAGCAGCCACAAATGTAAGCCACACGTCGCTTAAAACGTCTTAGCAGCCACACTAAAGAAAGGACAAAGAAACAAGTGCAAGTAATTTTAGTAATTCAGTTCACTTAGTCGAAAATACACAAAATGGTATCTTTCCCACACTCGAAGTGAAAAAGCAATATTAATGAGATATTTTTACAGTAGCTTTTTCATACAGCCTTCCAAATCAGGGTGAATTTTATGTCGCTAACACATTTCAAGTGCCAAACATGTTGCAAGGGCTCCGTAGTCCCACGTGGCTGGTGCCTACCTGACACAGCGGGTCTGGTTTAGAGCACAGGAAGGAATCTGAGAAATCACGCGGGCAACCCCCTTATCTTGCCAATGAGACCGAGGGAGGCTGCACCCTTCCCAACAAGTCACGCAGCTAATCAGTAGCAGAGGCAGGACTAGAACACAGGGCCCCTAATGCTCAGTCACATGCATGTGTATTCATTGAATGCTGCTTATATTTGTCAAGCCACTCTGCTACTACCACACACCCTTCTAAAAAATACTAAGGATGTTCCAAAAAAACTGAGCTGTTTTTTTCTTCTTTTTTCTGTTTTTTCAAAGTAGCCTCAATGCCCAAGGTGGAGCTCGAACTCAAGACCCTAAGACTCAGTTGCATGCTCTACTGACTGAGCCAGCCAGGCACCCCCAGACAGTTGTTCTTATTGGGTCTGTGAAAGATCAGGTTTTCCCGACCAAGCAAAACCGTCTTTGCAATTGGTTTCTGACTAATAGCTCTCTGAAGCAGATCAATTTAAAATCATCCTAATTTTTTAAACTAAAACATGACTGACGTCTTCAAATCAAAATATTTGATTGACAAGAAAAGGAGAACTATGGGTGATATTTATCCAGTTGTTCACTGCGTGCTCCATGCCAAACGGTGCCAGGCGGTTTTCAGCATCATCACCATCTCATGCAATCCCGATAGCAATTTGAACGGAGACAATTATAATCCACTTTAAAGGTGACATAAATGAAACTTAGTGACAGTCAGTAGTTAGCCTGGGTCAAAAAGGTAATAATGAACATCAGAAAATCACATGGCCAGTGAACAGCGCTTTTCATCGGAAACAGAACTTGAACTCAAACCTTGGCCTCGACTCCCAGGTCAGCACTGTTTACCAGTCATCCCACTCCTGCCCGCTGCACTCCATTCAGCCCCCAGTTAGTAGCCTGTTGAGTTGACATATATGGAGACTTTTCTGTGATACAAAGGTTGAGTATTTCCACTGGATCTTATTACTTCACTAGGGATAAGCATTTCCCATGAAATCGACTCATTCCATGTTCCATTGAAGTCAGTTGTCGTTCCAGCCAATGAATGGTTCCTTCTGCAGCAGGGTAATTTTCATCTGCTGATGGGCCATGCCATCGTCATTTATGCAACTTTGAACTCCACTGCAAATGTATTTGTCAATTCCGAGGTCTATGTCCTAAGCACCTTGCCCTTCAGACCTTCTAATCTATCTCTTTTCCAGAGGTATCTTCACATCATGCATAACAATACTGCATTCACAAAATTTCTTTTAATTAATGTTGTTCAGTTTGACTTGCCTTAGCACACACAGGATTATTTCTCAAAACGTGTATTGAAGCCATTTCTCCACTTACTCCTATTATCAAATCTGTGCTATATTCACACAGGAAAAAAGATTGATCCCCAAAAGAAAAAAAAAAGCATTTTAAGATTTTAACGTTCAACTCAGTCACGCTCTCTGTTCGTGTTGACTCACGGTCCTTATTTAACCCATTTATATAATCCTTGCAAAGTGCTAACCATGCCCATAGGGCCTTACACTCTAAATTATAAGCACATCAGATTGCTAATTCCATGGCTGGATTGTACGATACAGCAAGTAAGCAGGTGTTTAGAGAATCAGCAAAGCAGGATTTTTTTTCTTTTTTGTTTTTTTAGAAAGGAACGTCTGACTTCAGCACCCATGTAGTTTAGTATTTTAAGACTAATCTTGTTTTTGTTTAAAATTAGATGTTGGGGATCACCATAATATTTTCAGTGTTCCACCCCTATAAGAACTATGATCAGGCTCTGGATAAATCTTATTTCAGTAGTGTTCTCAATTACTTCACAGAGCTGATATGTATAGTCAAGCAGAAAAAGTAGTTGTAGGATAACTACAAATATTTAGAATTCCACGATAACAAGCATGACAACCATGTCTATTCCTGAACGTTAACTGCAGGCCAGGCCCAGTGCTATATTCTATGAAGGTTCTATCTCTTTTAACCCCAAATAGACACTTTATGGAGCAGGGCTCTTATTAGTTCCATTTTTATTTTTTTTTTATTTAAAACCAAAATTTTTTTATGTTTGTTTATTTTTGAGAGAGAGAGAGAGAGAGAGAGAGAGAGAGAGACCAAGCAGGGGAGGGGCAGAGACAGAGGGAGACAGAATTCAAATCAGGCTCCAGGCTCTGAGCTGTCAGCACAGAGCCTGACGCAGGGCTCGAACTCACGAACTGTGAGATCATGACCTGAGCCAAAGTTGGCTCAGCTTAACTGACTGAGCCACCCAGGCACCCCAGCCCCATTTTTAGAAATGAGAAACATGAGGTTTTGAACAATTTCCTTAAGGTCACGTGACATATTTTATAGCCATTAAAAAAGGTCTCGAAGTTATTTTATGGCATGGGAAAACGTTAAATCAGGAAGTAAGATAAAACCAAATATATCTCATGATCCAAAATCTTTTATTAAGTCTGTGTGTCTGTGTGTGCGAATTTGAGGGAAGGAAAGTACACCAAAATATTAAACAGCAGTTTTGCTGGGCCGTAGAATTACAGGGTTCTTTCACTTGTTTTATTTTATTCAAACTGTTTAAATTTGCTATAGTGAACATGTACCTCTATTGTAAGTTTTTAAATAACCATAAGGATTGATATGAAAACTTCCTGGTATGTGTGAAAAAGATGTGTGTTGTACCATATCTAAGTTCCCAGAAAAGGTCAAGTATTCCTTATATATGTTTTTCCATTACTCATAGTTACCAAGTCACCAAGACTGATCCTGGAAAAGACAGCTGGACCATCCAAGGCCAAGTATCAAAGCAATCCATTACAAGAGAAGTCAGAAAAATAAATCTAATAAAAGGGCTTGAGAACTGTCACCACCATACAATGGTATTTCCTTCTTGCAGGAAGTAAACACAAAAAGAGGCCATGACTATAGTTCATATAAAAAATTCATGGTTAAGTCTCAGTGTCTCTCTTCCAAAAAACAAAGTGCATACCTGCATTGAGAACTGGGAACATTTGTCAAACCCATTCTTAAGTCTCTTGTTTTTGAGGCCTGTTTACATCTTCTTTTGGGATATATTTCTTTACGAATAAATTGTGGAGATGCTTTTACCTTTGTATACCAAACAAGGCAAAAGAAAGTTATAACTGGGCATTATATTTTTTGACTCAAGGAAGGAAATAAAAGTCATCAGACACCTATCTCCTTGGTTTCCCTCTTTTGAAACACTCCCTTGGTTTTCCCCCAAAGAACAAAGCCTAAACTGTTTTGTTTGCCTTCCACTCACTAAGCATGTGATGCCAATTCTGCATTCCAGGGTTATTTGTCCATCAAAAAATCGTAGCTGTGGATGAAGGCTGGAAAAGGTGAGAGTAACATCTGGATTTTGCTCGGCATTGCACTTGACAGAGAATGAGAGAGAGTAAAACTCTTTTCCAATTTCTGATAGTGTACTGTAATAGCTGCCTCACTGTGAAGAAAGGGACACTCTTGCCTTGAATGGAAAGGTATCATTGATTTTCCTCAATCTTAAAACAGTTTCATAAGTTCTAGTATCGTTCTAGAAGATTCTGGAAACCAAGAAGATCAATATGGCAGGTGGTACAAAACAATGGGAGAAAATATAGAGAGTAGGTGATACTTGGGGTACATTACGTTTACTAAACATTTGACACACAGTATGTGATAAATGTTTATCAAGTGGATGAAGATGTGCTGGCTTCATCGTGGTTCCTAACGATCACACACCCGGTGTGGTCCCAGCATGTATGAGAAGCCCACTTCCCCACAGTCTACCCATACTCTTTTAGGAAGGGGCTGGTAAAGCAAAGTGAAATATTTCAAGTTCCAGTAAAGTCTACTAGGTTAAAGGCAGAGCTCCAGCCCTGAAGTGTTAAACAGAGAAGTTGACCCGAAACCTCTTCCTATTAATTCATCCACTGAGGAGTGAAGATAGCAAAGGCTGACCCCCTGTGGCAACGAGGGGAACTATACCCCACCATATGATAACATTCTGAGTCACCAAATAGTATTTCCAAACCCTGGCTAGCTCTGGCTCTGGTACTTGTAGGGATCCACCAGAATAAGAAAACATAGTTCAGGTCAAAGTATTGTTAACACGAGCCCCTAGGTATGGTTTACACTATGTGCTACTCTCAGAAGTGAAAGGAGATAAGTCAAAGAATGTGTCGAAATGCAGTTTTTCAGTTTTCAAATGAATGGCGAAGCTCTGCAGAAAAGTAAATTTAGTTTTCACATACATTGGTCAGAATTTGTTCTTTATTCCTCTTAGAAAAAAAATAAAAGCTGCAGTCTGGTTGGTTGGTTGGTTAGGTTTGCCTTCTCAAATTTTTCCTATGGTTTTGATCATTATATAGAGAAACAATGATAGAGAACTAAATCATAGCAATCAGAACCTTCCCAGTACAAGGCTAGTCTCCAAATTGTCCTCAAACAGCTTTGGAAACGGCACTCACCATTTCAGATGCTTGTTCATGTAGTAAGTACTATGGAAATATTTTTGCCAGCTCTCTAGAGACGAAAAGGGTTAAATTTTCTAAAAATGCTTAGCTTAAATCAGAGGAGTATTTAGGTGCAATCAAAATCCAACTTAATTTTCAATGTATGCAAAGATTGGAATTTAGAATGTCATGTCTGAATTCTTTCTTATACCCTGAGCGTTTGTTCCCAAAGTACATTGTTTGAAGAGGTACAAACTTTCCGTTATAAAATATGTAAGTGATGGAGATACAATGCACAGCATAGGGAATATAGTCAATAATATTGTAATAACTTTGTATGGGGACAGATGGCAACTCGAGTAAAAAAAAAAAGTGCATTGCCTACCTTGCCTTTCGGAGATGAAGTCTTTGGGTGACAGTTTGTCAGCTTTCATCACTTCTCTTATGAAGTAGATCAAGAACAAGGGAGTATCATCCACATTGTAAATTTGGCAACACATGTACACCAATTCTCTAATCTTATTACTACACAGTACAAAATGATCCAACTAGAAATAAGCACTAACTTTATTTACTCATCTGCATTATAATCGAATGAGGCAAGAAACCCTGCATCGCAACAGATAATTCCATTTCTTCCATCATAATAACACTTTTCATGCAGGTAACACAAGTTTTTGTTTCACAGTGTGACTGCTGCAAGTTAAATTGATTCAATTTAATTAATAAGCATATGCTCAGTGCCTACCTGTGCACAGCACTATCCTAGGCATACAAAAGAGTTAAAAGATATGATCCCTGCTCATAGGGAGCTTACAATCTGGATAGGAAAGACGATGCATGCATACAGGAGACAGTAAAGTACTGTTAAAAAAGCACAGGAAAACCTATATAAATAATAGACTCTGAAATAAAGCCAGTAGGGTCCAAGGAAACCTCTTAAGTTTGGGAATGGAGGCTAATCGGGAAAAGTGGACCAGAGGAAGGAAATCTTGAATTTGTGTCATGGCAGTGATGGGCACACGGACTGGCAGAGAAACAGGGCATCCTTTTATGGCCAGAAGAAGAGTGAAAAGAAGGAAGAACTCACGGACAGGGTAATAAAAACCAGCAAGTCAACTGCAGAGAATGGCAGGCAAATTGGCTCAGCTCTGGAAAAGGACATTGTGGGTTCTCATATGTAACTGAAGTCACACAACAAGGCTGGCTGAGGGCATTGATTGCTGCTATTCAAAGTTTAAACAGATGATAATGCTTAAACACATCTATAAACTAAAGCCCCCTGTGAAAGTGTGTGTTTTCCTAACCTTAACAAGAAAGCAAAGACAAATTATGGAATATTAGAATCTAAACTCAGGGAATGTGATCCTTGGAGGTCATGATTAAGCTGTGATGGAGTTGCAATCATGTAGAATGCCTTTTTTTTTTTTTTTTAACTCATAAAGAAGTGGGTTGTCTAAGATGAGAGACTTTCAGTCCAATGCTAATCAGGCCCCTACTTCCCTTAGGATTTTTCTTTTAAAAAGCCCATTCCTTTTCCTACTGAATCCAGCAGCTAATAAAAAACCTTGGGTGTATAGTCGTGGGGGCTCTAGATGGGGAGATGGAAAAAAAATGGAAAAACAAGATGTTGGTTTCAAAACGAGAGTTAATGAATAATTACAGTGACTACTTGATAAAGATATTTCTTAACTTTGAGGGTAAAAAGAGGTGAAGTATTTATGTTCCCAGGCAAAGAAAACTAAGGCAGAAGAAGGGTATAAGATGAAAGTCCATATACCCAAAGTTTTTTTTAATTAACCCAACAGGTAAACCAGTAACCTATATTGTTGAATCACATCCACGTTTAAATTCCATTAGTTAGAAGAAAAGCCAGGGAAATAAGTCAGGGGAAAAGTTGGTGGTGGGGGAACAAATCCCTGAGTCTGGAACAAGGTGGAGATCCTTCTTGCTGAACTAAGACTGGTGACGCCTTGATTGACCAGCATGACCTTGACAATACATCAGGGTTAGAAGAGGGGAACGGCAACTTCACAATGCTTGTGTTCTTGCCCTTTTCAGAAGTGGCTGGTTTTGAACAGCAAGGTGAAGAGTCCTTCTGGGCCCCCAGCGTAACTGGGAACGCTACTGGCCACCAGCTGCTGCAGCTGTTCAAAAGAGAGAGAGAGAAAAGATGAAGGAGCAACAAATCAAAATTTAACTTTCAGGGGCACCTGGGTTGCTTAGTCGGTTGGGCATAAGTTCAACTTTGGCTCAGCTCATGGTCTCGGGTTTCGTGAGTTCAAGCCCCACATAGGGCTCTCTGCGGTCAGTACGGAGTCCGCTTCAGATCCTCTGTCCCTCTCTCTCTCTGCCCCTTTCCTGCGCATGCCCTCTTTCTCAAAAATAAATAAACATTTTCTAAAAAATTAGCTTTCCGTGTGCTTAACGTTCCGAATGAGGTGGTCTGAAATCTGTATCTTCCAAATGTGCTCCAGGTTGCCATAACATTTAGCATTTTTACCTACAAAATATTTCTATATTTCTTACTCTACAAGGGAGTGAAAGTTCTGCTCTTTTTATATTTAGTACTGTTTTTATAATTAATATAAAAGTGTATTCTTTTTAAAATTTTCAAATAAAAGAGTTCCTTATTGGCCAGTAGAAATTTGGTAGGCCTTTCTTTTTTTTTTTTTTTTTTTAATTTTTTTTTCTTTCAACGTTTATTTTTATTTTTGGGACAGAGAGAGACAGAGCATGAACGGGGGAGGGGCAGAGAGAGAGGGAGACACAGAATCGGAAACAGGCTCCAGGCTCTGAGCCATCAGCCCAGAGCCCGACGCGGGGCTCGAACTCACAGACCGCGAGATCGTGACCTGGCTGAAGTCGGACGCTTAACCGACTGCGCCACCCAGGCGCCCTGTGGTAGGCCTTTCCTGAATGACTGTTATATAATAAAGTTCTGTATTAAGTTCTGAGGAAACAACTATGAATAAGATAGCCTCTGCTTTTGCAAAGGTTGTATATGTTTTTAAGTAAAAGTTATGGGAAAATATCAAATAAATAGCATGCTATACTATTATATCTTTAAAACAATGAAGATAAAAGCAAGCCTTACCTAGAATTCAGATCTTAAAAGTCAGAACTTTTGGCTCACCATTCTTTTTTTGTAAGATACTTTTAAAAAAATGTTTCTTTATTTATTTTTGAGAGAAAGAGATAGAGCATGTGAGAGTCAGGGGTGGGGAGCAAAGAAGGTGGGGGACAGAGGATCCAAAGCAGGCCCTGCGCTCACAGCAGCAAGCCCAACAGGGGGCTCAAACTCACAAACCATGAGATCATGACCTGAGCCGAAGTCGGACACTTAACCAACTGAGCCACCCAGGTGCCCCTTCATTCACCATTCTAAACACGAACTTGATGACGTTAAGTTATAGTCACAATCTATAGCAAACACAAGAACAGCACAGATATGTGTGACATACGTGCTTCAAACTAAAAGATGCCCACGAAGGTCTCACGTCAGCTTTAAGGACACACGTAAACTGATAGCGAGAGAATGGAAAGAGATATTCTGTGCAAGTGGAAACCAGAAGGAGGCACAGCTATACTTATTTCAGACAAAATACATTTTAAGCCAACGTAGTAGTAACAAGAGACAAAGAAGGTCATTATATAATGATTAAAGAAGACACAAATAAATGGAGAGAAATTTCATGTTAATGGATTAGAATTGATTTTGTGAGAATGTCCCTACAACCCAAAGCAATCTACAGGCTCAGTGCAGTCCTTCTCAAAGTTCCAAAGACATTTTCAAAGAAATAGAAAAAAACAAAGCAAAACAAAACAATTCTTATATTCGATGGAACCACAAAAAGATTCCTAGTGGCCAAAGCAATCTTGAGAAAGAACAAGGCTGGGACATCATGCTTCCTGATTTCAAACTATATTACAAAGTTGTAGTAATCAAACAGTATGGCATTGGCACTAAAATAGACAACAAGATCACTAGAACAGAACAGAGTAACAAGAAATAAACACATGCATATGTGGTCAGTTAGTTTTTGACCAAGTACCAAGGATATACAATGAAGAATGAATATTCTTTTCAATAAATGGTGCTGGGAAAACTGGACATCCACATGCAAAAGAATGAAACTGAACCCCTATCTTACAACATACACAAAAGTTAATGCATGATGATTAAAGACTTGAATGTAAGACCCTAAACCATAAAACTCCTAGAAGGAAACCTAGGAAAAAGCCTCCTTGTCCTTGGTCTTGGCAATGATTTATGTACTTGACACCAAAAACAAAGGCAGCAAATGCAAAAATAAACATTAAACTAAAAAGCTTCTGCACAGCAAAGGAAATCATCAATAAAATGAACAGGCAACCTATGGAATGGGAGAACGTATCCGCAAACCACATATTTGAGAAGGGGTTAAAATCCATATAGACAAGGAAGTCATACCATTGAACAACATCAAAACCAAATAACCTAATTTAAGATGGGCAAAGGATCTGAATAGACATTTATTCAAAGAAGACTTATTAATGACCAATATCTGTATAGTACATGAAAAGATGCTCAACGTCACTCCCAGGAAAATGCAAAACCAAACCACAATGAGATAACTCCCCACACCATTAGGATATCTACTATCAAAAAGGCAAAGGACAGCCAATGCTGGTGAGGATGCGGAGAGAAGAGAACCCTTGTGCACTGCTGGTGGGAATGTAAACTGGTACAGCCAGTATGGAAAACAGTATGAAAGTTCCTCAAGAGATTAAAAATAGAACTATCATATGATCCAGCAATCCCACTTCTGGATATATCCAAAAGAAATGAAATCATTAATTTGTATTCCCATGTTCATTGCAGCATGGAAGGATGGAAACCACATGAGTCTATCTATGGAGGAATGGATAAAGAAAACGTGATATAGATACACATAGATAGATTGATAGAGGTATAGAATTATATAATATTTTTCAACCTATGAAAGAAGGAAATCTTGCCATTTACAACAATGTGGATAAACCTGAAAGGCATTACGCTAAGTGAAATAAACTAGACAGAGGAAGGCAAACAGCACATGGTGTCACTTACATGTGGAATAAAAAAAAAAAAAGGCAAACTCATGAAAACAGAGAGCAGGATGGTAACCCAGGAGCTTCGGGGTGGGGGAAATAGAGTTTGGTAATAGAGTACAAATTTTCAGTTGTAAGATGAAGAAGTCTGAGGATGTAATGCATCACATGGTGAACTATAGTTGATGATACTGCATTGTATACATTGCAATTTGCTGAGACAGTAGAACTTAAGTGCTCACACACACACACATACACACACACAAAGGTAAATATGTGAGGTCATGGATGTGTTGATGAACTCAGTGGTGGGAGCTCTTTCATAATGTATGTGCATGTCAAATCGTCGCATCGTACACTTTAAAGGTTTTACAATTTGTCACAGCTGAAAAAAAATGCTAATGCAATGAAAAAAAACAAGCAGCTTTACGGTGGAAAAACCATCTAAGACACATGTAATTTAAGGACATAGCACTGGAAATTGCTACATCCTCTCCTGTTGCCATAAAGGTCAGCTGACACGGAGGGAGAGCAGTGTTGAAAGAACCATAAAGAAATGGGGCTCAGCCCTGCTCACTTCTAAACTTGGGATAAAACGTGGTCTCAGGCCATCCACATCACTCTCCTATTCATTTGTGTGGACTAATGAAGTTTTTATCTACTTAAACCAATTCGGACTGACTTATAGTACTTACAAGGGGGGAAAGCCCTAGTAATATAAAGAGTTTTAAAGTTAAGAATGAGGGAAAACTTTGAAAAAATGTTCCCTGAGGTTCTTAGACATTACTTTCCCATGTGGAATGCAGAACGTATCGGGAATTTTGGCAAATAAGGGTATGCCTTATTTTAATGGTTTAAAACTTAAGAAGGTTATAAAAAAGAGAGATTAATGAATTAGAAAAGGCTCCAGGAAATCAACACTGGTGAGCTCAGAAGAGCCTAAGTGATATCTTCCTGGTGTATCCATCTATGTATAAAAACGGCCCCAGGGGGCAGAACTTCTGCATTTGTGTCTGCTATTTGTACATGACTATGTGGATGTTGTCTTTTTCTTCTGTCAATGTGCAAAGTCACCTGTCTATTACTATTGCTAAGTTTCCATTTTTCAAGTTTTCTTTCTCTTGCCTTTCCTCCACTGGAAAAGCTGGGAGGGTCTCAAAAGGTGAACAGTAAAAATTGTGGAATGACTCACTCAGGGCAGTAATGGTATACTACATCAAATGCCCACTTGGAAAGAAAAAAAAGGAGGAACACTTTATCCATAGCGGGGAGATTTTGCAATCACAAACATTTCTCCAACCTGCTCGGGCAGCTGCCATTTTCTTGTTGCGCATTTTGTTCTCCAAAGCTTGCTACACAATACAAAAAGGAGAGAAGGGCGTGAGATTTCCCGGTGTTTCCTACTACTTGACATTAATAAATATGATATTTTTATAAAATAAATTGTATCCTACCTGTTTCATCTTCTTCTTTAGATCCAGATTTGCTGCCTTCTGGCCCTTGGCAGTAGCATTGAGATAATAGATGGTCAAACTACATTTTAAAAAATAATAAAATATATGGTAGTTTTCAGTTCGAGATTCTTTTGAAATTTACATTCACTAAATCATAGAATGTAGATAAAAGACTGAAGTACACAGAAGTAAAAAAAAAAAAAAAATGCACTCGGAACATGGTTAGTAGACCTGGACCTGGGAAGGTGGGACTCAAGGATTCTCTTCCACAGCATCAATCTGTCTACCATACCTCGCTGCCTAATTGTATCTTCTTGGAAATGTATTAACACCAGTTTAAACTATAATTAAAAGTAACATTTCAAATTGATGCCAAGGGCATCCAAGAGAATGGAAAATCTACGGAAGCTTAGGGAATGTGTGGAATAGAAAAGAAATTGACTTTCTGCCTTAAATTCCCTCCTTTGGCTTTCACAACAAAGAATATAATCCTCATAAGTCATAGTCAATTAACATAGATATTTTTTTCCATAGGATGCATTGTTTGCATTTCTCCCTTCTTTGAAACGAAAATGTTTTATAAAGGAATATCCTTGGCTTTTAACTGACATTTACATTTCTAGAAAGAGCAAATTCCAGCCAAACATTTGTGTAAAAATAAATATGTTCATCTTCACTTAAAGCAAAATAAACAAACAAAATGCATTAAAAAAAAGGTAACTGGCATTGCTCTGTGTTGCAAATAACTGGATACTAAACACATTTCCTCTACTCCCCAACCATGCCAGATTATACCCTTTATGAGCCATCTGGTGCTAGCAACACAATTATTGATATTGTTTAGCTGGGTTTGTTTATCTTTTATATGAGTGATGGGAATTTGAATGAAATTACATACACGAAAGCATTTGGCATATACTATTTGATATGAAGTAGGTGCTCAATAAATGTGTGTGTGTGTGTGTGTGTGTGTGTGTGTGATAAAGATTTTTTTAGAAAAGTGCCTGGATTTGGAGGGTGAACGCAAAAGACCTCACAAGTCATTTGCAGTTCTGGAATTCTCTCTTTATTTGCCACTTTTTCTGTCTTGTGATGCACCTTAAATAAATACTCTTCATAAATCATTTTCTGGTCTCCAAAAGGAATGAACCTGGCTGCAGAGAACCTGAATTCTACTCAGTTATCCCAAAATCACCCAAGCTGATTTAGTAGGAGCCACTGGGGAAATTCAAAATGTTCGTAACATGTAACATTCTCTAATTAAAGGTAATAAAGAGCCAGGCCAATTGTGTGAGCCCCATAAACTAGAAGATGACATCTCAGGATTTGAAAAATCAAATCAGCAATAAACTGAAATTGGGTTTTAAATCAGAACCTCGGAACTACAATCAACCTTGCAGGACATCTATTTGACCTTGTATCCTGCCAACTTTCTTCTGCACAGTCTGTAAGAGGGGTTGGCAAACCATAATCTCCAGGGTAAAACGGACGCCCAGCCTGTTTTGCATGGCCCATGAACTAAGACGGCTTTTACATTTTTAAATGGTTAGGTAAGTGCTTACAGAATATCCTCAATGTTTCCTTTTGACCCATACAACCTAACATCTCTACTATTTTGCCCTTTTAGAAAAAATGTGCTGACCCTGAGTGTAGACCATCCCTGACAAGTGGCTTCTAGCCTTTCTGTCTATTCCCACTCATTCCAAACTCACTGTTTGGTGCTTCAAATGATTAGGGGAAATAATAGATGGGAAATAAGACAAGAGCTTGCATTGACTTATCAGCCACTTGATTTGGGGCATATCTTCCATGTGATAGCAATAATATGATTAATGAGGCCAACCTTTTAAGATTATCGTGGAAACACAATGATTAATATATGGGTAGTGCCTGGAACAGAGGCCATACTCGTTCCTCTTCCACACTCTTGGGACAACTTAGTCAACCTCCAACCACTGGCATCAGAACAATGTTGCTCCTCAGTTTAGAAATAAATCTGTCTCTTACTAAGGTAAGACTATACTCATAAAATCTGACATGAACTTTGATCAGTTTTTTTTTTTTTAATACAAGATCTCATTTATACCACTAAGGGGCTTTGACTTTTAAAAACCACTTAATAACTTAACATCGTCCCACAAGCCACTGTATTGCGAAAACTTGGAAAATAAAAATCACTTCAAGGGCCATCTGGTGAAACAGGTGGCTTCCAGCAGGTCATTTTCTTTCTTTTTTTTTTTTTTTCTTTTTTTTTTTTTTTCTTTTTTTTTTTTTAATGTTTATTTATTTTTGAGAGAAAGAGACAGAGAGAGAGAGAGTGCGAGCAGAGGAGGGTCAGAGAAAGAGGGAGACACAAAATCCGAAGCAGGTTCCAAGCTCTTGAGCAGTTAGCACAGAGCTTGATATGGGGCTTGAGCCCACGAATGCGAGATCATGACCTGAGCCGAAGTCGGATGCTTAACCGACTGAGCCACCCAGGTGCCCCCAACCAGATCATTTTCTAACATAGCTGCACCAGAGATTCACCATCAGATTCTGAATGCCACCAAATGATCAAGGTTCTCTAATATACAAAAGTAATCTGTTTTACTGTTTAATTATTCCCATGGGCTCTCCTTCAAAAAAGGTGTCATAGTATAAAGCGGGAGGTAAAGGTTGGATTTACTGTCAGAGTCTTACTATTACCATTTTGCTATAGTCCTACCAGGGGAAAATCATCTTGTCCCTCTAAATTGGTACCTTAATAAAATTGAAGATGAAACCTGTCTTCTCTGACATGACTCATGACCATGATCATCACAAAGTAGATGGTAACAACTTGGCCCAGAACCCACCTCATTTATTTCAAATCATTGGGATTTCTCTCCCTGAGCTTTCTTAGTTTTACCTTTTAAGAAACAAATCCTGTGCATCAGCTTTATTTCTAAAGTGTTTCTGAGGGTGGTTTCATACTTGCCCTCCTTGACTGCGAGCAGTGACAGTACCAGACTTTCTATTTAGGAGGGCCTCAGGGGTTGAAAGGAAGGACCAGGGTGCTTTTCCTAGCTCTTCAATAGCAAATATATTTTTTTCCTTAGAATGTAAGTTTATCTCTGTGCTGGTCAAGAGTCAGAAGCCAATGAAAGTTACAAGGGAACAAAACCCCCCTCCCAAATTCTCCTTTGGATATCACCTCTGACTTTTGAAGGGACAGACTAAGCGACCTTTCCAAGACCCTTCTGGGCCTCTGATTTTATTATCATGGACCCACACTTACTGATAGCCTTTGAGGAACAAGGACATGATGGTTTTTAAGACCCCTTAAACCTTTAGCCCTAAAATGCAGCCTATAGGGTCCCCAAAGGGAATATTAACTTAGAGACTCATCATTTCTGTGTGTTCACAGCCATCTGCTTTATGGGACAAGAGCTGGGGGCCAGGAGATCGGGGGAGCTCAATGTGCTGATTAGATTTAGCATTTAGCATTTATGTTTCCCTTGCTTTAGCTGTTTACTGATAATTATTTTGGTTACTTGGGAACAAATCTTATAATCCTAGGCAGGCAAAGACAGATGCAGATGGCTGGGAATTACATTCAATAGGATCAGAATATGGCTCATTAATTTCAGACTCTCACCACCATGTAATCAACACTGAATTTGCTGAGGTTACAGCACAACCCTTAGAGAGCATGAGAAAGCTAAGAAAGCTGGAAATTAAAAGGAGCCAGGAAAGACATTACAGAGTCTCTTCCTATGAGAGGGGAAGCACATACGCCATAACCAAAACGACAGCGATAACCAGTCCAGGGTTAGAGAGCTGTCTCAAGATCTTTGCCATCCAGCTTGGGAAATCATGCTCCAGTGTTTCTCCAATGACTTCGAACATCCTATTTTTGCCACTGAAAAACAAAAAGGGGGGAGAGGGTGGAGGAGAGAAGTTCATTTATAACATATGTAAAAGCCATGGTTACAGCAAGAAAACTAGACGACTTTCTCAAACACCACCTAAGTAGTCTTTCAGATTGGGAACCTAATGTTTAGCTACAACTCCTGGCACTTCGACCTGTTATTATCAACATATGGGTAAGACATGAGAACTGGTATCCCAACGTAAACACGCAGTCGAGCAGTTAGGAAATTAACCACAGCATTAGGAGAAGTCTGGTTTTGTTTTGTTTTTTTCTTAAGCTGTATCCCTAAGATTTTGATTGAAATATATTTTATAAATAACTCGCAAGTCTACCCCTTAGCCAGCTGTCCTTGTTGGAGAACATTCCCTTTGGGCTGCATAAAGAGGGCACTCAATAGTTGAATTAGCCTTGGAAATAAACATACAGAATAGCTTAACAGAATCAAGTCCACAAATAACCCAGTATCTCTCCCCATGCAAGAGCTGCTATCTCATTTTCCACAGAGCTCTTTCATCAGAGTTATTAACAGGTAATCACACTGAAGGGTGAGTCCTTTCTCTCACTGTCTTTCTTGTGGACAGGCCCTAATGACCGCCAGCTCAGTCCTACGGCTAAGAACAGACCACGCGAAGAGAAGGAAAGAAGCCTCAAGGGCCAAAGTCCTTAATGGATTTGTTCTCAACCCATTGAGGTAAGAATCAGCCCCTATAAACTAGAAATGAGGGCAGGATGTCTGTCTTATCTTAATATGCAATAGTCAGAATTATTAAGTAATACCCATCATGTCAAGTTATTTTTTCTGTATACGCATATTGATTCTACCATGAAAAGCTATAATTTTCAGAGCAGAGATTAGGTTATTTACCACCAAGTTCTTCATATCATCAGAATAAAGGCTGGTATAACAGTTAATATTTTTGTTTCACTATCATTTATTGATCTTCATACACTCTCAACTACTAAACAAACATGACTCACAAGTTCCAGATGAGATTCTTTTTTTTTTTTTTTTTTGCCTCTGGCCTCACTATAATAAAGTCTTTCAAAACACTGAGAGTAATTCCAGATATGTGGTCAAGGGGTTGCTGGACTGCCGAGGTGTTAAGTTTTGCTTCACAAATTACAGATCTGCACCCGGCAAGACCTGTGATATATTAAGGGGGAATGGAGTTTAGAGATAATTCAAGATTATATTGATTTATTTCTCTAGGGTTTCTTTGTCGCCATCCATTCTACCTGGCCATGCTTTCTTCCCAGCCATAGGGGATACAGCGAGAGCAAGAAGGTAAGCAAAGATGAGAGAAGGCAAGACATTCCGCTCCCCAGCTTCTTGGTCTGAAGCTGATGGACGTGGTTAGAATAGGGGAACTGGAATTTTACCAAATGTTCCCCTCCCATAAAGGTCTTCTCTGCATTCAGTGTGTCCCAAAGTCAAAGTCTTTGGCATCTCTGGGGATTCTCCTCTTTCCAGGTCTGGTGTTCTTACTAGGAATCCAGATCTCTTATGTACAAGCTAAAGAAGCTTCTACTAATCCCTGGTAATCCTTTTATCTGACAGTTAGCCAAAGCGTGCCATGTTTTTTCTGGTCTGCTGTGACTCTACAGTCAAATGAAATGATAATGAACTTAAGCTTCTATGGGTGTGGCCCCACCCACCCTGGCTTAGAATGGTCTATAAGCAGACCTGTCTTCCCAGTGGACTGAAAGCTTCCCAGGACCAGAATCAGTGTCCAATTTACTCCTACATCTCCTCTAATGCTTAGTGTCCAAAAAATAGCCATTATTCATTCATTACTTCAAGTTACTGGCCAACACTCTACTGTGCTTAGACTCACAGACATAAAAATACCTTTTTTTTTAAAAATATTTAAAAAAAAAAATTTTTTTTTCAACATTTATTTATTTTTGGGACAGAGAGAGACAGAGCATGAACGGGGGAGGGTCAGAGAGAGAGGGAGACACAGAATCAGAAACAGGCTCCAGGCTCTGAGCCATCAGCCCAGAGCCCGACGCGGGGCTCGAACTCACGGACCACGAGATCGTGACCTGGCTGAAGTCGGACGCTTAACCGACTGCGCCACCCAGGCGCCCCTAAAAATATTTTTTAAAAGTTCATTTATTTTGAGAGAGATAGAAAGTGAGTGGGGGAGGGGACAGAGAGAGAGAGAGACAGAGAGAGAGAGAAAGAGAGAGAGAAAACCCCAAGCAAGCTCTGCACTGTTAGTGCAGAGTGGGGCTCAAACTCACGAACCATGAGATCATGACATGAGCTGAATTTGGACACTTAACTGACTGAGCCACCCAGGTGCCCCCAGACATGAAAATATTCTATCCCCAACTTCTGAAAGTCAGCCACACTATTAAAAAAATAAACACATAAGGTATAATGGCAAATAAATAACACAACGGCAGTGTCGCAATTTAAAACAAAAAAAAAAATAAATATAAAAGTGTCACAATATAATATAAATCTGCACTTATTGTTTGATCTCAGTTATTTTAAAAAACTGCATAAAAAGAAAACCAGAATACAAAATTCCAAAATGTTGAAATGTGGAGGGTTGTTATTTCAGGTCTTCGGAGCCTTTAAAAAGTGTTTATTTTCAAGGAGAAACATTTTTATAATTTCCAGGTTTTCTGGGAGAAACACATAATAAGGCCTTTGCAGTGAGATGAAAATAGATAAAAATATAATTACCATAATGCTAGCAGGGAGGTATGTGAGAACCCAGAGAATTATAAATTGTTCAGAATTATTAGCGAGAGGTTGGGGGAGAAGCATCGTGTCAGCAAATGTGGTGGGAGAAATTAGAATTTTCTTCATCTGGGTACAAAATAAATGGTTTTAAAATTGTTGAACTGTTTAAGGTGAATCCACTTAATAGCCTATTGGAATAATTTTCTGACAAATTCACCCTCCTAAATCAGGTCAAGCAAGAATACCTCATCAAATTCCTTACAGAATTCCTTTTTTTTTTTTTAAGTTTTATGAGAGAGAGAGAGAGAGAGAGAGAGAGAGAGGGCAAGAGCAGGGAGAGGTGGAGAAAGAGAGAATCTTAAACCAGATGCAGATGACCAATCAGGAGTAGGACGCTCAACGGACTGAGCCATCCACGCGCCCCACAGAATGGGTCTTCTAAGGTATTGTAGCCACTTTACCTGCAAAAATACCTGTCCCTGGGAGTGATTAACCATCACTGTGCTATTGGGTGGGTGTGGCCATCCATTAACCTACCGCAAATGCAAGTTCGCTGCCCACCCAGGTGCCGAGTAGAGTCAGACACTCTTCCGGAGGCAGGCTGACAAAACCATCCCAAACTCAGGATCCTTGAGAATGCCAAGCCATGAAGATCCTAATTCACGCTTTCTCACCTCATTTTTAGGGCAGAGCAACCCTTTCAAACTTCTAAATCCAAACAAATAAATGAAGTATACATTCTTTTGCTCCAAAATGAGTAAACTGACAGGAGAAATAGACTAGTTAAATAAGATAGAGACACCCCTTTCCTGACATGCTACTGAAAATATTTAAATTTTCTTGATCTCAAAATAGTGATATATGTGCGGTAATTTTGCCTAAGTCTGCCAATCAGGGAACACTTGGTTAAAATCAGCTACTATGCCTTAGATACAGGCTCTTTTTTTTTTTTTTTTTTAATTAAAATCATAGCAACTCTATGTGATATAAAGAGAGGCAGAGGAATTAGGCTCAAAAAGCTAAAATTGTGTGGCCATTGTGCCTGTCTAGCTCAATGATATTTTTCACAGGAACGCCCCCTGTGTAACCACCACCCAGCTCCATGTGGACATTGTGGGGTTTCCCTCCCGTTGATACATTTTTCTGAGAAGCATCGACTTCCAGTTAGAAAGTCAAAAGCACATCTAAAACCCATCCCAGATATTTAGTTGTGTGGGTAATTTGCAATTAAGTAAAGTCTTTGAATGGCTTATCTGTTGAACTTTGTACCCAGAGATTCATTAGGGATTTATGAAGACCAAGCTCTTCTTCAAGACTGCAATTTCATATTTAGTCTCCAGATGTCACTATCTGCATTATTTATTTCAGCCCAGGGGGGGGGGGGGGTTGGGGGTTAGGATTTGTCAGCATCAGCTTCCTGAGTATGACAGAACTCCAGTGGTTTTTGCCCTATCAGCTGGCTTAACATTTTCTTTCTTTTGTTTTGTTATGTTTTCCCCCCAGGAAAGCAATAATAATAACTCAGCCTATTATTAGAGTGAAATGCCTCTTTTATACTTAGGTCTGTGGGCAACGAAACTTTTGACTTTAATTTAATAACTTGCGTCTGACAGCACGACGGGGATATTACATGTGGCCATTATTGCCTCACGCTCGTCATTCACGTGGCTTTTCACATTCACATTTCTTTCACTTGAAAAGGAGAAATAACTCAAATGCATGCTGAGCAGTGACTCAACAGGCAGAGATTCTTGCGGTTGCAGAGAGGAACTTGTGGTAGATTCATTTTTAGGGCCCTATTCAGGGAATGAAATCTCAATTCCCCTGATCCCGGCGACTGGCTTTCTTGATAAGTGTCACCGTCAGACCTCTGTCATAGAGAACTGGCGAAAAGGACGTTTCAGCTTGGATCAGAGAGACCTCTTGACTCTTTATTACTGACTTGAGCGATCTGTCCTTGTTCGGGGAGAATATATAGGAGCAAGTGTCACCCTCAATTGTTTTGCCACCAGGTAGCATTTTGGATTGTGAATTGTGTGACCCACTTTATAGTCACAGTTATCGAATGGTGATCCCATTTCCTAGGTAGCTTGTGGAATAATCTATTTTTAATTAATTAATTATTATCTATTTGACGTGACGTAGCACGTCAAAATTCCTTCTGACTTTTGGACACGCTGGCCCGGCACCAAGAAAACTGACACATCCCCACTATCGTAATCTGAACACGCTCTTTGCCATCTCCTTTGAGCTCAGATTTATCATCCATATTTACCCGGGTAGAGCCTGGCGCACTCAAATCCTTTTCCCTTTTATGACTCTCAAGTAAGAAACCAATGCAACTTGCCTAAGAATCTCCATGTTACCTAATGAGCCTGGACGCTCAAAGAATCTCATTTCTACAGGCCAAAATGCCATTGTTTGGAGAAAAAAAACAAAACAAAACCAAAGCTTATAGGAGTGACCATTCCTATCTCCACGCCTGGAAGAAAACGACACCCAGATGGAATTTCAAAGGCAAGAACCTGAAGGGGCCACAATCAAAAGATGGCGGGAGGGATACGATCATGTACAGGACAGGCATGGTGGACAGGAAGAGAATGAGCAATAGCATGCCCAGGTAGAAATTATTCGATCTGGAAGCTTTGAAGACCCTGGCCTCGGGAACGTTGCAGCACATCACGGCCCAGCACTGGAAGTACATGGAAGTGTGGAGTCGAAGGATATTGATGCCTGGGAGGCTGGGGGCGAAGAAGGAGCCCATCCTGGAAAGAAAAAAACATGGCTCTGCTCACTTCAAGTCGTCTCTCCGTAACAAAGTCACACGGCACCTTGCTTATCTCCCGTCATGTTTATTTGCCAAAGGGAGAAAATGTAGCGCCGCTTTCAAGCACACAAACACTTTTCATAAATAAACTTGCCTAGTCAATTTCCGTCTTTGATGCACATTTTACCATCTTTCCCTTTACCACAGGGATTGCATACGTGATTCTCTCACGGCAATTATGCTGTCCGTTAACTATATCTGTTAGCATTAATCAATTTAAACTACACCAGAGAATATGTTACGTATATTTACTTTTCTCTTCTACTTCTAAAATAAACTTGATTTCCCCTACCACTCAAATCATCAATTAATAAATCTAAAAATCTAACCTCTTTCTACTGTTACCCTTAAAACCACTCATTCTATTCAAATAAACTACACATCTGGATTAATTACTTTTCTTGTGGGCTAATTAATTTTTGCTTAATGGAAGAGAAAAAATAAAATGAATTTTTCTTTTGCTGATGTTTTCCCTATTAGCTATGTAGCTACTATGGTGCTTTAGAGCTGATGTATGTATGCCCAGTAATAGACTGTGTTTTGTTGATAATCTATAGGAAGCTTTATGTGTTTGAGATGAAAATGCAACACATCCATTTAATTTAATTTAATTTAATTTAATTTAATTTAATTTAATCTGTTTACTTCCTTACACTTCTGTTTGTCCTGGAAACCCACCACTTTGTATATCTGGCTTTTAAAAACTATTTTTAAATGCCACTTTTAAAAAGGAAGTAGTTAGGTGAGGTCACTTTTACTTGATGGCTTGGTTATTTTCAACAAAATAAATTTCACTTTTCTTTGATGAGAAAATCCATTAGCATCATCAAACAGTATTAATAGCAATGTATTGGTCCAAAACCAAAAAGAGAATACATGTGCACTTATTTTAGAAGTATAACCAGAGTCGCATCTTTTCAACTGTCCCAGCTATGATAAAGCCCTCAGTAGCTCTAGTTAGGGCCAGCAGTTTAGATTTCCTACATATGTAGAGAGGCTGTTTTAACCAATCCAATGTGAATTTGGTATATTATGTTGGAGGGGGGCAAGGGGTGAGTTAGATGAAGAAATTCATTTCTGCTATTTCTATAATTGAAATGATGCAAACCAGCGTTAAGCTATTTCATTTAAAAGTGGAATCTTCCCCAAATCTGGATTTTCTTGTTGATAGGATTTGATACAACAGATCTGAATGACATTTGAACATAACGAGTGGACCAGACACTCTGAAGAAAGATAAACTATTTTTTTTTAATGGTACGGACTTCAGGCGATGATCTACCCATGCAGGTTCATCAATCGTAACTCATGTGCCACTGCGGTGTGGGATGTCAATAGTGGGTGCGCCTGTGGGGGCTTGGGGGCGTATGGGAACGCTCTGTACTTTGCACTCAGTTTTTCTATGAACCCAAAACTTCTCTAACATATAAATTTTACGAATTAAAAAAAGTAAGAAGATAGACTTTGCAACAACACGGGGTATCTTTGTTACAGGATAGCCAGAGAGAACCCGGAGCCTCAAAAATGTGAGCGAGTGAGTGACAGTCTCAGGTAAGGGGCAACAATTACATAGCAGTGCACTGTATTCTCAAATGCCAATATTAGTCATGTTAGATGCTTGTGAATGATTATGTGTGTTCCCTTCTAAAGCTGGGCTTGGCCATACGATTTGTTTTGCCCAAGGAAATGGAAATCAAAATGAGGTGTCTCACTACTGGATAGAAACGTTGAAAGCCCTGTGTGGATTTTTTTCTCATCTCTCTGCTACCCTATCCAGTGTTGCTCCAGATGGACTCAATTTGGCCGGTCTAGGACTCTAGAGTGAGAGTAACTCACAAGCGCAGATCCCTCTACCAACCCACATTGAACATGCAGAGTACATAAGAAGAAAACTTTTCCCTTTGTAAACCACTAAGCTTTGGGGGGGAGGGGGTGGTGTTTAGCTGCTATACAACCTAGTTTATCCTCAGACACAATTCTGTATATAATTTAATACCTAGACTTACCTAAAGCCACACACATTTGTACATATATATATATATGCATCATTCGTCTGTATACGTATATATGCACACACCTAGGTACGTGCACCTATAAACCTCAGATTTTCAAAATAAATATCAAATGGGCACTCTGAACAAACAGGTTCGAGAACCATAACCTAGAAAAACAGATCCTGGCACAGTGATAGCTGAACCCTAATGCTCAAACTGTCTTTGCCGGTGACTCACTAATCAGCTCGGCTCACTAAGTCCCTTACCCACACTTGATCCTGTCATCTGTCAGTTCAAGATCCTTGTAATACCTTAGCCTTATAAAGTGCTTTTCTTCCAAGAAGATCAAAGCGAATGAAAGCTTCTTTCATTGAGCTCTCCTTATTACTCCAGTGACATGGTACATGTCAGGTAAATTATTCACATCTGATCAACCAAGAAAATGAGGTAGCAGACAGGGACAAAGGTAGAAGAGGTACACAAAGAGACAGTGTTGGAGCAATGTCCACACCCATCTTCTGTTTCACTGTTTTCTGCTGCCCCTACACCCTGTTCTGATAGAGATATGACGTGTGTTTGTCGTTTTATTTTTATTTTTATTTTATTTTTTTCAACGTTTATTTATTTTTGGGACAGAGAGAGACAGAGCATGAACGGGGGAGGGGCAGAGAGAGAGGGAGACACAGAATCGGAAACAGGCTCCAGGCTCTGAGCCATCAGCTCAGAGCCCGACGCGGGGCTCGAACTCACGGACCGCGAGATCGTGACCTGGCTGAAGTCGGACGCTTAACCGACTGCGCCACCCAGGCGCCCCTGTTTGTCGTTTTAAAATACGATGACGAAACCCTGTGCTATCCATTTTAAAATGAAGTGCGTGATATGAAAGTGTACTGATCATGTCAGCCAATTACATGCCAAAATGGATTTTACCTTTAAAGTTGCACTTTAATAACATCCCCTAATTAGAAATCCCTAAAGCTGTACCTGAATGTCTCCAGTCACGAACCAACGGATGTGAGTGCAAACGTCCCACAGTCTTTTGTTTCTGTGTGACCAAGCTCCAGTATCAGTTCCTTGTGCCTCGTAAGACAGTAGCTTACCATGTGTGAGCCCCCTTGTGCGGGGGAGCCTACCACACTTGGAATACACACTCCTCACACCTTGCCCACCAACCACATCCTCCCTCCTTTACCAACTTTGTGGGAGTTAGGAAAAAGACCATCTGTCTTTGCAAAGGGTTGACCTGAAAGTAAGCAATAGTTCTTTTGCTTCTGTAACTCCGGGGTGTAATTATCTCTGTACGCTCAAAAAAACACCATCACATTCTAATGTCCTCTTCAGACCAACAAGAAGCAAGGCTTGACCACTATCTAAAGGAGGAATACACAGAAAGGGATAGTGGAGAGATTTTGGTAATGGGTCTGCCCATGAGAGAATGGGGGAAGGGTTTTGGATATTTAAGAATTTCAACATGAACCATGGTGGACTAAATAGTTGCAAAATTACAAGCGAAATGAATCAGGACAGCCATTTCAACGGCTTTTCTGATCATGAAAATGAATTTCTAAGCCAGTCTGTTGTCTTTGCTATGAAAGAAGAAGAAACAGACATGTAGCATGTGTCTGCACAAATGGCATCCACCAGGCCTGAGGGATTTGTGGCACTCTGTGTAGAAGCCAGGGAGTTTTAAAACTGATACAAGGTGATGGTTCTCATTGTTCCAGTAGTGAAGTTAGCCATTTTCTGCTGTGACAGCAGAATCCCCTCCAGAAAATGAAAGATCCAGAACTGCTAGAAGCTTTTCCCTTTACTCTCTCTGTTGGTGGTCATATGTTGGACCAACTTGACTTTCCTCCTTGCTTAGAGAATGAAAGATGCATTTCACTCTTTAATGACTCTCTGGGCACATGAGCCATAACTTGCAAAATTTAGAAAGCGAGAGGGCAGGAATTAGATTTTTAAATGTACCTGATAATGGAAAAGATCATCTTTTTATAGCCTTTTCTTCATATGTATTGACCTAGTGAGGCACAGGAATTGGACAGACTCCAGGGCAGGATGATGGGGTCCTTGATTATGGTCTTTATATCACTAAAGCAAGATAATTTTAACATTTGCAGAGAGGTGCAGTCTTGCGAAGGTTTAACAGCTCAATGCAGCCATGGTTGAAGGATTTAAGTGCTATATAAAGCTTGTGCAAAATTTGAGCCAAGTTACTAGGACTAGTACATAGGACGATGGTGTGGTCAGTGGCACGGTGTTATATTAAACAAGTGTCAGTAAGATAAAGATGCTCAATTGTAGCTTGTGGGTTGGGTGTTCTTAGTTAAAAGTGACAGATTTCCAAGACACATGGTCCCTAGATGAATCGCATGCCATGAACCAATTTTTAAACTCAAAAACAGTTTCTACTATATCGGCTCATCTTAACCTGTCAAGGTTTACAGTGAGAATGCTTTCATTTAATAAAAGATATGACAATCCTTTGTACATCAAAAGACATAATTCTGATGTGTAAATGGCCTGTGAAACAAGTTACGAAACAGTGATCGTATTTTTAGCTTGAACTTCCTAAAACGTAAGTTACATCTCCAGTAGTCCAGTTACCTAAAACTACTGGATTTGGTAAGATATTTTTTTCAAAAGCAACAACAAGTTGTATTCTAAACATACTCGATAATGACAGAATAAAATCAGTTTTTCAGAAGGGCCTGACATTAATTTATTTCATACTTAACATGTGGCTATGGGACCATTAATGTTTCACCAGTAGACCCTAGTGTCACAGGATATAAAAGTATAAAAAAGCTTTCAAAGAAGCTACAAAGCGGAAATACACTCCCAGTATTTGATAAAGGAACGCTCTGCAAAACAGGCAGATGTCTTTGAGGACGAAGAGTTAAGATATAAATAGAAATATAAATAAATAGAAATATAATATAAATGTAATATAAATATAATATAAATATAAATGCAAATATAAGTATAATATAAATGTAAATGTAAGTATAATACAAATATAAATATGAATATAAATACAAATATAAATGTAATTATAATACAAATATGAATATAAATACAAATATAAATATAATATTAATATAAGCTAAACATAATATAATATAAATATAAATATAATATAAATATAAATACAAATATAAACAAGATTTTCCTATCCACTTTGCAAAGGCAACAGTTGAGTTAGACCCAGACTGGGGACCTCTCTGACACCAGGCTACAATGCATTATGCAATAATGTTCTTTGCGGCTTTTCTGTAAGTTGTAAACAGTCCAATAGCAGACCTACCAGATCATGCCTTGGTTGAAGATCAGAGCGAGGACATTGCCGCTGATGTCAAATTCAGTGTATGAAGGCTACAGAAGACACAGACATTTGCTGGATTAACATATCAAATGGTGCAAACTGAAAAACCCGAGTGGTACATGTTTCTGCATAGGTATGCTTCCATGCAGCAATAATCACGGAATAATCAATCTAATAAACGAGTAGTGCTAAATAAAATAATGCAGCACCCTTTTTAACAAAGTAAGGCTCATTTTCTAAAGCAGTCATTCAAAATGTTGTGAAAGTGTGGACCACTGGGCTCTCATGCACGGCCCACTGTAAAAATTGGAGCAACCTTCTGGGAAAAGTTTGACAATGTGTATTAAAAACTTAAGAAAATCTCAGTCTCTTTGGCCCTGTGAGTCTACCTCTGGGAACGTGAGTTAACAAATCGAGCTTAAATGCTGACAAAGGGTAACAAGCAGAGATGACACCATCTAAATATCCAATAATGACTCTCTGGGCACATGAGCCAGAACTTGGAAAATTTAGAAAGCGAGAGGGCAGGAATTAAATTTTTAAACATACCTCATAATGGAAAAGATAACCTTTTTATAGCCTTTTCTTCATATGTATTGGTTAAGTAAATACAGTATATCTATACTGTGATATACAGTGCACATAATCAAGGTCACCGTTTGAAGAATGCTTACTTACGCAAAGGAAAACTAGGATTTGATGTTAAGCAACGAATATATAAAATTATACATTCATTATTTTTATCAACTGAATATGAAATTATGCATAAGGAAAAGACTTGAAAATGCCCAACAAATTACCAGGTGTTATAGGTGGGGGGTGTATCATGACTTTCATTTTCTTCCTTAAGTTTGCATACTTTAAAACACCGTAAAACCTTGGTTTGTGAGCATAATTTGTTCTGGAAACGTGCTTGTAATCCAAAGGACTCATATATCAAAGCGAGTTTCAAGAACCATTGGCTCACTTGTGATCATGTGACATTCAGCGTCACTTACTACTTGCATTGCAAGGCATCCTTGACTATCAAGTAAAGATTTATTAGAAATGCTTGCTCGTCTTGTGGGACACTTGCAGAATAAGTTACTCGCAATCCAATGTTTCACTGTATTTTTCAAAAAAATGTGGATTTCCTTTACAATAAAATGAATATAGAGAGAGGCAATTAAAGTTTAAGAAGTTGTTCAACTCAATATCCAGTGTTTGTCTCCTAGATGCCACCCTGCTTAGGGTACAGCATCAGGCTGTTTTTTTTTTGTGCAGAAGGCCCACCAATAGGAACTGAGGTGGGCATCTGTCCCAGGGTGGCCTGTCGAAAGGCTTTCTGGTAACACATCAAGCATCCTAGAAGGAAAGCGTCTACCAATGGGAGTAATGCTAATTAGCAACAGCAATGAAACTGGCTCCTACTTGAGCTGGGCTAGAGAACAATCAGTCAGGAAACTGACTAACCAGTGACAAGAGAAAGAAAAGCGAAATTGTGAACTGAGAGCACCAAGAAGACCATGAAAGAGAGACCAAACGGGAAGCAGGTCCTTAATCCTGTCCCAGATCCCGGCATCTGCGGAGGTGGCTTCAGACCCCCTGTATCTTCATCAAAACTCCCTGCCCACACACAGCCCACACACACGCATGCTCACGCCCACACACATGCACACGCAAGCGTCATTCTTCTTTTCAAACCCAAGAACACCCCCTAAAAATATTTGTAAGAAGATGGGAGAGTTGTCTGGTTTGGAACCCCAACAGAACGATCACAGCTTTTGAATGCCTTGCCTCGAGAGTTCTTGAATCCAGGCCCCAATTTCATCAGGAGCGCTTTGCTCTGGACCACCTTTCCCTTTGCCTGAAGCCTTGTGAGCTCCCAGAACACATTTGACAAATGCTCAGCTGGGTGGCCTGTGCCATCTGTGGCCTTGGAACGGCTCTTCCCCATGTCAGTTTAAGAAACAAACCTTCATCTTTGACCTCTTTAGAATAGTGCCATGATTTAGCCCACCAAGCTATGTAAAATTTAAAAACTTCAACCCTTTAGAAGTGTATTTTCTTTACTCTCACGAATATATAAGCTTCTTAAAGCCCATTTGAGATATTTTTACAACTAGGTAACTATAAAAACATAAAGGACACATTGGGAGCCTTTGTTCGCATACTGTGTGAGCAGCAGGGTCAGCCGGAGGAATACAACCTTTGATGCACAAATTGACTTGATGCGAAAGATGGGTAGAGGGCATCCCTACTGTACCAAGGGTTTGGGGTCCATACACTTGTCTGAGCATTAGACCTTGCCCTGCCACTTCCTAGCTGCGTGAGCTGGGCCCGTTGCGTATCTCGTCAGGCCTCAGTTTCCTCACAGATAAACTGGTGCGAAAAACTAGGTCAGTGGTTGTCACACTGTGGACCAGAAGCCCAATCTGGACCACTGTCTGTTTTTGTAAACAGATAGTTATTAGAAGACAGCGGCCTTCGTTCGTTTATGTATTGCCTGTGGCTGCCGGACACGAAAACAGGAGAGCTCAACAGTCCCCACCGAAACCATATCGCCTGCTGAAAGCAAAAGTGTTTTCCACGCTCCACGCACAGTACTTGCTAAACAGTGCCCCGATTCTCTACGGACATAAGCCGGGTGCTCTAGCACTTAACTCAGTTCTGACACTGACTGTCCCGAGCTAGTGCAGACCCCACAGGTTAAGGGCGCAGTCCCACAAGAATGCCCCACTGCAGACACCAATCACAAGTTCACATTGTCGTCTATGCCGAGTGACTGGCTCTAAGTCAGAGGATCCTACATCTCCCTCCTCGAGTCTGATAATTTGCTAGAACGGCTCACAGAACTACAGAAAACAGTTGATTTGCTCGGCTACTGTTTATTATTAAATATGGCAGGAATAGACAGATGGAGGAGGTGCACATGCATAGGGCAAGGTATGAGGAAAAGGGCACGAATGTCCTTTCCAAGCACACCACCCTCCCAGCACCTCAACGTGTTCAGCGACCTGCTAGCTCTCTGAACCCCACAGGTCAGGGAGTTTTATGGAGACTTCATCAGTAAGCATGATCTATCATTAACTCACTCTCCAGCCCCTTTCCCCTCCCTGGAGGATGGGGGAGATAGGGCTGAAAGTTTCAAGCTTCTAATCGTGGTTCGGCCTTTCTGTTGACCAGTCCCCATCCTGAAGCTATCTAGGAGCCACCAAGCATTGTCTCATTGGAACAAGCAATGTTCCCGTCACCCAGGTAATCCCAAAGAATTTGGGGGCTCTGTATCAGGAACCAGCGTCAAAGACCAAATATTGGAACAAAAGATGATCCTAGCACCTGTACCGCTTAGGAAATTACAAAGGTTTTAGGAGCTCTGCCCGGGAGCTGGAGCTGGAGACCAAAATATATATTTCTTATTTTATCACAATATCACACCTGCAGAAGTGAGAACACTTACCATCAAGCCCTTTACTTTACAGGGAAAGTCTGCCAACTTCTGAACTAGATCATTTCTAAGATCCTTTTCTAATCTAAAATCTGTAATGGGTTGAAAAATTAGATGCAGTTATTAAAGAATTGCTTCTCTGTAAACATCTTAGAAATGCACTTGAATACTATATGAGTTCAACTCAGAAAATCTCACTCCAAAAAAAAAAAACCAAAAACAAAAGTAAGGAGGCAAACACACATGTGCGTGCACACACACACACACACACACACACACTCATACGCTATAAAATTCAATGCTCATTCTTTTAGAGATGGATTTAATGAAAACCTGAGATGATATTGTATTTTAAAGTCTTAAAAGCAATACTTTAATAACACAAGCATAAATCAGTTTGCAATACGTTTGCTTAATCGCCTCTAAAACATAAATAGCTTGAAGGTAAATGATGCTTGGGAAAAAATAGGTTTTCCTGAAAACTGAGAAATGAACTGATTCAAATGGGATGCATATAACAAAATCACTAAGGGCTGCTCATCCCTGATAAGACTTTTAGGGGCCAGCAAAAGCAGATCCCATTTGGATTTAGGCTGAGGTCTGTAACAGTCAAGGGATTGGAAATTATCTTGTTTTATTTCTGGACCTTTGTGGCGGGCGGGAGTCAGTCATCTGCCCACAACGAAGACAGATGGTTGTCACTGGACTGAAGAGCCATGAAAACTCATCCTCTGTCTGCAAGCTTAGTTATTTGGGACAGATCATTAACCTATGGATATTGTGGAATATCTCAGAGAGAATTCTGTCATTGCAATGTCCTGTCTGACATACAAATCTCACTTGCCCACAGCTAAAATCACTCTGGGTCAATGGTTCTCAAGACTATTCTGGTCCCCAGACCAGAAGCAGCAGTATTACCTGGGAGTTTGTTAGAAAAGTAAATTTTGGGAGCGCCTGCGTGGTTCAGTCAGTTAAGCGTCAAACTTCGGCTCAGGTCATGATCTCACGGTTTGTGGGTTCGAGTCTCGTGTTGGGCTTTATGCTGACAGCTCAGAGCCTGAAGCCTGTTTCAGGCTCCCTCTCTCTGCCCCTCCCCCACTTGCGTGAGTGCGCTCTCAATAAATAAATAAATAAATAAATAAATAAATAAATAAATTTTAAAAAAGAAAATGAAAAGTAAATTCTCCGGGACCTGTCCCAGATCAGAAATGCTGTGTTTTCACCTGCCTTCGGGGGATTCTGGTGTCTCCTCAAATATAAGAACCACTGATGTAGGACAAATCCTAGCCTCATCTACTAGGGTGACTCAGAAAACTCGGGGCTTTGTACTTCAACCCTCATTGTCTGCAGAAATACTGTCCAATGTTCAAGTGGAACTTCACATCCAGAATGTACTGTCCCTTTTCCCATGTTGTCAACCCTTCATGGGATACTCAAGACTTCTTACTGACTCCTTAGCATGGCATCTTCCTGGACTGTTAAATAGTACCTCATTCCCAGCCGGGGAACATCAGTTTATTTCTAATCGGAGCCTGACGCAGAGCTCAACATAGGACTTGATCTCACAACAGTGAAATCGTGACCTGAGCTGAAATCAAGAGTTAGATGCTTAACCAACTGAGCCACCCAGATGCCCCTCTTTCTAATTGTACATCACAGGCTTTCTTGTTAACTCCATTCTATTGCAGGTGACCTGTCTAATCTTGGGAGTGCTTTGAGTTACCCATGTCATAGATTGGCTCATGAATTTATCGTGACTTGACAGAGTCCTTGAAATTTCTAGGGTTAAGCGTTACAGTGAAAATTTAACATGACAGAAATCTGGTTGATGGCTTTGAAGCTGATTCAACATGAGTTTGAGTCCTAGTTCCACCAATGTTTAGGGATATGTCTTTGAGCAAATTATTAAACATCCTCTAAGGCTTATTTATTGTAAAGTTGGGGAAAAAAGGGGCTACCTCATAGCATTGCTGGTATGAATACATGCAATAATATGTCTAAAGTATTTTCTAGAAGTTCTGACATATAATAAGAACTACATAAGATATACTATACTATGGAGTCCACTTTTATGATCTGTCAAACATATGCCTCTCGTTTATTAATAATCTTGAACCCCTTCATCAGATCTCAGGGAAACCTCTTATATTTTCCATTTATGTAAATTTAACAAGGACCACCTCAAAAATGTAACTTGAAACAAGATGCTGAGGTTTCATTTGATTGACCATGTTCTAATACCACGCTGTGTATTCAGTTCTATTTCTTCTTGCATACCTGTTACCTTTTTTATTGATGAATAGCAAAGGTAATGTCAACACAAGCTAAACTGAAAGTAAAGGGATTCTGTGTTGAACTGTTGCAGGAAACCCAAAGAGTTTACATGAGGCTTTAGGGCAGTTGTGCCGAACCTGGGGGGGCTAAAATCCCTCCTGGGAGAAACCATTCCACGTCCTATGAGTCAGTGAACACTTCGGAAACATTGAAAATCGTCTGCTCTGTTTGGAGAAGCCTTGGAAAACATTAACTTACATTACATGCTCTAACAGCCTACCATTAGCCAGTCATTTTCGCAGCTCAGCTCATCTTTATAGGTTTGTTGTGATAATACTTCGGCCATAAATTTGTAACTGGAGAACCATATGGGGTCGCTTTTCATTCAAGTTACTCTGATACGACCAGTATATACCATTCAGCATATTTAACATAATGGCTGTGTCCTGCCCTCGTTTATTCCCTGGCGGCCACACAAGCCCAGGCAACTCACTTCGATTCATAAGCTCTCAATTTTCAGGTGTGAAATAAAGGATGTATGACTGATTGTGTCAACGTTCCACCAGACATTAACATTCTGTGGCTCTCTGGAGCTGAGGCTGGAGTCCGCAGAGTTTAGTCGTTACAGAAGCTGTTGTAATAAAAGTGACCGAAGGTTTGTGCTGAGAATGGAGCCTGTTTAAGATTCTCTTTCTCTCCCTCTGCCCCTCTCCCCAGCTCGGATGCTGTCTCTCTCGCTCTCTCTCAAATTAAAAAAACAAAAAAAAAACAAAAAAAAAACGATAATAATTTTTTTTTAAATAGAATAAATAAAAGTGAATGAATTTTTTAAATTCTACATTCTCTAGGACTGGGCAATTCAACGTAGAGAAATTTCTCTTAAGGAAACAATCTGTGCCTACCATTATAATTTATCTGTGAGCATATTTATCTACATGCCTATAAATAAACGTAACCATAATATTTATTACCATAAGTAAAAATTAGATAAAGTTTAACTGACACCCAATAAAAATTTAATCAATGCTGGGCCCTGTCTTACGTTGGTCCCTCCACTGAGAACCGTTGCTTCCACTGGACCTTTGAAATTCTGAGGCTTTCTCAAGACCGGCTCAAGGCCCTCTTCCTACAACACGCCTTTGCATTTCTGATCTCTCTCTGTCCCTCTTCCTCCCTCTCTTTCTGTTTCTCTCTTTCCTTTCCTCCCTCTCTCCCTTTCTCCCTCCCTCCATCCACCCCCCAAAGTCATGCAACCATTGGTTTCTTCTGTGGCATTTATATTTTCTGCTCTGTACTAATAACAAGAACTTGCGGGATCAAAGGGCAGTAAAGAGTGTGCGGGCCGGGGGATGCAAATTCCATCTGCCGCCAGGCAGTGGCTTCTCACTGCAGCCAATTTCTGCCGTGTGGGGATGTGGATCTAATGTTGCCAGCCCTCCCAATATGTCACGAAAAGCAAGAAATCCATATTTTTTTTAAATATAAAACTTCCAGTTGTAAAATATGAGCTCATTAAAAAATAAATAAATAAAAACCAAACCAAACCAACAAACAAAAACACTCTGTAGACAAGAGAAAAATACATATATCGGAAAGCTGAATCGAGGCATCTAGCCCAAGTGTGCAACCTCTCCTTAGGCTTACATCTTCTACATCTCTGTACCCCTATCACCCAGCACAGAGGTTTGCTCATACCGATTTGCACCTGGTAAGCACTCGACCGTGTACCCTCTCTACGTGATGGGCCAATGATAGTAGGATCCACATCGAAGATCCACCAGCCACCCTTTACTGTTTAAAACTTGTTTTGATATTGGGCTTCTTTCTAAAGAGCCTTCCAAAAGTAACATGGGAACAAAGTCTCTGTGACCTAAGACAGGAACTCGTCTTTTTTCCTGTACTTTGTACTAACCCAAGAGCACCGTCAGCACTCAATAAATAATAAATTACAGTCATTTAATTACAGCTTTTATGCATCCAGGTCATGTTTTATTGACTTCATATTTGAAGCAAAATTTTCTAGCACTTAAGAAGAAAGCAGTGAGGGATAAAAGGCAAGCATAAGCCAAGCAATGGCCTAAGAAAAGAATGGCAATTTTTACGTCGGCCTCAGAAGAGCTGAATCAGACAGGGAAAATAGAAATGAAACCAAGCCAGCTGAATACCTCATAGCAGGGAATGGGAAAACAATACAACGGCATCCTGGATCCATAGCATTACCTCACTGGAGTTCACCAAAGAGCATTACCTAACCACTTCTGGCCCGTCCCAGAGGCACTTTCAGTGAGGGTGGCAGAGATGACCTAATCATCAAAGGTACAATCTCAAAGTCAGAGAGCCACGCTGAGGATCCAGGCTGGTGTCTTGGAAACCGTTCTGAGTATAGGATTTTTCCGGAGACTAGAGGGCATGGGACTGAGGAGAGGGCAGCAGAAAAGGAGACCCCTCCTCCAGCAAGGGGAGAAACAGCATTGGCTCCGCCATACGAAGCCAGAACGGACCCCACGGGCACGTCCCTGGAAGCAGGCAGAATTCTGTCAATTGGTGGCCTTGCCTTGATGGTGTTAGAAAGCAGAGGTTCGACACGGAAGCAGACGGTCAACATATAACGCCTGCCATGTGACAAGCATAGTTCTAAGCCGAGAGGTCAAAGCTTCTGTTTTTACAGGGCTTTCATTCAAACTGTGAGAGATAGGTTATAAGGTTGTTTTTAAAAGGAAATGTCAGATAGTTATACATCCTATGAAGAAAATTAAGCAGGGTGTTGAGACAGAGTGCCTGGTAAGCTCTGTTAGATGGGAAGGTCAGAGAACAGCTCAAAGGAGGTGACATAGTAGCTGAGTCCTTAATGACAAGAAGGCGTCAACCGCGCCAAATTCTAGGAATCTGCACCCTACAGGGAAAAACAGCTAGAGCACATGCAAAGATCATCTTGTGTTTGAGCATAAGAGAGAATTCCAGAGTGTACGGACTTTGTAAAGCAAGAACAAAATTGGTAGAAGACGAGCTCAGAGAGAAATAAGAAACAGATCCCATATGGTATCGAAGGCCTTGGAAAGGGATTTGGAATCCATTTTAAGTACTTATAAGCCATTGGAGGATCTAAAGCAAGTGATCACAGTCAACCCTTCAGGTCATAGTTCCCAAGATGACGGTTACACTTGCAAAAGAGGGACAGCGGTCACCTGACAAGGTGGTAGACCAAGAGTGATGTGTGCCCTGCTGCTGCCCTTGAACTTTGCGGGGGGCACCTGGGGTTTAGCGTAGAAGGTGAGCTGGGGAGGGAGTCAGAGAAACTTGCACTGTTGTTGTGGGGCAGGAAATCATCTTGCCAGAGTTCAGAGCTCAGGTTCACCACTCGCCAAAGCTCTATCAGCACCCTGGGCCTTCCTTGAAACTTCCACATCTCCCTGCTCGTGTCTCTGCTGAGCTCTCATTACCCCGCGAGCTTTATGAAATTAGCACCATATTTGCTGAATTCTTTTATCCCTCAATGCCCTGCACAGTAACTGTCCAGGACTCTGTTTCATAGAAACAAAGGAATTAACAGAATGTGCAGTTGATACACCCATCTTGCCCTGCTTCTAGAAATGTCGGCAAGCTTCAAGGGGAGGGGGCTGCCTATGGGTCCCTGATCGATTGAGTTCACCACATTCACGGAAAGGTTGAGCTCCGCTGCTTTAGCCGTCCCGGGCTAATTTTACCAGAATGTCCGAAATCATGACACTCCTGTCTGAAACCCTTCTGAATCAGAACTGTATTCCCTGGTCTTCATTATTAATGTCTTACAGGTGGCCCCACCTTCTAAAGTCTTTTTCTTGCATTGTGTGTGCAAATGATAATCCACAAAGGAATAATCTGATAAGAGAAAAGTGAATATCATACTTACATATCCATATTCCAAATCCCAGCACCAACAGTAATTGCAAAACCTCACAAAACATGCCCTGAGAAAGTCCCCAACGAGGATTGTGACATAAGTGGTCAGAACATCAGAAACGGTCAGCCGCACAAATTCCTGTTGGGATATTAGCCAGATTAAAACGAGCATTTCTCCTTTCAAATGGCCCTAGTGTCGACATCAGGTTTGTTGTGCTTCTGCATAGTATTAGCTTAGAAACCACAATCAATAGTTAAAAAAAAAAAAAAAAAAAAGGCCTATCTAGCAAGTGAAGACTATTTCACCCTTATTTTCTTAGTCTAAAAATAATTGTCTCAACATTGCAAAGCCACGGTATCGAAAGTCTTCTTACTGGGAAACTTTTATAGGTATGACATAAGAAATAAAACCAGGAATATATTGACCACATGTTAGTTTAAGACTTTAATCTAGCAAACAGCAATATTTATCAAGTTGAAAAGACACGCTGGGAAAAGTACTGGCAGCAAATGTGATACAGGATTAGTCTGTCTAATGTGTTAAAAATGTTTATAAGTTAGGGGCACCTGGGTGGCTGAGTTAAGCATCCAAACTCCCAGTCTCTCGATCTCTGCTCAGGTCATGATCTCACAGTCTGTGGGATGGAACCCCGCATCAGGCTCGGCACTGACAATGAGGAGCCTGCTTGGGATTCTCTCTCTCCCTGCCCCCTGCCCCCGTCGCTTGTCTGCTAGATTTCTCTTTCTCTCAAAATAAATAAACATTTTAAAGATAAGATAAGATAAGATAATTAGTGAGAAAGAATTTTCTCATGGGGCAAAGGACCATTTGAATAGCAGTCATTAGGTGAATTTTCAGCCTCACACGTCAGAGCTATGCTTCCGGAAAATTGTGTACCACCTCCAGGATTCTTGGTATGTCCAAGTACCATACGGAATAGAATTTATCTCCTATTTCTTTTAACTTTAATATCCCTTGTTCTTAAAAGATAACTACTACTCTTTTAAACACCATCTGCCGTAAGTAGTAGTTAACTACAATACGGATGGAACAAAAGCAAAAACTATGATATTAAACACTTTAAAATACGAACTTTAAAACTTAGCGTTAGTTTTCACCACCAGCAATGCCTGTGACAAGGGCCTGGAGGCCAGCAGTATATTTTGGGAAGTGTTGTGAGAGAACAGGAGTGGAGGTTGGGAAGAATGAAATAGAAGGAAGGAGAGCTTTGGCCCAAGAGCATGTTAAAATCACGTGAGTCTTACCCTGGTGGGCACCCACCTAGAAGCCTTGAAAGCCATATAGAATAAGCCTCCGAATTGTCCGTGCCAGAGACAGAAGGGAGACATATTGAACCGGCACCCCCCCCCCCCCGCTAGTCAAGGGTGGCCCCACGTGGAATGATCACCTCACCCTGTGACAGCACGGAAACTTGGAGGGTGATGCAGACGGCTGAGTTGAAATGCTACCAGGAAACCGGGACGTGCAGCTGTTTGGGGCAGCAAGAGCCGGAGTAAAAAGTGGACCAAGAGAGCGTGGGGTTCTTGCACGCTCTGGAAGTTTCTGTATAATCCGACTGCTGTGTAGCTCCCCATATGCTTCTGGTATTGCTTTTCGCCTCTTCACTCCAGCCCCACTGGCTTTCCTTGAGAGCCTCAGTCTCCATACTTCTTCAGACCACAGGGCCTTTGCATGTGGTCCTCACTCCACTCAGTCATTCTCACTTCACTTCTTGACTCAGTTTACACACCAAGTCATACACATCACTACAGCATCCCTGAGTGGGGAGAGTTTCACTCCCCTCGGTGACAAGGGCAAGCCTCTCTGTACAAAGTTCTCAGATTCCTTGCATTTCATCGTCACCCTTGTAAATTCGCAAATTTGGCAAAATTATTCAAGAGCATAGTTTTCACAAGGGCAAGGAACCAGCATGTACCCCTAGTATCCAGCACGATGCCTACTTCTCAGCGGCTGCTCGATAAATACAGAATGAATGATTGGGTGATAGTAAATTCCTGCAGTTATTTCCGGCCACAACTTTTCCCTTCCCTGTTCTGATTCTCCTTTTCATTCCCCAACCAATTTGAGTTCAGGCTCCAATGACTAGTATCAATCAGAGGTAGGCGATGAGGGATATTTTTTTGGCTTGCACTGCCAGCTCAGGAGGGCCTCCTCAGGTAAGAGAAAATTTCAGAGCGGTTTTGAAGTTCCTACAGTTCCTAAACATCCTCACCCAATAACTGAAATCCTACTGTTCCTGAGCAGCGTTCTGTCACCTAAAATACCGGAAGTGCCCGGGTGGCTCAGTCGGGTAAGTATCCAACTCTTGATTTTGGCTCAGGTCATGATCTCACAGTTCGTGGGTTCAGCCCTGCATTGGGCTTTGCGCTGACAGGGTGGAGGCTGCTTGGGATTCTCTCTCTTCCTTTCTCTGCCCCTTCTTTCTCTCTCTCTCTTTCTCTCTCAAAAATAAATAAATAAACATTAAAAAATGTACCAGGAGAAGATCCAAACATTATACCGAGACATAAGAATATTTATTCACCAACCATTAGAAGAAAACAATGCTTGGGGCGCCTGGGCAGCTCAGCCAGTTAAGGGTCTGGCTTCGGTTCGGGTCATGATCTCCCGGTCCGTGAGTTCCGTGAGTTCGAGCCCCGTGTCGGGCTCTGTGCTGACAGCTCAGGGCCTGGAGCCTGCTTCAGATTCTGTGTCTCCCTCTCTCTCTGCCCCACCCCTGCTTGCGATTTGTCTCTCTCTGTCTCTCAAAACTGAATAAACATTAAAAAAAAACCCAAACAATGCTTTATAAGAGAATCCCCAAACAGTGGCTCAGCTCACCTCAGGGGCACGTCCAATCCCAGTTCTAGCGTGTTAGTCAGGATGGGAGCACACTCTCCACACAGAGGCCCCGTTGAGCACCACACCTCACACCTCACGACTTAACCCTCAGTCAGTTAAAATGTCTAGGCAGCTTTGATCAGTAAACCTAAGAGTCATGAGTAGATAACAGGAACACCATAGACAAGGGGCATCACAGAGGACCACAGACTCTAGAACTCTAGACGTCCCATAGTAGGACCTTGGAGAGTATGTGTTGATGTTAATTATGTTCCTAGGGACAATTCAGCACTATGGGTAAGGATGCAAACTCTACCCAGACTATATGGGTTAAACGTGGGCTCCCGTCATTGACGTCGTTTAAGAGCTTGAGCAAATTATTTTACTTTTTTGGGTCCCAGTCTCCTTAACTATAAAATAGAGATAATAGAGATAATATGATTTATCTCAAAGGACAATTTCAAAATCCAAGGAGATAGCGCAGAGCACATCAGAGCCATTCAATAAATGCCAGACCTTGCTGTTGTTACGTTTAGCTGTTGGCTGCTTTCTCCTTCCCCAAAATGCAGACCTCAGTATATAGCTTCAAAGAGTAGTCTCCCAAGGAGGGCTTTGCTGCCTACCCATCAAATACTATTGGAAATGGGACTAAGTGGCTACTTCTTGAGATTCCCTGGAGGGATAAAGGAGCCACCAAATCATCTCATATCCAAACTCAAAGAGAGGTTTGAGTCTCACATCATCCTTAAGGAAACAAAGCAGAGGGGATCCATGGAGGAGAAGAGGAAACATCTGGAATGTTCTGACGGAACAAAGAATGAGCCTTTGGGGTGTGTCCCCAACATTACATGCAAAGTAGATGCCTCTACTATTTCCCCTGGAGTCACTATTTTTAAGTAGTTAAAAGAAATGTTTCTAGGTGTATGGATAGAGATACTGATCTCGTAAAGACCAGACTTTCCAGACTTTTCACGGTTTTTATGTTCCCTGTGTTCTCTTTGTCCCCATGGACTCTACCTCCCTCATCAATAGTCTGTTCAGAACCACAACCTCATGGGCCAGCTCCTGCAGACTTTCCCTCAAGTGCTGAAGGTCCTCCTTAGAGAAAGGAAGGTGAACGAGAAGGGGCAGTAAGGCAATATAATGAAGCATGAAGATGGGATTTAAAAAAAAATTTTTTTTATATTTATTTATTTCTGAGACAGAGACAGAGCATGAGCAGGGGAGGGACAGAGAGAGAGGGAGACACAGAATCAGAAGCAGGCTCCAGGCTCTGAGCTGTCAGTACAGAGCCCGATGTGGGGCTCGAACTCACAAACCGTGAGACCATGACCTGAGTCGAAGTCGGTCGCTCAACCGACTGAGCCACCCAGGCACCCCAAGATGGGATTTTTTTAAAAAGACCAAGACAAGTAGCATGGTCCCCAGAAGAGTGAGACAAGTGACTTTTCCTTTATTTCAAGTCAGTCTGTGAGGAACTATTGCAGAATCTTCTGCATAATCAGAGACATAAGTAGCCTCCTAGATTGCATTGGCATTCCTACCTAATTAATCACTTTCTCTTCCCCGGAAGTGAGAAGCCTCAATCGTATTCTTTTTTTAATGTTTATTTACTTAATATTGAGAGACAGAGAGAGAGAGAGAGAGAATCCAGAATAGGCTCCAGGCTGTCAGTGCAGAGCCCATGCTGGACTCCATCTCATGGGAACCATGAGATCATGACCTGAGCTGAAATCAACAGTCAATGCTTAACCAACTGAGCTATGCAGGCGCCCCGCCTCAATTTTATTCTTTACGGTTCGTTCTATCAAGACTGTTAAAGGGTAAATTTCTTAGTCCACACACCAGTCTGCGCTCTGGGATATATAAAAGAAAACATTTCCAGCTCCTTGAGTTTGTGCAAGAAACTTATTTTCCCAAGTTTTTCATTTCTTTCAACTTTAGCTGAAGAGTCAAGGAGCAGTGTCCATGTGATAAGATTTGCGTTAAGCGCCGTGACCAGACTTCGCTTCAAGACCCTTGGAATCCAGAAACCTGTGTACTGCTGTGTATTCATTTCCCATTGCTGCCATGACAAATTAACCACAAACTTAGTGGCCTAAGAGAACATAGATTTATTTTCTTACAGTTCTGGAGGTCAGAGGTCTAAAATCAAGGTGTGGGCAGCAGGAAAGAGTCTGTTTCCCCTCCTTGTTCAACTTCTGGAGGCTGCCTGCATTCTTGGGCTCAGAGCCCCCTCTCTCCATCATTAAAGTACATCTCTCCAAACTCTTCCATGGTCACATCTGGTTTTTCTGACTTTGACCCTTTTGTCTCCACTTGCGATTTCATCAGGTCCATCCACATAATCCAGGATAATTTTCTTATTCCAAAGCTCATCACTTAATCACATCAGCAAAGTCCATTTTACCGTGTAAGGTAATATAGTCATAAAGACTCCAGTGATTAAGACACAGACGTCTTTGAAGGTCCATGATCCCATCTACCCACACCTCGGATCACCACGCCTCTCTACTAAGTAAAGGCAACCTTCACTTCACTTCACTCCATTTCATTTCATTTCATTTCATTCCATACATAATATGTGCTATAAACATGTATGGAATGTGCATGTCTAAGAATTGAGTATTTAATAAAATGTAACTGGAAAGGGAGTTTATCTGGCCCCCTGAAACCTTAAAAATAAAATAAAATAAAATCCTTAATCATGCCATACTTTTTGGACACAGTCTTCGAGGATGTGTGTCTAGCATCATACACATTTTTCTTAATTTTTTCCCCCCACAATTGAAATCACAGTTGATTGGCTTAAGTCTGATGAGCATCTAATTGAGCATGAGGGTATCTAATGATATCCACTTTTATTTTTTTAATTAATTATTTATTTATTTTTAATGTTTTATTTATTTTTGAGACAGAGACAGAGTGCGAGTGACGGAGGGGCAGAAAGAAAGGGAGACACAGAATCCGAAGCAGGCTCCAGGCTCTGAGCTGTCAGCAGACCCCCACGCGGGGCTCGAACCCACGAACCACGAGATCACCACCTGAGCCAAAATCAGAGGCTAAACCGAAAGAGCCACCCAGAAGCCCCTACCCACATATGTTTAAATTATATTAGCTTTATAAGGTTAACACTAACTTTTAATTTTTCCTTTTATATTTCCAAAAATAAGTACACAGCAAAAAAGGGCTCAAATAATTCCACAAGACCATGTTACTGCTGAAACTGAACTCTGGTCCAACAGGCAGGCAGACTCATGATGACATATTTAAAAATACCTCTTCATCATCCATGAACCAAAGCCCCAAATCGGTTTATGAAATTCACATTAAAATTAAAGGCTTTTCAAAGTAAAAAATGGATCTGTATAGAAGTAAGACATGTGCAACAGTTTATCGTTGTTGCTTTTGCTTCGTGCGGTTTCCTCTATTGGACAGAAAGCCATGTGATGCGTTACTTCTTTTCTCTGGTAAAATGACAGTAGTGTTGGACTGGGGCCATTTACATAATTATCATGAAAGCAACTAGCCTAAAATAGCATTTCCTTTAATACTTAAGGGACAAGTATCTGACAAAAGTGGACATTCCTGAAATGAGTATTAGTGTGTGCTCCCAAAAGGATCTTTTTTCATGGAAAACAGGTAATGATAGGTAGAGTTCCATTTAAATATTCACTTGAGCCTGTATCCAAATCTAGGTGCTTTATTATGACACAAATGGAAAATAAACATCTCCTCACACCACTTCAAAATATCCTTTCTTTATACACAACTGTAAAAAAAGGTGGAAAAGTAGGATTTACCTCAAAAATGGCTGTGAGGACTGCATGAGCTAATAGATATGAAACTCACAACCAGCACGTGGTAAGCATCCGATAAAGCTTAGGTATTTTTTTTTTTTTTATTAAGCAATGAAAACGACAGGCCACACTTATGAAAAGGAATAATTGATTCTGCTCTTTTTTAAGCCATTAATTGTCATCCACTTGTGTTTGTGACATTACCTGTCCCACCATTGTTTCCCAGCAGGGTCCTCGAGGTACATCTGCAGGGTGCACGAAAAAAGGTGGTCCAGTGCTATTTCCAGAGAGTGATGCATTATAGGCCTTGATCATGTTGGCTTCCCAGAGGGTAATATTGGCCTTTACCAGCTTCTCTTCTTCAATCTTGGGAGCAAAGTGATGCACACAACAATGGAGACAACACAGATTTCAAAGGCATTTGTAGCAATCCGGAGACAGGGAATCGTAATAACACTCTGATGCCAAGAACAATCCAGATACAAGACTCACCTTGTTGTTAATCTCATCCATCAAGGCAAGAATAAATACATACAAGTTGCCTAAGAGTAGAGCAAAAATGCGTCCCAGTAGCCATTTGAGAGCAATGAGAGGATGGTAGTCTTCCAGTTCAGCAAATAAGTCAAACAGGGTTGGACAGAACATCCCCAGGAGGGACATGACCATGTTCATCTACAATGAGACACAATGAATCAACTAAGTTAATGGTACTTTTAAAAATATTATTGCTTTCCTCCAGAATTTTGCAAGATTTCAGCTAGGTTTCCTTTATCTTTTATAAGACTAAAGAAGATTATCTTATGCATTTTTAAATTTTGATCTTCATAAAACAACAAAGACATTATTCAGCCCCCATTCTCGAGATGTACTTGTGTATGAGCTTGTGTATGTGCCAGTAATAATAGTCTGTTTCCTGGTATAATGAGGGAAGTAATTTACATCACGCTCTATCCAAAGAACACAAATTGTTCCGCCTGAGAACTGATTCTGACATGGTCATACACTTTGCAACAAGATTTCCAATGGAAGTGGAAAATGGTCTGCTTGAGGAATGAGGTCCAAACTAGAACTACTCATTTGACAATTACCAGTTTATGGGCTGGTTCAATCAGTTAGAACAAATGAGCTCCCTGAGATGGGCTCAAGACTAAATACTGAATTCTGGGGAATACATACTATTAGGAGCAAAAAAAAAAAAAAAAAAAAAAAAAAAAAAGGTAATGGGTTTATCTAAGAAAACAGGACATTCAGAGAAACAAAAGGAGAACACACAACACGATGTTATCACAGCCAAGGTAGGAAAGTTGCAGAACTGGTTTATAATCCCAGTTATGTGTGTGTGTGTGTGTGTGTGTGTGTGTGTGTGTGTGGGAGTGTATGAGAAAGAGAGAGAGAAAATGTATGAAAAGTAGCAAATGTCTGACACCCTTACAATTGCCATATGAGGCTAAATTAAATCAGGGAAAAGAATCCAGTGCATGTACCACTTTTTTGATGGGGAAAAAGCCTCCTTAAATGAAAAAAAGATTTCTGGTAAACCTTGGCAATGGTCTTTCCCAAATACCTGCTTCAGGACTGTCACCACTAAACATTTCCTATTTCCCACTTCTTGACTCTACGTTTTGAAAGATTGTAACTACCAGACTGTATTTATAGTATTTTTAAAAAATATTTATTTATTTTTGAGGCAGGGAGGGGCAGAGAGATAGAGGGAGACACAGAATCCGAAGCAGGCTCCAGGCTCTGAGCTGTCAGCACAGAGCCCGACGTGGGGCTCGAACTCATGAACCATGCGATCCTGACCTGGGCTGAAGTCAGACGCTTAACTGACTGAGCCACCCAGGTGCCCCACTACCAGACTGTATTTAGAAAATAATTGTCAATGTGGTTTTTCCCATTTGTATTAAGAACATTATAGGAGCATGACCATGAGGAGCATGATATCATTTCAGCCTAAAGTAAAGTAAAAACTTGGTAGACCCCATGCTACCTGTTACAAGGTCAATTTAAATCCTGTTTCAGCAAATTAATCCCCATTACTACCTTGGCTGGCCCTGAGCACTTTACGGGTAAAATGGCTGTTAAACAGACTCTTACACAAAGTGACCCTTCTAATGAAGGTCATTGGCTATGACCTTTACTGTGGTTCATTTATACAAAAATATGATCAAATATGAACCATGGACCAAAGTGGCATGATAATTTTGCCTGTGATGGCAACTATCACAACCGTAAGAAGAAACTTTGACAGCAAGCTTAATAAATGCTTTGAGGTTCTCCTCTGTTTTAAATAAATAAAATCACTCTACCTAAAGAAGTCTGTCCAGTTATAGTCTCTTAAACGTATGGTCTCCCATCTCTAGTGCTACCAGTTCTGAAATACCTAGAACGTTTTGGAACCTTTTTTTGTAAATAGGTTATCTTATATCTTGTCCAAGTATTTCTTTCTAGGAAATACTATGCTTATAAAGGCTTTCTTAATCTTTTTGGTCTCCCAGGCTTTGTAGAAGTTTCGGTGTGGGAAGTCTACACTTCCAACAGCCTAAATCTATATATGTTTTGAAAATGCCCAAGTTTCAAATGATGCCGCATCATACTCCAGAACATTTTATGAAAGGGAACAGGCCCTAGCAGCAACACATAACCAATGATTTCCTTATTCTCAACATCTAAATTTCCTTATTCTAAATGTCTGACCTCCTTCCTGTGGCCCGCTAAATGGGTAGATATCCTGAAGATAAATCACAGGCATATTTAATTCCAGGCAAAGAGCTGGCCCTCCTTATTTGAGTATCTTTTGAAGGGGGGAGGAAATAAGGCAAGGGGAGGAGAAGGTGGTAAATGTGAGGTTAGGCTGCTAGGGAAAACCAGAGAGAATTCCAGACTTGCCCAAGGTGCGGGAGGCAATCTGAATGTTTCCAATGAGCTAAACATCGGAACCACGGGCTCTATCATTGCTGCTTCAAAGAATTCAAGCAATAACTGGATCTTTCAGAGACAGGTGCAGAGTCAACAGAGAAAGAAACATGGAGTCATGGAAGGACGTTGGCCTCGAAATAAAGATTCCTAAGTTTTAAGTCACTCTTCTCCATGGTTCTGTGACCTTGAACACATCTCCTCCTCTCCTGACACTCATTAACCGCATCTGTAAAATGTACTGGTGGGAATGTATGTGTTCTAATATCTCTCCCAACTCTAACTTTCCACAAAGTCACAAAACGCAAAACAGATAGCAGACAGTAGACAGATTTGGAAATAAGGCTGGAATAGAGTGAAAATGCGTGACAGGGCTATTTAACTGTCAGGGCAGTGTGGAGAAGACAGGTAAATGATGGCCTTATTTAATGTTCCACCATAGAAACATAACCCACACAATCTCAAATGTCAGGTTCTAAGCACATAAAAAGCAAGCAGAGACGAACTTCATTCTTTTCCCACCACCCAAGGGTGTCAGGATCTTGCTGTGCAAATTCCTGGGATCGCTTCACAGCCCAAAAGATGAGGTATCCACTCCCTCCAAGTGTTAGAAACACGAAGAAGTTAGCAAGAAACCTCAGGAATCTGATCAAGTGGACGTTTTCTTCTACTTGGGCTGCTCTCTCCTCTATGATAGCTTCCTGTACCCAAGCAAAACAGAAAGAGAAAGATGTGTCCGAGTTACAAAAAAAGTATCATAATCTCAGAAAATATTCTGCAAACATCAAAACACGAGAAATGAAAATCTTTGCTCTACCTGGGATTCCACAAACCAGGTGAATATCGCCAGCAAGTGAGGACAAGTGAGAGAATGAACGACGAATTCTTACAAACTCTGATTGGTCTAATGCTGAAATAACCTTCTTTCTAAATTATTTTCCAATAACGTGTTTTTAAAGCTACAAAAATAATACTTCAGAGTCATTTTAAATATCGACCTAACCTATTCCTGTAAATAATTATGAGCATCGTCTATTATTTAAACTATCTGATTCTGATTACTAACGGTCTCCTGTTTCAAGTCAATGGCATTATTTTTATTACCAAATTTAGAGAAGAAATCGTGCCATCGTGGGTCATCAGATATTTTCCAATCCCAATCAGAACAATGCCCGGATCCTGCTAGGCTGAAATAACGAGTTGCTCTTTCTTTTAATTGTCAGGATATTTCGTTCACTTTATAAACCATACAGAGTGGCTCCAGTTTTACTCTTAGAAATACAGAGGAGTGGCTCTTGAAGTTGATGTGTTTACCTTAAAGTTCATGGTGATGGAATTGAATTTGTTGTCTGCTGTTTCTGGATTGCCAATCAGGTAGTCCCAGCTGGTGAATACCTTCCAGCTGAAGTTGAAGGTGTTGTCATCACCACCCCCATCGTCCCCGATGTTTTTGGTCATCCTGTAAAAACAGGGAGTTTAATCCAGCCCCCAAAATACACACAGAAAGGGAGAGGGTGGGCAGTGGTAAAACACTAGTTATAGGGAAACTGGAGAAGCAATATCCCAAAAGCATGTATTTTCAAATGAAGTTTGCTCATATCACCAGAAAATCAGTTTATTTTTAAATTTTGGTTTTGTTTTACTTTTCAAAACTGTTCATTTTCCAGGACTTTCAGGATCAAAAGACTATGAAGCATTGATGATTTTAACAATTAAGCAGGTTTTATAAAAATATTTATATTTCTCTTGTTTTCCTCCACTGTTTTCATAGCATCTTATACTTGGTTCTTAATCCTCTGTGGGATAAAGATCTCTTTAGAAATCTGATGAAAATCAATGGGCCCCTCCCCCGGGGGGGGGGAGCAAGGGGCAGGTGGAGGTGGGAATATGTGTAGACTCAAACTGCTCTACCCAGTTTTAACTTATTTCCAGATCCCCCTGAAGCTAGGGATGAGCTAACCCAGGGCACAGCAGCTCCTGCATGGATCCAATTCCCCCCCAGAATCTCTTCCCAAAGAACAGATGGAATGCATGAAATTTCTCCATACTATACAACTCTTGAACAAAAATCAAAATTCTTATACACACACACACACACACACACACACACACAATTCTTATACAACCTTAGTGCCAACTTGTTACGTATATTCTAATCTATGTATTCTAGTATATATAAATCACTGATTGGAATATATATATATATATATATTTTTTTTTCTTTGTGTGGTTTTTGTTTTGTTGTGTTGTGTTTTGTTTTTTTCTTGGAGAACTTTAAATGCATTTACTTACAGTTTATTTCAGTGGTTAGAGATCTATATTCCACTCACTCCACTTCCTTTTTTCCCCTTATTACTATAAATAGCAAAATTAAAATTTCATATGATACATATTATACAATGATCCCAGAAGGTTTTGGTTTTGTGAATGTTATAGTGATATAGAACCAAAAAGGAAAGAAACACAATGACATAAAGCTGACATGATAGGAAGACAGGCATCTCTGAGGTCACCCACATTCAGCTCCCCTTCTTTTTAAAAAATTTTTTAGGGGCGCCTGGGTGGCGCAGTCGGTTAAACGTCCGACTTCAGCCAGGTCACGATCTCGCGGTCCGGGAGTTCGAGCCCCGCGTCAGGCTCTGGGCTGATGGCTCAGAGCCTGGAGCCTGTTTCTGATTCTGTGTCTCCCTCTCTCTCTCTGCCCCTCCCCCGTTCATGCTCTGTCTCTCTCTGTCCCAAAAATAAATAAACATTGAAAAAAAAAATTTTGTTTTAATTTTTTAATGTTTATTTATTTATTTTTTTTTTTTAATTTTTTTCAACATTTTTATTTATTTTTGGGACAGAGAGAGTCAGAGCATGAACGGGGGAGGGGCAGAGAGAGAGAGGGAGACACAGAATCAGAAACAGGCTCCAGGCTCTGAGCCATCAGTCCAGAGCCCGACGCGGGGCTCGAACTCACAGACCGCGAGATCGTGACCTGGCTGAAGTCGGACGCTTAACCGACTGCGCCACCCAGGCGCCCCAATGTTTATTTATTTTTGAGAGAGAGACAGTGAGAGTCAGGGAGGGCAGAGAGAGAGAGGGAGACACAGAATCCAAAACAGGCTCCAGGCTGTCAGCACAGAGCCCGACCTGGGGCTCGAACCCATGAACTATGGGATCATGATCTGAGCCGAAGTTGAACACCCAACTGACTGAACTACCCAGGCGCCCCTCAGCTCCCCTTCTTAGTGAGGTTTATATATTTTAAATGAGTTAATGTGTTATGAAAAAAAAAAACTGAAAAAAAATTATCCTTTTCATCAGTCTATCACTTTATCCTTTGAAATTGTATTTTGCACATTACCATATTTGTCCATTCTCAAAAACTGGGCAAAAGGTCAAGGTAGTTAGTATTATTCTTTTTTCACAGATGGGGAAGCTAAGCGTTTACATTATGAAGTGATTTGCTGGATGTTATTCAGCAGTTAACCACAGAGGGAGGTCAAAGGCTTAGGTTCTCTGATGTCCCTCTGGTGCCTAAGCTAGGACTCCAAGAGATCCGTCGAATCACATAAAATGCTTTTTTGAAGGTCAAAAGGTGTTGAAATCAAAGATTCCCAATGGTTTAACCTAGAGAGAAAATTATTTGTTTGATTAATATGCCACTATCCATTTCTGTGCTGTCGCTGAGGAAAGGGCAGGGCCTCAAGTAAACATTTAAGTTTTGAATGGAGCTTCACTGGCAAAATTGTGTAGCTGAGACAGCCTTCCAGATAAGGGAGCGTGAGCTGCACCAACGAATCGGGAACACCTAGTGTGCGGGAATCAACAAGAAAGGGAGTGGGATGCTGAAAGGAGTAAGCAAAGATCCCAAAGACAAACTGCTTATAGCATATTTTTGTTGAGAGGCAACCCAGATATCTATAAAACGTTCCATGGACAGCTCTATCCCTTGCCCGTAGAGGGAAAAAGTGTACATACCTATGAAAATTCTTCTCTTTTCAAGAAAGCTATAGTTTTGAACTACTGTTTCTATGAGAAGCAACCTTAACCTATCATTGGCTTTTCTGAGAGGTTGTATCTTTTTTTTTTTTTTTTTCTGAGAGAGAGGGAGGGAGGGCACAAGTGAGTGAGGGGCAGAGAGAGAGAGAAAGAGAGAGAGAAAGAGAGAGAGAGAGAAACCCAGGAAGGACAGAGAGAGAAGCAGGGTTCACCTGAAGTGGGGCTCAAGCTCATCCAATGTGGGACTTGAACTCACAAGCCATGAGACCATGACCTGAGCCAAAGTCAAATGTTTAATGACTGAACGCCCCAGGTACCCCTTTGTGAGGCACCCCCTTTGTGAGAGGTTGTAGAAAGTAACTGTTGCTGTAATGCCTTTGTCCAGGGTTTTATACTGGACTTCCTGCATTGGACAAGTTTATATCTCTCTTTACATGCTGAGGTTACTTGGTCATTTTGTGGATGTATATAAAGGTTTTTAATAAATCAAATAAATGCTTCCCTAAATCCTAAGCCAACAGGGTCACTACAATGTAGCCTCTGCTAAAATGAAAAATCAGGAAGGGAAAGGGGATTGAAAGGCAGGTAGGAAGCAACTCTCTAGAAGCTCACAGGATAAGCCCATTACAGATGGGGGGGGGGGGGAATTATAGTAAGCACTATACTATACTAAAAAGCATGGATTACATTCTTGAGAAAGAAGAAATTGAGGCAAATATTTGACTACAAAGGATAACATATATATTATATCCATAGATATAATATATATGTTAACTGTATATTGGCCACAACCTCTGTTTTTTCCTTAGTTTACAGACTGTTACTTCAACTGAGCATCATGAGAGCAAGAACTTTATTTTGCTCACCATTAAATCCTCAGGCACTGAGTAGCTCCCTCTACCCAGATTGCCCGTAACAATTGCTCAATTTTTAAATAACTGAATAAATACATGAATTGTGATTTGGGAAATCAAGTTAGCAATTGACTGAAGGACCAACATAGAAACAATACTCCTGAGATCTCTGGAATGTAACTGGCGCCCCTGATTTTAATTTTTCCAAATCAGAATGGTTAAAAGACCAGAAATAGCATAGATTTTGGAATGTGGTAATACTTTATTAGGTAGACAGACACCTTACACTTAGGATCTCTGATTGCATTTGGACAGGTAGATCAATATTTGGAAGTGAGGTCTACATTAAGGCTTTCTTCAAGTCCTCTCAGGACTTGAAAACTAAATAGGAATGGTGTTCTCCAGTGGAACCAGTAAGTTTGACAGACAAGGCACAAAGCGTGTCACGGACCGTTCCAGAGAGCTCCTGCACCGGGTGACACGGACCCTCAGGCAGAGGTCCTTTCCTGCAATGAAACAAAAGGCCAGTTCACCTTGTTCATGGTCAAATAAAAGGGCCGGGACATTAATTGAGATGTCTTGAGACTTCTAAGCTAGCTCAGAGAATTAGTCGGAGGGTTACATAGATGGCTCAAAGCCCCAGATGGCTGTAGTCGGTTTCTGCAATGTCTTTGAACAGGGTGTTACACATATATTGCAGGCAGGGGGGAAAATGAATGGCATCATTATCACTTCTCCAATGAAAGTCTTCTCCATGCTCTAATAAATGTTCTTCCAAGATAAACCATGATTCTGCAGTTCATCATGATGGTCGCATTGGGCCCCTTCGTTTTTGCTGTCTTACACAACTGATTTTTTTTGGTTGAATGACTATTGTGTTTTTGTTTTGTTTTGTTTTGTTTAATGAACAGAGAACAACGATTTCTGCCTATTGAGCTGATTCTGCAACGTGCAAACTTCTCTGCACACAAAAACAGGGGCCAGCAGCTGTTTCCCTGTCTTGCTTGCAACATTGATCCATACCTTGAAATCCAAAGAGGCAATCTCTTCAAAAGATGCTTAAACGCAGGGTAGGTGTGCAACCCCGTGAGGTGATCCAAAGGCCTGTACTTGAGTTCACCCCTTTTGTTCTGGGGATGTCATAGTCTAACAGTAGCGTCGATATTAAAACTACATTTTATCTCTTACCGACTCAATATCCTCTAGGTATAAAACAGAATAAGAATTATATCCAATTCTGAAATTAATTCTTCCCTTTGATTCTAGACATCATTGCTTGCTTCCCAAGAGACCAATAAAACTTACGCTTTAAGGACAACCAGAAAGCTGTATCCAATGCTCATGATCCCCACCAGAAAATAGGAGAGCGGCAGCCTGAAATTCATCCATCCAATTGTTCGTTTATTGTCATAATAGCCATAAAAGAGGATGGAATATTGCGCCAAGCCCTAAAATCCAACAACAAAGCCACTTAGCAGATGTTATGAAGAACAACTCAAAGAAAAAAAGATCGACTTTTAAGAGAAACAGCAAAATGGCATGAATTTTCCAACTTGGGAGTTGAGCCCTATTGTTTTTTCCTGGTAGAGCAAATGTCTCCACTGCCACGCTGATTGGCAAGGCTCTTGATTTACTCGAGGTTCAGGGACTTCTAAATAGGCCAAATTTTTAACCGAATACAGCCTTGCTCAGCTGTGGAGCCATTACCGTGAAATGCCCATTGACTGAAACATCAAAACACGCTTCATGGTGTCATTAGATTTCCAACGTGAGGAGCCTACTGCACATTTGGTGAGGATCTGAGATGTGCTTCCTCAAAGTGTGGTGGCAGGTGTCCACTTCCAGTCACCTGAGCCACAGTTAGATTGCTTCTTCTTGAACTACAGAGGCGGTTGAGTGGCTCAGCTCACACTGAGCAAACCTGTAGAGCAGGTGAGATGTCATGGGAACCGATCTGCATAGCCTTGTACACATCAAGACCATGAGAGCATTCTTCCATAGCAAGCATGTTCAGTCACGCCAAGCCATGCTCTCTCCTTACGATTATCTGCCAGATAATTGGAATCGCCATCTCCCAAGGCTACCTGAGTGACCCTCTTTCTACTCAGAACATTGGCATATTCTGATGCTCTTTCTTTTATCATGGTGTTCATCTTTCTCTCCTCGAATTCACTGTGTTTTTCACTCCCAGCTTTGAAGCGTGTTTCTGTATCACTGCATATACACTTCCCCAGCTTCCTTCTAACTTCTGTGGCAAGAAGTTAAAATTACTATGTTTTGTGAAGTGAGACAGTAATCACTTGCCAGAGGCTTCCTCTGGAGATCAAGTGAGTCACCCTTGAACCTTGGAAAGTCCAACTGGCTACCTTTAACATCATTTATCCGCAGCCAGGGACTTGAAAGCCCATTACTGAAGAAGACAGGAGAAGTGGGGAACAAGGGTGGAAGAGGAGGAGGAGGAAATCCCCTGGATGCCAATTCCCAGGGGAAGATTGAAGAGAAGCCATTTAGAAAATTGCCTTAAACGAAGATCGTGCCTGGCTCAAAACAGAGGCCAACAAAGATCTGGAATAATGACTGCTTTCAAAATTTGCACCAAGTCTATGTCCCAATACTGTGTAAGAATTAGCAGGAAAAAAAAATAGGAAAAAATAAAAATAGGAAAAAAATAGCCAAAAAATCTCAGAGGAGCTCATGAGTTTCCAAGAGGGTCAGCATGGAATGAGAGAGACGTAGGTAAAAACTGAAGGACTTCCCTGCACCACCCCTGCCTGTTGTCGGCATTTTTTCAGCTCAAGAAAAAAGAAATCTGACCCAAAAGAAAATCTGGGACTAAAGAACTAGTAGAAACCTAGGGGAGCCTGGGTGGCTCCGTCGGTTAAGCATCCAACTGTGGCTCAGGTCATGATCTCATGGTTCATGAGTTCAAGCCCTGCATCGGGCTCTATGTTGACACTCGGAACCTGGAGCTTGCTTCGGATTCTGTGTCTCCCTCTCTGCTCTTCCCCCGCTCGCGCTGTGTCTCTCTCTCTCAAAAATAAATAAATATTTAAAAAAATTGTTTGAATAATAATAATAAAAAAAAGAACCAGTAGACACCTCAAATTGAGGAAGCAAATGGGCTAATCTCTGCCCAAGATAAGAAACCACATAGAGAGGGACTGATCAACTGCCCAAGACCCAGAAATAAGGCCAGGAAAATAATCACTGGCAGGATCTCTGCACCTAGTTCAATGATATCTTTTTGTTTCATACCCATCTAGTTCAGGGCTCTGCTTCCTCTCAACTATTTGATTTTTAAGTTTATTCACTTATTTTGGGAGAGAGAGCATGAGCAGGGAAGGGGCAGAGAGAGAGGGAGACAGAGAATCCAAGCAGGCTCTGTGCTGTCAGCACAGAGCCCAACGTGGGGCTCAGTATCAGGAATTGTGAGATCACGACCTGAGCCAAAATCAAGAGTTGGATGCTTAGCTGACTGAGTCCCCCGGGCACTCCCAGTCAATAACTTTTGCTGAGCATTTAGTATTTGCCAAACACATTTCCTCATCTCACAGAATGCTCGAAAGAACCTTCTGGCGTTGTTATGGTTAGGGCCAATGGTTTTCCTCCACTCTTGGTGTTGCCTTCCATGTGGGGAAGATCCGTAAATGTAACACTCCCAGATCCCCCTTACTTCCTTCTCCTCCCCGGGAGAGGAGAAACCAGTCTGATAACAAAGCATAGATGAAGAAATGGGGATGATGCAGGCCACCTCTCCTCCCCATCCAGAGACAGCACACGTGGTGCTCTACCCCGGGAGGGGGCATCCTGTTGTGCTCTGGAGCTGCTGGGCAGAAAGTTCTGGCTATGAAGTGCACTTGCCCATAAAAAGATGCCACCATCTTTAAAATCAGCCTTAGCAATAATAAAGCTGACATGTTGACCTCCACCCATCTAAGGCTTTGTCTTATTTCTGGTTATCTCACAACCTGGTTAAAGAAGGTAGGGGGTGTTATTTACCATGACTCTCCCACCCAGCAAAGACTCAATAGCCCTATTACTACTTTGGGGACGAAGAAACTGAGCTTTATTTTTTTTAATGTTTATTTATTTTTGAGAGACAGAGTGTGAGTGGGGGAGGGGCAGAGAGAAGGGGGGAGGGACGGAGGATCTGAAGCGGGCTCCGCACCGGTAGCAGCGAGCCTGATGTGGGTCTCGAAATCAGAAACCATGAGACCTTGACTTGAGCCAAAGTTGGACACTCAACTGACTGAGCCACCCAGGTGCCCCAAGAAACTGAGCTACAAAGAGGTGAAGTAGCTTGTGCGCACTTACATAACCAGTAAGTGACCGTCTGAACTTGAACTGGGTCTGATTCAAATCCATATACTTAATGACTGCTGTGCTGTACCGCTTCTCCCACACTTCGCTTTCCACCCCTTGTGTCACGCTAGGGCCATATCTTTCCAGCAATGCAAAGAAACAAGAAACCCTACCAACTTAGCCGGGCCTGTTGACCTACACCCTTGGATGGATCCATGGTGGTGCCAGGACCTCTGGAGAAGGATCTGAACACCCCTTCTGAAGATTTCAAAGGGCCTCATCTTCACGTCCTTAACCATCACAACCTGACATCTTTTTCTAGTTCATAATGACAGTACTGGGATTAAAAAACACCTCCAAAACAACACGAAAGGAGAAAGTGGATACATAACAAACATCTGGTGAGCCTGTTCGGTTAGCACAATAGCTACTGGGGCAGCTGGCTCCTCTGGTGTATGTACCATTCAATGGCTGGCACTTCATAAATATTAGATGGCAAGCAAAAGGCATAAGGTTTGTAGTTTTTTTTTTTTTTCCTTCTTCTTTGGAATCCTGATTATTTCACAAAGGTTTGTTCCATTTGCCTATCACTACCTAAGCAGCCAAGCATGTAAATGAAAGAGGCACTATTGAAGAACACAATTTTAAAAAGCTTTTTCCAAGTCATCTTAGTGGCATATTGAAGGGGGACTTTAAACAACCCTCCCCTTCCACCCCGTGGGCCCCCCACACTCCACACATCTTTCCTTTTCCCTTCAAACTCCAACGGCAGACATCTGGAAGTGACTAAAATAGCAATGACTCCTAGCCTAGCCAAAGTTCTATTCAGTTTCCATGTCAGCGCGCATGGCTTTCCCTGTGGGAGCACTCTCCCACCCCAAAATCTGTGACAGAGAAGCCACAGTCAGAGCCAAGTTTCAAATGAGCACGAACCATTCCCGTCCAACTCTGGGTTCTATGCTTGCACATCGTCTATTAAGCTTCTAATTTCTGTTTGAATGCTGCAGCTGGTCTAGGAATCAACTCATGTATTTTATCTAACTAACTCTGAGAACTTACTATTTCCCCAATACTATACATTGCTGGAGTAACCTATCCCTAAAGGGGATGGCGGATGCCCCCGACAACATTCTGCATGCAAAATATCCCCTTCGTAAGGATCTGTCACCTGAAATTACATTAGAGCTCCACCCCTTTGGCGTTTCTCATGACTACAAATAAATACCCACTGGGAAACATGACATTCCATCCCTGGGATGGGAAATGAATTTCATTGGCCTTAGCAACTCTTTAGAGTTGGTAGTAACCGTCAGACCACTATTTTGTAAAAACAAACAAACAAACAAACAAACCAAAAAAAAAAAAAAAAAAAAAAAAAAAACCAGAAAGAAGAAAAAAGAAAAGAAAAGAAAAAGAAAAAAAATTCTTAAAGTCAAAACTAGTGGAAGGGAAGATATGATTTCTGACCATGCCTGCTGAAGACATGTGAAGGGAGAGTGGCACCAGGTGTGTGTGTGGGGGGGGGGGGGGGGGTATTTCTACCATTCCCTGTATTGTTACCAGTCATCTATACTTTCGTGTTAAAGCAAGTTGCAAGTATGGGGGTGCCTGTGTGGCTCAGTTGGTTGAGCATCCGACTCTTGGTTTCAGCTCAGGTCATGATCTCATGGTTTCGTGGGTTCGAGCCCCACATTGGGCTCCATGCTGAGAGTGCCAAGCCGGCTTGGGATTCCCTCTCTCTCTCTCTCTCTCTCCCCCTGTGCCTCCCATGCTCATGCTCTCTCTCAAAAATACATACATAAATAAACATTTCAAAAAAGTTGCAAGCATGGCATCACTTGATTATCTGATAAAGTGGACAGAAGCAAGGAGAATGCTAATAACACCCAAAACAAAACAAAACACTAATTTCACAAGGATGGCGGCCAGCCCCGCACCTAGGTGAGATCCGGCCCATGACCTCGCTCTTTCTCTCTACCCAGACTCACCAAGCTTCTGCCTCATGCTCTGCTTGCCACTAAGTTTCCTTTCTTTTTGCTACAACCCTGATGTAGAGAGACGAAATTGACACTCCAGGGCTCTTAGCTAGGGCACATGTAGATTACAAAGAGGAAACTGGGCTGAGCCTTAGCAGAACTTCTAGTTTTCAGTATTTGGAATTAACTACCTGTCCCAGGACTGTAGTCCATGAACTCGGGTCCTCAAAAGGCCAGGAAGCAGACAGTTGATTTTAGTGCCCGTTCATGTATCAGTGCCCTGGTGCCTCTGCCTCCTTCCCAGACAGCTGACTTTACCGGAACCCCGAGTCCCTTTCTGGCTTATGAATACCATGCTGTCCCTGTCCGGGCTCCCTCTTCTTCTTTTATTGTCCCTTCAAGAAATGGGCATTTTCATGAGTTAAGTACCCTGAATAGGCATTTAAGGAAAGACACGCTTATTAAACATCTACCACGTGCCGGGCATTGTGCTAGCACTTTACACACTTGACCTCATTTATTTTTTCACACCAGCCTGCTAGTTAGACATTAATCCCACTTTCTGACATATGACAATTAAGAGGCTCAGAGAGGTTGTCTAATGTCTCTCAGGTAGTAAGTAGCAGGATTCAAACTCAAGTCTGTCAAAATCCCATGATGGAGTTCTTTTCATGATTCTACACTGCATTAAAAATTTTTTTTTAATGTTTATTTTTGAGGGAGAAACAGAGACAGCGTGAGCAGAGAGGGAAGATAGAGAGAGGGAGACACAGAATTCAAAGTAGGGTCCAGGCTCTGAGCTGTCTGCACATGGCCTGACACGGGGCTCAAACCCATGAACTGCAAGATCATAACCTGACCCGGTTAAGCTGGACTCTTAACCGACTGAGCCACCCAGGTGCCCCTGCATTTTAAGCTTTGCTGGCTTCCACAAAGAGCATTCCCATTTGTCTTTTCTGTGTCATTGTCCACAACTGACACTAATATTGGGAATTCTAGACATTGTGCCCAGTGCCCAATACACATCTTATTTCACTTGGATATCGCACAGACACCTTGGACTCAAAAGTTCCCCCAAACTGGCGTCTTCCTCCTATCCCAGGTAATGACACCACCAGTCCATCTGTCACCTCAGTCAGAAACTTGGATGTTTCCATTATCTTCCCACTTTACCCATAAGTCACATGCAGTGACTAGCAAAGTCCTGTAGTTCCAGCTTCATGACCCTATGTGATACGGATGCCGTCTCCATACGTCACTGCCATTCACAGGCCTCTCCACCTCCATCTTACGCCAAGTCCAACCCAGTCCATCCTACATTCACAAGGAATCTTTTTTTTTATTAAAAAAAATTTTTTTATGTTTTTATTTGTTTTTGAGACAGAGAAAGACAGAGCACGAGCAGGGGAGGGGCAGAGAGAGAGGGAGACACAGAATCTGAAACAGGCTCCAGGCTCTGAGCCATCAGCACAGAGCCCGACGTGGGGCTCGAACTCACACACTGCGAGATCATGACCTGAGCCGAAGTCAGACGCTCAACTGACTGAGCCACCCAGGCGCCCCTCACAAGGAATCTTCTAAAGGGTAACTGACCACATTTCCATCCTATTTCAAAATTCTTTGTGTTCTCCACCACCTACAGAATCAAGTCTGACTCCTTCACCTAATGACACCGTCCTCCTTGATTAGATCCCTTTTTTGTATGACGCGCTGGTCTTTAAGTATGCTACTCTTACTCCCTGAATACCAGCTTTGCTGAATCGCTCCTTGGTATTGAGTGCATAGCACTATTTACTGCCTCCATGCCATTGTGCGCGTGGGTTCCTCTCTTGGAATGCTGTTCCCACTTATCCTCCCCATTTCAGAGTCTAGTTCATTCCTATTATTTCTTTAAAACCTGTTTAAACTACCTCTGTAAAGCTTTTACTGACCTCTAGACCAGAGCAACTTGTTGTGGGGAAAATGGTCATTTCCTCCAGGTGCACAGAGCTTTGCTAGATGAAATACTTGCCAGGGCCCCCACCCCCTCGACTCACTTTGTCCCAGGGGAGGTGTTGTCACTTCCCCAGTCGATACTTTTGGCATGAATTAGCTGTATTTGCTTAGCCCAAATATAACTTTATTCCAGTAGGAAATAAGCTTTCCCGGGGTAAGATGGATTTGGAGTCCCATATTAGCAAGACCATTTGGCTAAGAGTCCCAGATTAGCCCTCCAACTTGGTCCCTATTAGTAATGAATGTGAAATTTTGGTGCCCATCTGCCTCCCCTCTCAGACAGATCATTCAGAACTCAGAGGAAAAATAGAGTTATTGCTTTCTGGGGCTTCGCAAGTCTCTAGTAAACTGAACTCCAGTGAAATGTAACACAGAATCCTCCCTCCATTATGCCTCCCTGTGCCTAGGACATGTGTCTGTTGGCTTGAGGTTGTCTCAGTATATGACAATTGTTTGCACATCCAATTAAACCAAAAGTTCCCCGTGGGCAGGGAAAATATATTAGTTATCTATGTATTTCCAGCATCTCACGTTCAACTTATGTTTGTGGAATGACCGATTGAATAGAAAAATTGCTTCTGGTGGTCATTAACAGTCCTCAGTGAGATGAAGCTGTTTCAAATTATCATCTAAGCTACCTTTTTCCGTTTTTCTTCTCTCTACTACCCATTTTAATAAAATAGAGTCAATCATTCAAGACAGTAGCATGATGATAACAATGAATCAAAACACCAAGAAAGTGTCTGAGAGACACTCACATTGGCAAAACTCCTTAATTTTCTCTACTAATTGTCTAAAACTCTTGTAAAATAAGAAATTCTCAGTGCTATAAAATGAGCTTCTACATATATTTTCATCCCAAATGAGAAAAATGGTCTTTTGTTTCACAAGATGGAGATTAAAAGCATTATATTATGGGGTTTTGTTGTTCAGTTGACTTCCAGTCTTCTAAATCTGCCTACTAATTCTTTCAAGTAATGAAAAATGAAGCATCATAAATTCATATATGAAGAGAGATGTGTCTGATTATATAGACACAGCCTATAGTGGGAATTACCTTACTATTATCTATTTTTTAAGCTTATTTATTTATTTTGGGGGGAGGGGAAGGGCAGAAAGAGAGGAAAAAGAGAGAGAGAGAGAGAGAGAGAGAGAATCCCAAGCAGGGTGCGTGCTGTCAGCACAGAGCCCGATGCAGGGCCTGAAGTCACAAACCATGAGATCATAACTTGAGCCAAAATCAGGAGTCTGATGCTTAACTGACTGAGCCACCCAGACACCTCACTATTATCTATTTTAAAAGAAGTTTTGAACAAATGAAAATACAAAAATAAAAGTAGAGAAAATAAGAAACTACTTGAAAAAAAATGAAGTTTAGAAAATTTCAATCCTATATGAGCAGCATATATTTTATTTCAAACATTTAAGATCAATGGATGTAGGGGCGCCTGGATGGCTCAGCCCAGCTCTTGATTTCGGCTGAGGTCATGATCTCATGGTTTGTGAATTCAGGCCCACATTGGGCTCTCTGCTGACAGTGCAGAGCCTGCTTGGGATTCTCTCTCTTTCTCTCTCTCTCTCTCTGCCCCTCCAAACTCTCTCTCTCTCTCTCTCTCAAAACTAAATAAACTTAAAAACTGAACAAAACAAAATCAATGAATGTAATTAATTTCAAGTACAATTCATAAGCGAATAATATTTATTGGAGATAGATGATGCTGGAACATAGGATGGAGTTTTTACTGAATTGTTTTCAAATGTGACTTTAAGTAATCTATTTTCACAGCAGACGTATCAGTCTCAAAATGTGATGCCATTCGGTTGTGTTATGGAATATAATTTAATGGATTGTGAAGTTCTAATCTGGCTCAATGGCTCAGTCTTTAATCTATTAAGTTGACAGCCAATATTCAGAGGTCAACAAATTCCTACCAGGCAAACTGAGCTCTTGCAAACAATCTTAGTCTCTCACTTACTGATATTTATTGGCACATGATATGCTCACATATCGTTAGACTCTTTTTGGTCTCCTCACATTCAATTTCCTCCACTCTGATCTGTTCACCTTTTTAAGTTTCAAGTTTGATAATGTCACTACTCATCCACCACTCCCTAAAACTACTTTCAACTGCTCTGAGAAAAACACAGTATCATGACCTAGATTCTAAAGAGTTCCACACATCTTGATACCCCTTCTATCTCTGTAAGGCCAACCCCCCCACCCCGACGCCCTTTCACAGTCTAGTTTCACTAACCTCCAGTCAGTCTCTTGAGTGAGGCAATCTTCTCCCACCATAGGTCCTTTGACTTGCTGTCCTCATTTTCTAGAATGCCTCTCCGCTCTCTCAAACTGGGAGCTCGTACTGACTCTTCAGAGCCCAATTCAAGGGTTTCTTTCTCAGAAAAATTCTGCCATCCTCTACTTCCCTCTCTTAGGCTGTGAACTAGGTCAGGATCCCTGCTTCATGTTCGCTTAATACTGTTTACCTTTCTTACTTGGCACAGTTGCAGTTACATTTATTTTTGTGATTACCTCACTACTTGACTAGACTTTAAGTTTCCAAGGGCAGAGACCTTGTTGGGTTTTGCTCACCTTTGCTTAGCACCTGGCACATTATCTGGCATCTGGCAAATACTAAATAAATGTTCACTAAATTAATGAAAAGAAGACTTGTTCTGGGACCACATCCAAAGAACAGATGCTATTTTCATGTTGTAAGTATGACATCAGGATCATAAGCATCCCAAATTTTTGCAAAAAGAAAGGTCAGCTTTGCTTTGGCCAGGTGCAACTTGAGATGTTGAAAACTGGAAGTTGTTGTTGAATTAAAAAAAACACTGATAGAAGTGAAGACCCGAAGGAATCAGTTTTCCAAGTCTACACAACAAAGGGATCCCAAGAAAGCCAAAAGCAGACCCTGGGATCTCTTCTACCGCAAGCTATAAATGTGTATCAAGAAGTTCAGGAGTAGCAGATTAAGAGGCCTATGAAGCAAGAGAAACTATGAGTGAGAGCAGAATTTGACATGGCTTTTCTGTTAATGGAACCTAATGAGCCTATTGAGAGGGACCTGGGCTGGACACTGAGGAAATGAAGCAAATATGGCGGCCAGGGATGGACAACCTTTGGATGCTGCCAACCCCGGCATCCCTTGGCTAAGCTGCACCCACGCTGTTCAGTGAAGTCTTCTAAGGAGTCTCACTATGGATACAGAGGAGAGGATCCTGGCCCCTTCCGTTCTTAGGATTTCCACTGCAGGGGAGAACTATCCTCTGTCTTGATGAGCATGGTAATCTACAAACCTAGTTTTGTCCCAAGAGGCTTAGCAGTCTGCCTCGGGGTCCTACTTTTGCCCTCGGTGAGGGCACTAGATGTTTATCATTTAGGGGTCTGGTCTTTGCTGAGCCAGCTCTGGGTGAGGCTGAGACAAGGGCTGAAGCAAAGAGGTTATATTGGTGTATTTGAAGCTTGTTGCAACTAAGTAAGAGCAGCAGGAGAAACAACAACAACACTTCTGACCTAAAGTAGAGGAACCAAGTCACACGTTCAAGCCCACAGGCCCCAACAGCAGCCATGCAGGTGTGCTACTCAGAGAGCCTTCGGGAGATGGCCTCCAGATGCCACCACTTTGAATCAACCAGAATGGAACATCGCGTGCTCGTCCTGAGACTACATCCTCCCAGGTGGCCCCCAGCCCATGACCGAGAATAGTGAGAAATAGTAGAGCCAGTGATATGGGGTTCCTCCAATGGACAGACTTTGCTTGGAGATTCACCATTAGCCTCGTCAAGACTTTTTTCCCAGAGCTGTACTGCAATCTTGAGATTCTTCCTACTCAGTGTCCCCTCCCTCTCTCCCTTCTCAGGAGTCAGGCTGGCTTTGCCATCTGGACACTTTCCCCACCTACTCATGCTTCCTCTCTCCTTTCTTGTTTGTAGGTATTCCCACCCTGCCCCCAGGTATCTCCTGCATCTAATATTGTTTTTGTGTGTGTTTCTTGGGAAGCCAAAAATGACTTGCTCCTTCAAAAGGGCTCCCTAGAAAAAACTCTTGTGCACTGTTCGTGGGAATGTAACTTGGTGCAGCCACTATGGAAACCAGTATGGAGGTTCCTCAAGAAATTAAAAATAGAAATGCCATATGATCCAGTAATCCACTGCTTGGGATTTATCTGAAGAAAATGAAAACGTTAACTTGAAAAGACAAAAGACACCTGCACCCCCATGTCACCGCAGCATTATTTACAATAGCCAAGACACAGAAACAACCTGTGTGTCTGTCAGGAATGGAGGAATGGATAAAGAAGATGTGGTGTGTATATATACAGACGTATACATGCTGGCATATATTATTCAGCCATAAAAATGAGGAAATCTTGCCATCTGCAACAACATGGATAGACCTTGGGCATTATGCTAAGTGAAATACATCAGATGGAAAAAGACAAAGAACATCGAATCTCACTTGTATGTGGAATCTTAAACAAAAAAACAAGCTCACAGACACAGAGAATAAACCCGTGGTTGCCCACGGCAAGAGTTGGGGATGGGAACGATGGGCAAAGGAAGTGACAATGTACAGATTTCCAGTTATAAAACAAACAAGTCGTGGGGGGTGCAACGTACAACTCGCAGACGATAGTTTGTAGTACTGCATTTCATATTTGAAAGTTGCTAAGGCAGTGAATCTTAAAGGTTCTCATCTCAAAAAATAAAAAAAAATAATTCTGTAGCTATATATGTTGCCAGATGTGAACCAGTCTTATTGTGGTGATCATTTCACAATGTCTCCAAATATTGAATCGTTATGCTGTACACCTGAAACCAAGGTAATGTTGTATGTCAATTATACCTCAATAAAAAAGGGGGCACTCTCTGAAAATAAAGACGTATTTGAACTACTAAAACATCCCTTAAAAAAAGATGAGTTATTCCATATGTATATCGCAAAAATATCTCTTGTAAATGTGGTCAGTACCATAAGACATGAAGGAACTTAAGAGAACTGAGGGGAGATGCCGTTGCTCTGGAAGATTATTATTTAAAAAAAAACCTGTTGATACTCATAAAATAAGGAGTGGACCTGCTGTTTGAGAACATTCAGAATGTCTGTGACAGTTTCCTTTGAGGACAGACTTCAAGGGTGAGATGTGGCACAGGTGGGCAGGGCAGAAGGAGTTGGCTTGGGGTGTGTTAGAAGTAAACTGACGATTTGACATTAAAGTCAGCCACGTTTTACTTTGAATTTCAGCACCTCCTCTAATTACCTGTGTCGTCTTTGGCAAACTGACCGACCTCTCTGAGTCCCAATTCCCTCAACTCTAAAAAGATTATTGATCTTCATCCTGAAGTGTTGTTACGAAGATGAAACTTAATGTAGGTGCCTGCTTAACACATTGCAGGTGCCAAATGTCCTCTCTAGGGCCCCTTTTAGAGCCTCGCCCCACCAACAGCTACAACGACCAGCTGAAAAGGGGGAGGCAAAGTTGACTCGCATTTATCCGCACGCAAGGTACAAGATGTTCACAAGCTGGAGAACTGAGTGCCTTTCCCTTTATCCACAACTCAAATGACCTCACCCTCTGATATCATTCTTGTGTCTCCGAGTATTTTGACAACAAAGACGTCCTCTTCTTCTTGACCTAAACTCATTCTTCCAATTCTGTTGCTTCAAATCATATCATTTCTGCTGATTTGATCCATAACACGCATATTAGACAATCTCCCTATTTCTTACTATTTTAAGAAAATATATTTCCCTCTAGGTTGGTAAGACCCGCCACGAGGTACTCAATACAAGGCTCGAAAATATGGTGCTTTGTAAAGCACGGCTTTGAAAAGCTGTCAGACTGGCCAACCTTTGCAAATACCAAATGGCATTTGTCTCCTATTAAAGTGAATGTGGATGAGTTATGACATGTGTTTACAGATGACAGAGCACTGAGCTCCAGGGAGATACTTCGGTGGGGAGGGTCCGGAGGGAAGTCCCAAGGTTCCAACCTGAAACTCCACTGCCCCACCTCCACCCCACTTCCCATCCTATAAGCTCCTCTACCACAAGAGGTCATGCTTGCATCTCTGTCCCAGCGTTCTATCAATCTTTTTCTGTTTCTCTTCACCTGCATCTATATGGAATTGTTTAGCTAAGCGGTCACACTAAGCTTCTTAGATGCGACAAACCCATGGCTTAATCAGACCGTTCGGGCATTTGTTAACTCTGCCTTAGTCCTGAAACACGTCTTTTTTCCTCCTTGCGTCTCTGGGCTCTTTGGAAGTGCAGAATTCTGAGTTTTCAGGGAATCTCAAGGATATCTCGTTGATGGTTTCCTCCATGGTGCCATGATAGATGGAATACTGTGTTGTCCAGCAAGATCATTTTATAATACAGAGAGGGCACCTCTATTGTTCAGAGGACCAAGTAAAGAAGTCAGGCAAGAGTAAATATTGAACCTACTATTCTACTTAAGAAGCTAATTTGGGAATTATGTATTTATTATGAAAAGTGAAAATGGGATCCAACTGTTTCAACTCCTCCCCAGTGAGATAGCTATGGCACTGAAAGGAGTCGATCTGTGTTCTAGAAACAGTAAGTGAGAATGCTGTTGGAAATCAATGCAGGAAAATTAGTTTTTTGGAACCACTCAATAGCTATAAGACCCTGAGTAGGCTTCTGTAACTCAAAGTTTCCCTAACTTTATAATGTGAAACATGGGACTGAAGAGGTCTAAAAGCACTTGTATCTCTAAAAATCTCTTATGTGGGGAGTGCCTGGTTGGCTCATTCGGTTAAGGGGGTCCAACTTCAGGTCATGATCCCACGGTTCGTGAGTGTAAGCCCCACATGGGCTCTCTGCCGTCATCATGGAGCCCACTTCAGATGCTCTCTCTCCCTCTCTCTCTGCCCCTCCCCTGCCCTCTCTCTCTCTCTCTCAAACATAAATAAACATTAAACAAAGTAAGAAAAATTTTAAATCCCTTATTTTATGATACATGCCAAATAACTGAGTGGTTACCATACGCAGAAAAATTAAGAAAAGCTGCAAATGAATAACGCCACTTTAATGGCTTTTCATATTTTTTCTTGGCCGTTTATATTCTGTCTCTCTTTTTTAAATCTATTCTCTTATTGCTTTAGAACTGTTTTCAGGCAGGCCTAGATTATAAAGGAAAATGAGTATCATAGGATACTCTGGTTTCTGTCTTCCTCTATCCGCTGCTAAATTGCATTTCACCAAACTGAAAATGAGACAGCTGTCAAGGGCAGTAAGGAAATTTTGGCGAGCCTATGTATTGCCCAAACCCTCTCCCCTGGCCTTTTCCTGTATTCACCTGTTAGAGCTTCTGGTTTGACCCTCAGAACCACCTTCCTCTTTGTCTTCCAATCAGCTGATCAATATCTTTCAC